>NC_092726.1:86533052-87221952 GCF_047496885.1 Scyliorhinus torazame | reverse complement strand
CACACCAGTACAGCTTGAAAAGACCAACACTCGGTGACACACCAGTACAGCTTGAAAACACCAAAACTCGCTGACACACCGGTACAGCTTGAAAAGACCAAAACTCGCTAACACACCAGTACAGCTTGAAAAGACCAAAACTCGCTCACACACCAGTGCAGCTTGAAAAGACCAACACTCGCTGACACACCAGTACAGCTTGAAAAGACCAACACTCGGTGACACACCAGTACAGCTTGAAAACACCAAAACTCGCTGACACACCGGTACAGCTTGAAAAGACCAAAACTCGCTAACACACCAGTACAGCTTGAAAAGACCAAAACTCGCTGACACACCAGTACATCTTGAAAAGACCAAAACTCGCTGACACACCAGTACAGCTTGAAAAGACCAAAACTCGGTGACACACCAGTACAGCTTGAAAAGACCAACACTCGATGACACACCAGTACAGCTTGAAAAGACCAAAACTCAGACACACCAGTACAGCTTGAAAAGACCAAAACTCGCTAACACACAAGTACAGCTTGAAAAGACCAAAACTCGCTGACACACCAGTACAGATTGAAAAGACCAACACTCGATGACACACCAGTACAGCTTGAAAACACCAAAATTCGCTCACTCACCAGTACAGCTTGAAAAGCCCAAATTCGCTAATTCACCAGTACAGCTTGAAAAGACCAAAACTCGCTGACACACCAGTACAGCTTGAAAACACCAAAACTCGCTAATTCACCAGTACAGCTTGAAAAGACCAAAACTCGCTAACACACCAGTACAGCTTGAAAAGACCAAAACTCGCTTATACACCAGTACAGCTTGAAAAAACCAAAACTCGCTGACACACCAGTACAGTTTGAAAAGACCAAAACTCGCTAATTCACCAGTACAGTTTGAAAAGACCAAAACCCGCTGACACACCTGTAGAACATGAAAAGGCCAAAACTCACTGACTCACCGGTACAGCTTGAAAAGACCAAAACTCACTGACACACCAGTACAGATTGAAAAGACCAACACTCGCTGTCACACCAATACAGTTTGAAAAGGCCAAAACTCACTGACACAACTGTACAGCTTGAAAAGACCAAAACTCGCTGACACACCAGTACAGCTTGAAAAGACCAAAACCCGCTGACACACCTGTAGAGCATGAAAAGGCCAAAACTCACTGACTCACCGGTACAGCTTGAAAAGACCAAAACTCACTGACACACCAGTACAGATTGAAAAGACCAACACTCGCTGTCACACCAATACAGTTTGAAAAGGCCAAAACTCACTGACACAACTGTACAGTTTGAAAAGACCAAAACTCGCTGACACACCAGTACAGCTTGAAAATATCAAATTTCGATGACACATCAGTACAGCTTGAAAAGACCAAAACTCACTGACACACCAGTACAGATTGAAAAGACCAAAACTCGCTCAAACACCAGTACAGCTTGAAAAGACCAAAACTCGCTCATACACCAGTGCTGCTTGAAAAGACCAACACTCGCTGACACACCGGTACAGCTTGAAAAGATCAAAACTCGCTAACACACCAGTACAGCTTGAAAAGACCAATACTCACTGACACACCAGTACAGCTTGAAAAGACCAATACTCGCTTATACACCAGTACAGCTTGAAAACACCAAAACTCGCTGACACACCAGTACAGTTTGAAAAGACCAAAACTCGCTAATTCACCAGTACAGTTTGAAAAGACCAAAACTCGCTGACACACCAGTACAGCTTGAAAAGACCAACATTCGATGACACACAGTTACAGCTTGAGAAGACCAAAACTCAGACACACCAGTACAGCTTGAAAAGACCAAAACTCACTGACACACCAGTACAGCTTGGAAGGGCCAAAACTCACTGACACACCGGTCCAGCTTGAAAAGACCAAAACTCGCTGACACACCAGTACAGATTGAAAAGACCAACACTCGATGACACACCAGTACAGCTTGAAAACACCAAAATTCGCTCACTCACCAGTACAGCTTGAAAAGCCCAAATTCGCTAATTCACCAGTACAGCTTGAAAAGACCAAAACTCGCTGACACACCAGTACAGCTTGAAAACACCAAAACTCGCTAATTCACCAGTACAGCTTGAAAAGACCAAAACTCGCTAACACACCAGTACAGCTTGAAAAGACCAAAACTCGCTTATACACCAGTACAGCTTGAAAAAACCAAAACTCGCTGACACACCAGTACAGTTTGAAAAGACCAAAACTCGCTAATTCACCAGTACAGTTTGAAAAGACCAAAACCCGCTGACACACCTGTAGAGCATGAAAAGGCCAAAACTCACTGACTCACCGGTACAGCTTGAAAAGACCAAAACTCACTGACACACCAGTACAGATTGAAAAGACCAACACTCGCTGTCACACCAATACAGTTTGAAAAGGCCAAAACTCACTGACACAACTGTACAGCTTGAAAAGACCAAAACTCGCTGACACACCAGTACAGCTTGAAAAGACCAAAACCCGCTGACACACCTGTAGAGCATGAAAAGGCCAAAACTCACTGACTCACCGGTACAGCTTGAAAAGACCAAAACTCACTGACACACCAGTACAGATTGAAAAGACCAACACTCGCTGTCACACCAATACAGTTTGAAAAGGCCAAAACTCACTGACACAACTGTACAGTTTGAAAAGACCAAAACTCGCTGACACACCAGTACAGCTTGAAAATATCAAATTTCGATGACACATCAGTACAGCTTGAAAAGACCAAAACTCACTGACACACCAGTACAGATTGAAAAGACCAAAACTCGCTCAAACACCAGTACAGCTTGAAAAGACCAAAACTCGCTCATACACCAGTGCTGCTTGAAAAGACCAACACTCGCTGACACACCGGTACAGCTTGAAAAGATCAAAACTCGCTAACACACCAGTACAGCTTGAAAAGACCAATACTCACTGACACACCAGTACAGCTTGAAAAGACCAATACTCGCTTATACACCAGTACAGCTTGAAAACACCAAAACTCGCTGACACACCAGTACAGTTTGAAAAGACCAAAACTCGCTAATTCACCAGTACAGTTTGAAAAGACCAAAACTCGCTGACACACCAGTACAGCTTGAAAAGACCAACATTCGATGACACACAGTTACAGCTTGAGAAGACCAAAACTCAGACACACCAGTACAGCTTGAAAAGACCAAAACTCACTGACACACCAGTACAGCTTGGAAGGGCCAAAACTCACTGACACACCGGTCCAGCTTGAAAAGACCAAAACTCACTGACACACCAGTACAGTTTGAAAAGACCAACACTCGCTGACACACTGATACAGCTTGAAAAGACCAGCACTCGCTGACACACCAGTACAGCTTGAAAAGACCAAAACTCGATGACACACCAGTACAGCTTGAAAAGACCAACACTCGCTGACACACCAGTACAGCTTGAAAAGACAAAAACTCGATGACACACCAGTACAGCTTGAAAATATCAAATCTCGATGACACACCAGTACAGCTTGAAAAGACCAAAACTCACTGACATACCAGTACAGCTTGAAAAGACCAAAACTCGCTCACACACCAGTGCAGCTTGAAAAGACCAACACTCGCTGACACACCAGTACAGCTTGAAAAGACCAACACTCGGTGACACACCAGTACAGCTTGAAAACACCAAAACTCGCTGACACACCGGTACAGCTTGAAAAGACCAAAACTCGCTAACACACCAGTACAGCTTGAAAAGACCAAAACTCGCTGACACACCAGTACAGCTTGAAAAGACCAAAACTCGCTGACACACCAGTACAGCTTGAAAAGACCAAAACTCGGTGACACACCAGTACAGCTTGAAAAGACCAACACTCGATGACACACCAGTACAGCTTGAAAAGACCAAAACACAGACACACCAGTACAGCTTGAAAAGACCAAAACTCGCTAACACACAAGTACAGCTTGAAAAGACCAAAACTCGCTGACACACCAGTACAGATTGAACAGACCAACACTCGATGACACACCAGTACAGCTTGAAAACACCAAAATTCGCTCACTCACCAGTACAGCTTGAAAAGACCAAAACTCGCTAATTCACCAGTACAGCTTGAAAAGACCAAAACTCGCTGACACACCAGTACAGCTTGAAAAGACCAAAACTCGCTGACACACCAGTACAGCTTGAAAACACCAAAACTCGCTAATTCACCAGTACAGCTTGAAAAGACCAAAACTCGCTGACACACCAGTACAGCTTGAAAAGACCAACACTCGATGACACACCAGGACAGCTTGAAAAGACCAAAACTCAGACACACCAGTACAGCTTGAAAAGACCAAAACTCGCTAACACACCAGTACAGCTTGAAAAGACCAAAACTCGCTTATACACCAGTACAGCTTGAAAACACCAAAACTCGCTGACACACCAGTACAGTTTGAAAAGACCAAAACTCGCTAATTCACCAGTACAGTTTGAAAAGACCAAAACTCGCTGACACACCAGTACAGCTTGAAAAGACCAACATTCGATGACACACAGTTACAGCTTGAGAAGACCAAAACTCAGACACACCAGTACAGCTTGAAAAAACCAAAACTCACTTACACACCAGTACAGCTTGGAAGGGCCAAAACTCACTGACACACCGGTCCAGCTTGAAAAGACCAAAACTCACTGACACACCAGTACAGTTTGAAAAGACCAACACTCGCTGACACACTGATACAGCTTGAAAAGACCAGCACTCGCTGACACACCAGTACAGCTTGAAAAGACCAAAACTCGTTGACACACCAGTACAGCTTGAAAAGACCAACACTCGCTGACACACCAGTACAGCTTGAAGAGACCAGCACTCGCTGACACACCAGTACAGCTTGAAAAGACAAAAACTCGATGACACACCAGTACAGCTTGAAAATATCAAATCTCGCTGACACACCAGTACAGCTTGAAAACACCAAAACTCGCTAATTCACCAGTACAGCTTGAAAAGACCAAAACTCGCTGACACACCAGTACAGCTTGAAAAGACCAACACTCGATGACACACCAGGACAGCTTGAAAAGACCAAAACTCAGACACACCAGTACAGCTTGAAAAGACCAAAACTCGCTAACACACCAGTACAGCTTGAAAAGACCAAAACTCGCTTATACACCAGTACAGCTTGAAAACACCAAAACTCGCTGACACACCAGTACAGTTTGAAAAGACCAAAACTCGCTAATTCACCAGTACAGTTTGAAAAGACCAAAACTCGCTGACACACCAGTACAGCTTGAAAAGACCAACATTCGATGACACACAGTTACAGCTTGAGAAGACCAAAACTCAGACACACCAGTACAGCTTGAAAAAACCGAAACTCACTTACACACCAGTACAGCTTGGAAGGGCCAAAACTCACTGACACACCGGTCCAGCTTGAAAAGACCAAAACTCACTGACACACCAGTACAGTTTGAAAAGACCAACACTCGCTGACACACTGATACAGCTTGAAAAGACCAGCACTCGCTGACACACCAGTACAGCTTGAAAAGACCAAAACTCGTTGACACACCAGTACAGCTTGAAAAGACCAACACTCGCTGACACACCAGTACAGCTTGAAGAGACCAGCACTCGCTGACACACCAGTACAGCTTGAAAAGACAAAAACTCGATGACACACCAGTACAGCTTGAAAATATCAAATCTCGATGACACACCAGTACAGCTTGAAAAGACCAAAACTCACTGACATACCAGTACAGCTTGAAAAGACCAAAACTCGCTCACACACCAGTGCAGCTTGAAAAGACCAACACTCGCTGACACACCAGTACAGCTTGAAAAGACCAAAACTCGCTGACACACCAGTACAGCTTGAAAACACCAAAACTCGGTGACACACCGGTACAGCTTGAAAAGACCAAAACTCGCTAATTCACCAGTACAGCTTGAAAAGACCAAAACACGCTGACACACCAGTACAGCTTGAAAAGACCAACACTCGATGACACACCAGTACAGCTTGAAAAGACCAAAACTCAGACACACCAGTACAGCTTGAAAAGACCAAAACTCGCTAACACACCAGTACTGCTTGAAAAGACCAAAACTCGCTGACTCACCAGTACAGATTGAAAAGACCAACACTCGATGACACACCAGTACAGCTTGAAAAGACCAAAATTCGCTCACTCACCAGTACAGCTTGAAAAGACCAAAACTCGCTAATTCACCAGTACAGCTTGAAAAGACCAAAACTCGCTGACACACCAGTACAGCTTGAAAAGACCAAAACTCGCTGACACACCAGTACAGCTTGAAAACACCAAAACTCGCTAATTCACCAGTACAGCTTGAAAAGACCAAAACTCGCTGACACACCAGTACAGCTTGAAAAGACCAACACTCGATGACACACCAGTACAGCTTGAAAAGACCAACACTCGATGACACACCAGTACAGCTTGAAAAGACCAAAAGTCGCTCACTCACCAGTACAGCTTGAAAAGACCATAACACACTCACGCACCAGTGCAGCTTGAAAAGACCAAAACACGCTGACACACCAGTACAGATTGAAAAGACCAAAACTCACTGACACACCAGTACAGCCTGAAAAGATCAAAACTCGCTGACACACCAGTACAGCTTGAAAACACCAAAACTCGCTGACACACCAGTCCAGCTTGAAAACACCAAAACTCGCTGACACTCCAGTACAGCTTGAAAAGACCAAAACACACTCACTCACCAGTGCAGCTTGAAAATACCAAAACTCGCTGACACACCAGTACAGCTTGAAAAGACCATAACACACTCACACACCAGTGCAGCTTGAAAAGACCAAAACACGCTGACACACCAGTACAGCCTGAAAAGATCAAAACTCGCTGACACACCAGTACAGCTTGAAAACACCAAAACTCGCTGACACACCAGTACAGCTTGAAAAGACCAAAACACACACACACACCAGTACAGATTGAAAAGACCAAAACTCACTGACACACCAGTACAGCTTGAAAACACCAAAACTCGCTGACACACCAGTACAGCTTGAAAATAACAAAACTCGCTGACACACTAGTATAGCTTGAAAAGACCAAAACTCGCTGACACACCAGTACATCTTGAAAATACCAAAACTCGCTGACACACCAGTACAGCTTGAAAAGACCATAACTCACTGACACAACAGTACAGCTTGAAAAGACCAAAACTCGCTAACACACCAGTACAGCTTGAAAAGACCAAAACTCGCTGACACACCAGTACAGCTTGAAAAGACCAAAACTCAGACACACCAGTACAGCTTGAAAAGACCAAAACTCGCTAACACACCAGTACAGCTTGAAAAGACCAAAACTCGCTGACACACCAGTACAGTTTGAAAAGACCAACACTCGATGACACACCAGTACAGCTTGAAAAGACCAAAACTCGCTCACTCATCAGTACAGCTTGAAAAGACCATAACACACTCACGCACCAGTGCAGCTTGAAAAGACCAAAACACGCTGACACACCAGTACAGATTGAAAAGACCAAAACTCACTGACACACCAGTACAGCCTGAAAAGATCAAAACTCGCTGACACACCAGTACAGCTTGAAAACACCAAAACTCGCTGACACACCAGTACAGCTTGAAAAGACCAAAACTCGCTGACACACCAGTACAGCTTGAAAAGACCAAAACTCACTGACACACAGTACAGCTTGAAAAGACCAAAACTCGCTGACACACCAGTACAGCTTGAAAAGACCAAAACTCGCTAATTCACCAGTACAGCTTGAAAAGACCAAAACTCGTTGACACACCAGTACAGCTTGAAAAGACCAAAACTCGCTGACACACCAGTACAGCTTGAAAACACCAAAACTCGCTGACACACCGGTACAGCTTGAAAAGACCAAAACTCGCTAACTGACCAGTACAGCTTGAAAAGACCAAAACTCGCTGAGATACCAGTACAGCTTGAAAAGACCAAAACTCGCTGACACACCAGTACAGCTTGAAAAGACCAAAACTCACTCACACACCAGTGCAGCTTGAAAAGACCAAAACTCGCTGACACACCAGTACAGCTTGAAAAGACCATAACACGCTCACACACCAGTGCAGCTTGAAAAGACCAAAACACGCTGACACACCAGTACAGCCTGAAAAGATCAAAACTCGCTGACACACCAGTACAGCTTGAAAACACCAAAACTCGCTGACACACCAGTACAGCTTGAAAAGACCAAAACACACTCACACACCAGTGCAGCTTGAAAAGACCAAAACTCCATGACACACCAGTACAGATTGAAAAGACCAAAACTCACTGACACACCAGTACAGCTTGAAAACACCGAAACTCGCTGACACACCAGTACAGCTTGAAAAGACCAAAACTCGCTGACACACCAGTACAGCTTGAAAATACCAAAACTCGCTGACACACCAGTACAGCTTGAAAAGACCATAACTCACTGACACACCAGTACAGCTTGAAAAGACCAAAACTCGCTAACTCACCAGTACAGCTTGAAAAGACCAAAACTCGCTAATTCACCAGTACAGCTTGAAAAGACCAAAACTCGCTGACACACCAGTACAGCTTGAAAAGACCAAAACTCGCTGACACACCAGTACAGCTTGAAAACACCAAAACTCGGTGACACACCGGTACAGCTTGAAAAGACCAAAACTCGCTGACACACCAGTACAGCTTGAAAAGACCAACACTCGATGACACACCAGTACAGCTTGAAAAGACCAACACTCGATGACACACCAGTACAGCTTGAAAAGACCAACACTCGATGACACACCAGTACAGCTTGAAAAGACCAAAAGTCGCTCACTCACCAGTACAGCTTGAAAAGACCATAACACACTCACGCACCAGTGCAGCTTGAAAAGACCAAAACACGCTGACACACCAGTACAGATTGAAAAGACCAAAACTCACTGACACACCAGTACAGCCTGAAAAGATCAAAACTCGCTGACACACCAGTACAGCTTGAAAACACCAAAACTCGCTGACACACCAGTCCAGCTTGAAAACACCAAAACTCGCTGACACTCCAGTACAGCTTGAAAAGACCAAAACACACTCACACACCAGTGCAGCTTGAAAATACCAAAACTCGCTGACACACCAGTACAGCTTGAAAAGACCATAACACACTCACACACCAGTGCAGCTTGAAAAGACCAAAACACGCTGACACACCAGTACAGCCTGAAAAGATCAAAACTCGCTGACACACCAGTACAGCTTGAAAACACCAAAACTCGCTGACACACCAGTACAGCTTGAAAAGACCAAAACACACACACACACCAGTACAGATTGAAAAGACCAAAACTCACTGACACACCAGTACAGCTTGAAAACACCAAAACTCGCTGACACACCAGTACAGCTTGAAAATAACAAAACTCGCTGACACACTAGTACAGCTTGAAAAGACCAAAACTCGCTGACACACCAGTACATCTTGAAAATACCAAAACTCGCTGACACACCAGTACAGCTTGAAAAGACCATAACTCACTGACACACCAGTACAGCTTGAAAAGACCAAAACTCGCTAACACACCAGTACAGCTTGAAAAGACCAAAACTCGCTGACACACCAGTACAGCTTGAAAAGACCAAAACTCAGACACACCAGTACAGCTTGAAAAGACCAAAACTCGCTAACACACCAGTACAGCTTGAAAAGACCAAAACTCGCTGACACACCAGTACAGTTTTAAAAGACCAACACTCGATGACACACCAGTACAGCTTGAAAAGACCAAAACTCGCTCACTCATCAGTACAGCTTGAAAAGACCATAACACACTCACGCACCAGTGCAGCTTTAAAAGACCAAAACACGCTGACACACCAGTACAGATTGAAAAGACAAAAACTCACTGACACACCAGTACAGCCTGAAAAGATCAAAACTCGCTGACACACCAGTACAGCTTGAAAACACCAAAACTCGCTGACACACCAGTACAGCTTGAAAAGACCAAAACTCGCTGACACACCAGTACAGCTTGAAAAGACCAAAACTCACTGACACACAGTACAGCTTGAAAAGACCAAAACTCGCTGACACACCAGTACAGCTTGAAAAGACCAAAACTCGCTAATTCACCAGTACAGCTTGAAAAGACCAAAACTCGTTGACACACCAGTACAGCTTGAAAAGACCAAAACTCGCTGACACACCAGTACAGCTTGAAAACACCAAAACTCGCTGACACACCGGTACAGCTTGAAAACACCAAAACTCGCTGAGATACCAGTACAGCTTGAAAAGACCAAAACTCGCTGACACACCAGTACAGCTTGAAAAGACCAAAACTCACTCACACACCAGTGCAGCTTGAAAAGACCAAAACTCGCTGACACACCAGTACAGCTTGAAAAGACCATAACACGCTCACACACCAGTGCAGCTTGAAAAGACCAAAACACGCTGACACACAAGTACAGCCTGAAAAGATCAAAACTCGCTGACACACCAGTACAGCTTGAAAACACCAAAACTCGCTGACACACCAGTACAGCTTGAAAAGACCAAAACACACTCACACACCAGTGCAGCTTGAAAAGACCAAAACTCCATGACACACCAGTACAGATTGAAAAGACCAAAACTCACTGACACACCAGTACAGCTTGAAAACACCGAAACTCGCTGACACACCAGTACAGCTTGAAAAGACCAAAACTCGCTGACACACCAGTACAGCTTGAAAATACCAAAACTCGCTGACACACCAGTACAGCTTGAAAAGACCATAACTCACTGACACACCAGTACAGCTTGAAAAGACCAAAACTCGCTAACTCACCAGTACAGCTTGAAAAGACCAAAACTCGCTGACACACCAGTACAGTTTGAAAAGACCAAAACTCGCTGACACACCAGTACAGCTTGAAAAGACCAAAACTCGCTGACACACCAGTACAGCTTGAAAAGACCAACACACGCTGACACACCAGTACAGCTTGAAAAGACTAGCACTCGCTGACACACCAGTACAGCTTGAAAAGACCAAATCTCGCGAACAAACCAGTACAGCTTGAAAAGACCAAAACTCGCTCACACACCAGTACAGCTTAAAAGACCAAAACTTCCTTACACACCAGTACAGCTTGAAAAGACCAAATCTAAATAACACACGAGTACAGCTTGAAAAGGCCAAAACTTGATGACACACCAGTACAGGTTGAAATGACCAAAACTCACTGACACACATTTAGAGCATGACAAGGCCAAAACTCACTGACTCACCAGTACAGCTTGAAAAGACCAAAACTCACTGACACACCAGTACAGATTGAAAAGACCAACACTCGCTGACACACCAGTACAGCTTGAAAAGGCCAAAACTCACTGACACATCTGTACAGATTGAAAAGACCAAAACTCGCTGACACACCAGTACAGCTTGAAAATATCAAATCTCGATGACACATCAGTACAGCTTGAAAAGACCAAAACTCACTGACACACCAGCACAGCTTGAAAAGACCAAAACTGCTCAAACACCAGTACAGCTTTAAAAGACCAAAACTCGCTCACACACCAGTACAGATTGAAAAGACAAACACTCGCTCAAACACCAGTACAGCTTGAAAAGACCAACACTCGCTGACACACCAGTACAGCTTGAAAAGGCCAAAACTCACTGACACAACTGTACAGATTGAAAAGACCAAAACTCGCTGACACACCAGTACAGCTTGAAAATATCAAATCTCGATGACACATCAGTACAGCTTGAAAAGACCAAAACTCGCTGACACACCGGTACAGCTTGAAAAGATCAAAACTCGCTAACACACCAGTACAGCTTGAAAAGACCAAAACTCGCTAATTCACCAGTACAGCTTGAAAAGACCAAAACTCGCTGACACACCAGTACAGCTTGAAAAGACCAAAACTCGCTGACACACCAGTACAGCTTGAAAACACCAAAACTCGGTGACACACCGGTACAGCTTGAAAAGACCAAAACTCGCTGACACACCAGTACAGCTTGAAAAGACCAACACTCGATGACACACCAGTACAGCTTGAAAAGACCAAAACTCAGACACACCAGTACAGCTTGAATAGACCAAAACTCGCTAACACACCAGTACTGCTTGAAAAGACCAAAACTCGCTGACACACCAGTACAGATTGAAAAGACCAACACTCGATGATACACCAGTACAGCTTGAAAAGACCAAAATTCGCTCACTCACCAGTACAGCTTGAAAAGACCAAAACTCGCTAATTCACCAGTACAGCTTGAAAAGACCAAAACTCGCTGACACACCAGTACAGCTTGAAAAGACCAAAACTCGCTGACACACCAGTACAGCTTGAAAACACCAAAACTCGCTAATTCAGCAGTACAGCTTGAAAAGACCAAAACTCGCTGACACACCAGTACAGCTTGAAAAGACCAACACTCGATGACACACCAGTACAGCTTGAAAAGACCAAAACTCAGACACACCAGTACAGCTTGAAAAGACCAAAACTCGCTAACACACCAGTACAGCTTGAAAAGACCAAAACTCGCTGACACACCAGTACAGTTTGAAAAGACCAACACTCGATGACACACCAGTACAGCTTGAAAAGACCAAAAGTCGCTCACTCACCAGTACAGCTTGAAAAGACCATAACACACTCACGCACCAGTGCAGCTTGAAAAGACCTAAACACGCTGACACACCAGTACAGATTGAAAAGACCAAAACTCACTGACACACCAGTACAGCCTGAAAAGATCAAAACTCGCTGACACACCAGTACAGCTTGAAAACACCAAAACTCGCTGACACACCAGTCCAGCTTGAAAACACCAAAACTCGCTGACACTCCAGTACAGCTTGAAAAGACCAAAACACACTCACACACCAGTGCAGCTTGAAAATACCAAAACTCGCTGACACACCAGTACAGCTTGAAAAGACCATAACACACTCACACACCAGTGCAGCTTGAAAAGACCAAAACACGCTGACACACCAGTACAGCCTGAAAAGATCAAAACTCGCTGACACACCAGTACAGCTTGAAAACACCAAAACTCGCTGACACACCAGTACAGCTTGAAAAGACCAAAACACACTCACACACTAGTACAGATTGAAAAGACCAAAACTCACTGACACACCAGTACAGCTTGAAAACACCAAAACTCGCTGACACACCAGTACAGCTTGAAAATAACAAAACTCGCTGACACACCAGTACAGCTTGAAAAGACCAAAACTCGCTGACACACCAGTACATCTTGAAAATACCAAAACTCGCTGACACACCAGTACAGCTTGAAAAGACCATAACTCACTGACACACCAGTACAGCTTGAAAAGACCAAAACTCGCTAACACACCAGTACAGCTTGAAAAGACCAAAACTCGCTGACACACCAGTACAGCTTGAAAAGACCAAAACTCAGACACACCAGTACAGCTTGAAAAGACCAAAACTCGCTAACACACCAGTAGAGCTTGAAAAGACCAAAACTCGCTGACACACCAGTACAGATTGAAAAGACCAAAACTCAGACACACCAGTACAGCTTGAAAAGACCAAAACTCGCTAACACACCAGTAGAGCTTGAAAAGACCAAAACTCGCTGACACACCAGTACAGTTTGAAAAGACCAACACTCGATGACACACCAGTACAGCTTGAAAAGACCAAAACTCGCTCACTCATCAGTACAGCTTGAAAAGACCATAACACACTCACGCACCAGTGCAGCTTGAAAAGACCAAAACACGCTGACACACCAGTACAGATTGAAAAGACCAAAACTCACTGACACACCAGTACAGCCTGAAAAGATCAAAACTCGCTGACACACCAGTACAGCTTGAAAACACCAAAACTCGCTGACACACCAGTACAGCTTGAAAAGACCAAAACTCGCTGACACACCAGTACAGCTTGAAAAGACCAAAACTCACTGACACACAGTACAGCTTGAAAAGACCCAAACTCGCTGACACACCAGTACAGCTTGAAAAGACAAAAATTCGCTCACACACCAGTACAGCTTGAAAAGACCAAAACTCGCTAATTCACCAGTACAGCTTGAAAAGACCAAAACTCGTTGACACACCAGTACAGCTTGAAAAGACCAAAACTCGCTGACACACCAGTACAGCTTGAAAACACCAAAACTCGCTGACACACCGGTACAGCTTGAAAAGACCAAAACTCGCTAACTGACCAGTACAGCTTGAAAAGACCAAAACTCGCTGAGATACCAGTACAGCTTGAAAAGACCAAAACTCGTTGACACACCAGTACAGCTTGAAAAGACCAAAACTCACTCACACACCAGTGCAGCTTGAAAAGACCAAAACTCGCTGACACACCAGTACAGCTTGAAAAGACCATAACACTCTCACACACCAGTGCAGCTTGAAAAGACCAAAACACGCCGACACACCAGTACAGCCTGAAAAGATCAAAACTCGCTGACACACCAGTACAGCTTTAAAACACCAAAACTCGCTGACACACCAGTACAGCTTGAAAAGACCAAAAAACACTCACACACCAGTGCAGCTTGAAAAGACCAAAACTCCATGACACACCAGTACAGATTGAAAAGACCAAAACTCACTGACACACCAGTACAGCTTGAAAACACCGAAACTCGCTGACACTCCAGTACAGCTTGAAAATAACAAAACTCGCTGACACACCAGTACAGCTTGAAAAGACCAAAACTCGCTGACACACCAGTACAGCTTGAAAATACCAAAACTCGCTGACACACCAGTACAGCTTGAAAAGACCATAACTCACTGACACACCAGTACAGCTTGAAAAGACCAAAACTCGCTAACACACCAGTACAGCTTGAAAAGACCAAAACTCGCTGACACACCAGTACAGTTTGAAAAGACCAAAACTCGCTGACACACCAGTACAGCTTGAAAAGACCAAAACTCGCTGACACACCAGTACAGCTTGAAAAGACCAACACACGCTGACACACCAGTACAGCTTGAAAAGACTAGCACTCGCTGACACACCAGTACAGCTTGAAAAGACCAAATCTCGCGAACAAACCAGTACAGCTTGAAAAGACCAAAACTCGCTCACACACCAGTACAGCTTGAAAAGACCAAAACTCACTCACACACCAGTACAGCTTAAAAGACCAAAACTTCCTTACACACCAGTACAGCTTGAAAAGACCAAATCTAAATAACACACGAGTACAGCTTGAAAAGACCAAAACGATGACACACCAGTACAGGTTGAAATGACCAAAACTCACTGACACATCTGTACAGCTTGAAAAGACCAAAACTCGCTGACACACCAGTACAGCTTGAAAAGACCAAAACTCGCTGACACACCTGTAGAGCATGAAAAGGCCAAAACTCACTGACTCACCGGTACAGCTTGAAAAGACCAAAACTCACTGACACACCAGTACAGATTGAAAAGACCAACACTCGCTGACACACCAGTACAGCTTGAAAAGGCCAAAACTCACTGACACAACTGTACAGATTGAAAAGACCAAAACTCGCTGACACACCAGTACAGCTTGAAAATATCAAATCTCGATGACACATCAGTACAGCTTGAAAAGACCAAAACTCACTGACACACCAGCACAGCTTGAAAAGACCAAAACTGCTCAAACACCAGTACAGCTTTAAAAGACCAAAACTCGCTCACACACCAGTACAGATTGAAAAGACAAACACTCGCTCAAACACCAGTACAGCTTGAAAAGACCAACACTCGCTGACACACCAGTACAGCTTGAAAAGGCCAAAACTCACTGACACAACTGTACAGATTGAAAAGACCAAAACTCGCTGACACACCAGTACAGCTTGAAAATATCAAATCTCGATGACACATCAGTACAGCTTGAAAAGACCAAAACTCACTGACACACCAGTACAGATTGAAAAGACCAAAACTCGCTCAAACACCAGTGCTGCTTGAAAAGACCAACACTCGCTGACACACCGGTACAGCTTGAAAAGATCAAAACTCGCTAACACACCAGTACAGCTTGAAAAACCAATACTCACTGACACACCAGTACAGCTTGAAAAGACCAAAACTCGCTTATACACCAGTACAGCTTGAAAACACCAAAACTCGCTGACACACCAGTACAGCTTGAAAAGATCAAAACTCGCTAACACACCAGTACAGCTTGAAAAGACCAAAACTCGCTAATTCACCAGTACAGCTTGAAAAGACCAAAACTCGCTGACACACCAGCACAGCTTGAAAAGACCAAAACTCGCTCAAACACCAGTACAGCTTGAAAAGACCAAAACTCGCTCACACACCAGTACAGCTTGAAAAGACCAACACTCGCTCAAACACCAGTACAGCTTGAAAAGACCAAAATTCGCTCACACACCAGTACAGCTTGAAAAGACCAACACTCGCTGACACACCAGTACAGCTTGAAAAGGCCAAAACTCACTGACACAACTGTACAGATTGAAAAGACCAAAACTCACTGACACACCAGTACAGCTTGAAAAGACCAAAACTCGCTCAAACACCAGTGCTGCTTGAAAAGACCAACACTCGCTGACACACCGGTACAGCTTGAAAAGATCAAAACTCGCTAACACACCAGTACAGCTTGAAAAACCAATACTCACTGACACACCAGTACAGCTTGAAAAGACCAAAACTCGCTTATACACCAGTACAGCTTGAAAAAACCAAAACTCGCTGACACACCAGTACAGCTTGAAAAGATCAAAACTCGCCAACACACCAGTACAGCTTGAAAAGACCAAAACTCGCTAATTCACCAGTACAGCTTGAAAAGACCAAAACTCGCTGACACACCAGTACAGCTTGAAAAGACCAAAACTCGCTGACACACCAGTACAGCTTGAAAACACCAAAACTCGGTGACACACCGGTACAGCTTGAAAAGACCAAAACTCGCTAATGCACCAGTACAGCTTGAAAAGACCAAAACTCGCTGACACACCAGTACAGCTTGAAAAGACCAACACTCGATGACACACCAGTACAGCTTGAAAAGACCAAAACTCAGACACACCAGTACAGCTTGAAATGACCAAAACTCGCTAACACACCAGTACAGCTTGAAAAGACCAAAACTCGCTGACACACCAGTACAGCATGAAAACACCAAACTCGCTGACACACCAGAACAGCTTGAAAAGACCAAAACTCACTGACACACAGTACAGCTTGAAAAGACCAAAACTCGCTGACACACCAGTAGAGCTTGAAAAGACCAAAATTCGCTCACACACCAGTACAGCTTGAAAAGACCAAAACTCGCTAATTCACCAGTACAGCTTGAAAAGACCAAAACTCGCTGACACACCAGTACAGCTTGAAAAGACCAAAACTCGCTGACACACCAGTACAGCTTGAAAACACCAAAACTCGCTGACACACCGGTACAGCTTGAAAAGAGCAAAACTCGCTAACTGACCAGTACAGCTTGAAAAGACCAAAACTCGCTGACACACCAGTACAGCTTGAAAAGACCAAAACTCGCTGACACACCAGTATAGCTTGAAAACACCAAAACACGCTGACACTCCAGTACAGCTTGAAAAGACCAAAGCACACTCACACACCAGTGCAGCTTGAAAAGACCAAAACTCGCTGACACACCAGTACAGCTTGAAAAGACCATAACACACTCACACACCAGTGCAGCTTGAAAAGACCAAAACACGCTGACACACCAGTACAGCCTGAAAAGATCAAAACTCGCTGACACACCAGTACAGCTTGAAAACACAAAAACTCGCTGACACACCAGGCCTGCTTGAAAAGACCAAAACACACTCACACACCAGTACAGATTGAAAAGACCAAAACTAACTGACACACCAGTGCAGCTTGAAAACACCAAAACTCGCTGACACACCAGTACAGCTTGAAAATACCAAAACTCGGTGACACACCAGTACAGCCTGAAAAGACCAAAACTCGCTGACACCAGTACAGCTTGAAAATACCAAAACTCGCTGACACACCAGTACAGCTTGAAAAGACCATAACTCACTGACACACCAGTACAGCCTGAAAAGTCCAAAACTCGCTAACACACCAATACAGCTTGAAAAGACCAAAACTCGCTGACACACCTGTACAGCTTGAAAAGACCAAAACTCGCTGACACACCAGTCCAGCTTGAAAAGACCAAAACTCGCTGACACACCAGTACAGCTTGCAAAGACCATAACACACTCACAACAGTATAGCTTGAAAACACCAAAACTCGCTGACACACCGGTACAGCTTGAAAAGACCAAAACTCGCTAACACACCAGTACAGCTTGAAAAGACCAAAACTCGCTGACACACCAGTACAGCTTGAAAAGACCAAAACTCGCTGACACACCAGTACAGCTTGAAAAGACCAAAACTCGCTGACACACCAGTACAGCTTGAAAACACCAAAACTCGGTGACACACCGTTTTTGCTTGAAAAGACCAAAACTCAGACACACCAGTACAGCTTGAAAAGACCAACACTCACTGACGCACCAGTACAGCTTGGAAGGGTAAAAACTCACTGACACACCGGTCCAGCTTGAAAAGACCAAAACTCACTGACACACCAGTACTACTTGAAAAGACCAAAACTCACTGACACACCAGTACAGTTTGAAAAGACAAACACTCGCTGACACACCGATACAGCTTGAAAAGACCAGCACTCGCTGACACACCAGAACAGCTTGAAAACACCAAAACTCGATGACACACCAGTACAGCTTGAAAAGACCAACACTCGCTGACACACCAATACAGCTTGAAGAGACCAGCACTCGCTGACACACCAGTACAGCTTGAAAAGAACAAAACTCGATGACACACCAGTACAGCTTGAAAATATCAAATCTCGATGACACACCAGTACAGCCTGAAAAGACCAAAACTCACTGACATACCAGTACAGCTTGAAAAGTCCAAAACTCGCTCACACACCAGTGCAGCTTGAAAAGACCAACACTCGCTGACACACCACTACAGCTTGAAAAGACCAAAACTCGCTGACACACCTGTAGAGCATGAAAAGGCCAAAACTCACTGACTCACCGGTACAGCTTGAAAAGACCAAAACTCACTGACACACCAGTACAGATTGAAAAGACCAAAACTCGCTGACACACCAGTACAGCTTGAAAAGACCAAAACTCGCTGACACACCAGTACAGCTTGAAAACACAAAAACTCGGTGACACACCGTTTTTGCTTGAAAAGACCAAAACTCAGACACACCAGTACAGCTTGAAAAGACCAACACTCACTGACGCACCAGTACAGCTTGGAAGGGTAAAAGCTCACTGACACACCGGTCCAGCTTGAAAAGACCAAAACTCACTGACACACCAGTACTACTTGAAAAGACCAAAACTCACTGACACACCAGTACAGTTTGAAAAGACCAACACTCGCTGACACACCGATACAGCTTGAAAAGACCAGCACTCGCTGACACACCAGTACAGCTTGAAAACACCAAAACTCGATGACACACCAGTACAGCTTGAAAAGACCAACACTCGCTGACACACCAATACAGCTTGAAGAGACCAGCACTCGCTGACACACCAGTACAGCTTGAAAAGAACAAAACTCGATGACACACCAGTACAGCTTGAAAATATCAAATCTCGATGACACACCAGTACAGCCTGAAAAGACCAAAACTCACTGACATACCAGTACAGCTTGAAAAGTCCAAAACTCGCTCACACACCAGTGCAGCTTGAAAAGACCAACACTCGCTGACACACCACTACAGCTTGAAAAGACCAAAACTCGCTGACACACCTGTAGAGCATGAAAAGGCCAAAACTCACTGACTCACCGGTACAGCTTGAAAAGACCAAAACTCACTGACACACCAGTACAGATTGAAAAGACCAACACTCGCTGACACACCAGTACAGCTTGAAAAGGCCAAAACTCACTGACACAACTGTACAGATTGAAAAGACCAAAACTCGCTGACACACCAGTACAGCTTGAAAATATCAAATCTCGATGACACATCAGTACAGCTTGAAAAGACCAAAACTCACTGACACCAGCACAGCTTGAAAAGACCAAAACTCGCTCAAACACCAGTACAGCTTGAAAAGACCAAAACTCGCTCACACACCAGTACAGCTTGAAAAGACCAACACTCGCTCAAACACCAGTACAGCTTGAAAAGACCAACACTCGCTGACACACCAGTACAGCTTGAAAAGGCCAAAACTCACTGACACAACTGTACAGATTGAAAAGACCAAAACTCGCTGACACACCAGTTCAGCTTGAAAATATCAAATCTCGATGACACATCAGTACAGCTTGAAAAGACCAAAACTCACTGACACACCAGTACAGCTTGAAAAGACCAAAACTCGCTCAAACACCAGTGCTGCTTGAAAAGACCAACACTCGCTGACACACCGGTACAGCTTGAAAAGATCAAAACTCGCTAACACACCAGTACAGCTTGAAAAACCAATACTCACTGACACACCAGTACAGCTTGAAAAGACCAAAACTCGCTTATACACCAGTACAGCTTGAAAACACCAAAACTCGCTGACACACCAGTACAGCTTGAAAAGATCAAAACTCGCTAACACACCAGTACAGCTTGAAAAGACCAAAACTCACTGACACACCAGTACAGCTTGAAAAGACCAAAACTCGCTCAAACACCAGTGCTGCTTGAAAAGACCAACACTCGCTAATTCACCAGTACAGCTTGAAAAGACCAAAACTCACTGACACACCAGTACTACTTGAAAAGACCAAAACTCACTGACACACCAGTACAGTTTGAAAAGACCAACACTCGCTGACACACCGATACAGCTTGAAAAGACCAGCACTCGCTGACACACCAGTACAGCTTGAAAACACCAAAACTCGATGACACACCAGTACAGCTTGAAAAGACCAACACTCGCTGACACACCAATACAGCTTGAAGAGACCAAAACTCGCTAATTCACCAATACAGCTTGAAAAGACCAAAACTCGCTGACACACCAGTACAGCTTGAAAAGACCAACACTCGATGACACACCAGTACAGCTTGAAAAGACCAAAACTCAGACACACCAGTACAGCTTGAAATGACCAAAACTCGCTAACACACCAGTACAGCTTGAAAAGACCAAAATTCGCTGACACACCAGTACAGATTGAAAAGACCAACACTCGATGACACACCAGTACAGCTTGAAAAGGCCAAAACTCACTGACACAACTGTACAGATTGAAAAGACCAAAACTCGCTGACACACCAGTACAGCTTGAAAATATCAAATCTCGATGACACATCAGTACAGCTTGAAAAGACCAAAACTCACTGACACCAGCACAGCTTGAAAAGACCAAAACTCGCTCAAACACCAGTACAGCTTGAAAAGACCAAAACTCGCTCACACACCAGTACAGCTTGAAAAGACCAACACTCGCTCAAACACCAGTCCAGCTTGAAAAGACCAACACTCGCTGACACACCAGTACAGCTTGAAAAGGCCAAAACTCACTGACACAACTGTACAGATTGAAAAGACCAAAACTCGCTGACACACCAGTACAGCTTGAAAATATCAAATCTCGATGACACATCAGTACAGCTTGAAAAGACCAAAACTCCCTGACACACCAGTACAGCTTGAAAAGACCAAAACTCGCTCAAACACCAGTGCTGCTTGAAAAGACCAACACTCGCTGACACACCGGTACAGCTTGAAAAGATCAAAACTCGCTAACACACCAGTACAGCTTGAAAAACCAATACTCACTGACACACCAGTACAGCTTGAAAAGACCAAAACTCGCTTATACACCAGTACAGCTTGAAAACACCAATACTCACTGACACACCGGTCCAGCTTGAAAAGACCAAAACTCACTGACACACCAGTACTACTTGAAAAGACCAAAACTCACTGACACACCAGTACAGTTTGAAAAGACCAACACTCGCTGACACACCGATACAGCTTGAAAAGACCAGCACTCGCTGACACACCAGTACAGCTTGAAAACACCAAAACTCGATGACACACCAGTACAGCTTGAAAAGACCAACACTCGCTGACACACCAATACAGCTTGAAGAGACCAGCACTCGCTGACACACCAGTACAGCTTGAAAAGAACAAAACTCGATGACACACCAGTACAGCTTGAAAATATCAAATCTCGATGACACACCAGTACAGCCTGAAAAGACCAAAACTCACTGACATACCAGTACAGCTTGAAAAGTCCAAAACTCGCTCACACACCAGTGCAGCTTGAAAAGACCAACACTCGCTGACACACCACTACAGCTTGAAAAGACCAAAACTCGCTGACACACCTGTAGAGCATGAAAAGGCCAAAACTCACTGACTCACCGGTACAGCTTGAAAAGACCAAAACTCACTGACACACCAGTACAGATTGAAAAGACCAACACTCGCTGACACACCAGTACAGCTTGAAAAGGCCAAAACTCACTGACACAACTGTACAGATTGAAAAGACCAAAACTCGCTGACACACCAGTACAGCTTGAAAATATCAAATCTCGATGACACATCAGTACAGCTTGAAAAGACCAAAACTCACTGACACCAGCACAGCTTGAAAAGACCAAAACTCGCTCAAACACCAGTACAGCTTGAAAAGACCAAAACTCGCTCACACACCAGTACAGCTTGAAAAGACCAACACTCGCTCAAACACCAGTACAGCTTGAAAAGACCAACACTCGCTGACACACCAGTACAGCTTGAAAAGGCCAAAACTCACTGACACAACTGTACAGATTGAAAAGACCAAAACTCGCTGACACACCAGTTCAGCTTGAAAATATCAAATCTCGATGACACATCAGTACAGCTTGAAAAGACCAAAACTCACTGACACACCAGTACAGCTTGAAAAGACCAAAACTCGCTCAAACACCAGTGCTGCTTGAAAAGACCAACACTCGCTGACACACCGGTACAGCTTGAAAAGATCAAAACTCGCTAACACACCAGTACAGCTTGAAAAACCAATACTCACTGACACACCAGTACAGCTTGAAAAGACCAAAACTCGCTTATACACCAGTACAGCTTGAAAACACCAAAACTCGCTGACACACCAGTACAGCTTGAAAAGATCAAAACTCGCTAACACACCAGTACAGCTTGAAAAGACCAAAACTCACTGACACACCAGTACAGCTTGAAAAGACCAAAACTCGCTCAAACACCAGTGCTGCTTGAAAAGACCAACACTCGCTAATTCACCAGTACAGCTTGAAAAGACCAAAACTCACTGACACACCAGTACAGCTTGAAAAGACCAAAACTCGCTGACACACCAGTACAGCTTGAAAACACCAAAACTCGGTGACACACCGGTACAGCTTGAAAAGACCAAAACTCGCTAATTCACCAATACAGCTTGAAAAGACCAAAACTCGCTGACACACCAGTACAGCTTGAAAAGACCAACACTCGATGACACACCAGTACAGCTTGAAAAGACCAAAACTCAGACACACCAGTACAGCTTGAAAAGGCCAAAACTCACTGACACAACTGTACAGATTGAAAAGACCAAAACTCGCTGACACACCAGTACAGCTTGAAAATATCAAATCTCGATGACACATCAGTACAGCTTGAAAAGGCCAAAACTCACTGACACAACTGTACAGATTGAAAAGACCAAAACTCGCTGACACACCAGTACAGCTTGAAAATATCAAATCTCGATGACACATCAGTACAGCTTGAAAAGACCAAAACTCACTGACACACCAGTACAGCTTGAAAAGACCAAAACTCGCTCAAACACCAGTGCTGCTTGAAAAGACCAACACTCGCTGACACACCGGTACAGCTTGAAAAGATCAATACTCGCTAACACACCAGTACAGCTTGAAAAACCAATACTCACTGACACACCAGTACAGCTTGAAAAGACCAAAACTCGCTTATACACCAGTACAGCTTGAAAACACCAATACTCGCTGACACACCAGTACAGCTTGAAAAGATCAAAACTCGCTAACACACCAGTACAGCTTGAAAAGACCAAAACTCACTGACACACCAGTACAGCTTGAAAAGACCAAAACTCGCTCAAACACCAGTGCTGCTTGAAAAGACCAACACTCGCTAATTCACCAGTACAGCTTGAAAAGACCAAAACTCGCTGACACACCAGTACAGCTTGAAAAGACCAAAACTCGCTGACACACCAGTACAGCTTGAAAAGACCAAAACTCGCTGACACACCAGTACAGCTTGAAAACACCAAAACTCGGTGACACACCGGTACAGCTTGAAAAGACCAAAACTCGCTAATTCACCAGTACAGCTTGAAAAGACCAAAACTCGCTGACACACCAGTACAGCTTGAAAAGACCAACACTCGATGACACACCAGTACAGCTTGAAAAGACCAAAACTCAGACACACCATTACAGCTTGAAATGACCAAAACTCGCTAACACACCAGTACAGCTTGAAAAGACCAAAATTCGCTGACACACCAGTACAGATTGAAAAGACCAACACTCGATGACACACCAGTACAGCTTGAAAAGACCAAAACTCGCTCACTCACCAGTACAGCTTGAAAAGACCATAACACACTCACGCACCAGTGCAGCTTGAAAAGACCAAAACACGCTGACACAACAGTACAGATTGAAAAGACCAAAACTCACTGACACACCAGTACAGCCTGAAAAGATCAAAACTCGCTGACATACCAGTAAAGCATGAAAACACCAAAACTCGCTGACACACCAGTACAGCTTGAAAAGACCAAAACTCGCTGACACACCAGTACAGCTTGAAAAGACCAAAACTCACTGACACACAGTACAGCTTGAAAAGACCAAAACTCGCTGACACACCAGTACAGCTTGAAAAGACCAAAATTCGCTCACACACCAGTACAGCTTGAAAACACCAAAACTCGCTAATTCACCAGTACAGCTTGAAAAGACCAAAACTCGCTGACACACCAGTACAGCTTGAAAAGACCAAAACTCGCTGACACACCAGTACAGCTTGAAAACACCAAAACTCGCTGACACACCGGTACAGCTTGAAAAGACCAAAACTCGCGAACTGACCAGTACAGCTTGAAAAGACCAAAACTCGCTGACACACCAGTACAGCTTGAAAAGACCAAAACTCGCTGACACACCAGTATAGCTTGAAAACACCAAAACACGCTGACACTCCAGTACAGCTTGAAAAGTCCAAAACTCGCTGACACACCAGTACAGCCTGAAAAGACCAAAACTCGCTGACACACCAGTACAGCTTGAAAAGATCATAACACACTCACACACCAGGCCAGCTTGAAAAGACCAAAACACACTCACACACCAGTGCAGCTTGAAAAGACCAAAACTCCATGACACACCAGTACAGATTGAAAAGACCAAAACTAACTGACACACCAGTACAGCTTGAAAACATCAAAACTCGCTGACACACCAGTACAGCTTGAAAATACCAAAACTCGGTGACACACCAGTACAGCCTGAAAAGACCAAAACTCGCTGACACACCAGTACAGCTTGAAAATACCAAAACTCGCTGACACACCAGTACAGCTTGAAAAGACCATAACTCACTGACACACCAGTCCAGCTTGAAAAGACCAAAACTCGCTGACACACCAGTACAGCTTGAAAAGACCAAAACTCGCTGACACACCAGTACAGCTTGAAAACACCAAAACTCGGTGACACACCGGTACAGCTTGAAAAGACCAAAACTCGCTAATTCACCAGTACAGCTTGAAAAGACCAAAACTCGCTGACACACCAGTACAGCTTGAAAAGACCAACACTCGATGACACACCAGTACAGCTTGAAAAGACCAAAACTCAGACACACCAGTACAGCTTGAAATGACCAAAACTCGCTAACACACCAGTACAGCTTGAAAAGACCAAAATTCGTTGACACACCAGTACAGATTGAAAAGACCAACACTCGATGACACACCAGTACAGCTTGAAAAGACCAAAACTCGCTCACTCACCAGTACAGCTTGAAAAGACCATAACACACTCACGCACCAGTGCAGCTTGAAAAGACCAAAACACGCTGACACAACAGTACAGATTGAAAAGACCAAAACTCACTGACACACCAGTACAGCCTGAAAAGATCAAAACTCGCTGACATACCAGTAAAGCATGAAAACACCAAAACTCGCTGACACACCAGTACAGCTTGAAAAGACCAAAACTCGCTGACACACCAGTACAGCTTGAAAAGACCAAAACTCACTGACACACAGTACAGCTTGAAAAGACCAAAACTCGCTGACACACCAGTACAGCTTGAAAAGACCAAAATTCGCTCACACACCAGTACAGCTTGAAAACACCAAAACTCGCTAATTCACCAGTACAGCTTGAAAAGACCAAAACTCGCTGACACACCAGTACATCTTGAAAAGACCAAAACTCGCTGACACACCAGTACAGCTTGAAAACACCAAAACTCGCTGACACACCGGTACAGCTTGAAAAGACCAAAACTCGCGAACTGACCAGTACAGCTTGAAAAGACCAAAACTCGCTGACACACCAGTACAGCTTGAAAAGACCAAAACTCGCTGACACACCAGTATAGCTTGAAAACACCAAAACACGCTGACACTCCAGTACAGCTTGAAAAGTCCAAAACTCGCTGACACATCAGTACAGCCTGAAAAGACCAAAACTCGCTGACACACCAGTACAGCTTGAAAAGATCATAACACACTCACACACCAGGCCAGCTTGAAAAGACCAAAACACACTCACACACCAGTGCAGCTTGAAAAGACCAAAACTCCATGACACACCAGTACAGATTGAAAAGACCAAAACTAACTGACACACCAGTACAGCTTGAAAACATCAAAACTCGCTGACACACCAGTACAGCTTGAAAATACCAAAACTCGGTGACACACCAGTACAGCCTGAAAAGACCAAAACTCGCTGACACACCAGTACAGCTTGAAAATACCAAAACTCGCTGACACACCAGTACAGCTTGAAAAGACCATAACTCACTGACACACCAGTCCAGCTTGAAAAGACCAAAACTCGCTAACACACCAATACAGCTTGAAAAGACCAAAACTCGCTGACACACCTGTACAGCTTGAAAAGACCAAAACTCGCTGACACACCAGTACAGCTTGAAAAGACCAAAACTCGCTGACACACCAGTACAGCTTGAAAAGACCAAAACTCGCTGACACACCAGTACAGCTTGCAAAGACCATAACAAACTCACAACAGTACAGCTTGAAAATACCAAAACTCGCTAACACACCAGTACAGCTTGAAAAGACCAAAACTCGCTGACACACCAGTACAGCTTGAAAAGACCAAAACTCGCTGACACACCAGTACAGCTTGAAAACACCAAAACTCAGACACACCAGTACCGGTTGAAAAGACAAAACTCGCTAACACACCAGTACAGCTTGAAAAGACCAAAACTCGCTGACACACCAGTACAGATTGAAAAGACCAACACTCGATGACACACCAGCACAGCTTGAAAAGACCAAAACTCGCTCACTCACCAGTACAGCTTGAAAACACCAAAACTCGCTGACTCACCAGTACAGCTTGAAAAGACCAAAACTCGCTCACTCACCAGTACAGCTTGAAAAGACCAAAACTCGCTGACACACCAGTACAGCTCGAAAAGACCAAAACTCGCTGACACACCAGTACAGCTTGAAAAGACCAAAACTCGGTGACACACCGGTACAGCTTGAAAATACCAAAACTCGCTAATTCACCAGTACAGCTTGAAAAGACCAAAACTCGCTGACACACCAGTACAGCTTGAAAAGACGAACACTCGATGACACACCAGTACAGCTTGAAAAGACCAAAACTCACTGACTCACCAGTACAGCCTGAAAAGATCAAAACTCGCTGACACACCAGTACAGCTTGAAAACACCAAAACTCGCTGACACACCAGTACAGCTTGAAAAGACCAAAACTCGCTGACACACCAGTACAGCTTGAAAAGACCAAAACTCACTGACACACAGTACAGCTTGAAAAGACCAAATCTCGCTGACACACCAGTACAGCTTGAAAAGACCAAAATTCGCTCACACACCAGTACAGCTTGAAAAGACCAAAACTCGCTAATTCACCAGTACAGCTTGAAAAGACCGAAACTCGCTGACACACCAGTACAGCTTGAAAAGACCAAAACTCGCTGACACACCAGTACAGCTTGAAAACACCAAAACTCGCTGACACACCGGTACAGCTTGAAAAGACCAAACCTCGCTAACTGACCAGTACAGCTTGAAAAGACCAAAACTCGCTGACACACCAGCACAGCTTGAAAAGACCAAAACTCGCTGACACACCAGTACAGCTTGAAAACACCAAAACACGCTGACACTCCAGTACAGCTTGAAAAGACCAAAACATACTCACACACCATTGAAGCTTGAAAAGACCAAAACACGCTGACACACCAGTACAGCCTGAAAAGATCAAAACTCGCTGACACACCAGTACAGTTTGAAAACACCAAAACTCGCTGACACACCAGTACAGCTTGAAAAGACCAAAACACACTCACACACCAGTGCAGCTTGAAAAGACCAAAACTCCATGACACACCAGTACAGATTGAAAAGACCAAAACTCACTGACACACAAGTACAGCTTGAAAAGACCAAAACTCGCTGACACACCAGTACAGCTTGAAAATACCAAAACTCGCTGACACACCAGTACAGCTTGAAAAGACCATAACTCACTGACACACCAGTGCAGCTTGAAAAGACCAAAACTCGCTAACACACAAGTACAGCTTGAAAAGACCAAAACTCGCTGACACACCAGTACAGCTTGAAAAGACCAAAACTCGCTGACACACCAGTACAGCTTGAAAAGACCAAAACTCGCTGACACACCAGTACAGCTTGCAAAGACCATAACACACTCACACCAGTACAGCATGAAAACACCAAAACTCGCTGACACACCGGTACAGCTTGAAAAGACCAAAACTCGCTAACACACCAGTTCAGCTTGAAAAGACCAAAACTCGCTGACACACCAGTACAGCTTGAAAAGACCAAAACTCGCTGACACACCAGTACAGCTTGAAAACACAAAAACTCGGTGACACACCGGTGCAGCTTGAAAAGACCAAAACTCGCTGACACTCCAGTACAGCTTGAAAAGACCAAAACACGCTGACACACCAGTACAGCTTGAAAAGACCAAAATTCAGACACACCAGTACAGCTTGAAAAGACCAAAACTCGCTAACACACCAGTACAGCTTGAAAAGACCAAAACTCGCTGACACACCAGTACAAATTGAAAAGACCAACACTCGATGACACACCAGTACAGCTTGAAAAGACCAAAACTCGCTCACTCACCAGTACAGCTTGAAAACACCAAAACTCGCTGACTCACCAGTACAGCTTGAAAAGACCAAAACTCGCTCACTCACCAGTACAGCTTGAAAAGACCAAAACTCGCTAATTCACCAGTACAGCTTGAAAAGACCAAAACTCGCTGACACACCAGTACAGCTTGAAAAGACCAAAACTCGCTGACACACCAGTACAGCTTGAAAACACCAAAACTCGGTGACACACCAGTACAGCTTGAAAAGACCAAAACTCGCTAATTCACCAGTACAGCTTGAAAAGACCAAAACTCGCTGACACACCAGTACAGCTTGAAAAGACCAACACTCGATGACACACCAGTACAGCTTGAAAAGACCAAAACTCAGACACACCAGTACAGCTTGAAAAGACCAAAACTCGCTAACACACCAGTACAGCTTGAAAAGACCAAAACTCGCTGACACACCAGTACAGCTTCAAAACACCAAAGCTCGCTGATACACCGGTACAGCTTGAAAAGACCAAAATTCGCTAACACACCAGTACAGCTTGAAAAGACCAAAACTCGCTGACACACCAGTACAGCTTGAAAAGACCAAAACTCGCTGACACACCAGTACAGCTTGAAAACACCAAAACTCGGTGACACACCAGTACAGCTTGAAAAGACCAAAACTCGCTAATTCACCAGTACAGCTTGAAAAGACCAAAACTCGCTGACACACCAGTACAGCTTGAAAAGACCAACACTCGATGACACACCAGTACAGCTTGAAAAAACCAAAACTCGCTGACACACCAGTACAGATTGAAAAGACCAACACTCGATGACACACCAGTACAGCTTGAAAAGACCAAAACTCGCTCACTCACCAGTGCAGCTTGAAAAGACCAAAACTCGCTCACACACCAGTACAGCTTCAAAACACCAAAACTCGCTGACACACCGGTACAGCTTGAAAAGACCAAAACTCGCTAACACACCAGTACAGCTTGAAAAGACCAAAACTCGCTGACACACCAGTACAGCTTGAAATGACCAAAACTCGCTGACACACCAGTACAGCTTGAAAACACCAAAACTCGGTGACACACCGGTACAGCTTGAAAAGACCAAAACTCGCTAATTCACCAGTACAGCTTGAAAAGACCAAAACTCGCTGACACACCAGTACAGCTTGAAAAGACCAACACTCGATGACACACCAGTTCAGCTTGAAAAGACCAAAACTCAGACACACCAGTACAGCTTGAAAAGACCAAAACTCGCTAACACACCAGTACAGCTTGAAAAGACCAAAACTCGCTGACACACTAGTACAGAGTGAAAAGACCAACACTCGATGACACACCAGTACAGCTTGAAAAGACCAAAACTCGCTCACTCACCAGTACAGCTTGAAAACACCAAAACTCGCTGACTCTCCAGTACAGCTTGAAAAGACCAAAACTCGCTCACTGACCAGTACAGCTTGAAAAGACCAAAACTCGCTAATTCACCAGTACAGCTTGAAAAGACCAAAACTCGCTGACACACCAGTACAGCTTGAAAAGGCCAAAACTCGCTGACACACCAGTACAGCTTGAAAACACCAAAACTCGGTGACACACCAGTACAGCTTGAAAAGACCAAAACTCGCTAATTCACCAGTACAGCTTGAAAAGACCAAATCTCGCTGACACACCAGTACAGCTTGAAAACACCAAAACTCGGCGACACACCGGTACAGCTTGAAAAGACCAAAACTCGCTAATTCACCAGTACAGCTTGAAAAGACCAAAACTCGCTGACACACCAGTACAGCTTAAAAAGACAAACACTCGATGACACACCAGTACTGCTTGAAAAGACCAAAACTCAGACACACCAGTACAGCTTGAAAAGACCAAAACTCGCTAACACACCAGTGCAGCTTGAAAAGACCAAAACTTGCTGACACACCAGTACAGATTGAAAAGACCAACACTCGATGACACACCAGTACAAATTGAAAAGACCAACACTCGATGACACACCTGTACAGCTTGAAAAGACCAAAACTCGCTCACTCACCAGTACAGCTTGAAAAGACCAAAACTCGCTCACTCACCAGTACAGCTTGAAAAGACCATAACGCACTCACGCACCAGTGCAGCTTGAAAAGACCAAAACTCGCTCACACACCAGTACAGCTTGAAAACAACAAAACTCGCTGACACACCGGTTCAGCTTGAAAAGACCAAAACTCGCTAACACACCAGTACAGCTTGAAAAGACCAAAACTCGCTGACACACCAGTACAGCTTGAAAAGACAAAAACTCGCTGACACACCAGTACAGCTTGAAAACGCCAAAACTCGGTGACACACCGGTACATCTTGAAAAGACCAAAACTCGCTAATTCACCAGTACAGCTTGAAAAGACCAAAACTCGCTGACACACCAGTACAGCTTGAAAAGACCAACACTCGATGACACACCAGTACAGCTTGAAAAGACCAAACTCAGACACACCAGTACAGCTTGAAAAGACCAAAACTCGCTAACACACCAGTACAGCTTGAAAAGACCAAAACTCGCTGACACACCAGTACAGAGTGAAAAGACCAACACTCGATGACACACCAGTACAGCTTGAAAAGACCAAAACTCGCTCACTCACCAGTACAGCTTGAAAACACCAAAACTCGCTGACTCTCCAGTACAGCTTGAAAAGACCAAAACTCGCTCACTGACCAGTACAGCTTGAAAAGACCAAAACTCGCTAATTCACCAGTACAGCTTGAAAAGACCAAAACTCGCTGACACACCAGTACAGCTTGAAAAGACCAAAACTCGCTGACACACCAGTACAGCTTGAAAAGACCAAAACTCGCTGACACACCAGTACAGCTTGAAAACACCAAAACTCGGTGACACACCAGTACAGCTTGAAAAGACCAAAACTCGCTAATTCACCAGTACAGCTTGAAAAGACCAAAACTCGCTGACACACCAGTACAGCTTGAAAAGACCAACACTCGATGACACACCAGTACAGCTTGAAAAAACCAAAACTCGCTGACACACCAGTACAGATTGAAAAGACCAACACTCGATGACACACCAGTACAGCTTGAAAAGACCAAAACTCGCTCACTCACCATTGCAGCTTGAAAAGACCAAAACTCGCTCACACACCAGTACAGCTTCAAAACACCAAAACTCGCTGACACACCGGTACAGCTTGAAAAGACCAAAACTCGCTAACACACCAGTACAGCTTGAAAAGACCAAAACTCGCTGACACACCAGTACAGCTTGAAATGACCAAAACTCGCTGACACACCAGTACAGCTTGAAAACACCAAAACTCGGTGACACACCGGTACAGCTTGAAAAGACCAAAACTCGCTAATTCACCAGTACAGCTTGAAAAGACCAAAACTCGCTGACACACCAGTACAGCTTGAAAAGACCAACACTCGATGACACACCAGTTCAGCTTGAAAAGACCAAAACTCAGACACACCAGTACAGCTTGAAAAGACCAAAACTCGCTAACACACCAGTACAGCTTGAAAAGACCAAAACTCGCTGACACACTAGTACAGAGTGAAAAGACCAACACTCGATGACACACCAGTACAGCTTGAAAAGACCAAAACTCGCTCACTCACCAGTACAGCTTGAAAACACCAAAACTCGCTGACTCTCCAGTACAGCTTGAAAAGACCAAAACTCGCTCACTGACCAGTACAGCTTGAAAAGACCAAAACTCGCTAATTCACCAGTACAGCTTGAAAAGACCAAAACTCGCTGACACACCAGTACAGCTTGAAAAGGCCAAAACTCGCTGACACACCAGTACAGCTTGAAAACACCAAAACTCGGTGACACACCAGTACAGCTTGAAAAGACCAAAACTCGCTAATTCACCAGTACAGCTTGAAAAGACCAAAACTCGCTGACACACCAGTACACCTTAAAAAGACAAACACTCGATGACACACCAGTACTGCTTGAAAAGACCAAAACTCAGACACACCAGTACAGCTTGAAAAGACCAAAACTCGCTAACACACCAGTGCAGCTTGAAAAGACCAAAACTTGCTGACACACCAGTACAAATTGAAAAGACCAACACTCGATGACACACCAGTACAGCTTGAAAAGACCAAAACTCGCTCACTCACCAGTACAGCTTGAAAACACCAAAACTCGCTGACTCACCAGTACAGCTTGAAAAGACCAAAACTCGCTCACTCACCAGTACAGCTTGAAAAGACCAAAACTCGCTCACTCACCAGTACAGCTTGAAAAGACCAAAACTCGCTGACACACCAGTAATGCTTGAAAACACCAAAACTCGGTGACACACCAGTACAGCTTGAAAAGACGAAAACTCGCTAATTCACCAGTACAGCTTGAAAAGACCAAAACTCGCTGACACACCAGTACAGCTTGAAAAGACCAACACTCGATGACACACCAGTACAGCTTGAAAAGACCAAAACTCAGACACACCAGTACAGCTTGAAAAGACCAAAACTCGCTAACACACTAGTACAGCTTGAAAAGACCAAAACTCGCTGACACACCAGTACAGATTGAAAAGACCAACACTCGATGACACACCAGTACAGCTTGAAAAGACCAAAACTCGCTCACTCACCAGTACAGCTTGAAAAGACCAAAACTCGCTGACACACCGGTTCAGCTTGAAAAGACCAAAACTCGCTAACACACCAGTACAGCTTGAAAAGACCAAAACTCGCTGACACACCAGTACAGCTTGAAAAGACAAAAACTCGCTGACACACCAGTACAGCTTGAAAACACCAAAACTCGGTGACACACCGGTACATCTTGAAAAGACCAAAACTCGCTAATTCACCAGTACAGCTTGAAAAGACCAAAACTCGCTGACACACCAGTACAGCTTGAAAAGACCAACACTCGATGACACACCAGTACAGCTTGAAAAGACCAAACTCAGACACACCAGTACAGCTTGAAAAGACCAAAACTCGCTAACACACCAGTACAGCTTGAAAAGACCAAAACTCGCTGACACACCAGTACAGAGTGAAAAGACCAACACTCGATGACACACCAGTACAGCTTGAAAAGACCAAAACTCGCTCACTCACCAGTACAGCTTGAAAACACCAAAACTCGCTGACTCTCCAGTACAGCTTGAAAAGACCAAAACTCGCTCACTGACCAGTACAGCTTGAAAAGACCAAAACTCGCTAATTCACCAGTACAGCTTGAAAAGACCAAAACTCGCTGACACACCAGTACAGCTTGAAAAGACCAAAACTCGCTGACACACCAGTACAGCTTGAAAACACCAAAACTCGGTGGCACACCAGTACAGCTTGAAAAGACCAAAACTCGCTAATTCACCAGTACAGCTTGAAAAGACCAAAACTCGCTGACACACCAGTACAGCTTGAAAACACAAAAACTCGGTGACACACCGGTACAGCTTGAAAAGACCAAAACTCGCTAATTCACCAGTACAGCTTGAAAAGACCAAAACTCGCTGACACACCAGTACAGCTTGAAAAGACCAACACTCGATGACACACCAGTACAGCTTGAAAAGACCAAAACTCAGACACACCAGTACAGCTTGAAAAGACCAAAACTCGCTAACACACCAGTACAGCTTGAAAAGACCAAAACTTGCTGACACACCAGTACAGATTGAAAAGACCAACACTCGATGACACACCAGTACAGCTTGAAAAGACCAAAACTCGATCACTCACCAGTACAGCTTGAAAACACCAAAACTCGCTGACTCACCAGTACTGCTTGAAAAGACCAAAGCTCGCTCACTCACCAGTACAGCTTGAAAAGACCAAAACTCGCTAATTCACCAGTACAGCTTGAAAAGACCAAAACTCGCTGACACACCAGTACAGCTTGAAAAGACCAACACTCGATGACACACCAGTACAGCTTGAAAAGACCAAAACTCAGACACACCAGTACAGCTTCAAATGACCGAAACTCGCTAACACACCAGTACAGCTTGAAAAGACCAAAACTCGCTGACGCACCAGTACAGATTGAAAAGACCAACACTCGATGACACACCAGTACAGCTTGAAAAGACCAAAACTCGCTGACACACCAGTACAGATTGAAAAGACCAACACTCGATGACACACCAGTACAGCTTCAAAAGACCAAAACTCACTGACACACCAGTACAGCTTGAAAAGACCAAAACTCGCTCACTCACCAGTACAGCTTTAAAAGACCAAAACTCGCTGACACACCAGTACAGACTGAAAAGACCAAAACTCACTGACACACCAGTACAGCCTGAAAAGATCAAAACTCGCTGACACACCAGTACAGCTTGAAAACACCAAAACACGCTAACACACCAGTACAGCTTGAAAAGACCAAAACTCGCTGACACACCAGTACAGTTTGAAAAGACCAACACTCGATGACACACCAGTACAGCTTGAAAAGACCATAACACACTCACGCACCAGTGCAGCTTGAAAAGACCAAAACTCACTGACACACCAGTACAGCTTGAAAAGACCAAAACTCGATGACACACCAGTACAGCTTGAAAAGACCAAAACTCACTGACACACAGTACAGCTTGAAAAGACCAAAACTCACTGACACACCAGTACAGCTTGAAAAGACCAAAATTCGCTCACACACCAGTAAAGCTTGAAAAGACCAAAACTCGCTAATTCACCAGTACAGCTTGAAAAGACCAAAACTCGCTGACATACCAGTACAGCTTGAAAAGACCAAAACTCGCTCACACACCAGTACAGCTTGAACACACCAAAACTCGCTCACACACCGGTACAGCTTGAAAAGACCAAAACTCGCGAACTGACCAGTACAGCTTGAAGAGACCAAAACTCGCTGACACACCAGTACAACTTGAAAAAGACCAAAACTCGCTGACACACCAGTACAGCTTGAAAACACCAAAACACGCTTACCCTCCAGTACAGCCTGAAAAGATCAAAACTCGCTGACACACCAGTACAGATTGAAAAGACCAAAACTCAGTGACACACCAGTACAGCTTGAAAACACCAAAACTCGCTGACACACCAGTACAGATTGAAACGACCAAAACTCGCTCACACACCAGTACAGCTTGAAAAGACCAAAACTCGCTCACACACCAGTACAGCTTGAAAAGACCAAAACTCGCTGACACAGCAGTACAGCTTGAAAAGACCAAAACTCGCTCACACACCAGTACAGCTTGAAAAGACCAAAACTCGCTCACTCACCAGTACAGCTTGAAAAGACCAAAACTCGCTGACACACCGGTTCAGCTTGAAAAGACCAAAACTCGCTAACACACCAGTACAGCTTGAAAAGACCAAAACTCGCTGACACACCAGTACAGCTTGAAAAGACAAAAACTCGCTGACACACCAGTACAGCTTGAAAACACCAAAACTCGGTGACACACCGGTACATCTTGAAAAGACCAAACCTCGCTAATTCACCAGTACAGCTTGAAAAGACCAAAACTCGCTGACACACCAGTACAGCTTGAAAAGACCAACACTCGATGACACACCAGTACAGCTTGAAAAGACCAAACTCAGACACACCAGTACAGCTTGAAAAGACCAAAACTCGCTAACACACCAGTACAGCTTGAAAAGACCAAAACTCGCTGACACACCAGTACAGAGTGAAAAGACCAACACTCGATGACACACCAGTACAGCTTGAAAAGACCAAAACTCGCTCACTCACCAGTACAGCTTGAAAACACCAAAACTCGCTGACTCTCCAGTACAGCTTGAAAAGACCAAAACTCGCTCACTGACCAGTACAGCTTGAAAAGACCAAAACTCGCTAATTCACCAGTACAGCTTGAAAAGACCAAAACTCGCTGACACACCAGTACAGCTTGAAAAGACCAAAACTCGCTGACACACCAGTACAGCTTGAAAACACCAAAACTCGGTGGCACACCAGTACAGCTTGAAAAGACCAAAACTCGCTAATTCACCAGTACAGCTTGAAAAGACCAAAACTCGCTGACACACCAGTACAGCTTGAAAACACAAAAACTCGGTGACACACCGGTACAGCTTGAAAAGACCAAAACTCGCTAATTCACCAGTACAGCTTGAAAAGACCAAAACTCGCTGACACACCAGTACAGCTTGAAAAGACCAACACTCGATGACACACCAGTACAGCTTGAAAAGACCAAAACTCAGACACACCAGTACAGCTTGAAAAGACCAAAACTCGCTAACACACCAGTACAGCTTGAAAAGACCAAAACTTGCTGACACACCAGTACAGATTGAAAAGACCAACACTCGATGACACACCAGTACAGCTTGAAAAGACCAAAACTCGATCACTCACCAGTACAGCTTGAAAACACCAAAACTCGCTGACTCACCAGTACTGCTTGAAAAGACCAAAGCTCGCTCACTCACCAGTACAGCTTGAAAAGACCAAAACTCGCTAATTCACCAGTACAGCTTGAAAAGACCAAAACTCGCTGACACACCAGTACAGCTTGAAAAGACCAACACTCGATGACACACCAGTACAGCTTGAAAAGACCAAAACTCAGACACACCAGTACAGCTTCAAATGACCGAAACTCGCTAACACACCAGTACAGCTTGAAAAGACCAAACCTCGCTGACGCACCAGTACAGATTGAAAAGACCAACACTCGATGACACACCAGTACAGCTTGAAAAGACCAAAACTCGCTGACACACCAGTACAGATTGAAAAGACCAACACTCGATGACACACCAGTACAGCTTCAAAAGACCAAAACTCACTGACACACCAGTACAGCTTGAAAAGACCAAAACTCGCTCACTCACCAGTACAGCTTTAAAAGACCAAAACTCGCTGACACACCAGTACAGACTGAAAAGACCAAAACTCACTGACACACCAGTACAGCCTGAAAAGATCAAAACTCGCTGACACACCAGTACAGCTTGAAAACACCAAAACACGCTAACACACCAGTACAGCTTGAAAAGACCAAAACTCGCTGACACACCAGTACAGTTTGAAAAGACCAACACTCGATGACACACCAGTACAGCTTGAAAAGACCATAACACACTCACGCACCAGTGCAGCTTGAAAAGACCAAAACTCACTGACACACCAGTACAGCTTGAAAAGACCAAAACTCGATGACACACCAGTACAGCTTGAAAAGACCAAAACTCACTGACACACAGTACAGCTTGAAAAGACCAAAACTCACTGACACACCAGTACAGCTTGAAAAGACCAAAATTCGCTCACACACCAGTAAAGCTTGAAAAGACCAAAACTCGCTAATTCACCAGTACAGCTTGAAAAGACCAAAACTCGCTGACATACCAGTACAGCTTGAAAAGACCAAAACTCGCTCACACACCAGTACAGCTTGAACACACCAAAACTCGCTCACACACCGGTACAGCTTGAAAAGACCAAAACTCGCGAACTGACCAGTACAGCTTGAAGAGACCAAAACTCGCTGACACACCAGTACAACTTGAAAAAGACCAAAACTCGCTGACACACCAGTACAGCTTGAAAACACCAAAACACGCTTACCCTCCAGTACAGCCTGAAAAGATCAAAACTCGCTGACACACCAGTACAGATTGAAAAGACCAAAACTCAGTGACACACCAGTACAGCTTGAAAACACCAAAACTCGCTGACACACCAGTACAGATTGAAACGACCAAAACTCGCTCACACACCAGTACAGCTTGAAAAGACCAAAACTCGCTCACACACCAGTACAGCTTGAAAAGACCAAAACTCGCTGACACAGCAGTACAGCTTGAAAAGACCAAAACTCGCTCACACACCAGTACAGCTTGAAAAGACCAAAACTCGCTAACACACCAGTACAGCTTGAAAATACCAAAACTCGCTGACACACCAGTACAGCTTGAAAAGACCAAAACTCGCTGACACACCAGTACAGCTTGAAATTACCAAAACTCGCTGACACACCAGTACAGCTTGAAAAGACCAGAACTCGCTGACACACCAGTACAGCTTGAAAAGACCAAAACTCGCTAACACAGCAGTACAGCTTGAAAAGACCAAAACTCGCTGACACACCAGTACAGCTTGAAAAGACCAAAACTCACTGACACACAGTACAGCTTGAAAAGACCAAAACTCACTGACACACCAGTACAGCTTGAAAAGACCAAAATTCGCTCACACAGCAGTACAGCTTGAAAAGACCAAAACTCGCTAATTCACCAGTACAGCTTGAAAAGACCAAAACTCGCAGACACACCAGTACAGCTTGAAAAGACCAAAACTCGCTCACACACCAGTACAGCTTGAAAACACCAAAACTCGCTCACACACCGGTACAGCTTGAAAAGACCAAAACTCGCTAACTGACCAGTACAGCTTGAAGAGACCAAAACTCACTGACACACCAGTACAGCTTGAAATGACCAAAACTCGCTGACACTCCAGTACAGCCTGAAAAGATCAAAACTCGCTGACACACCAGTACAGCTTGAAAAGACCAAAACTCGCTCACACACCAGTACAGCTTGAAAAGACCAAAACTCGCTCACACACCAGTACAGCTTGAAAAAACCAAAACTCGCTGACACACCAGTACAGCTTGAAAAGACCAAAACTCGCTAGCACACCAGTACAGCTTGAAAAGACCAAAACTCGCTCACAAACCAGTACAGCTTGAAAACACCAAAACTCGCTAACACACCAGTACAGCTTGAAAATACCAAAACTCGCTCACACACCAGTACAGCTTGAAAAGACCAAAACTCGCTGACACACCAGTACAGCTTGAAAAGACCAAAACTCGCTGACACACCAGTACAGCTTGAAAAGACCAAAACTCGCTGACACACCAGTACAGCTTGAAAAAGGCCAAAACTCACTGACACACCAGTACAGCTTGAAAAGACCATCACTCACTGACACACCAGTACAGCTTGAAAAGACCAAAACTCGCTGACACACCAGTACAGCTTGAAAAGACCAAAACTCGCTAACACACCAGTACAGCTTGAAAAAGGCCAAAACTCACTGACACACCAGTACAGCTTGAAAAGACCATAACACACTCACACCAGTGCAGCCTGAAAAGACCAAAACTCCATGACACACCAGTACAGCTTTAAATGTCCACCGATAATCCAGAAAATAGCCGCCCGGTGATATGATTGTCGCTCCAAAACAAACAAAGTTCAGTAAAAGATGTGCCAGAATCCCAAACTCAATTGAAACGTTTCAAGAGGCCGAGCCCCGAAGCCTCCAGGAGAAGCAGCAGGCCACCAGCAAGTTACCACGAGCTGCAGGCGACAGAGCACCATCTTTAACAAAACAGCGCCTGGGAGGCCTTCCATCCTTGGCCCAAATCCGACCCCGGTCCGCCATTCCCAGCAGCATCCCCAGTCCGGCTATCCTCATTCCTCCACGCAGCGCAACACTGCAACTCGGGCTCTCAGGCATAAAGGTGGGAGGACAGGAGGCCGGGCCTGCAGCCCTGGATTGTCCCTCGAAGGTCCCTGGTTGGCCCCTTCCCACCTCAGGCAGAGGGGTGGGAGGACAGGAGGCTGGGCCTGCAGCTCTGAATGGTCCCACTCCCACCTCAGGCAGAGGGCTGGGACGACAGAAGGCTGGGCCTGCAGCTCTGGATGGTCCCACCCCCACCTCAGGCAGAGGGGTGGGAGGACAGGAGGCTGGACCTGCAGCCCTTGATGGCCCCACTCCCACCTCAGGCAGAGGGATGGGAGGACAGGCGGCTGGGCCTGCAGCCCTGGATGGTCCCACTCCCTCCTCAGGCAGAGGGGTGGGAGGACAGGAGGCTGGACCTGCAGCCCTAGATGGCCCCACTCCCACTCAGGCAGAGGGATGGGAGGACAGGAGGCTGGGCCTGCAGCCCTGGATGGTCCCACTCCCTCCTCAGGCAGAGGGGTGGGACAGGAGGCTGGACCTGCAGCCCTGGATGGTCCGACACCCACCTCAAGCAGAGGGGTGGGAGGACAGGAGTCTAGGCCTGCAGCCCTAAATGGTCCCACTCCCACCAGGCACAACACAAGTTGGGGCAGGTAGGACCGGGGATCTCCACTTCCGCACACCACCAACAGCTCTCATTTCAAGCTCTCTCACTTCAAACTGAAGCTCCACTCAGCAACACACACAGACACACAATGAACAAGCGGGGCAATGTTTTCAGTGAAGTGGGAGGATTGGTTTGAGAACTGAAGTCCCTCAGACTCCGATTTATCCTCAGTGAGCTGTGAGCAAACTCCAGCCTTAGTCTCTGACAGGTGTGGAATGTCTGCCTCTGAGGACAGCTCACTATTGACATGTAAATGACTGACAAGAGATACGAATCTCCTTACTATTGATAAATGGCACAGCAATGGATCCAGCAAGCTGCTGCCTTAAGACAATCATCCCACAGGGACCACATTTCTGTATAACAGAATTGAAGCATAATTTAAAATACTATTGGGAAATGATTAGAAACAGTATTGGTTGAGATCTCCTCAGAGATCTGTGTGCAGAACTACCCCCTGACTTTCTGTCATGAATGTTTTCAGTCTGTCCGCTGTGATTATTTACTAAAGATGTCTTCACAGGAGAGGCCAGAGTCATTTGTCCTGTCTATGGTTATGTTAATTCATGGGAACGCAACAGATCTAGCGATGTCCTGTCCTTACTTCAGTCTTCATGCTAATATTTATATCCCCCTGAATTTCTGACTAGTTTGGGATGTCTATTTGTCTGTCTCCCAAGGAGAGCTTTCTGTACAATGTTTAAAGACCAGCAAGGAACCCCAGGACGTTCCTGTCTCGGGACTATTTGATGGGGACAATCTTATTCTGTTCCTCACAGACATAGTTCTTCAGTAGCTGCTCTATAAATTTGGATTCCATTTGTTTTTTTCCCACTGGGAGATGTAAAGTTTATTCCTGAATAAATACAGGGTCATCGGCAACAACATCATTGTATTAGACAGTGAGGATCAATGGGGTATTTCACTCAAATCCTATGATGCCAATTTGTGAGTTGAGAATTTAAAACCAAACAATTTAGATTCAATGAAAACTGTCAGTTTGATAACCCCAACTGCTTTCTGTTAACTCAACCCGACGCTCCTCTCTCACCTTGTTTTTAATCTGAGGAATTCTGCAGGCAGCTTGTGCACACGAAGAGCCTAAAAATGGGGCACTTTCAGAATTAAGTTCAGACTCTCAGAAGATGGATTTCTTGCTCTCTTTCTACTCGAAGGTGTACAAACTGACAGCAGGCAGATTGATTGCACAGTAAGATTCCACAATCAGAATGTGATCATGGTGGAAAATTCCCCACAGGGCTATGGGGAGAGTGGGATTAGTTTGGGCATTGACACAGGTCTGTGGGGAGACTGGGATTAGTTTGGGGATTGACACAGGGCTGTGGGAAGAGTGGGATTAGTTTGGGGATTGACACACGGCTGTGGGGAGAGTGGGATTAGTTTGGGGATTGACCCAGGGCTGTGGGGAGAGTGGGATTAGTTTGGGGATTGACACAGGGCTGTGGGGAGAGTGGGAATTGTTTGGGGATTGACACAGGGCTGTGGGGAGAGTGGGATTAGTTTGGGGATTGACACAGGGCTGTGGGGAGAGTGGGATTAGTTTGGGGATTGACAGGGCTGTGGGGAGAGTGGGAATAGTTTGGGGATTGTTACAGTGCTATGTGGAGAGCGTGGTGCAGTGGCATTAATTTGGAGATTGATACAGGGCTCTCGGGAGAGAGTGGGGCAGTGGGATTAGTTTGGGGATTGATACAGGGTTATAGGGAGAGAGCGGGGCAGTGGGATTAGTTTGTGGATTGATACAGGGTTATAGGGAGAGAGTGGGGCAGTGGGATTAGTTTGGGGATTGATACAGGGTTACAGGGAGAGAGCGGGGCAGTGGGATTAGTCTCGGATTGATACAGGGATATGGGAAAGAGTGGGACAGTGGGATTATTTCAGTGATTGATACATGGCTATGGGGAGGGAGTGGGGCACTGGGATTAGTTTGGGATTGATACATGGCTATGGGAGAGAGTGGGACAGTGGGATTAGTTCAGTGATTGATACATGACTATGGGGAGATAGAGGGCAGTGAGATTAGTTTGGGATTGATGCAGGGCTATGGGAGAGAGTGGGGCAGTGGGATTAGTTTGGGGTTGATACAGGACTATGGGAGAGAGTGGGGCAGTTGGATTAGTTCAGTGATTGATACATGGCTATGGGGAGAGAGTGGGTCAGTGGGATTATTTCAGTGATTGATACATGGCTATGGGGAGAGAGTGAGGCAGTAGGATTAGTTTTGGGATTGACACAGGGGTATGGGGAGATGGGATTAATTTGTGGATTGACACTGCTATGGGGAGATGGATTTCATTTGGAGTTTGTCACCGGCCAATGGGGAGAGTGGGACAGTCAGATTAAGTTGGGAATTGATAAGGGCGGGATGTGGCACAGTGGTTAGCACTGCAGCCTACGGCGCTGAGCAGCCTGATTCGAATCCCGGCCCTGGGCCACTGTCCGTGTGGAGTTAGCACATTCCCCCGGTGTCTGCCAGGGTTTCACCCTCGCAACCCAAAGAAATGCAGGGTAGGTGGATTGGCCACACAAAATTGCCCCTTATTGGAAAAATAATGATAATTGGGCACTCTAAATTTAAACAAATACAATCGGGGGAAATGATAGAGGGACTTGGGGGGGGGGGTGGAGAGCGGACAGTGCGAATAGTTTCGGGATCGATCGACGGCTATGGAGACAGAGGACAGTGGGATTAGTTTGGGGATTGATACAGGGCTATGGGGACAGTGGGGCATTGGGATTCGTTTGGGGATTAATACAGGGCTTTGGGGAGAGAGTGGGGCAGTGGGATTAATTTGGGATTAATGCAGGGCTATGGGGAGAGAGTGGGGCAGTGGGATTAATTTGGGGATTGATACAGGGCTATGGGGAGAGACTGCGGCAGAGGGATTCGTTTGGGGATTGATACAGGGCTATGGGGAGAGAGTGGGGCAGTGGGATTAATTTGGGGATTGATACAGGGCTATGGGGAGAGAGTGCGGCAGAGAGTGTTGTAGTTTGGAAATTGATAGTGTGGAGCAGTGGAATTATTGAGGGGATCGGATGAGGGCAATGGATGGAGTGGGCAGTGGGATTAGTATGAGGATGTATGCCTGGCTGCAGGGACAATGGGGCAATGCAAACAGTTTGGGGATTAATACAGAGCTTTGGGGAGCGAGTGGGGCAGTGGGATTAATTTGGGATTAATACAGGGCTATGGGGAGAGAGTGGGGCAGTGGGATTAATTTGGGATTAATACAGGGCTATGGGGAGAGAGTGGGGCAGTGGGATTAATTTGGGATTAATGCAGGGCTATGTGGAGAGAGTGGGGCAGTGGGATTAATTTGGGATTAATACAGGGCTACGGGGAGAGAGTGGGGCAGTGGGATTATTTTGGGGATTGATACAGGGCTATGGGGAGAGAGTGCGGCAGAGGGATTCGTTTGGGGATTGATACAGGGCTATGGGGAGAGATTGGGGGCAGTGGGATTAGTTTGGGGATTGATACAGGGCTATGGGGAGAGAGCGGGGCAGTGGGATTAGTTTTGGGAATTGATACAGGGCTATGGGGAGCTGGGGCAATGCGAATAGTTTAGGATTGATACAGCGCTATGCGGAGAGTGGGGCAATGTGAATATTTTGGGATTGATACAGGGCTATGAGGAGTGACTGGGGTAATAGGATTAGTTTGGGATTGATACAGAGCTATGCGGAGTGATTAAGGCAGTGGGATTAGATTGGGGATTGAAATAGGTCTTGGGGGAAAGAGTGGGGCAATGGGATTAGTTTGGGATTGATACAGGGCTTTGGGGAGTGAGTGGTGCAAAGGGATTAGTTTGTTATTGATACAGTGCTATGGGGAGAGAGTGGGGAGTGTTGTTAGATTGGATATTGATCCAGGTGGAGAGGAAACCCGAGACACTACACGTTTAGTGTCTCCCACCCGCCCTCCTCCTCTAACCTAAGAATAAGACTCATTGGTGTGAGGTAAGTGCCATATTATATTATTATTTTGGTTGGAAGTTAAAGAGATGGCAGGGAAGGTATTGCAATGTTCCTCCTGCAGGATGTACGAGGTGAGGGATTCCGTTAGTGTCCCTGCTGATTTTACCTGCAGGAAGTGCAGCCATCTCCAGCTCCTCCAAGACCGAGTTAGGGAACTGGAGCTGGAGTTGGATGAACTTCAGATCATTCGGGAGGCAGAGGGGGTCATAGATAGCAGCTTCAGGGAATTAGTTACACCAAAGATTGGAGATAGATGGGTAACTGTAAGAGGGACTGGGAAGAAGCAGTCAGTGCAGGGATCCCCTGCGGTCGTTCACTTGAGTAACAAGTATACCGCTTTGGATATTTGTGGGGACGACGACTTACCAGGGGTAAGCCATGGGGTACAGGCCTCTGGCACGGAGTCTGTCCCTGTTGCTCAGAACGGAAGGCGGGAGAGGAGCAGAGCATTAGTAATTGGGGACTCGATAGTCAGGGGCACAGATAGGAGATTTTGTGGGAGCGAGAGAGACTCACGTTTGGTATGTTGCCTCCCAGGTGCAAGGGTACGTGATGTCTCGGATCGTGTTTTCCGGGTCCTTAAGGGGGAGGGGGAGCAGCCCCAAGTCGTGGTCCACATTGGCACTAACAACATAGGTAGGAAAGGGGACAAGGATGTCAGGCAGGCTTTCAGGGAGCTAGGATGGAAGCTCAGAACGAGAACAAACAGAGTTGTTATCTCTGGGTTGTTGCCCGTGCCACGTGATAATGAAATGAGCAATAGGATGAGAGAGCAATTAAACACGTGGCTACAGGGATGGTGCAGGCGTGAGGGATTCAGATTTCTGGATAAATGGGGCTCTTTCTGGGGAAGATGGGACCTCTACAGACAGGATGGTCTACATCTGAACCTGAGGGGCACAAATATCCTGGGGGGAGGGGAGATTTCTTAATGCTATTTGGGGGGTGGGGGGGAGGTTACACTAATGCAGCAGGGGCATGGGAACCGGGATTGTAGTTTTAGGGTGCGGGAGATTGAGAGTATAGAGGTCAGGAGCACAGATTTGACTTCGCAGGAGGGGGCCAGTGTTCAGGTAGGTGGTTTGAAGTGTGTCTACTTCAATCCCAGGAGTATACGAAATAAGGTAGGGGAACTGGCAGAATGGGTTGGTACCTGGGACTTCGATGTTGTGGCCATTTCGGAGACATGGATAGAGCAGGGACAGGAATGGTTGTTGCCGGTTCCGGTGTTTAGGTGTTTTAGTAAGCTCAGAGAAGGAGGCAAAAGAGGGGGAGGTGTGGCTCTGCTAGTCAAAAACAGTATTACGGCGGCGGAGAGGATGCTAGATGGGGACTCTTCTTCCGAGGTAGTATGGGCTGAGATTAGAAACAGGAAAGGAGAGGTCACCCTGTTGGGAGTTTTCTATAGGCCTCCTAATAGTTCGAGGGATGTCGAGGAAAGGATCGCGAGGATGATCCTGGATTAGAGCGAAAGTAACAGGGTAGTTATTCTGGGAGACTTTAACTTTCCAAATATTGACTGGAAAAGATATAGTTTGAGTACATTAGATGGGTCGTTTTTTGTACAATGTGTGCAGGAGGGTTTCCTAACACAGTTTGTTGACAGGCCAACAAGAGGCGAGGCCACATTGGATTTGGTTTTGGGTAATGAACCAGGCCAGGTGTTAGATTTGGAGGTAGGTGTGCACTTAGGGGACAGTGACCACAATTCAGTGACGTTTCCGTGAGTGATGGAAAGGGATAAGTATACCTCGCAGGGCAAGAGTTGTAGCAGGGGAAGGGTAATTATGATGCCATTAGACATGACTTGGGAGGGGTAGGTTGGAGAAGTAGGCTGCACGTGTTGGGCACACTGGATATGTGGAGCTTGTTTAAGGAACAGCTACTGCGTGTTATTGATGAGTACGTACCGGTCAGGCAGGGAGGATAGCGTCGAGCGAGGGAACCGTGGTTTACCAAAGACGTGGAACCTCTTGTTAAGAGGAAGAATGAGGCCTGTGTCAAGATGAGGTGTGAAGTTTCAGTTGGGGCACTTGAAAGTTACAAGGAAGCGAGGAAGGATCTAAAGAGAGCTAAGACGAGCAAGGAGGGGACATGAGAAGTATGTGGCAGGTAGGATCAAGGAAAACCCAAAAGCTTTCTCTTGGTATGTCAGGAATAAAAGAATGACTAGGGTCAGAGTAGGGCGAGTCAAGGACAGGGATGGGAAGTTGTGTGTGGAGTCTGAAGAGATAGATGAGATACTAAATGAATATTTTTCGTCAGTGTTCATTCAGGAAAAAGAGAATGTTGTGGAGGAGAATGCTGAGACCCAGGCTATTAGAATAGATAGCATTGAGGTACGTAGGGAAGAGGCGTTGGCAATTCTGGATAAGCTGAAAATAGATATGTCCCCGGGGACTGATGGGATTTATCCTAGCATTCTCTGGGAAGCCAGGGAAGAGATTGCTGAGCCTTTGGCTTTGATTTTAATGTCATCATTGGCTACAGGAATAGTGCCAGAGGACTGGAGGATAGCAAATGTGGTCCCTTTGTTCAAGAAGGGGAGTAGAGACAACCCCGGCAACTATATACCGGTGAGCCTCACGTCTGTTGTGGGTAAAGTCTTGGAGGGGATTATAAGAGACACGATTTATAATCATCTAGATAGGAATAATATGATCAGGGATAGTCAGCATGGCTTTGTGAAGGGTAGATCATGCCTCACAAAACTTATCGAGTTCTTTGAGAAGGTGACTGAACAGGTAGACGAGGTAGAGCAGTTGATGTGGTGTATATTGATTTCAGTAAATCGTTTGATAAGGTTCCCCACAGTAGGGTATTGCAGAAAATACGGAGGCTGGGGATTGAGGGTAATTTAGAGATGTCGATCAGAAATTGGCTAGCTGAAAGAAGGCGTGGTGGTTAATGGGAAATGTTCAGAATGGAGTTCAGTTACAAGTGCCCTACTACAAGGATCTGTTCTGGGGCCGTTGCTGTTTGTCATATTTATAAATGACCTAGAGGAGGGCGCAGAAGGGTGGGTAAATTTGCAGACGGCACTAAAGTCGGTGGTATTGTGGACAGTGCAGAAGGGTGTTGCAGGTTACAGAGGGACATAGATAAGCTGCAGAGCTGGGCTGAGAGGTGGCAAATGGAGTTTAATGTAGAGAAGTGTGAGGTGATTCACTTTGGAAGGAATAACAGGAATGCGGAATATTTGGCTAATGGTAAAATTCTTGGAAGTGTGGATGAGCAGAGGGATCTCGGTGTCCATGTACATAGATCCCTGAAAGTTGCCACCCAGGTTGATAGGGTTGTGAAGAAGGCCTATGGAGTGTTGGCCTTTATTGGCAGAGGGATTGAGTTCCGGAGTCATGAGGTCATGTTGCAGCTGTACAAAACTCTGGTATGGCCGCATTTGGAATATTGCGTACAGTTCTGGTCACCTCATTATAGGAAGGACGTGGAAGCTTTGGAACGGGTGGAGAGGAGATTTACCAGGATGTTGCCTGGTATGGAGGGAAAATCTTATGAGGAAAGGCTGAAGAACTTGAGGTTGTTTTCGTTAGCGAGAAGAAGGTTAAGAGGAGACTTAATAGAGGCATACAAAATGATCAGGGGGTTGGATAGGGTGGACAGTGAGAGCCTTCTCCCGCGGATGGAAATGGCTAGCACGAGGGGACATAGCCTTAAACTGAGGGGTAATAGATATCGGACAGAGGTCAGAGGTAGATTCTTTACGCAAAGAGTGGTGAGGCCGTGGAATGCCATACCTGCAACAGTAGTGAACTCGCCTACATTGAGGGCATTTAAAAGTTTATTGGATAAGCATATGGATGATAATGGCATAGTGTAGGTTAGATGGCTTTTATTTTCTGACTTCCCATGTCGGTGCAACATCGTGGGCCGAAGGGCCTGTACTGCGCTGTATCGTTCTATGTTCTATGTTTGGAGCGAGAGTGGGGCAATGCGAATATTTTGGGATTGAAACAGGGCTATGGGGAGAGAGTGGGGCAGTGGGATTAGTTTGGGATTGATACAGGGCAATGGGGAGAGGGCGGGGCAGTGGGATTAGTTTGGGATTGATACAGGGCTGTGGGGAGAGAGTGGCAGTGTGATTAGTTTGGGGATTGATACAGAGTAATGGGAAAAGGGCGGGGCAGTGGGATTAGTTTGGGTATTGATACAGGGCTATCGGGAGAGAGGAGAGAGAGGGGCAGTGGGATTAGATTGGGGTTGATGCAGGACAATGGGGAGACGGTGGGGCAGTGGGAATAGTTTGGGGATTGATACAGGACTATGGTGACAGAGTAGAGCAGTGGGAATAGTTTGGGATTGATACAGGGCTATGGGGAAAGGGCGGGGCAGTGGGATTAGTTTGGGGATTGACACAGGGCTATCGGGAGAGAGGAGAGAGTGGGACAGTGGGATTAGTTTGGGGATTGACACAGGGCTATGGGGAGTGAGTGGGACAGTGGGATTAGTTTGGGGATTGACACAGGGCTATGGGGAGAGAGCGGGGCAGTGGGATTAGTTTGGGATTGATACAGGGCTATCGGGAGAGAGGAGAGAGTGGGGCAGTGGGATTAGTTTGGAATTGATACAGGGCAATGGGGAGAGGGCGGGGCAGTGGGAATAGTTTGGGGATTGATACAGGTCTATGGGGAGAGAGTAGGGCAGTGGAAATAGTTTTGGATTGATACAGGACTATGCGGAGTGAGTGGGCCGTGGGAATATTTTCGGATTGATAGAGGGCTGTGGGGAGAGAGCGGGGCAGTGGGATTAGTTTGGTAATTTTCTAGGGTAATGGGGAGAGGGCGGGGCAGTGGGATTCGTTTGGGGATTGAGACAGAGCTATGGGGAGAGAGTGAGGCAGTGGGATTAGTTTGGGGATTGATACAGGGCAATTGGCAGAGAGCGGGCTGTTATGATTAGTTTAAGGATTGATACAGGGCTATGGGGAGATAGTGGGGCAGTGCGATTAGTTTGTGGATTGATACAGGGCTATGGGGAGAGAGTGGGGCAGTGGGATTAGTTTGGGGATTGATACAGGGCTATCGGGAGAGAGGAGAGAGAGGGGCAGTGGGATTAGATTGGGGTTGATGCAGGACAATGGGGAGACGGTGGGGCAGTGGGAATAGTTTGGGGATTGATACAGGACTATGGTGACAGAGTAGAGCAGTGGGAATAGTTTGGGATTGATACAGGGCTATGGGGAAAGGGCGGGGCAGTGGGATTAGTTTGGGGATTGACACAGGGCTATCGGGAGAGAGGAGAGAGTGGGACAGTGGGATTAGTTTGGGGATTGACACAGGGCTATGGGGAGTGAGTGGGACAGTGGGATTAGTTTGGGGATTGACACAGGGCTATGGGGAGAGAGCGGGGCAGTGGGATTAGTTTGGGATTGATACAGGGCTATCGGGAGAGAGGAGAGAGTGGGGCAGTGGGATTAGTTTGGAATTGATACAGGGCAATGGGGAGAGGGCGGGGCAGTGGGAATAGTTTGGGGATTGATACAGGTCTATGGGGAGAGAGTAGGGCAGTGGAAATAGTTTTGGATTGATACAGGACTATGCGGAGTGAGTGGGCCGTGGGAATATTTTCGGATTGATAGAGGGCTGTGGGGAGAGAGCGGGGCAGTGGGATTAGTTTGGTAATTTTCTAGGGTAATGGGGAGAGGGCGGGGCAGTGGGATTCGTTTGGGGATTGAGACAGAGCTATGGGGAGAGAGTGAGGCAGTGGGATTAGTTTGGGGATTGATACAGGGCAATTGGCAGAGAGCGGGCTGTTATGATTAGTTTAAGGATTGATACAGGGCTATGGGGAGATAGTGGGGCAGTGCGATTAGTTTGTGGATTGATACAGGGCTATGGGGAGAGAGTGGGGCAGTGGGATTAGTTTGGGGATTGATACAGGGCTCTGGGGAGAGAGCAGGGCAGTGGGATTTGTTTGGGATTGATACAGGGCTATGGGCAGAGAGTGGGGCAGTGAGATTACTTTGGGGATTGATACAGGGCAATGGTGTGATAGTGGGGCAGTGGGATTAGTTTGGGATTGATACAGAGCTATGGGGAGGGAGTGGGCCGTGGGATTAGTTTGAGATTCATACAGGTCCATGATTAGAGAGTGGGGCAGTGGAATTCGTTTGGGTTTGATACAGGGCAATGGGGAGAGGACGTTGCAGTGGGATTATTTTGGGGTTGATACAGGGCTGTGTGGAGACTGTAGGTCTGTGGGATTAGCTTGGGATTGGTACAGGACTATGGGGAGAGGACGGGGCAGTGGGATTACTTTGGGATTGATACAGGGCTATGGGGAGAGAGCGGAGCTGTGGGATTAGTTTGGGATTGATACAGCGCTATGAGGATAGAGCGGGACAGTGGGATTAGGTTGGAATGATACATCGCTATGGGGAGAGGGTGGCGCAGTGGGATTAGTTTGTATTAATCCAGGGTTATGTGGAGGGAGTGGGCAGTGGGATCAGTTTGGATTGACACATGGCTCTGGGGACATATTGGGGCAGTAGGATATGTTTAGATTGATACAAGGCTATGCGGAGAGAGTGGGGCAGTGGAATTAGTTAATCAAACACAAACACATGCGCGCGCACACAGTGACAGATACATACACGTTTACAGATACATGCATACACACATACACACTCCTACATGGACACATGTGTGCGTGCGCACACACACAGTTTTGCTGTGTACATTAGCATTTATGGCAATTTGATAGAATGCTACACATCCTATTTTGCCAATGACACCAAACATTTGGCAGCATTGTAAGCAACATTGCTGATCAAATTGAGATTATTTATATTTTGTCAGAAGACTGAACTGGTGGACGCATTTCAGTGTAGGGAAATGTAAGATGATGTATTTTCGACTGAAAAAGATCAGAACGGTGTTCTTTGTAAATGATGAGAAGGCAGAATCTGTGGACGTTTAAACTGTACAGATATTTCACAGCTGGATTCACACAATACAGACAGCAATGTATCGTAGATTTTGGAAGTGCCACAAATGTTGTCAAATGTAGTACGTGAAGTCCCTCAATGTTTCAATATTACTGAGAAACTGTCTGCCCACAGGGACAACATTTCTGTTCAATAGGACTGATGCACAAGTTAAAATAGTTCCGTTTCAAAGTTTAAAATAAGCAGTCATTTTTCTGTGCAGCTTTCGGAATCTGTCAGTGGAATTTACTTCATACAGGCAAGTGTTAACAAGTGTATTGTGAACTGATTAGAAGTTTTGATGGAGATATTCCTGCATGATGGAAATGTGTGAGATCTATTTAGCGTTGGGAAATGGATTGATGATCAAAGGATGCAGTTGTTTGTTAACTACATTGGACTGAGAGCCTTGAAGATTCACAACTTCTATGTGCTGTGAGAAAGGATTGATTAACCAAGGCCTATTATTCAAATACTTCAGACAAGTGAAAAAGCTACAGGAACATTGAATACACAGACAGAGACAAGCAGACACCTGTAATCGGAGCTTAAACTTCATGTTTAAATGTGAAGTGCTGAACTCATGCTTGCAATAAACAAGAGTCCACCCTGGGATTCTGTGCAATTTAAGTTCCGGTTTTTCCAAAAAATAAAAATAACTCTCTACAATGGAAAATTCCTTGGACAAGCCAGAGGGATTTTGACTCTGTATTTAACGCCAGACAGTATTTGGGTTGTGAGTGTTTGATGGACAGTGTAGATGAAGCTTTACTCTGAAACACTGGAATTCAGTGTCAGGGGTGATTTAATCAAATGCTTCAGAATAATAATTGATATTGTACATCTCGTGTGTGCCTCAGTGACAGCTCTGAGACATGTACAGCACACTCTCATCCTGTTTATGTGTCTCTCTCTGAAATTAGCTGGTCCATTTCCTAAATTACCGCTTTTCAAAAGGCTCCATTGCCTTTGAAACAGTTTGTGATACCCAAAGGTTATGAAAACTGCTTTAGAAATATCTGTCCCAAAGCTGCTGTGAGGATGTTCAGAGTCAGTGTGTGTCTTGGATCACACACAGGCCAGATACACCTCTCATAGTTAAAGGTGGAGAATGGATCTCGCTCCATTTGAAAGATGTATTGAACCAGCCTGTCTGAGTTTGAGTATCTGTTTTTCTGTACACGTGTGTGTGTGTGTGTGTGTGTTGGGGGTGGGGGCGGGGGCGTTTATGCGTGGCATTCTTTACGCGGCACTGTAACTTACACGGTAGCACAGTGGGTAGCACTGCGGCTTCACAGCTCCAGGATCCCAGGTTCGAATCCCGCCTTGGGTCACAGTCTGTGCGGAGTCTGCGCGTTCTCCCCGTGTCCGCGGGGGTTTCTCCCGGGTGCTCCGGTTTCCTCCCTGACGTCCCAAAGGACGTGCTGTTTGGTGAATTGGACATTATTTATTCTCCCTCAGCGTACCCGAACAGGCGCCAGAGTTTGGCGACTGGGGACTATTCTCAGTAACTTCATTGCAGTGCGTGTGCGTGTGCGTGTGCGTGTGTCCAGGTGTATCTCAGTTTGACTTTGTTTAGTACTGATTGAAGATAATGAGATAGAAAGTTTGACACAAAATGTTTGGCAGCATTGTAGGTGTAAACAATAATGACAGACACAGTGTAAACCCTGAAGAGAGCGCCATACCTAGGCCCACTCCCCGACCCCGTCCCTGTCACCCCACCTAACCTGAACATCTTTAGATATTGTGGGCAATTTTGATTTATCTTGGCCAACCCACCTAACCTGCACGTCTTTGGACGGTGGGAGGAAACCGGAGCCTCCGGAGGAAGCCTACGCAGACACGGGAAAACGTCCAGACTCCGCACAGACAGTGATCTGAGCCGGGAATCGAACCTGGGGCCCTGTAGCTGTGAGGCAGCAGTGCTAACCACTGTACAATCCCGGGTCTACGTCACTGTCCGTGTGGAGTTTGCACATTCTCCCCGTGTTTGCCTGGGTTTCACCCCCACAACCCAAAGATGTGCAGGGCAGGTGGATTGGCCTCGCTAAATTGCTCCTTAATTGGAAAAACGGAACTGGGCACTCTGAATTTATTGAAACAAATCTTTTTATTGGCATTTTCACAATTCTGTGCATTGCGGTTTGTCTACATTTCTCTGGGAGTGAAAAGGCTTTCTCTTACGTTTCTATAGTTACAAACTGTTGCCGTTCAGTTCGGCGTGTCTGACCCCCGCTCCCCCCCAGCTCACCCCCCCCCCAACCACCCTTTCCCTAACCCTTGCCCTCTCTCCCCCGCAGACCCTCCGTGATGCCCTTCCTGGCCGACCTGGTGTGTGACACACCCATCTCCTTGTTTACCCCCTTACCCCCCCCTTTTGTTTCTCCCTCCATCGGTTTCAGCCGTGTTCTTTCTGCGGATGGGGGAGGGTTCCCCCTCTCCATCCCTCTCGGTGGGGGGGGGGGGCGTTCCCCCCTCTCCATCTCTCTCGGTGGAAGGGTTACACCCTCTCCATCTCTCTCGGTGGAAGGGTTACCCCCTCTCCATCTCTCTCGGTGGAAGGGTTACCCTCTCTCCATCTATCTCTGTGGGGGGGGGGGGCTTCCCTCCTCTTCATCTCTCTCGGTGAAAGGGTTACCCCCTCTTCATCTCTCTCGGTGAGGGGGGGGCTCCCCCTCTCCATCTCTCTCGGTGGGAGGGTTCCCCCCTCTCCATCTCTCTCGGTCTCTGCGTCTCTCCGTCTCTCTCTGGGAATCTGTCAAAACAAAATCCACGATCAGCAGTCGGCCATTTTATGTCGATTCACGGCGGCCATTTTATGTGAGCACAGCACGAATCGACTCTGTGTCCTCAGCGCCGGAGGCAGCAGTGCTAACCACTGTGCCACGTGCCACCCACATTCAGACATTTCTGACAGTTGTACACGTTGGTGTAAAATACATTGAAGGAAAGAGTCATATTAAAACAGTGATTTGTTGGGATATGTGGAGGGACTGACGGATCTGGGTGACCTTGTACGCCAGTCAGTGAAAGTGGGGAGGGGGAGCAGCAAGCAGTTAAGAGGCCAATGATATGTTGGCCTTCATTGCAAGAGGGATTCGAGTTCAGAAGTGGAGATGCCTGACTGCAGTTATTATGGGCCTTGGTGAGACCACAACTGGAGTACTGTGCACAGTTTCTGTCTCCTTAACTAAGTAAGGATATAGTTGCCAGAGAGGGAGTGCAGTGGAGGGTCAATCGGCTGATAGTGAGATTGCCGGACTGTCCTGCAAGAAAACGGTGCCCCCCCCCCCCCACACACAGCCAGAACTGTCAGTGCTCCCCCCACAGCCAGCACTGCCAGTGCTCCCCCATACAGCCAGCACTGCCAGTGCACCCCCCACCCCACAGCCCGCACTGTCAGTGCTCCCCCACACAGCCAACACTGTCAGTGCTCCCCATACAGCCAGCACAGTCAGTGCTCCCTCACGCAGCCAGCACTGTCAGTGCTCCCCCACACAGCCAGCACTGTCAGTGCTCCCACCACACAGCCAGCACTGTCAGTGCTCCCCGCACACAGCTCGCACTGTCAGTGCTCCCCCACACAGCCAGCACTGCCAGTGCACCCCCCCCCACAGCCAGCACTGTCAGTGCTCCCCCCACAGTCAGCACTGTCAGTTCACCCCCCACACATCCAGCACTGTCAGTGCCCCCCCCACACAGCCAGCACTGTCAGTGCTCCCCCACATAGCCAGCACTGTCCGTGCTCCCCCCACACAGCCAGCACTGTCACTGCTTCCACTCACAGCCAGCACTGTCAGTGCTCCCCCCCACACAGCCAGCACTGTCAGTGCTCCCCCACACACAGCCAGCACTGTCAGTGCTCCCCCACACAGCCAGCACTGTCAGTGCTCCCCCACACAGCCAGCACTGTCAGTGCTCCCCATACAGCCAGCACTGCCAGTGCACCCCCCACCCCACAGCCCGCACTGTCAGTGCTCCCCCACAAAGCCAACACTGTCAGTGCTCCCCCATACATCCAGCACTGTCAGTGCTCCCTCACACAGCCAGCACTGTTAGTTCTCCCCCAACACAGCCATCACTGTCCGTGCTCCACCACACAGCCAACACTGTCAGTGCTCCCCACACAGCAAGCACTGTCAGTGCTCCCTCACACAGCCAGCACTGTCAGTGCTCCCCCACACATCCAGCACTGTCAGTGCTCCCACCACACAGCCAGCAATGTCAGTGCTCCCCGCACACAGCTAGCACTGTCAGTGCTCCCCCCACACAGCCAGCACTGCCAGTGCACCCCCCCACAGCCAGCACTGTCAGTGCTCCCCCACACAGCCAGCACTGTCAGTGCTCCCCCACACAGCCAGCACTGTCAGTGCTCCCCATACTGCCAGCACTGCCAGTGCACCCCCCCACCCCACAGCCCGCACTGTCAGTGCTCCCCCACAAAGCCAACACTGTCAGTGCTCCCCCATACATCCAGCACTGTCAGTGCTCCCTCACACAGCCAGCACTGTTAGTTCTCCCCCAACACAGCCATCACTGTCCGTGCTCCACCACACAGCCAACACTGTCAGTGCTCCCCACACAGCAAGCACTGTCAGTGCTCCCTCACACAGCCAGCACTGTCAGTGCTCCCCCACACATCCAGCACTGTCAGTGCTCCCACCACACAGCCAGCAATGTCAGTGCTCCCCGCACACAGCTAGCACTGTCAGTGCTCCCCCCACACAGCCAGCACTGCCAGTGCACCCCCCCACAGCCAGCACTGTCAGTGCTCCCCCCACAGTCAGCACTGTCAGTGCACCCCCCACACATCCAGCACTGTCAGTGCCCCCCCCCCCACACAGCGAGCACTGTCAGTGCTCCCCCACATAGCCAGGACTGTCCGTGCTCCCCCCACACAGCCAGCACTGTCAGTGCTTCCACTCACAGCCAGCACTGTCAGTGCTCCCCCCCACACAGCCAGAACTGTCAGTGATCCCCACACAGCCAGCACTGTCAGTGCTCCCCCACACAGCCAGCACTGTCAGTGCTCCCTACACAGCCAGCACTGTCAGTGCTCTCACCACACAGCCAGCACTGTCAGTGCCCCCACACAGCCAGCAATGCAAGTGCTCCCCTCCACAGAGAAAGCACTGTCAGTGCTCCCCGACACAGCCAGCACTGTTAGTACTCCCACCACACAGCCAGCACTGACAGTGCTCCCCTACACAGCCAGCACTGCCAGTGCTCCCCCTCACATCCAGGGCTCCCATTGCTACCCCATACCCAGCACTGCCTGTGCGCCCCCTCACATCAACACTCCTAGTGCTCCCCCACAGCCAGCACTTCCATTGATCACCCCCAGCCAGCACTGCCAGTGCTCACCCCACAGCCAGCACTGTCAGTGCTCCCCCACACAGCCAGCACTGTCAGTGCTCCCCCACACAGCCAGCACTGTCAGTGCTCCCCCACATAACCAGCACTGTCAGTGCTCCCACCACACAGCCAGCACTGTCAGTGCTCCCCCACACAGCCAGCAATGTCAGTGCTCCCACCACACAGCCAGCACTGTCAGTGCTCCCCCACACAGCCAGCACTGTCAGTGCTCCGCACATACAGCCAGCACTGTCCGTGCTCCCCCACACACAACAGCACTGTCAGTGCTCCCACCACACATCCAGCACTGTCAGTGCTCCCCACGCAGCCAGCACTGTCAGTGCTCCCCACACAGCCAGCGGTCCCTCCACCACAGCCAGCACTGCCAGTGCTCCCCCCACAGCCAGCACTGCCAGTGCACCCTCCAACCACCAGCACTGCCAGTACTCCCTCACAGCCAGCACTGCCAGAGCTCCTCCACCACAAGCAGCACTGCCAGGGCTCCCCTCAACACAGCCAGCACTGCCAGTGCTCCCCTCAACACAGCCAGCACTGCCAGTGCTCCCCCACACAGCCAGCACTGTCAGTGCTCCCCCACACAGCCAGCACTGTCAGTGCTCCCACCACACAGCCAGCACTGCCAGTGCTCCACCTCACATCCAGGGCTGCCATTGCTACCCCACACCCAGCACTGCCTGTGCGCCCCCTCACATCAACACTCCCAGTGCTCCCCCACAGCCAGTACTTCCATTGATCCCCCCAGCCAGCATTGCCAGGGTTCCCCTCAACACAGCCAGCACTGTCAGTGCTCCCGCACACAGCCAGCACTGTCAGTGCTCCCCCACACAGCCAGCACTGTCAGTGCTCCCCCACACAGCCAGCACTGTCAGTGCTCCCACCACACAGCCAGCACTGTCAGTGCTCCCACCACACAGCCAGCACTGTCAGTGCTCCCCACACAGCCAGCACTGTCAGTGCACCCCACAGCCAGCACTGCCAGTGCTCCCCACGTCTAGGACCGGATTTGCTCCACACACAGCCAGCACTCACAGCCAGCGCTGCTACTGTTCCCCACAGCCAGCACTGCCAGTCGTCCCCACAACAAGCACTACCAGTGCTAATCTACACAGCCAGCACTGCCATTGCTTCTCCAAACAGCCAGCTCTGTCAGTGCTTCACTCCACACAACCAGCCCTTTCAGTGCTCCCCCACACAGCCAGCACTGTCAGTGCTCCCACCACACAGCCAGCACTGCCAGTGCTCCCCCACACAGCCAGCACTGCCAGTGCTCCCCACACACAGCCAGCACTGTCAGTGCTCCCCACACAGCCAGCACTGTCAGTGCTCCCCCACACAGCCAGCACTGTCAGTGCTCCCACCACACAGCCAGCACTGCCAGTGCTCCCACACAGCCAGCGGTCCCTCCACCACAGCCAGCACTGCAAGTGCTCCCCCCACAGCCAGCACTGCCAGTGCACCCTCCAACCACCAGCACTGCCAGTACTCCCTCACAGCCAGCACTGCCAGAGCTCCTCCACCACAACCAGCACTGCCAGGGCTCCCCTCAACACAGCCAGCACTGCCAGTGCTTTCCCCACAGCCAGTACTGCCAGTGCTCCCCACACACATCCTGCACTGCCTGTGCCCCCCACCCCACACACACACAGACAGCACTGGCAATGCTCACCTCCACAGCCAGTGCTCCCCACACAACCAGCGGTCTCTCCACCACAGCCAGCACTGCCAGTGCTCCACCACACAGCCAGTACTGCAAGTGCTCCCCCCACAGCCAGCACTGCCAGTGCTGCCCCATAGCCAGCACTACCAGTGCTTCCCCCACAGCCAGCACTGCCAGTGCTCCCCACACACATCCTGCTCTGCCAGTGCCCCCCACACACACACAGACAGCACTGGCAATGGTTACCGCCACAGCCAATGCTCCTCCCAACAGCCATCACTGCCAGTGCTTCCCCCGCAGCCAGCAGTGCTAGTGCTACCCTCACACTGCCATCACTGTCAGTGCCCCCACACCACAGCCAGGACTGCAAGAGCTCCCCACAACCAGCATTGACAGTGCTCCCCCACACAGCGAGCACTGCCAGTGCTCCCCACGTCTAGCACTGGATTTGCTCCACACACAGCCAGCACTAACAGCCAGCACTGCTACTGCTCCCCACAGCCAGCACTGCCAGTCGTCCCCACAACAAGCACTACCAGTGCTCATCCACACAGCCAGCACCTCCAGTACTCCTCCAAACAGCCAGCCCTGTCAGAGCTCCCCACACAGCCAGCCCTGTCAGTGCTCCCCCACACAACCAGCACTGCCAGTGCTCCCCCGCAGTACCAGCACTGCCAGTGCTCCCACAACCAGCACTTCCAATGCTCCCCATCTCAGATAGCACTTCCAGTGCTCCCACAGCAGCCAGCACTGGCAGTGCTCCCACTCATATTAGCACTCCTAGTGACCCCACCCACAGCCAGCACTTCCAGTGCCCCCCACTGCTAGCACTGCCAGTGCTCCCTTCCCCTACAGCCAGCACTGCCTGCGCACCCCCCACACAGCCAGCACTGCCATGTTCCTCCCACAGCCAGCACTGCCAGTGTGCCCCCATAACCAGCTCTGCCAGTGCTCCCACCCAAGGCCAGCACTGGCAGTGATCCCCTCCAAAGCCAGCACAGCCAGTGCACCCTTCTACACAGCCAGTACTGTCAGTGGTCCCCCCCTCAGCAAGCACTGCCAGAGCTCCCCTGCACACAGCCAGCATTGTCTGTTCTCCCCCGCAATGCCAGGACCGTCAGTGCTCCCACACAGCCAGCGCTCCATCCACAAAGCCAACACTGCCAGTGCTCCCACATACACATCCTGCACTGCCAGTGTTCCCCAGCCAGACAGCACTGGCAATGCTCCAACCCACAGACAATGCTCCCGCCTACAACCAGCCTTGCCAGTGCTCCCCCAAAGCCAGCACTGCCTGTGCACCCCCCACACAGACAGCTCTGCCAGTGTTTCCCCCACAGACAGCACTGCCAGTGTGACCCCCCATAACCAGCCATACCACTGCTCCCACCTAAGGCCAGCACTGCCAGTGATACCCCACAGCCAGCACTGCCAGTGCGCCACCCATAACCAGCACTACCAGTGCTCCCCCACACAGCCAACACTGCCAGTGCTCTCCACACAGCTAGCACTGTCAGTGCTCTCCACACATCTAGCACTTTCAGTGCTCCCACAGCCAGCAATATCAGTGCTCACCACACACAACCAGCACTGTCAGTGCACCGCCCCAACAGACAGCACTGTCAGTGCTCCCACCACTCAGCCAGCACTGCCAGTGCTCGCCCCACATAGGCAGCATTGGCAGTGCTCCCACCACACATCCAGAACTGTCAGTGCTCCCCCACATAGCCAGCACTGTCAGTGCTGCCCCACACAGCCGGCCCTGTGAGGGCTCCCACCACACAGCCAGCACTGCCAGTGATCCCCACACAGCCAGTAATGCCAGTGCTCCCCACAGCCAGTACTACCAGTGCTCTACGCAACGCCAGCACTGCCAGTGCTCTCCCCACATCAAGCAATGCCAGTGCGCCCCCACAGCCAGCACTGTCAGAGCTCCACCACACTGCCAGCACTTCCAGTGCTCCCCACAGCATGCACTGCTAGTGCTCCCACGGTCTGTGCCCCCCAGGAGCCAGCACTGTCAGTGCTCCCGCCCCTCACAGCGAGCACTGCCAGTGCTCACCCCACACAGCCAGCACTGCCAGTGCTAACCCCACACAACCGGCACTGTCAGTGGCCCCCCCACAGCCAGCACTGCCAGTACTCCTCCCACACAGCCAGTACTGTCAGTGCTCCCACCACACTGCCAGCACTGTCAGTGCTCTTCCACAGAGCCAGCACTGTCAGTGCTCCTCCACAAAGCCAGCACTGTCAGTGCTCCCCACACAGCCAGCACTGTCAGTGCTCCCACCACACAGCCAGCACTGACAATACCCCCCTTTGCCAGCGCTCCCCCAGAGCCACACCCCAACCACAGCCAGCACTTCCAGTGCTCCCCAGAGCCAGCATTGCCAGTGCTCCCCATCCAGCCAGCACAGCCTGTGCTTCCGCACCGCCAGCACTGCCAGTGCTCCTCACAGCCAACAATGTCAGTGCTCCCCACACAGCAAGCAATGCCAGTGCTCCCACATCCAGCACTGTCAGTGCACCCACCACACAGCCAGCACTGCCATTGCTCCCCACAACCATCACTGCCACTGCTTCCCTGACAGCCAGCACTACTAGTTCTCCCCTCCCAATAACCATCACTGCCAGCGCTCCAACACCCAGCCAGCATTGCCAGTGCTCCCCACAGCCAGAACTGCCTGTGCACCCCCCACACAGTCAGCACTGCCATTGCTCCCCCTACAGCCAGCACTGCGAGTGCTCCCCCACAGCCAGCACTGTCAGTCCTCCCCAAACAGCCAGCACTGCCAGTTCCCCCCCACACAGCCAGCACTGCCTGTGGTCCCTACTGCCAGCACTGTCAGTCCTCATCCCCACAGCCAGCACTGCCAGGGCTCTCCCTACACAACCAGCACTGGCAGTGCCCACCACACAGCCAGAACTGTCAGTGCTCCCACCACACAGCGAGCAATGTCAGTGCTCCTCCACAAAGCCAGCACTGTCAGTGCTCCCCACACAGCCAGCACTGTCAGTGCTCCCACCACACAGCCAGCACTGACAATAACCCCCTTTGCCAGCGCTCCCCCAGAGCCACACCCCTACCACAGCCAGCACTTCCAGTGCTCCCCAGAGCCAGCATTGCCAGTGCTCCCCATCCAGCCAGCACAGCCTGTGCTTCCGCACCGCCAGCACTGCCACTGCTCCTCACAGCCAACAATGTCAGTGCTCCCCACACAGCAAGCAATGCCAGTGCTCCCACATCCAGCACTGTCAGTGCACCCACCACACAGCCAGCACTGCCATTGCTCCCCACAGCCATCACTGCCACTGCTTCCCTGACAGCCAGCACTACTAGTTCTCCCCTCCCAATAACCATCACTGCCAGCGCTCCAACACCCAGCCTGCATTGCCAGTGCTCCCCACAGCCAGAACTGCCTGTGCACCCCCCACACAGTCAGCACTGCCATTGCTCCCCCTACAGCCAGCACTGCGAGTGCTCCCCCACAGCCAGCACTGCCAGTCCTCCCCAAACAGCCAGCACTGCCAGTTCCCCCCCACACAGCCAGCACTGCCTGTGGTCCCTACTGCCAGCACTGTCAGTCCTCATCCCCACAGCCAGCACTGCCAGTGCTCTCCCTACACAACCAGCACTGGCAGTGCCCACCACACAGCCAGAACTGTCAGTGCTCCCACCACACAGCGAGCAATGTCAGTGCTCCCCCGCACAGCCAGCACTGTCTGTGCTCCCCCCAACAGACAGCACTGTCAGTGCTCCCACCACACAGCTAGCACTGCCAGTGATCCCCCACACAGGCAGCATTGGCAGTGCTCCCACCACACGGCCAGCACCGTCAGTGCTCCCCCACACAGCCAGCACTGTCAGTGCTCCCCTCACAGCCAGCGCTGCTAATGCTCCCCGACAGCCGCCACAGCCTGTGCTCCCCACAGGCAGCACTGCCAGTGCTCCCCTAGTATCCAGCACTGCCAGTGCTCCCACAGCCAGCACTGCCAGTGCTCCCCGCACCGCCAGCACTGCCAGTGCTCCACCCACAGCCAGCACCGCTAGTACACCCCCACAGCCAGCACTTCCAGTGCTCTCCCCACATTTAGCACTGCCAGTGCTCCGCACAGCCAGGAATGTCAGTGCACCCCCACAGCGAGCACTGCCAGTGCTCACCCCACACAACCAGCACTGTCAGTGCCCCCCCACCCCCACAGCCAGCACTGTCAGTGCTCCCACCACACAGCCAGCACTGTCAGTGCACCCTACACACAGCCAGCACTGTCAGTGCTCCCACCACACAGCCAGCACTGTCAGTACTACCCCCAACAGACAGTACTGTCAGTGCTCCCACCACACGGTCAGAACTGCCAGTGCTCCCACCCAAGGCCAGCACTGGCAGTGATCCCCTCCAAAGCCAGCACAGCCAGTGCACCCTTCTACACAGCCAGTACTGTCAGTGGTCCCCACCTCAGCAAGCACTGCCAGAGCTCCCCTGCACACAGCCAGCATTGTCTGTGCTCCCACGCAATGCCAGGACCGTCAGTGCTCCCACACAGCCAGCGCTCCATCCACAAAGCCAACACTGCCAGTGCTCCCACATACACATCCTGCACTGCCAGTGTTCCCCACCCAGACAGCACTGGCAATGCTCCAACCCACAGACAATGCTCCCGCCTACAACCAGCCTTGCCAGTGCTCCCCCAAAGCCAGCACTGCCTGTGCACCCCCCACACAGACAGCACTGCCAGTGTTTCCCCCACAGACAGCACTGCCAGTGTGACCCCCCATAACCAGCCATACCACTGCTCCCACCTAAGGCCAGCACTGCCAGTGATACCCCACAGCCAGCACTGCCAGTGCGCCACCCATAACCAGCACTACCAGTGCTCCGACACACAGCCAACACTGCCAGTGCTCTCCTCACATCCAGCACTGCCAGTGCTCCCACCCAAGACCAGTATTGGCAGCGTTCCCCTTCACACCCAGCAATGCCAGTGCTCCATTCCACACAGCCAGCACTGCCAGTGCTCCCAACATGCAGCACTGCTAGTGCGCCCCCCATAAGCAGCACTGCCAGTGCTCCCACACACAGCCAGCATTGCCAGTGCACCTCCAAGGCCAGCACTGCCTGTGCACCCCCCACACAGCCAGAATTGCCAGTGCTCCCCCACAGCCAGCACTGTCAGTGCTCTCCTTCACATCCAGCACTGCCAGTTCTCCCCACAACCAGCTCTGCCACTACTCGCCACAGCCAGCACAGCCAGTGCTCCATCCACAGCCAGCATTGCCAGTACTCCCCACAGCAAGCACTGCCTGTGCTCCCGTACACATCCAGCTCCCACAGAGCCAGCATTGCCAGTGCTCCCCACAGCCAACACTGTCAGTGCTCCCCACACAGCCAGTAATGCCAGTGCTCCCCCTACAGCCAGCACTTTCAGTGCCCCCCACACAGCCAGCACTGTCAGTGCTCCGCACACAGCCAGTACTGTCAGTGCTCCCCCACACAGCCAGCACTGACAGTGCTCCCACCACACAGCCAGCACTGTCAGTGCTCCCCCACACAGCCAGCACTGTCAATGCTCCCCACAAAGCCAGCACTGTCAGTGCTCCCCAACAGACAGCCAGCACTGTCAATGCTCCCACCACACAGCCAGCACTGCCAGTGCTCCCCCACATTGCCAGCACTCCCAGTGCTCCCACCACACAGCCAGAACTGTCAGTGCTTACGCACACAGCCAGCACTGTCAGTGCGCCCCCACACAGCCAGCACTGTCAGTGCTCCCCCACACAGTCAGCACTGTCCGTGCTCCCCACACAGCAAGCTCTGTCAGTGCACCCACCACACAGCCAGCCCTGTCAGTGCTCCCACCGCACAGCCAGCACTGACTGTGCTCCCCTACACAGACAGCATTGCATGTGCTCCCCCACACAGCTAGCACTGTCAGTGCTCTCCACACATCTAGCACTTTCAGTGCTCCCACAGCCAGCAATATCAGTGCTCACCACACACAACCAGCACTGTCAGTGCACCGCCCCAACAGACAGCACTGTCAGTGCTCCCACCACTCAGCCAGCACTGCCAGTGCTCGCCCCACATAGGCAGCATTGGCAGTGCTCCCACCACACATCCAGAACTTTCAGTTCTCCCCCACATAGCCAGCACTGTCAGTGCTGCCCCACACAGCCGGCCCTGTGAGGGCTCCCACCACACAGCCAGCACTGCCAGTGATCCCCACACAGCCAGTAATGCCAGTGCTCCCCACAGCCAGTACTACCAGTGCTCTACGCAACGCCAGCACTGCCAGTGCTCTCCCCACATCAAGCAATGCCAGTGCGCCCCCACAGCCAGCACTGTCAGAGCTCCACCACACTGCCAGCACTTCCAGTGCTCCCCACAGCATGCACTGCTAGTGCTCCCACGGTCTGTGCCCCCCAGGAGCCAGCACTGTCAGTGCTCCCGCCCCTCACAGCGAGCACTGCCAGTGCTCACCCCACACAGCCAGCACTGCCAGTGCTAACCCCACACAACCGGCACTGTCAATGCCCCCCCACAGCCAGCACTGCCAGTACTCCTCCCACACAGCCAGTACTGTCAGCGCTCCCACCACACTGCCAGCACTGTCAGTGCTCTTCCACAGAGCCAGCACTGTCAGTGCTCCTCCACAAAGCCAGCACTGTCAGTGCTCCCCCACAGCCAGCACTGCCAGTCCTCCCCAAACAGCCAGCACTGCCAGTTCCCCCACACACAGCCAGCACTGCCTGTGGTCCCTACTGCCAGCACTGTCAGTCCTCATCCCCACAGCCAGCACTGCCAGTGCTCTCCCTACACAACCAGCACTGGCAGTGCCCACCACACAGCCAGAACTGTCAGTGCTCCCACCACACAGCGAGCAATGTCAGTGCTCCTCCACAAAGCCAGCACTGTCAGTGCTCCCCACACAGCCAGCACTGTCAGTGCTCCCACCACACAGCCAGCACTGACAATACCCCCCTTTGCCAGCGCTCCCCCAGAGCCACACCCCTACCACAGCCAGCACTTCCAGTGCTCCCCAGAGCCAGCATTGCCAGTGCTCCCCATCCAGCCAGCACAGCCTGTGCTTCCGCACCGCCAGCACTGCCAGTGCTCCTCACAGCCAACAATGTCAGTGCTCCCCACACAGCAAGCAATGCCAGTGCTCCCACATCCAGCACTGTCAGTGCACCCACCACACAGCCAGCACTGCCATTGCTCCCCACAGCCATCACTGCCACTGCTTCCCTGACAGCCAGCACTACTAGTTCTCCCCTCCCAATAACCATCACTGCCAGCGCTCCAACACCCAGCCAGCATTGCCAGTGCTCCCCACAGCCAGAACTGCCTGTGCACCCCCCACACAGTCAGCACTGCCATTGCTCCCCCTACAGCCAGCACTGCGAGTGCTCCCCCACAGCCAGCACTGCCAGTCCTCCCCAAACAGCCAGCACTGCCAGTTCCCCCCCACACAGCCAGCACTGCCTGTGGTCCCTACTGCCAGCACTGTCAGGCCTCATCCCCACAGCCAGCACTGCCAGTGCTCTCCCTACACAACCAGCACTGGCAGTGCCCACCACACAGCCAGAACTGTCAGTGCTCCCACCACACAGCGAGCAATGTCAGTGCTCCCCCGCACAGCCAGCACTGTCTGTGCTCCCCCCAACAGACAGCACTGTCAGTGCTCCCACCACACAGCTAGCACTGCCAGTGATCCCCCACACAGGCAGCATTGGCAGTGCTCCCACCACACGGCCAGCACCGTCAGTGCTCCCCACACAGCCAGCACTGTCAGTGCTCCCCGCACAGCCAGCGCTGCTAATGCTCCCCGACAGCCGCCACAGCCTGTGTTCCCCACAGGCAGCACTGCCAGTGCTCCCCTAGTATCCAGCACTGCCAGTGCTCCCACAGCCAGCACTGCCAGTGTTCCCCGCACCGCCAGCACTGCCAGTGCTCCACCCACAGCCAGCACCGCTAGTACACCCCCACAGCCAGCACTTCCAGTGCTCTCCCCACATTTAGCACTGCCAGTGCTCCGCACAGCCAGGAATGTCAGTGCACCCCCACAGCGAGCACTGCCAGTGCTCACCCCACACAACCAGCACTGTCAGTGCCCCCCCACCCCCACAGCCAGCACTGTCAGTGCTCCCACCTCACAGCCAGCACTGTCAGTGCACCCTACACACAGCCAGCACTGTCAGTGCTCCCACCACACAGCCAGCACTGTCAGTACTACCCCCAACAGACAGCACTGTCAGTGCTCCCACCACACGGTCAGAACTGCCAGTGCTCCCACCCAAGGCCAGCACTGGCAGTGATCCCCTCCAAAGCCAGCACAGCCAGTGCACCCTTCTACACAGCCAGTACTGTCAGTGGTCCCCCCCTCAGCAAGCACTGCCAGAGCTCCCCTGCACACAGCCAGCATTGTCTGTGCTCCCACGCAATGCCAGGACCGTCAGTGCTCCCACACAGCCAGCGCTCCATCCACAAAGCCAACACTGCCAGTGCTCCCACATACACATCCTGCACTGCCAGTGTTCCCCACCCAGACAGCACTGGCAATGCTCCAACCCACAGACAATGCTCCCGCCTACAACCAGCCTTGCCAGTGCTCCCCAAAGCCAGCACTGCCTGTGCACCCCCCACACAGACAGCACTGCCAGTGTTTCCCCCACAGACAGCACTGCCAGTGTGACCCCCCATAACCAGCCATACCACTGCTCCCACCTAAGGCCAGCACTGCCAGTGATACCCCACAGCCAGCACTGCCAGTGCGCCACCCATAACCAGCACTACCAGTGCTCCGACACACAGCCAACACTGCCAGTGCTCTCCTCACATCCAGCACTGCCAGTGCTCCCACCCAAGACCAGTATTGGCAGCGTTCCCCTCCACACCCAGCAATGCCAGTGCTCCATTCCACACAGCCAGCACTGCCAGTGCTCCCAACATGCAGCACTGCTAGTGCGCCCCCCATAAGCAGCACTGCCAGTGCTCCCACACACAGCCAGCATTGCCAGTGCACCTCCAAGGCCAGCACTGCCTGTGCACCCCCCACACAGCCAGAATTGCCAGTGCTCCCACAGCCAGCACTGTCAGTGCTCTCCTTCACATCCAGCACTGCCAGTTCTCCCCACAACCAGCTTCGCCACTACTCGCCACAGCCAGCACAGCCAGTGCTCCATCCACAGCCAGCATTGCCAGTACTCCCCACAGCAAGCACTGCCTGAGCTCCCGTACACATGCAGCTCCCACAGAGCCAGCATTGCCAGTGCTCCCCACAGCCAACACTGTCAGTGCTCCGCACACAGCCAGTACTGTCAGTGCTCCCCCACACAGCCAGCACTGACAGTGCTCCCACCACACAGCCAGCACTGTCAGTGCTCCCCCACACAGCCAGCACTGTCAATGCTCCCCACACAGCCAGCACTGTCAGTGCTCCCCAACAGACAGCCAGCACTGTGAATGCTCCCACCACACAGCCAGCACTGCCAGTGCTCCCCCACATAGCCAGCACTCCCAGTGCTCCCACCACACAGCCAGAACTGTCAGTGCTTACGCACACAGCCAGCACTGTCAGTGCGCCCCCACACAGCCAGCACTGTCAGTGCTCCCCCACACAGTCAGCACTGTCCGTGCTCCCCACACAGCAAGCTCTGTGAGTGCACCCACCACACAGCCAGCCCTGTCAGTGCTCCCACCGCACAGCCAGCACTGACTGTGCTCCCCTACACAGACAGCATTGCATGTGCTCCCCCCACACAGCTAGCACTGTCAGTGCTCTCCACACATCTAGCACTTTCAGTGCTCCCACAGCCAGCAATATCAGTGCACCACCACAGCGAGCACTGCCAGTGCTCACCACACACAACCAGCACTGTCAGTGCACCGCCCCAACAGACAGCACTGTCAGTGCTCCCACCACTCAGCCAGCACTGCCAGTACTCGCCCCACATAGGCAGCATTGGCAGTGCTCCCACCACACATCCAGAACTGTCAGTGCTCCCCCACATAGCCAGCATTGTCAGTGCTCCCCCACACAGCCGGCCCTGTGAGGGCTCCCACCACACAGCCAGCACTGCCAGTGATCCCCACACAGCCAGTAATGCCAGTGCTCCCCACAGCCAGTACTACCAGTGCTCTACGCAACGCCAGCACTGCCAGTGCTCTCCCCACATCAAGCACTGCCAGTGCGCCCCCACAGCCAGCACTGTCAGAGCTCCACCACACTGCCAGCACTTCCAGTGCTCCCCACAGCATGCACTGCTAGTGCTCCCACGGCCTGTGCCCCCCAGGAGCCAGCACTGTCAGTGCTCCCGCCCCTTACAGCGAGCACTGCCAGTGCTCACCCCACACAGCCAGCACTGCCAGTGCTAACCCCACACAACCGGCACTGTCAATGCCCCCCCCACGGCCAGCACTGCCAGTACTCCTCCCACACAGCCAGTACTGTCAGTGCTCCCACCACACTGCCAGCACTGTCAGTGCTCTTCCACAGAGCCAGCACTGTCAGTGCTCCTCCACAAAGCCAGCACTGTCAGTGCTCCCCCACACAGCCAGCACTGTCAGTGCTCCCACCACACAGCCAGCACTGACAATACCCCCCTTTTCCAGCGCTCCCCCAGAGCCACACCCCTACCACAGCCAGCACTTCCAGTGCTCCCCAGAGCCAGCATTGCCAGTGCTCCCCATCCAGCCAGCACAGCCTGTGCTTCCGCACCGCCAGCACTGCCAGTGCTCCTCACAGCCAACAATGTCAGTGCTCCCCACACAGCCAGCAATGCCAGTGCTCCCACAGCCAGCACTGTCAGTGCACCCACCACACAGCCAGCACTGCCATTGCTCCCCACAGCCATCACTGCCACTGCTTCCCTGACAGCCAGCACTACTAGTTCTCCCCTCCCAATAACCATCACTGCCAGCGCTCCAACACCCAGCCAGCATTGCCAGTGCTCCCCACAGCCAGAACTGCCTGTGCACCCCCCACACAGTCAGCACTGCCATTGCTCCCCCTACAGCCAGCACTGCGAGTGCTCCCCCACAGCCAGCACTGCCAGTCCTCCCCAAACAGCCAGCACTGCCAGTTCCCCCCCCACACAGCCAGCACTGCCTGTGGTCCCTACTGCCAGCACTGTCAGTCCTCATCCCCACAGCCAGCACTGCCAGTGCTCTCCCTACACAACCAGCACTGGCAGTGCCCACCACACAGCCAGAACTGTCAGTGCTCCCACCACACAGCGAGCAATGTCAGTGCTCCCCCGCACAGCCAGCACTGTCTGTGCTCCCCCAACAGACAGCACTGTCAGTGCTCCCACCACACAGCTAGCACTGCCAGTGATCCCCCACACAGGCAGCATTGGCAGTGCTCCCACCACACGGCCAGCACCGTCAGTGCTCCCCCACACAGCCAGCACTGTCAGTGCTCCCCTCACAGCCAGCGCTGCTAATGCTCCCCGACAGCCGCCACAGCCTGTGCTCCCCACAGGCAGCACTGCCAGTGCTCCCCTAGTATCAAGCACTGCCAGTGCTCCCACAGCCAGCACTGCCAGTGCTCCCCGCACCGCCAGCACTGCCAGTGCTCCACCCACAGCCAGCACCGCTAGTACACCCCCACAGCCAGCACTTCCAGTGCTCTCCACACATTTAGCACTGCCAGTGCTCCGCACAGCCAGGAATGTCAGTGCACCCCCACAGCGAGCACTGCCAGTGCTCCACCGCACTGCCAGCACTTCCAGTGCTCCCCCACCCCCACAGCCAGCACTGTCAGTGCTCCCACCACACAGCCAGCACTGTCAGTGCACCCTACACACAGCCAGCACTGTCAGTGCTCCCACCACACAGCCAGCACTGTCAGTACTACCCCCAACAGACAGCACTGTCAGTGCTCCCACCACACGGTCAGAACTGCCAGTGCTCCCCACACACAGCCAGCACTGCCAGTGCTCTCCCCACATCTAGCACTGCCAGCGCTCCCCACAGCCAGCACTGTCTGTACACCCCCACAACGATCACTGCCAGTGCTCAACCCACACAACCAGCACTGTCAGTGCACCCCCACAGCGAGCACTGCCAGTGCTCACCCCACACAACCAGCACTGTCAGTGCTCCCACCGCACGGCCAGCACTGTCATTGCTCCCACCACACGGCCAGCACTGCCAGTGCTCCCCACACAGGCATCATTGGCAGTGCTCCCACCACACATCCAGAACTGTCAGTGCTCCTCCCACACAGCCATCACTGTCAGTACTACCCCCAACAGACAGCACTGTCAGTGCTCCCACCACACAGCCAGCAATGCCAGTGCTCCCACAGCCAGCACTGTCAGTACACCCCCACAATGATTATTGCCAGTGCTCATCCCACACAACCAGCACTGTCAGTGCTCCCACCACACGGCCAGCACTGCCAGTGCTCCCCAGACTGGCAGAAATCGCAGTGCTCCCACCACACATCCAGAACTGTCAGTGCTCCTCCCACACAGCCAGCACTGCCAGTGCTCCACCGCACTGCCAGCACTTCCAGTGCTCCCCCACAGCATGCACTGCTAGTGCTCCCCACAGCCAGCACTGTCAGTGCTCCCACCACACAGCCAGCACTGTCAGTGCACCCTACACACAGCCAGCACTGTCAGTGCTCCCACCACACAGCCAGCACTGTCAGTACTACCCCCAACAGACAGCACTGTCAGTGCTCCCACCACACGATCAGAACTGCCAGTGCTCCCCACACACAGCCAGCACTGCCAGTGCTCTCCCCACATCTAGCACTGCCAGCGCTCCCCACAGCCAGCACTGTCTGTACACCCCCACAACGATCACTGCCAGTGCTCAACCCACACAACCAGCACTGTCAGTGCGCCCCCACACAGCCAGCACTGTCAGTGCTCCCCCACACAGTCAGCACTGTCCGTGCTCCCCACACAGCAAGCTCTGTGAGTGCACCCACCACACAGCCAGCCCTCTCAGTGCTCCCACCGCACAGCCAGCACTGACTGTGCTCCCCTACACAGACAGCATTGCATGTGCTCCCCCCACACAGCTAGCACTGTCAGTGCTCTCCACACATCTAGCACTTTCAGTGCTCCCACAGCCAGCAATATCAGTGCACCACCACAGCGAGCACTGCCAGTGCTCACCACACACAACCAGCACTGTCAGTGCACCGCCCCAACAGACAGCACTGTCAGTGCTCCCACCACTCAGCCAGCACTGCCAGTACTCGCCCCACATAGGCAGCATTGGCAGTGCTCCCACCACACATCCAGAACTGTCAGTGCTCCCCCACATAGCCAGCATTGTCAGTGCTCCCCCACACAGCCGGCCCTGTGAGGGCTCCCACCACACAGCCAGCACTGCCAGTGATCCCCACACAGCCAGTAATGCCAGTGCTCCCCACAGCCAGTACTACCAGTGCTCTACGCAACGCCAGCACTGCCAGTGCTCTCCCCACATCAAGCACTGCCAGTGCGCCCCCACAGCCAGCACTGTCAGAGCTCCACCACACTGCCAGCACTTCCAGTGCTCCCCACAGCATGCACTGCTAGTGCGCCCACGGCCTGTGCCCCCCAGGAGCCAGCACTGTCAGTGCTCCCGCCCTCACAGCGAGCACTGCCAGTGCTCACCCCACACAGCCAGCACTGCCAATGCTAACCCCACACAACCGGCACTGTCAATGCCCCCCCCACGGCCAGCACTGCCAGTACTCCTCCCACACAGCCAGTACTGTCAGTGCTCCCACCACACTGCCAGCACTGTCAGTGCTCTTCCACAGAGCCAGCACTGTCAGTGCTCCTCCACAAAGCCAGCACTGTCAGTGCTCCCCCACACAGCCAGCACTGTCAGTGCTCCCACCACACAGCCAGCACTGACAATACCCCCCTTTTCCAGCGCTCCCCCAGAGCCACACCCCTACCACAGCCAGCACTTCCAGTGCTCCCCAGAGCCAGCATTGCCAGTGCTCCCCATCCAGCCAGCACAGCCTGTGCTTCCGCACCGCCAGCACTGCCAGTGCTCCTCACAGCCAACAATGTCAGTGCTTCCCACACAGCCAGCAATGCCAGTGCTCCCACAGCCAGCACTGTCAGTGCACCCACCACACAGCCAGCACTGCCATTGCTCCCCACAGCCATCACTGCCACTGCTTCCCTGACAGCCAGCACTACTAGTTCTCCCCTCCCAATAACCATCACTGCCAGCGCTCCAACACCCAGCCAGCATTGCCAGTGCTCCCCACAGCCAGAACTGCCTGTGCACCCCCCACACAGTCAGCACTGCCATTGCTCCCCCTACAGCCAGCACTGCGAGTGCTCCCCCACAGCCAGCACTGCCAGTCCTCCCCAAACAGCCAGCACTGCCAGTTCCCCCCCACACAGCCAGCACTGCCTGTGGTCCCTACTGCCAGCACTGTCAGTCCTCATCCCCACAGCCAGCACTGCCAGTGCTCTCCCTACACAACCAGCACTGGCAGTGCCCACCACACAGCCAGAACTGTCAGTGCTCCCACCACACAGCGAGCAATGTCAGTGCTCCCCCGCACAGCCAGCACTGTCTGTGCTCCCCCCAACAGACAGCACTGTCAGTGCTCCCACCATACAGCTAGCACTGCCAGTGATCCCCCACACAGGCAGCATTGGCAGTGCTCCCACCACACGGCCAGCACCGTCAGTGCTCCCCACACAGCCAGCACTGTCAGTGCTCCCCTCACAGCCAGCGCTGCTAATGCTCCCCGACAGCCGCCACAGCCTGTGCTCCCCACAGGCAGCACTGCCAGTGCTCCCCTAGTATCCAGCACTGTCAGTGCTCCCACAGCCAGCACTGCCAGTGCTCCCCGCACCGCCAGCACTGCCAGTGCTCCACCCACAGCCAGCACCGCTAGTACACCCCCACAGCCAGCACTTCCAGTGCTCTCCCCACATTTAGCACTGCCAGTGCTCCGCACAGCCAGGAATGTCAGTGCACCCCCACAGCGAGCACTGCCACTGCTCACCCCACACAACCAGCACTGTCAGTGCCCCCCCACCCCCACAGCCAGCACTGTCAGTGCTCCCACCACACAGCCAGCACTGTCAGTGCACCCTACACACAGCCAGCACTGTCAGTGCTCCCACCACACAGCCAGCACTGTCAGTACTAGCCCCAACAGACAGCACTGTCAGTGCTCCCACCACACAGCTAGCACTGCCAGTGATCCCCCACACAGGCAGCATTGGCAGTGCTCCCACCACACGGCCAGCACCGTCAGTGCTCCCCACACAGCCAGCACTGTCAGTGCTCCCCTCACAGCCAGCGCTGCTAATGCTCCCCGACAGCCGCCACAGCCTGTGCTCCCCACAGGCAGCACTGCCAGTGCTCCCCTAGTATCCAGCACTGCCAGTGCTCCCACAGCCAGCACTGCCAGTGCTCCCCGCACCGCCAGCACTGCCAGTGCTCCACCCACAGCCAGCACCGCTAGTACACCCCCACAGCCAGCACTTCCAGTGCTCTCCCCACATTTAGCACTGCCAGTGCTCCGCACAGCCAGGAATGTCAGTGCACCCCCACAGCGAGCACTGCCACTGCTCACCCCACACAACCAGCACTGTCAGTGCCCCCCCACCCCCACAGCCAGCACTGTCAGTGCTCCCACCACACAGCCAGCACTGTCAGTGCACCCTACACACAGCCAGCACTGTCAGTGCTCCCACCACACAGCCAGCACTGTCAGTACTACCCCCAACAGACAGCACTGTCAGTGCTCCCACCACACGGTCAGAACTGCCAGTGCTCCCCACACACAGCCAGCACTGCCAGTGCTCTCCCCACATCTAGCACTGCCAGCGCTCCCCACAGCCAGCACTGTCTGTACACCCCCACAACGATCACTGCCAGTGCTCAACCCACACAACCAGCACTGTCAGTGCACCCCCACAGCGAGCACTGCCAGTGCTAACCCCACACAACCAGCACTGTCAGTGCTCCCACCGCACGGCCAGCACTGTCATTGCTCCCACCACACGGCCAGCACTGCCAGTGCTCCCCACACAGGCATCATTGGCAGTGCTCCCACCACACATCCAGAACTGTCAGTGCTCCTCCCACACAGCCATCACTGTCAGTACTACCCCCAACAGACAGCACTGTCAGTGCTCCCACCACACAGCCAGCAATGCCAGTGCTCCCACAGCCAGCACTGTCAGTACACCCCCACAATGATTATTGCCAGTGCTCATCCCACACAGCCAGCACTGTCAGTGCTCCCACCACACATCCAGAACTGTCAGTGCTCCTCCCACACAGCCAGCACTGCCAGTGCTCCACCGCACTGCCAGCACTTCCAGTGCTCCCCCACAGCATGCACTGCTAGTGCTCCCCACAGCCAGCACTGTCAGTGCTCCCACCACACAGCCAGCACTGTCCGTGCACCCTACACACAACCAGCACTGTCAGTGCTCCCACCACACAGCCAGCACTGTCAGTACTACCCCCAACAGACAGCACTGTCAGTGCTCCCACCACACGATCAGAACTGCCAGTGCTCCCCACACACAGCCAGCACTGCCAGCGCTCCCCACAGCCAGCACTGTCTGTACACCCCCACAACGATCACTGCCAGTGCTCAACCCACACAACCAGCACTGTCAGTGCACCCCCACAGCGAGCACTGCCAGTGCTCACCCCACACAACCAGCACTGTCAGTGCTCCCACCGCACGGCCAGCACTGTAATTGCTCCCACCACACGGCCAGCACTGCCAGTGCTCCCCACACAGGCATCATTGGCAGTGCTCCCACCACACATCCAGAACTGTCAGTGGTCCTCCCACACAGCCATCACTGTCAGTACTACCCCCAACAGACAGCACTGTCAGTGCTCCCACCACACAGCCAGCAATGCCAGTGCTCCCACAGCCAGCACTGTCAGTACACCCCCACAATGATTATTGCCAGTGCTCATCCCACACAACCAGCACTGTCAGTGCTCGCACCACACGGCCAGCACTGCCAGTGCTCCCCAGACAGGCAGAAATCGCAGTGCTCCCACCACACATCCAGAACTGTCAGTGCTCCTCCCACACAGCCAGCACTGCCAGTGCTCCACCGCACTGCCAGCACTTCCAGTGCTCCCCCACAGCATGCACTGCTAGTGCTCCCCACAGCCAGCACTGTCAGTGCTCCGACCACACAGCCAGCACTGTCAGTGCATCCTACACACAGCCAGCACTGCCAGTGCTCTCCCCACATCTAGCACTGACAGCGCTCCCCACAGCCAGCACTGTCTTTACACCCCCCACAGCGAGTGGGCAGTGCTCCCACCACATATCCAGAACTGTCAGTGCTCCCCCACACAGCCAGCACTGTGAGTGCGTCCCCCCACACAGCCAGCACTGTCAGTGCTCTCCCCACATCTAGCACTGCCAGTGCACCACCAAAGCCAGCACTGTCAGTGCTCCCCCACAGCCAGCACTGCCAGTGCTCCCCTCACAGCCAGCACTGTCAGTGCTCCCCCACACAGCCAGCACTGCCAGTGCTCCACCTCACTGCCAGCACTTCCAGTGCTCCCCACAGCCAGCACTGTCAGTGCTCCCACCACACAGCTAGCCCTGTCAGTGCTCCCCCAACACAGCCAGCACTGTCAGTGCCCACACCACACAGCTAGCCCTGTCAGTGCTCCCCCAACACAGCCAGCACTGTCAGTGCATCCTACACACAGCCAGCAGTGGCAGTGCTCCCACCACACAGCCAGCACTGTCAGTACTACCCCCAACAGACAGCACTGTCTGTGCTCACACCACAGTTTACACTGAGTGCTGAATTTGGTGCTTTTTGAGTGCGATAGTGAGAGTTTGGTGACCGAGGGAGTTAGGTGAGGAGGAAGTAAGGTGCTCCTTTCATTTTGTTTCCGACATTTCCGCAAAGAGTGCGAAGAGATCCAGGAGTTTACAGGAAGTGTAGCAGGGTCGGAGGGCGGAGATCTAGTTAGTCCACACAGCAGCTATATTCTTTAAGGCAAGAGGGGATGGAGGCTAGGCCAGTTACATGCTCCTCCTGTAGGATGTGGGTGGTGAGGGATACCACCGGTGTCCACGCTGACTATACCTGCGGGAAGTGCACCCAACTTCAGCTCCTCAAAGACCGTGTTAGGGAACTGGAGCTGAAGCTGGATGAACTTCGGATCATCCGGGAGGCAGAGGGGGTGATTGAGAAGAGTTACAGGGAGGTAACCACACCCAAGGTACAGGACAAGAATAGCTGGGTTACAGTCAGGGGGAAAAAAACAAACAGGCAGACAGTGCAGGGATCCCTCGTGGCCGTTCCCCTTCAAAACAAGTATACCGTTTTGGATGCTGTTGGGGGGGATGACCTACCGGGGGAAGGCCCTAGCGGTCAGGTCTCTGGCACGGAGTCTGGCTCTGGGGCTCAGAAGGGAAGGGTGGAGAATAGAAAAGCAATAGTTGTAGGAGATTCAATGGTTAGGGGAATAGATAGGAGATTCTGTGGTCGCAAGCGAGACTCCCGGAAGGTATGTTGCCTCCCGGGTGCCTGGGCCAGGGATGTCTCGGATCCTGTCTTCAGGATCCTTAAGGGGGAGGGGGAGCAGCCAGAAGTCGTGGTGCACATTGGTACCAACGACATAGGTAGGAAAAGGGGTGTGGAGGTAATAAACAAGTTTAGGGAGTTAGGCTGGAAGTTGAAAGCCAGGACAGACAGAGTTGTCATCTCTGGTTTGTTGCCGGTGCCACGTGATAGCGAGGCTAGGAATAGGGAGAGAGTGCAGTTGAACACGTGGCTGCAGGAATGGTGTAGGAGGGAGGGCTTCAGGTATTTGGATAATTGGAGCACATTCTGGGGAAGGTGGGACCTGTACGGGTTGCATCTGAACCAGAGGGGCACCAATATCCTGGGAGGGAGGTTTGCTAGTACTCTTCGGGAGGGTTTAAACGAATTTGGCAGGGGAATGGGAACCGGATTTGTAGTCCAGCAACTAAGGTAGCCGATATTCAGGACGCCAAAGCATGTAATGAGGCAGTGGGGAAGGGAACACTGACAAAGGAGAGTATTTGCAGGCACGGAGATGGGTTGAAGTGTGTATACTTCAACGCAAGAAGCATCAGGAATAAGGTGGGTGAACTTAAGGCATGGTTCGGTACTTGGGACTACGATGTGGTGGCCATCACGGAAACTTGGATAGAAGAGGGGCAGAAATGGTTGTTGGAGGTCCCTGGTTTTAGATGTTTCAATAATATTAGGGAGGGTTGGAAAAGAGGTGGGGGGGGGGTGGCATTATTAATTAGAGATAGTATAACAGCTGCAGAAAGGCAGTTCGAGGAGTATCACCCTATTGAGGTATTATGGGTTGAAGTCAGAAATAGGAAAGGAGCAGTCACCTTGTTAGGAGTTTTCTATAGGCCCCCCAATAGTAACAGAGATATGGAGGAACAGATTGGGAAACAGATTTTGGAAAGGTGCAGAAGTCATAGCGTAGTAGTCATGGGCGACTTTAACTTCCCAAATATTGAGTGGAAACTCTTTAGATCAAATAGTTTGGATGGGGTGGTGTTTGTGCAGTGTGTCCAGGGAGCTTTTCTAACACAGTATGTAGATTGTCCGACCAGAGGAGGGGCAATATTGGATTTAGTACTGGGTAATGAACCAGGGCAAGTGATAGATTTGTTAGTGGGGGTGCATTTTGGAGATAGTGACCACAATTCTGTGACTTTCACTTTAGTAATGGAGAGGGATAGGTACGTGCAACAGGGCAAGGTTTACAATTGGGGGAAGGGTAAATACGATGTTGTCAGACAAGAATTGAAGTGCATAAGTTGGGAACATAGGCTGGCAGGGAAGGACACAAGTGAAATGTGGAACTTGTTCAAGGAACAGGTGCTACGTGTCCTTGATATGTATGTCCCTGTCAGGCAGGGAAGAGATGGTCGAGTGAGGGAACCACGGTTGACAAGAGAGGTTGAATGTCTTGTTAAGAGGAAAAAGGTGACTTATGTAAGGCTGAGGAAACAAGGTTCAGACAGGGCATTGGAGGGATACAAGATAGCCAGGAGGGAACTGAAGAAAGGGATTAGGAGAGCTAAGAGAGGGCATGAACAATCTTTGGCGGGTAGGATCAAGGAAAACCCCAAGGCCTTTTACACATATGTGAGAAATATGAGAATGACTAGAGCGAGGGTAGGTCCGATCAAGGACAGTAGCGGGAGATTGTGTATTGAGTCTGAAGAGATAGGAGAGGCCTTGAATGAGTATTTTTCTTCTGTATTTACAAATGAGAGGGGCGATATTGTTGGAGAGGACAGTGTGAAACAGGTTGGTAAGCTCGAGGAAATACTTGTCAGGAAGGAAGATGTGTTGGGCATTTTGAAAAACTTGAGGCTAGACAGGTCCCCCGGGCCTGACGGGATATATCCAAGGATTCTATGGGAAGCAAGAGATGAAATTGCAGAGCCGCTGGCAATGATCTTTTCGTCCTCACTGTCAACAGGGGTGGTACCAGGGGATTGGAGAGTGCCGAATGTCGTGCCCCTGTTCAAAAAAGGAACTAGGGATAACCCTGGGAATTACAGGCCAGTTAGTCTTACTTCGGTGGTAGGCAAAGTAATGGAAAGGGTACTGAAGGATAGGATTTCTGAGCATCTGGAAAGACACTGCTTTATTAGGGATAGTCAGCACGGATTTGTGAGGGGTAGGTCTTGCCTTACAAATCTTATTGAATTCTTTGAGGAGAGCATGTGGATGAATGTAAAGCAGTGGATGTAGTGTACATGGATTTTAGTAAGGCATTTGATAAAGTTCCCCATGGTAGGCTTCTGCAGAAAGTAAGGAGGCATGGGATAGTGGGAAATTTGGCCAGTTGGATAACGAACTGGCTAACCGATAGAAGTCAGAGAGTGGTGGTGGATGGCAAATATTCAGCCTGGATCCCAGTTACCAGTGGCGTACCGCAGGGATCAATTCTGGGTCCTCTGCTGTTTGTGATTTTCATTAATGACTTGGATGAGGGAGTTGAAGGGTGGGTCAGTAAATTTGCAGACAATACGAAGATTGGTGGAGTTGTGGATAGTAAGGAGGGCTGTTGTCGGCTGCAAAGAGACATAGATAGGATGCAGAGCTGGGCTGAGAAGTGGCAGATGGAGTTTAACCCTGAAAAGTGTGAGGTTGTCCATTTTGGAAGGACAAATATGAATGCGGAATATAGGGTTAATGGTAGAGTTCTTGGCAATGTGGAGGAGCAGAGAGACCTTGGGGTCTATGTTCATACATCTTTGAAAGTTGCCACTCAAGTGGATAGAGCTGTGAAGAAGGCCTATGGTATGCTCGCGTTCATTAACAGAGGGATTGAATTTAAGAGCCGTGAGGTGATGATGCAGCTGAACAAAACTTTGGTAAGGCCACATTTGGAGTACTGTGTACAGTTCTGGTCGCCTCATTTTAGGAAGGATGTGGAAGCTCTGGAAAAGGTGCAAAGAAGATTTACCAGGATGTTGCCTGGAATGGAGAGTAGGTCTTACGAGGAAAGGTTGAGGGTGCTAGGCCTTTTCTCTTTAGAGCGGAGAAGGATGAGGGGCGACTTGATAGAGGTTTATAAGATGATCAGGGGAATAGATAGAGTAGACAGTCAGAGACTTTTTCCCCGGGTGGAACACACCATTACAAGGGGACATAAATTTAAGGTTAAAGGTGGAAGATATAGGAGCGATATCAGAGGTAGGTTCTTTACCCAGAGAGTAGTGGGGGCATGGAATGCACTGCCTGTGGAAGTAGTTGAGTCGGAAACATTAGGGACCTTCAAGCAGCTATTGGATAGGCACATGGATGACGGTAAAATGATATAGTGTAGATTTATTTGTTCTTAAGGGCAGCACGGTAGCATTGTGGATAGCGCAATTGCTTCACAGCTCCATGGTCCCAAGTTCGATTCCGGCTTGGGTCATTGTCTGTGCGGAGTCTGCACCTCCTCCCCGTGTCTGCGTGGGTTTCCTCCGGGTGCTCCGGTTTCCTCCCACAGTCCAAAGATGTGCGGGTTAGGTGAATTGGCCAATGATAAATTGCCCTGAATGTCCAAATTGCCCTTGGTGTTGGGTGGAGGTGTTGAGTTTGGGTATGGTGCTCTTTCCAAGAGCCGGTGCAGACTCAAAGGGCCGAATGGCCTCCTTCTGCACTGTAAATTCAATGATAATCTATGATTAATCTAGGACAAAGGTTCGGCACAACATCGTGGGCCGAAGGGCCTGTTCTGTGCTGTATTTTTCTATTTTCTATTTTCTATTTTCACACGGTCAGCACTGCCACTGCTCCCCCACACAGCCAGCACTGCCAGTGCTCTCCCCACATCTAGCACTGCCAGCGCTCCCACAGCTAGCACTGTCTGTACACCCCCCACAGCGAGCACTGTCAGTGCTCCCACCACACAGCCAGCACTGTCAGTGCTCCCACCGCACGGCCAGCACTTTCATTGCTCACACCACACGGCCAGCACTGCCAGTGCTCCCACACACAGGCAGCATTGGCAGTGCTCCCCACAAAGCCAGCACTGCCAGCGCTCTCCCCACTTCTAGCACTGCCAGTGCTCCCCACAGCCAGCACTGTCAGTACAGCCCCACAATGATCACTGCCAGTGCTCATCCCACACAAGCAGCACTGTCAGTGCCCCAACACAGCGTGCACTGCCAGTGCTCACCCCACACAACCAGCATTGTCAGTGCTCCCCCCACACAGCCAGCACTGTCAGTGCTCCCACCACACAGACAGCACTGTCAGTGCACCCCCCACACAGCCATCACTGTCAGTGCTCCCCACACAGCCAGCACTGTCAGTCCTCCCCCACACAGCCAGTAATGCCAGTGCTCACCCCACAGCCAGTACTTCCAGCGCTCCCCATCACAGCCAGCGCTAGCAATTCTCCCACAGCAAGCACTGTCAGCGCCCCACCCCACAGCCAGCACTGCCAGTGCTCCCCACAGCCAGCACTGCCAGTGCTCGACCACCACATGAAGCTCTTCCAGTGCTCCCCCTCACAGCCAGCGCTGCCAATTCTCCCTACTGCCAGCACTGCCAGTGCTCACCATCTTAGCCAGCCCTGCCAGTGCTCCCCTTTCAATCATCACTGCCAGTGCTATCCACAGCCAGCACTGCAATTTATCCCCTTCCAATAACCATCCCTGCCAGCGCTCCAACACCCAGCCAGCATTGCCAGTGATCCCCACAGCCAGAACTGCCTGTGCACCCCCCACACATCCAGCACTGCCAGTGTTTCCCCACACAGACAGCACTGCCAGTGTTCCCCCCACACAGACAGTACTGCCAGTGCGCCCCCGCATAAGCAGTACTGCCAGTGCTCCCAGACACAGCCAGCATTGCCGGTGCACCCCCCATGCCAGCACAGCCTGTGCACCCCCCACATAGCCAGCATTGACAGTGCTCCCCACAGCCAGCACTTCCAGTGATTCACCTCACAGCCAGCGCTGCTAATGGTCCACACAGACAACCTGCCAATGCTCCCGCCACAGCCAGTACTGCCAGTGCTCCCAATCACATCAACACTCCTAGTGCTCCCCCCACAGCCAGCACTGCCAGTGCTCCCCACAGACAGCACTGCCAGTGCTCCCCTAGTATCCAGCACTGCCAGTGCAACCCAGCGCCAGCACTGTCTGTGCTCCACCGCACAGCCAGCACCGCCAGTGCTCTACCGCAAAGCCAGCACTGCCAGTGATCCCCTAGTATCCAGCACTGCCACTGCTCCACCCACAGCCAGCACTGCCAGTGCTCCCCATAGCCAGCACTGCCAGTACTCCACCGCACTGCCAGCACTTACAGTGCTGCCGCTCACATCCAGCACTGCCAGTGCTCCCACATCCAGCACGTCCAGTGCTCTGCCCACAGCCAGCACTGACAGTACTCCCGCCACTGCCAACACTGCCACTGCTGTACCGCACTGCCAGCAATTCCAGTGCTCCCCACATCCAACACTGCCAGTGCCCATCCCAGCGCCAGCACTTTCTGTTCTTCCCCCCCACATCCAGCACTGCCAGTGCTCCCCTACAGACAGGCCTGCCAATGCCCCCCGCAGACAGAACTGCCGGTGTTGTCCCCAGAGACAGCACTGCCAGTGCTTCACCCACAGCCAACGTAGCCAGTGCGCCCCCAACACATCCAGCACTGCCAGTGCTCCCCAACTCCCCCACAACGAGCGCTGCCAGTGCACCAACCACAACGAGCGCTGCCTGTGCTCCCCACAGCCAGCACTGCCAGTGCTCCCACAGCCAGAACTGCCAGTGCTACTCCCAGAACCAGCACAGTCAGTGCTCCCCACAGCCAGCACTGCCAGTGCTCACCCCACAGCCAGCAATCCCATTGCGCACGCATAGCCAGCACTGCCAGTGCTCACACTCACATACATAACTGGCAATGTTACCCCCCCCAAGGCCAGCTCTCTTCCACAGCCAGCACTGCCAGTGCTACCCAGCGCACCGCAGCCAGCACTGCCAGTGCTCCCCAACAGCCAGCACGGCCAGTGCTCACCCATAGCCATTCCTGCCACTGCTCTCACACACAGCCAGCACTGTCAGTGCTCCCATAGCTAGCACTGTCAATGCCCCCCTCACAGACAGCACTGCCAGTGTTCCCCACAGCCAGCACTGCCAGTGCGCTCACCGCCCCATAACCAGCACTGCCAGTACTCCCACACAGGGCCAGCACTGCCTGTGCACCGCCACAGCCAGCATTGCCAGTGGTCCATCTACAGCGAAATCACTGCCAGAGCTCCCCAAGGCAAGCATTGCCAGTGCTCCCCCTACAGCCAGCACTGCCACTGCTCGACCACAACCAGCACAGTCAGTGCTCCCCCACATCCAGCATTGCCAGTGCACCTCCTCAGCCAGCACTGTCAGTGCTCCCCCTCATATCCTGCACTGCCAGCGCTCCACCACCACTGAGCCAGCACTGCCAGTGATCCCCTCCACTGAGCCATCAGTTCCAGTGCTCCCTACACAGCCTACACTGCCTGTGCCCCCCAGGCATCCACAGCTAGCACTGCTAGTGCTCCACCTCCAAAGCCAGCACTGCCAGTGCTCCCACAACACACAGCCATCACTGCCAATGCACCCCACAGCCACCACTGCCAGTGTTCCCCACTCCCCCACTACGAGCGCTGCCAGTGCTCCCCACAGCCAGCACTGCCTGTGCTCCCCCCACAGCCAGAACAACCAGTGCCCCCTAGAGCCATCACTGCCAGTGAACCCCAAAGCCAGCACTGCCTGTGCTCCCACCCCCCACAGCCACCACTGGCATGTGCTCCGCACTCCCCCACAACGAGCGCTGCCAGTGCTCCCCACAGCCAGCACTGCCAGTGCCCACCCCCACAGCCAGCAGTGCCAATGGTCCCCTACACATCCAGCACTGCCAGTGCTCCAACCCCAAATCCAGCACTGCCAATGCTCCCACCCCTTAGCCAGCACTGCCAGTGCTCCCCTCCTCAGCCAGCAGTGTCAGTGCTCCCCAACACAGCCAGCACAGCCAATGTTCCCCCCACACAGCCAGCACTGTCAGTGCTCGTACCACACAGCCAGAACTGCCAGTGCTCTCCACATAGCCATCACTGCCAGTGCACCACTCAACGCCAGCACCGCCAGTACTCCCCCACAGGATGAACTGCCAGTGCTCTCCCAATTGCCAGTGCTCCCACAGCCAGCGCTGCCGGTGCTCTCCCCATCGCCAGCGCTCCCCCAGAGACAGCACTGCCAGTGTTCACGCCCACAACCAGCACTTCCAGTGCTCCCCACAGCCAGCACTGCCAGTGCTGCCGTCCACACAGCCAGCAATGCCAGTGCTCCCCTGACAGCACAGCCAGTGTTCCCCCACAGCCAGCACTGACAGTGCTCACCACCGCCAGCACTGCCAGTGCTCCCACCGCCAGCACTGCCATTGATCCACCCACAGCAAGCGCTGGTAGTGCTCCACTCCACAGCCAGCACTGCCAGCGCTCCCCTCCACATAGCCAGAACTGCCAGTGCTCCCCTCCCACACGACAGCACTGCCAGCGCTCCCCACAGCCAGCCCTGCCAGTGCTCCCCACAGCCAGCCCTGCCAGTGCTCCCCACTCATACAGCACTTCCAGTGCTACACCCCACACCTCCAGCACTGCCAGTGCTCTCCTCACAGCCAGCGCTGCAAGGGCACCCCCACAGTCTGCCCTGACAAGTCTCCCCACAAACCAGCACTGCCAGTGTTCCACCAACAGCCAGCACTGCCAATGTCCTCCTACAGCCAGCACTGCCAGTGCTCATCACACAGTCAACACTGCCTGGGCGCCCTCCCCCGCCCGCAAGGCCATCACTGCCAGTCTTCCCCCTACCGCAAGCACTGCAAATGCTCCACCTCACAGCCAGCACTGTCTGTGCTCTCCCACAGCTAGCGCTTCCAGTGCTCCCAACTGCCAGCAGTGCCAGTGCTAACCGCAGCCATCACCCACAGTGCTCCCACATCCAGCCAGAACGGCCAGTGCTCCCTCCCACAACCAGCAGTGCCAGTGCTCCCCGCAGCCAGCACTGCCAGTGCTCCCCTCCATGCAGTCAGCACTGTCATTGCTCCCCATAGCCAGCCCTCCATCCCCCACAGCCAGCACTGCCAGTGTTCCCCCCACAGCCTGCACTGCCAGTGCCCACGGCAGCCAGCACTGCCAGTGCCCTCCACAGCCAGCACTGTCAGTGCTCCCCACACACACCCAGCACTGCCAGTGCTGCCCACAGACAGCACTGCTAGTGCGCCCTCCACAGCCAACCCTGCCAGTGTTCATCACACAGTCAGCACTGCTTGTGCCCCCCCCCCAAGTCCAGCACTGGCAGTATTCCCCTCCACAGCAACACTGCCAGTTTTCCACCTGCAGCCGGCAGTGCAAATGATCCACGCCACAGCCAGCACTGTCAGTGCTCCCCACAGCTAGCACTTCCAGTGTTCCTCCACAGCCACTGCTCACAGCCAAGGCCAGCACTGGCAGTACTCCCCTCCACAGCTATCACTGTCAGTGCTCCACCCACAGCCAGCACTGCCAGTGTTCCCCCCACAGCCAGAAATGCCAGTGCACCCCCCATAACCAGCATTGCCAGTGCCCCGACACACAACCAGCATTGCCAGTGCTCCCCTACAGCCAGCACTGCCAGTGCACACCTCACAGCCAGAAATGCCAGTGCGCCCCAGAACCACCACTATTAGTGCCCCCCTCACATCCAGCACTGCCAGTGCTCCCCACAGCCATCGCTGCCAGTTCTCCCCACAGCCAGCATTGCCAGTGCCCACACACACACACCCTACACTGCCAGTTCTCCCCACACAGACAGCACTGGCAATGCTCCCCTCCGAGCCAGTGCTCCCCTCCAAAGCTTGCACTGCCTGTGCTCCCAGCACAGCCAGCACTGTCAGTGCTCCCGTCCTCCCTCATCCAGCACTGCCAGTTCTCCCCACAGCCAGACCTGCCAGTGCTCCCCACCCAGAGACAGCATTTTCTGAGCTCCCCATCCAGCCAGAACTGCCAGTGGTCCCCATTGCCAGTGCTCCCGCCCACAACCAGCGTTTACAGTTCTCCCCCCACCGGCAGCACTGCCAGTACTCCACCCACAGCCAGCACTTTCAGTGCTCCCCCACAGAGCCAGTACTGCCAGTGCTCCCACCACACATCCAGCACTTTCAGTGCTCCGCTACACAGCCAGTACTGTCAGTGCTCCCCACAGCCAGTATAGCCCGTTCTCCCCATCCAGCCAGCACTGCCAGTGCTCTCCCACAGCCAGCCCTCCCTTCCACACAGCCATCAGTGCCAGTGCTTTACCCACAGGGCCAGAACTGCCAGTGCCCCCCAACACAACCAGCACTGCCCGTGCTGCCGTCCACCCACATCCAGCACTGGCTGTGCCCCCCCACAGCCAGCATTGCCAGTGCTTCACCCACAGTCAACACAGCCAGTGCTCCCGCCCGACAGAGCCAGCACTGCCAGTGCTCCCCAACAGCCAGCACTGCCAGTGCTCACCCCACAGCCAGCACTGCCATTGCTCCACAGAGCCAACAATGCCAATGCTCCCACAGCCCGCTCTGTCATTGTGCTCACCCTCCCATTACCAGCTGTGTCAGTGCTCTCACAGAGAGCCAGTACTACCTGTGCAGCCCCCACACTGCCAGCATTGCCAGTGCTCCCCTCCATACAGCCAGCACTGCCAGTGCTCCCCACAGTCAGCCCTCCCTCCCCCACAGCCAGCATTGCCAGTGCTTCCCCCACACGGCCAGCACTGCCAGTGTCATCAGCACAGCCAGCACTGGCAGTCCTCCCCTACAGCGAAAGCACTGCCAGTGCTCCCCACAGCCTTCATTGCCAGTGCTCCCACTACAGCCAGCACGGCCAGTGCTCCCACAGCCAGCACTGCCACTGCTCGACCACAACCAGCACTGCCAGTTCACCCCACAGCCAGACATGCCAGTGCTCCGCAGCCACAGCCAGCATTGCCTGTGCTGCCCATCCAGCCAGAACTGCCAGTGGTCCCCATTGCCAGTGCTACCCCCACAGCCAGCACTGCCAGTGCTCCCCCACACAACCAGTACTGCCAGTGCTCCCCACAGCCAGCCCTGCCAGTACTCCCCCCCACCCACAACTAGCACTGCCAGCGTTCCCCAGAGCCAGAACTTCCAGTTCTCCCCCCCACAGACAGCACTGTCAGTGCTCCCCACACAGCCAGTAATGCCAGTGCTCCAAACAGCCAGTAGAGCCCGTGCTCCTCCATCCAGCCAGCACTGCCAGTGCTCTCCCACAGCCAGCCCTCCCTCCCCACAGCCAGCAGTGCCAGTGGTTCCCCACAGGGCCAGAACTGCCAGTGCCCCCCAACACAGCCAGCACTGCCAGTGCTCCCGTCCACCCACATCCAGCACTGCCAGAGGTCCTCCACAGCCAGCCCTGCCAGTGCTCCCCACCCAAAGCAAGCATTGCCTGTGCTCCCCATCCAGCCAGCACTGCCAGTGGTTCCACCATTGCGAGTGCTCCACACACAACCAGCACTGCCAGTGCTCCCCACAGACAGCACTGCCAGTGCTCCACCCGCAGCCAGCACTGCCAATGCTCCCCACCGACAGCACTGCCAGTATACCCCCACAGCCAACACTGCCGGTGCTCTCCACCCAGCCAGAACGGCCAGTGCACCCCCCACAATCAGCACTGCCAGTGCTCCCCCACAGCCGGCTGTGCCAGTGCTCCCACGCATCCATCACTGCCAGTGCTCCGCATTGAGCCAGAACTGTCAGTGCTCCTGCCCACAACCAGAAAGCCAGTGTTCCCACAGCCAGCACTGCCAGTGCTCCACCCACAGACAGCACTGCCAGTGCTCCCCTCCATACAGCCAGCACTGCCAGTGCTCCCCACAGCCATCCCTCCCTCCTCCACAGCCATCACTGCCAGTGCTACCCCCACACGGCCAGCACTGCCAGTGCCCTCAACACAGCCAGCAATGCCAGTGCTCCCGTCCAGCCACATCCAGCATTGCCAGTGCTCCCCCACAGCCAGCCCTGCCAGTGCTCCCCACCGACAGCCAGCATTGCCTGTGCTCCCCTCATCCAGCGAGCACTGCCAGTGGTCCCCATTGCCAGTGCTACCCCCACAGCCAGAATTGTCTGTGCTCCCCTCGTCCTGCCAGCACTGCCAGTGCTCTACCCATCGCCTGCTTTCCCTCAGATTCACCTCTGCCAGTGCTCCGGCCCACAACCAGCACTTCCAGTGCGCTCCACAGCCAGCAATGCTAGTGCTCCCCCACAGCCAGCAGTGCCCGTGCTCCCTCATCCAGCCAGCACTGCTGGTGCACACCCCACCGCCAGCACTGCCAGTGCTCCCACAACCAGCACTTCCAGTGCTCCCCACACAGCCAGCACTAACAGTGCTCCTCTCACAGCCAGCACATCCAGTAGTCCCCCACAGCCAGCACTGCCAGGCCCCCCACACAGCCACCGCTGCAAGTGCACCGCCACAGTCTGCACTGCCAAACCTCCCCACAACCAGCACTGCCAGTGTTCCCCACACAGACAGCACTGCCAGTGCCGTCCACAGCCAGCACTGTCAGTGCTCCCTACACACATGCAGCACCGCCAGTCCTCCCCACATCCAGCACTGCCAGTGCTCATCACACAGTCAGCACTGCCTGTGCCCCCCCCCAAATCCAGCACTGGCATTGGTCCCCTCCACAGCAACACTACCAATTTTCCACCCACAGACATCACTGCCAGTGCTCCCCTCCATACAGCCAGCACTGCCAGTGCTCCCCACAGCCATCCCTCCCTCCCACACAGCCAGCATTGCCAGTGCTTCCCCCCACACGGCCATCAACACAGCCAGCACTGACAGTGCCATCAACACAGCCAGCACTGACAGTGCTCCCGACCACCCACATCCAGTACTGCCAGTGCCCCCCACAGCCAGCCCTGCCAGCGCTCCCCACCGACAGCCAGCAATGCCAGTGCTCCCCTCCATACAGCCAGCACTGCCAGTGCTCCCCACAGCCAGCCCTCCCTCCCCCACAGCCAGCATTGCCAGTGCTTCCCCCACACGGCCAGCACTGCCAGTGCCATCAACACAGCCAGCACTGCCAGTGCCCTCAACACAGCCAGCACTGGCAGTGCTCCAGTCCATCCACATCCAGAACTTCCAGTGATCACCCTCAGACAGACCTGCCAGTGCTCCCCACCGAACGCCAGCATTGCCTATGCTTCCATCATCCAGCCACCACTGCCAATGGTCCCCATTGCCAGTGCTACCGCCACAGCCAACCTTGCCCGTGCTCCCCTCATCCAGCCGGCTCTGCAGTGCTCTACCCATTGCCTGCGTCCCCCCAGATCCACCACTGCCAGTGTTCCGGCCCACAACCAGCACTTCCAGTGCTCCCCCACAGCCAGCAATGTCAGTGCTCCGCCACAGCCAGCAGTGCTCGTGCTCCCTCATCCAGCCAGCACTGCCGGTGAACACCCCACCGCCAGCATTGCCAGTGCTCCCCACAGCCCGCACTTCCAGTGCACCCTACTTATCCTGCACCCAGTGCTACACCCCACACAGCCAGCACTGCCAGTGCTCCCCTCACAGCCAGCATATCCAGTGGTCCCCCACATCCAGCACTGCCAGTGCCTCCACCACACAGCCAGCACTTCCAGTGCTCCCCCACAGCCAGCAATGCCAGTGCTCCCCACAGCCAGCCCTCCCTCCTCCACAGCAAGCATTGCCAGTGCTTCCCCCACACGGCCAGCACTGCCAGTGCCCTGAACACAGCCAGCACTGGCAGTGCTCCAGTCCACCCCCATCCAGCACTGCCTGTGCCCCCCACAGCCAACCCTGCCAGCGCTCCCCACCGACAGCCAGCACTGCCAGTGCTCCCACAGTCAGCCCTCCCTACCCACAGCCAGCACTGCCAGTGCCTCCCCCACACGGCCAGCAGTGCCAGTGCTCTCACCACAGCCAGCACTGGCAGTGCTCCCATTCCACCCACATCCAGCGCTTCCAGTTCTCCCCCACAGCCAGCAATGCCAGTGCTCCCCCACAGCCAGCAGTGCTCGTGCTCCCTCATCCAGCCAGCACTGCCGGTGCACACCCCACCGCCAGCACTACCAGTGCTCCCAACTGCCCGCACTTCCAGTCCACCCTACTTATCCAGCACTTCCAGTGCTACACCCCACACAGCCAGCACTGCAAGTGCTCCCCTCGCAGCCAGCACATCCAGTGGTCCCCCACATCTAGCACTGCCAGTGCCCCCCACAGCCAGCCCTGCCAGCGCTCCCCACCGACAGCCAGCACTGCCAGTGCTCCCACAGTCAGCCCTCCCTACCCACAGCCAGCACTGCCAGTGCCTCCCCCACACGGCCAGCACTGCCAGTGCTCTCACCACAGCCAGCACTGGCAGTGCTCCCATTCCACCCACATCCAGCGCTTCCAGTTCTCCCCCACAGCCAGCAATGCCAGTGCTCCCCCACAGCCAGCAGTGCTCGTGCTCCCTCATCCAGCCAGCACTGCCGGTGCACACCCCACCGCCAGCACTACCAGTGCTCCCAACTGCCCGCACTTCCAGTCCACCCTACTTATCCAGCACTTCCAGTGCTACACCCCACACAGCCAGCACTGCAAGTGCTCCCCTCGCAGCCAGCACATCCAGTGGTCCCCCACATCTAGCACTGCCAGTGCCCCCCACAGCCAGCCCTGCCAGCGCTCCCCACCGACAGCCAGCACTGCCAGTGCTCCCACAGTCAGCCCTCCCTCCCCACAGCCAGCACTTCCAGTGCCTCCCCCCACAGCCAGCGCTGCAAGTGCAACCCCAATATCTGCACTGCCAAGCCTCCCATAAACAGCACTGCCGCTGTTCCCCCCTCAGCCAGCACTTCTAGTGCGCCCTCCACAGCCAGCACTGCCAGTGCTCATCACACAGTTAGCACTGCCTGTGCCCCCCCAATGCCAGCAATGGCAGTGGTCCCCTCCACTGCCAGTTTTCAACACACAGACAGCACTGCCAGTGCTCCCCTCCATACAGCCAGCACTGCCAGTGCTCCCACAGCCATCCATCCCTCCCCACAGACAGCATTGCCAGTGCTTCCCCCACACGGCCAGCACTGGCAGTGCTCCCGTCCACCCACATCCAGTACTGCCAGTGCCCCCCACAGACAGCGCTGCCAGCGCTCCCCACCGACAGCCAGCACTGCCAGTGCTCATCTCCATACAGCCAGCACTGCCACTGCTCCACACAGTCAGCCCTCCCTCCCCACAGCCAGCACTGCCAGTGCTTCCCCCACACGGCCAGCACTGCCAGTGCCCTCAACACAGCCAGCACTGGCAGTGCTCCCGTCCACCCACATCCAGCACTGCCAGTGCTCCACGCAGACATACCTGCCAGTGCTCCCCAGCGAAAGCCAGCATTGCCTGTGCTCCCCTCATCCAGCCAGCTCTGCCAGTGCTCTACCCATTGCCTGTGTTCCCCCAGATCCACCACTGCCAGTGCTCCGGTCCACAACCAGCACTTCCAGTGCTCCCCCACAGTCAACAATGCCAGTGCACCTCACAGCCAGCAGTGCTCGTGCTTCCTCATCCAGCCAGCACTGCCGGTGCACACCCGACAGCCAGCACTTCCAGTGCTCCCCCACAGACAACACTGCCTGTGCTCCCCACTTATACAGCACTTCCAGTGCTACACCCGCAGCGAGAACTGCCAGTCCTCCCGAAAGCCCAGCATTGGCAGTGCTCCTCCACAACCAGCGCTCACTCCGCCACAGCCAGCAGGGCCAGTGCCCCCCCCACATCCAGCAGTGCCAGTACTCCCCCACACAACCAACACTGTCAGTGTACCCGTCCACATACATCCAGCTGTGCCAGTGCTCCCCATCCAACCAGCACTGCCAATGCTCCCCCACCGACGGCACAGCCAGTATACCGGCCACAACCAACACAACCGGTGCTCTCCACATCGCCAGTGCTCCCCACTGCTAGCAGTGCCAGTGCTCCCCGCAGCAATCACTGCCAGTGCACCCACATCCAGCCAGAACGGCCAGTGCTCCGCCCACAACCAGCACTGCCTGTGCTCCCATCTGCCAGCAGTGCCAGTGCTCCCACGCACCCATCACTGCCAGTGCTCCCCATCCAGCCAGAACTGCCAGTGCTCCCGCCCACAACCAGCAAAGCCAGTGCTCCCCAACATCCAGCTCTGCCAGTGCTCCAACATACAGCACTGCTAGTGCGCCCTGCACAGCCAGCACTTCCAGTGCTCCCCACACAGCCAGCACTAACAGTGCTCCCCTCACAGCCAGCACATCCAGTAGTCCCCCACAGCCAGCAATGCCAGTTCTCCCCCACAGCCAGCAGTGCCCGTGCCCCCCCATCCAGCCAGCACTGCCGGTGCACACCCCACCGCCAGCACTGCCAGTGCTCCCACAGCCAGACCTCCCTCCCACACAGCCAGCATTGCCAGTGCTTCCCCCACACGGCTAGCACTGCCAGTGCCATCAACATAGCCAGCACTGCCAGTGCCATCAACACAGCCAGCACTGCCAGTGCTCCCGTCCACCCACATCCAGTACTGCCAGTATCCCCCACAGCCAGCCCTGCCAGCGCTCCCCACCGACAGCCAGCAATGCCAGTGCTTCCCTCCATACAGCCAGCACTGCCAGTGCTCCCCACAGCCAGCCCTCCCTCCCCACAGCCAGCACTGCCAGTGCCACCCCCACACGGCCAGCACTGCCAGTGCCCTCAACACAGCCAGCACTGGCAGTGCTCCCGTCCACCCACATCCAGAACTGCCAGTGCTCCCCACAGACAGACTTGCCGGTGCTCCCCACCGAAAGCCAGCATTGCCTGTGCTTCCATCATCCAGCCACCACTGCCAGTGGTCCCCATTGCCAGTGCTACCTCCACAGCCAACCTTGCCGGTGCTCCCCTCATCCAGCCAGCTCTGCCAGTGCTCTAGCCATTGCCGTGTTCCCCAAGATCCACCACTGCCGCTGCTCCGGCCCACAACCAGCACTTCCAGTGCTCCCCCACAGCCAGCAATGCCAGTGCTCCGCCACAGCCAGCAGTGCTCGTGCTCCCTCATCCAGCCAGCACTGTCGGTGCACACCCCACCGCCAGCATTGCCAGTGCTCCCCACATCCCGCACTTCCAGTGCACCCTACTTATCCAGCACCCAGTGCGACACCCCAGACAGCCAGCACTGCCAGTGCTCCCCTCACAACCAGAACATCCAGTGGTCCCCACATCAAGCACTGCCAGTGCCCCCCACAGCCAGCACTTCCAGTGCTCCCCACAGCCAGCAATGCCAGTGCTCCCCCACAGCTCCCCTCCCTCCTCCACAGCCAGCATTGCCAGTGCATCCCCACACGTCCAGCTCAGCCAGTGCCATCAACACAGCCAGAACTGCCAGTGCTCCCGTCCACCCCCATCCAGCACTGCCTGTGCCCCCCCCACAGACAGACCTGCCAGCGCTCCCCACCGACAGCCATCACTGCCAGTGCTCCCACAGTCAGCCCTCCCTCCCCACAGCCAGTACTGCCAGTGCCTCTCCCACACGGCCAGCACTGACAGTGCACTCAACACAGCCAGCACTGGCAGTGCTCCCATTCCACCCACATCCAGCGCTTCCAGTGCTCCCCACAGCCAGCAATGCCAGTGCTCCCACAGCCAGCAGTGCTCGTGCTGCCTCATCCAGCCAGCACTGCCGGTGCACACCCCACCGCCAGCACTGCCAGTGCTCCCCACAGCCCGCACTTCCAGTGCACCCTACTTATCCAGCACTTCCAGTGCTACACCCCACACAGCCAGAACAGCAAGTGCTCCCCTCACAGCCAGCACATCCAGTGGTCTCCCACATCCAGCACTGCCAGTGCCTCCCCCCACAGCCAGCGCTGCAAGTGCAACCCCACAATCTGCACTGCTAAGCCTCCCACAATCAGCACTGCCGCTGTTCCCCCACAACCAGCACTGCTAGTGCGCCCTCCACAGCCAGCACTGCCAGTGCTCATCACACAGTTAGCACTGCCAGTGTCCCCCCCTCCAATGCCAGCACTGGCAGCGGTCCCCTCCACTGCCAGTTTTCAACCCACAGACAGCACTGCCAGTGCTCCCCTCCATACAGCCAGCACTGCCAGTGCTCCCACAGCCAGCCCTCCCTCCCCCACAGCCAGCATTGCCAGTGCTTCCCCCACACGGCCAGCACTGCCAGTGCCCTGAACACAGCCAGCACTGGCAGTGCTCCCGTCCACCCACATCAAGTACTGCCAGTGCCCCCCACAACCAGCCCTGCCAGCGCTCCCCACCGACAGCCAGCACTGCCAGTGCTCACCTCAATACAGCCAGCACTGCCAGTGCTCCACACAGCCAGCCCTCCCTCCCCACAGCCAGCACTGCCAGTGCTTCCCCCACACGGCCAGCACTGCCAGTTCCCTCAACACAGCCAGCACTGGCAGTGCTCCCGTCCACCCACATCCAGCACTGCCAGTGCTCCACACAGACAGACCTGCCAGTGCTCCCCACCGAAAGCCAGCATTGCCTGTGCTCTCCTCATCCAGCCAGCTCTGCCAGTGCTCTACCCATTGCCTGTGTTCCCCCAGATCCACCACTGCCAGTGCTCCTGCCCACAACCAGCACTTCCAGTCCCCCCCCACAGCCAACAATGCCAGTGCACCCCACAGCCAGCAGTGCTCGTGCTTCCTCATCCAGCCAGCACTGCCGGTGCACACCCGACCGCCAGCACTGCCAGTGCTCCCCCACAGCCAGCACTGCCAGTGCTCCCCACTTATACAGCACTTCCAGTGCTACACCCGCAGCCAGCACTGCTAGTCCTCCCGAAAGCCCAGCATTGGCAGTGCTCCTCCACAGCCAGCGCTCACTCCGCCACAGCCAGCAGTGCCAGTGCCCCCCCCCCCACATCCAGCTGTGCCAGCACTCCCCCCACACAACCAGCACTGTCAGTGTTCCCGTCCACATACATCCAGCTGTGCCAGTGCTCCCCATCCAGCCAGCACTGCCAATGCTCCCCACCGACGGCACAGCCAGTATACCGCCCACAACCAACACAGCCGGTGCTCTCCACATCGCCAGTGCTCCCAATGACAGCAGTGCCAGTGCTCCCACGCACCCATCACTGCCAGTGCTCCCCATCCAGCCAGAACTGCCAGTGCTCCCGCCCACAACCAGCAAAACCAGTGCTCCCCAACATCCAGCACTGCCAGTGCTCCCACATACAGCACTGCTAGTGCGCCCTGCACAGCCAGCACTGCCAGAGCTCATCACACAGTCAGCACTGCCTGTGCCCCCCCCCCAATGCCGGCACTGTCAGTGGTCCCCTCCTCAGCAACACTGCCAGTTTTCCACCCACAGTCAGCACTGCCAGTGCTCCCCTCCATACAGCCAGCACTGCCTGTGCTCCCCTCAATCCAGCCAGCACTGCCGGTGCCCTCAACACAGCCAGCTCTGCAAGTGCTCCCGTCCACCCACATCCAGCACTGCCAGGGCACCGCCACAGCCAGCCCTGCCAGTGCTCCCCACTGACAGCCAGCATTGCCTGTACTCCCCTCATATAGCCAGCACTGCCAGTGGTCCCCATTGCCAGTGCTACCCCCACAGCCAGAATTGCCTGTGCTCCCCTCATCCAGCCAGCACTTGCCAGTGCTCTACCCATTGCCTGTTTTCCCCCACAGCCAGCACTGCCAGTGCTTCCCCACTTATCCAGCACTTCCAGTGCTGCACCCCACACAGCGAGCACTGCCAGTGCTCCCCTCACAGCCAGCACATCCAGTGGTCCCCCACAGCATGCACTGCCGGTGCCCCAACCCAACAGCCAGCGCTGCAAGTGCACCCCCACAGTCTGCACTGCCAAGCCTCCCACAATCAGCACTGCCAGTGTTCCCCCCACAGCCAGCACTGCCTGTGCCTCCCACAGCCAGCTCTGTCAGTGCTCCCCAAACACATCCAGCACTGCCAGTGCTCCCCACAGACAGCACTGCTAGTGCGCCCTCCGCAGCCAGCACTGCCAGTTCTCATCACAGTCAGCACTGCCTGTGCCCCCCCAATGCCAGAACTGGCAGTGTTCCCCTCCACAGCTATCACTGTCATTGCACCACCCACAGCCAGCACTGCCAGATTTCCACCCACAGCCAGCACTGCCAGTGTTCCCCCCACAGCCTTAACTGCCAGTGCACCCCCATAACCAGCACTGCCAGTGATCCGACACACACCCTGCACTGCCAGTGCTCCCTTACAGCCAGCACTGCCAGTGCTCTCCTCACATCCAGCACTGCCAGTGCTACCCACAGCCATCACTGCCAGTGCTCCCCATCCAGCCAGAACTGCCAGTGCTCCCGCCCACAACCAGCAAAGCCAGTGCTCCCCAACATCCAGCACTGCCAGTGCTCCCACATACAACACTGCTAGTGCGCCCTGCACAGCCAGCACTGTCAGTGCTCATCAAAAAGTCACACTGCCTGTGCCCCCCCCCCCAATGCCGGCACTGGCAGTGGTCCCCTCCTCTGCAACACTGCCAGCTTTCCACCCACAGTCAGCACTGCCAGTGCTCCCCTCCATACAGCCAGCACATCCGGTGCTTCCACCACACGGCCAGCACTGCCAGTGCCCTCAACAGCCAGCTCTGCAAGTGCTCCCGTCCACCCACATCCAGCACTGCCAGGGCACCCCCACAGCCAGCCCTGCCAGTGCTCCCCACTGACAGCCAGCATTGCCTGTGCTCCCCTCATATAGTCAGCACTGCCAGTGGTCCCCATTGCCAGTGCTACCCCCACAGCCAGCATTGCCTGTGCTCCCTCATCCAGCCAGCACTGCCAGTGCTCTACCCATTGCCTGTTTTCCCCCACAGCCAGCACTGCCAGTGCTCCCCCACTTATCCAGCACTTCCAGTGCTGCATCCCACACAGCCAGCACTGCCAGTGCTCCCCTCACAGCCAGCACATCCAGTGGTCCCCACAGTGTGCACTGCCAGTGCCCCAACCCAACAGCCAGCGCTGCAAGTGCACCCCCACAGTCTGCACTGCCAAGCCTCCCACAATCAGCACTGCCAGTGTTCCCACAGCCAGCACTGCCTGTGCCCCCCACAGCCAGCTCTGTCAGTGCTCCCCAAACACATCCAGCACTGCCAGTGCTCCCCACAGACAGCACTGCTAGTGCGCCCTCCGCAGCCAGCACTGCCAGTTCTCATCACACAGTCAGCACTGCCTGTGCCCCCCCCAATGCCAGCACTGGCAGTTTTCCCCTCCACAGCTATCACTGTCAGTGCTCCACCCACAGCCAGCACTGCAAGTTTTCCACCCACAGCCAGCACTGCCAGTGTTCCCCCCACAGCCTTAACTGCCAGTGCACCCCCATTACCAGCACTGCCAGTGATCCGGCACACACCCAGCATTGCCAGTTCTCCCTTACAGCCAGCACTGCCATTGCTCTCCTCACAGCCATCACTGCCAGTGCTCCCCACGGCCAGCACTGCCAGTGCTCCACACAGACACACACACCCTGCACTGCCAGTGCTCCCCACACAGCCAGCACTGCCAGTTTTCCACCCACTGCCAGCACTGCCAATGTTCCCCCCACAGCCTTAACTGCCAGTGCACCCCCATTACCAGCACTTCCAGTGATCCGGCACACACCCAGCATTGCCAGTTCTCCCTTACAGCCAGCACTGCCAGTGCTCTCCTCACATCCAGCACTGCCAGTGCTACCCACAGCCATCACTGCCAGTGCTCCCCACAGCCAGCACTGCCAGTGCTCCACACACACACACCCTGCACTGCCAGTGCTCCCCACACAGACAGCACTGGCAATGATCCCCTCCGCAGCCAGTGCTCCCCTCCAAAGCTTGCACTGCCAGTGCTCCCAGCACAGCCAGACCTGCCAGTGCTCCCCACCCACAGTCAGCATTGCCTGTGCTCCCGCCATACAGCCAGCACTGCCAGTGGTCCCCATTGCCAGTGCTACCCCCACAGCCAGCACTGCCAGTGCTCTCCCTATTGCCAGCGTTCTCCCAGAGCCAACACTGCCAGTGCTCCCGCCCACAACCAGCTCATACAGTACTCTACCCACAGCCAGCACTTTCAGTGCTCCCCTACATAGCCAATACTGCCAGTGCTCCACATCCAGCCAGCACTTCCAGTGCTCTACCACAGCCAGCCCTCCCTCCCCCACAGCAAGCAGTGCCAGTGGTTACCCCACAGGGCCAGAACTTCCAGTGGCCCCCCCAACACAGCCAGCACTACCAGTGCCCCCGTCCACCCACATCTAGCACTGCCAGTAGTCCCCCACAGCCAGCCCTGCCAGTGCGCCCCCACCCACAGCCAGCATTGCCTGTGCTCCCCCATCCAACCAGCACTGCCAATGGTTCCCCATTGCCAATGCTCCACCCACAGACAGCGCTGCCTGTGCTCCCCTCAATCCAGCCAGCACTGCCAGTGCTCTCAACAGCCAGCCCTCCATCCCCAACAGCCAGCGCTGCCAGTGCTCCCGTCCACCCACATTCAGCACTGCCAGTGCTCCCCCACAGCCAGCCCAGACAGTGCTCCCCACAGACAGCATTACCTGTGCTCCCCTCATCCAGCTAGCACTGCCAGTGCTCTACCCATTGCCAGCTTTCCCCCAGATCCACCACTGCCAGTGCTCCACCCTTAGCCAGCACTGCCAGTGATGCCGCCACTCCACAGCCAGCACTGCCAGTGCTCCCCCACCCCCTAAAACTGTCAGCAGCGGCTGGAGATGCTGATTGGCTGAGAGACTGTCAGTCAGCGGGTGGAGCTCCTGATTGACTGAGAGGCTGTCAGTCATCGGGTGGCGGTCTGATTGGCTGAGAGGCTGTCTGTCAGTTTTATTTACTCATTAATTTAATAAATGATGTAATCGGATATTTCACAGCGACCTTGATCTGCTCCCTGAACCTGGACTGAGTCGCCACATAAATAAATGTGTTTGTGCAGCAATTTAAATCCCGCAGCATAAATCCGACTATTTGTAAATTATATTGTGGGCGGGTGAGGTAATAAAAATTTGACAAATCGATATAGAAAAATTTAATAACGGACACAGTCCAGAGGAGGATGAAAGTCCCGGAGATGCTGAAGAGTAAAATCATTGACTTCCTTCTGCTCTCCATCTCTGGGTCGGTGCGATTGTCTCCCTGACTCTGAGCCCTCAGTGCCTTCCGGACCCGACTGCTGAGTAAAATGTGTCTGACTGTCAGAGCGTTGGTCAACAGGATTGAGAAGAACGGCATCAACGGGGTTAAAATCTGAGAAAACCAGTTATATCCACCCCATCCCGGGTCAGTGTAATAGCTGCTCTTTGTGACGCAGCCCCACTGGACATTGTCGATTATCCTCCAAGGTTCCACCGTAAAGTACCGGGGGATGTTTTTCACACAGAGCAGGAGTCCACTTGTGGACAGAACCACAGCCGCAGTTTTCCCGGTACAATGTTTAGTTTTCAGGTTCTGGCAGCGAATGGCCACAAATCGATCAAAGGAAAAAGTGAGGGTGAACCAGACAGAACAGTCCCTGGCTGCAAAGAGCAGGAGAGAGTTAACACGACACACAGAGGTGAGGTACAGGAAACTCGGGGGGAAATAATAACCATTGATCAAGGTCAGTATGGGTTCAGTGATAATAAACAGCAGATCCGCCGTTGTCATGGCCACCAGGTAGCGAGTGGTGCAGGTAGAGAGGCCACACTTCCCCCGACAAAGAATCGCAATTGCCAGTAAATTAACTGTCAGAGAGAGAATGGAGAGACGCTGGAAATTACTGGATAATGAATCTCCCTGTCTGAACCAGGACATAATTTCAGCATGAATATAATGGGCGGTGGGTGTGTGGGGGTGTTGGGAGAGGAGTGGGCACAGAGATAAACATTGCAGAGAGGGAAGTAGGAAATGTAACTCCAGTGTTAAAGATGGGGAATGGGGGTGGGGAGTGTGAATTGCAGCCCTGTCAGTTTGATGGCAGTGGTAGGAAAATGTTTATAATTCAGAGACCTTTGGGAGTGGTTACATTTCTCATTTAGTCTGATTTACAGGATTCACTCAGGCCGGCCAGGTTTCCCAAACCGGATACAAACATACCAGAGATTGTCATCCCAGCTCAATTATTGGGGCACTCCCCAGATTGCACCGTTCCCTGGACTGCATTTCTGATGGGGTTAGACACCACTCCTGGTTTATTTGAATACTCCACGATCAATGGAAAAAATAAAACAAACGCAGGACCTTCCCACTTCATAACCATGGGAGGAATAGAAATATAGAATGTACAGTGCAAAAGGAGGCCATTCGGCCCATCGAGTCTGCACCGGCCCTTGGAAAGAGAAAACCAGTTCAGCCCACCCCATCCCCATAACCCAGTGGCCCCATCAAAATGCTTTGGAAACTAAACACTCTTTATCTTGGCCAATCCACCTAACCTGCACATCTTTGGACTGTAGGAGGAAACCGGAGCACCTGGAGGAAACCCACGCAGACACGGTTGAGAAAGTGCTGACTCCACACAGACAGTGACCCAAGCCGGATATCGAACCTGAGACCCTGGAGCTGTGAATCAACTATGCCAACCACTGTGCTACCGTGCAGCCCAGCCTGTCCAGAATAGAGTCTGCCCAGTCTCCAGAGCATTCCGAGGACACACCCCTCCCAGGTTTAGTCATTCGTAAAGCACCCTCTCCCAGGTATCCCCATTGCCATGTCTCAAACATCCCAACATCACTGTTCCCAGGAATCCATCCTCTCCCTGTTTGAAAACAATCCCTGCCAAGCTTTCCTCAGGAATATTCCCGCTCCGGCATTGGACATTCCCCAGGGTTCACTTGGCCGGAATAGACTCTCTCTAGATTCGGACTCATTGCATTCGACAAAAAAGTAGGAAAATTCCTAAACAAGAGCGTTAAGATGGAGGAGAACGTTCCCAGACTAAAGTTGTTTAAATTAATGTTACGTCCTGCGGGATGTAACATCCTAATTGGACGATGAGATGTTGCTCCTCCAGCTTGCGTTGGGCTTCACTGCATTCTTGCAGCAGGCCAAGGACAGACATGTGGGCCTGAGAGCAAGATGTTGAGTTAACATGGCCATAACAGGAAGGCTGGGGCCATGCTGTGTGCTGAGTGAAGGTGTTCCACAAAGCTGTCTCCCAGTCTGCGTTTAGTCTCCCCAATGTAGAGGAGACGGTATTGGCAGCAGCGAATACAGGAGAACAAATTGAAGGCACAGAAGTGAAACGCTGCTTCCCCAGAAAGGAGAGATTGCTGCTGAGAACCATGAGACGGGAGGAGGTAAAGGGACAGTTGTAGCACCGTCTGGGATTGCAGGGGAAGGTGCTGGGGGAAGGGAAAGGGGTGTGGGGTTTGAGGGGGAAGTGGAAAAGGGGAGGGAGCGGTACCTGAGGAATACAGAAATTGAGGGGGGTGTTTGGAGAGAGGTGAAGATGTGTTTGGTGGTGACATCATGCTGGAGTTGGCAGAAATAGAGAAGGATTTTCCTTTCAATGGGGAGGCTGATGGTGTGGAAAGTGAGGAGAGGGAGACACGATCATGTTTCTGGGAGGGAGGGGGATGTGTGAGGGCAGAGGTGTGAGAAATGAATTGAACACGATTGAGAGCCCTGTTACCACAAGGAAGGTAGTGGGGACAGCCCCTGTTAAGGAAAAGACAGATACGCCAGACGGGCTATTTTCGAAGACGCTATCTACAGAACAGAGGCGATGGAGGCGGAGAAAGTGGCAGAATGAACATAGAGCATAGAACATGGACCATTACAGCCCAGTACAGGCCCTTCGGCCCTCGATGTTGCGCCGACCTGTGAAATCACTCTAAAGCCCATCTCCACTATTCCCTTATCGTCCATATGTCTACCCAATGATCATTTGAATGCCCTTAGTGTTGGCGAGCCCACTACGGTTGCAGGCAGGGCATTCCTGCACTTACTACTCTCTGAGTAAAGATACTACATCTGACATCTATCCTATATCTATCTCCCATCAATTTAAAGCTATGTCCCCTCGTGCTAGACATCACCATCCAAGGAAAAAGGCACTCACTGTCCACTCTATCCAATCCTCTGATCATCTAGTTTGCCTCAATTAAGTCACCTCTTAACCTTCTTCTCTCTAACGAAAAGAGTCTCAAGTCCCTCAGCCTTTCCTCATAAGATCTTCCTCCCATACCAGGCAACATTCTGGTAAATCTCCTCTGTACCCTTTCCAATGCTTCCACATCCTTCCTATAATGCGGCGACCAGAATTGCACGCAATACTCCAAATGCGGCCGTACCAGAGTTTTGTACAGCTGCAACATGACCTCATGGCTCCGAAACGCAATCCCTCTACCAAAGATAGCTAACACACCGTACGCCTTCTTAACAACCCTCTCAACGTGGGTGACAACTTTCAGGGATCTCTGTACATGGTCACCGAGATCTCTCTGCTCATCGAGGCTGCCAAGAATCTTACCATTAGCCCAAGACTCTGTCTTCCTGTTATTCCTTCCAAAATGAATCATCTCACACTTTTCTGCATTAACCTCCATTTGCCACCTCTCAGCCCAGCGCTGCCGCTTATCTATGTCCCTCTGTAACTTGTCACACCCTTCCGCACTGTCCACAACTCCACCGACTTTAGTGTCGACTTTAATCAGATGCAGTCTTTACAGGAAGCAGGGTATGAGGATCTGTACACAACCCTTGTGTTGGGAAACGGAGGTGCAGAGGGATTGGACGTCCATTGTGAAGATTAGGCGATGAGGGCCAGGGAAATGGAGCTGGTTTACGGCACCAGAGGAATCAGGAATCATAGAATCCCCACAGTGCAGAAAGAGGTCATTCGGCCCATTAAGTCTGTGCCGAACCTCTGAAAGAATATTTAGGGAAGGAGGTAGAAGCGGGAGGTTGATGCAGGATGTGTGGGGTTGTGGGACTATGATGTCCGAGGCTGTGGACAGAAGTTATCCAGAGTCAACGAGGTCAGTGAAAGTCCTGGAAATAATATCATGATTTTAGGTGGTGTGCTGCTGGTCCAGGGGTAGGTAGCAGGATGGGTCTGAGAGTTGACGGTCAGCCTCTGTGAGGAAGAGGTCAGTACACCAGACAATAATGGCGCAACCCTTGTGAGCAGCTTAGATCATCAGGTCAGGGTTGGATATTCGTGAGAGGATTGGAGCATGTTTAGAGTGAGTCAGGAGAGAGTTGGTGAGAGGCACAGAGAAATTGAGATGGTCGATGTCGCACTGACAGATCTCAATGAGAAGATCAAGAGCTGTTGGGAGGCCAGAGGGTGGGGTCCAGGTAGAGGGAGATAATTGGAGGAGGATGGATTTCAACAACATATTTTCATAAAATAGACAGTGAGAAACAGCAGAGACAATATTATCTATTCACTGATCATCATCAGAATAATTACATAGAACCATATCATAGAATTTACAGTGCAGAAGGAGGCCATTCGGCCCATCGTGTCTGCACCGGCTCTTGGAAAGAGCACCCTACCCAAGGTCAACACCTCCACACTATCCCTATAAACCAGTAACCCCACCCAACACTAAGGGCAATTGTGGACACTGAGGGCAATTTATCGTGGCCAATCCACCTAACCTGCACATCTTTGGACTGTGGGAGGAAACCGGAGCACCCGGAGGAAACCCACGCACACACGGGGAGGATATGCAAACTCCGCACAGACAGTGACCCAAGCCGGAATCGAACCTGGGACCCTGGAGCTGTGACGCAATTGTGCTATCCACAATGCTACCGTGCTGCCCCCGAGAATTACCAAAGAATTGTAACGACGAAGTCGGTCTCTGTTATTCTTGAATTTAGAACAGAATATAATCAAATCTTCCATTCACAATGTCAACAGTTGGAAAAATGGAATTAGAAGCATGAATTAAACGAAATCCAGTAACACAGAGTATACTAAATATTCGGCACATATTCCAAAGTCAACATTATTCCTGACACATTTCATCCAATTACTTCAATAACTGTCAGGAAAAATAGATGTGTCCGGTGGGCGAGCAGGGCGGCCGCAGCAAGAAGAGTCTTCACCCACCCCCAGACTCTGGGCAGCCATTCGGGCCGTCACGGGCAGCGAGCGGGGCGAGTTTGTAAACCGGTAGAGAACCCCGCGCGGGTGTCGGGCGGCGGGGGCTGAGGGGCTGGGTCCACTCCGCGGGTGGAGGTGGGTGCAGCGGGGGCGGAGCTACAAGGAGGCCGAGGCGGCAGGCCCGAGGCCAGGGCGCGATGTCGATGGGATGTCCCACATCGGATGGCTCCCACGTAGGAGAAAGAAAGAAGGCTGAAGCCAGGGCCCAGGGACGCTCGGGGGGATGTAGAGGAGAAAGAAAGAAGGCTGAAGCCCGGGCCCAGGGACGCTCGGGGGGATGTAGAGGAGAAAGAAAGAAGGCTGAAGCCCGGGCCCAGGGGAGGTCTGGGGGATGTAGAGGAGAAAGAAAGAAGGCTGGAGCCCGGGCCCAGGGACGCTCGGGGGGAATGTAGAGGAGAAAGAAAGAAGGCTGAAGCCCGGGTCCAGGGACGCTCGGGGGGATGTAGAGAAGAAAGAAAGAAGGCTGAAGCCCGGGCGCAGGGACGCTCGGGGGGATGTAGAGGAGAAAGAAAGAAGGCTGAAGCCCGAGCCCAGGGACGCTCGGGGGGATGTAGAGGAGAAAGAAAGAAGGCTGAAGCCCGGGCCCAGGGGAGGTCTGGGGGAATGTAGAGGAGAAAGAAGGAAGGCTGAAGTCCGGGCCCAGGGGAGGTCGGGAGGATGTAGAGGAGAAAGAAAGATGGCTGAAGCCCGGGCCCAGGGATGCTCTGAGGGATGTAGAGGAGAAAGAAAGAAGGCTGAAGTCCGAGCCCAGGGACGCTCGGGGGGATGTAGAGGAGAAAGAAAGAAGGCTGAAGCCCGGGCCCAGGGACGCACGGGGGGATGTAGAGGAGAAAGAAAGAAGGCTGAAGCCCGGGCCCAGGGACGCTCGGCGGGATGTAGAGGAGAAAGAAAGAAGGCTGAAGTCCGAGCCCAGGGACGCTCGGGGGGATGTAGAGGAGAAAGAAAGAAGGCTGAAGCCCGGGCCCAGGGACGCACGGGGGGATGTAGAGGAGAAAGAAAGAAGGCTGAAGCCCGGGCCCAGGGACGCTCGGGGGGATGTAGAGGAGAAAGAAAGAAGGCTGAAGCCCGGGCCCAGGGACGCACGGGGGGATGTAGAGGAGAAATAAAGAAGGCTGAAGCCCGGGCCCAGGGACGCTCGGGGGGATGTAGAGGAGAAAGAAAGAAGGCTGAAGCCCGCGCCCAGGGACGCTCAGGGGGATGTAGAGGAGAAAGAAAGAAGGCTGAAGCCCGGGCCCAGGGACGCTCGGGGGAATGTAGGGGAGAAAGAAAGAAGGCTGAAGCCCGGGCCCAGGGACGCTCGGCGGGATGTAGAGGAGAAAGAAAGAAGGCTGAAGTCCGAGCCCAGGGACGCTCGGGGGGATGTAGAGGAGAAAGAATGAAGGCTGAAGTCCGAGCCCAGGGACTCTCGGGGGAATGTGGAGGAGAAAGAAAGAAAGCTGAAGCCCGGGCCCAGGGACGCTCGGGGGGAATGTAGAGGTGAAAGAAAGAAGGCTGAAGCCCGGGCCCAGGGACTCTCGGGGGGATGTAGAGGAGAAAGAAAGAAGGCTGAAGCCCGGGCCCAGGGACGCTCGGGGGTATGTAGAGGAGAAAGAAAGAAGGCTGAAGCCCGGGCCCAGGGATGCTCGGGGCGATGTAGAGGAGAAAGAAAGAAGGCTGAAGCCCGGGCCCAGGTACGCTCGGGGCGATGTAGAGGAGAAAGAAAGAAGGCTGAAGCCCGAGCCCAGGGACGCTCGGGTGTATGTAGAGGAGAAAGAAAGAAGGCTGAAGCCCGGGCCCAGGGATGGTCGGGGCGATATAGAGGAGAAAGAAAGAAGGCTGAAGCCCGGGCCCAGGGGAGGTCGGGGGAATGTAGAGGAGAAAGAAAGAAGGCTGAAGCCCGCGCCCAGGGACGCTCGGGGGTATGTAGAGGAGAAAGAAAGAAGGCTGAAGCCCGGGCCCAGGGGCGCTCGGGGGAATGTCGAGGAGAAAGAAAGAAGGCTGGATCCCGGGCCCAGGGACGCTCGGGGGGGGTGTAGAGGAGAAAGAAATAAGGCTGGAGCCCGGGCCCAGGGACTCTCGGGGCGATGTAGAGGAGAAAGAAAGAAGGCTGAAGCCCGGGCCCAGGGACGCTCGGGGGGATGTAGAGGAGAAAGAAAGAAGGCTGGAGCCCGGGCCCAGGGACGCTCGGCGGGGGGGGTGTAGAGAAGAAAGAAAGAAGGCTGAAGCCCATGCCCAGGGACGCTCGGGGGGGATGCAGAGGAGAAAGAAAGAAGGCTGAAGCCCGAGCCCAGGGACGCTCGGGGGGATGTAGAGGAGAAAGAAAGAAGGCTGAAGCCCGGGCCCAGGGGAGGTCGGGGGGAATGTAGAGGAGAAAGAACGAAGGCTGAAGTCCGGGCCCAGGGGAGGTCGGGAGCATGTAGAGGAGAAAGAAAGATGGCTGAAGCCCGGGCCCAGGGATGCTCGGAGGGATGTAGAGGAGAAAGAAAGAAGTCTGAAGTCCGGGCCCAGGGACGCTCGGGGGGATGTAGAGGAGAAAGAAAGAAGGCTGAAGTCCGAGCCCGGGGACGCTCGGGGGGATGTAGAGGAGAAAGAAAGAAGGCTGAAGCCCGGGCCCAGGGAAGCTCGGGGGGATGTAGAGGTGAAAGAAAGAAGGCTGAAGCCCGGGCCCAGGGACGCTCGGGGGAATGTAGAGGAGAAAGAAAGAAGGCTGAATTCCGGGCCCAGGGGATGTCGGGGGGAATGTAGAGGAGAAAGAAAGAAGGCTGAAGTCCGGGCCCAGGGGAGGTCGGGGGGATGTAGAGGAGAAAGAAAGAAGGCTGAATCCCGGGCCCAGGGGAGGTCGGGGGAATGTAGAGGAGAAAGAAAGAAGTCTGAAGCCCGGGCCCAGGAACGCTCGGGGGGATGTAGAGGAGAAAGAAAGAAGGCTGAAGTCCGGGCCCAGGGACGCTCAGGGGGATGTAGAGGAGAAAGAAAGAAGGCTGAAGTCCGGGCCCAGGGGAGGTCAGGGGGAATGTAGAGGAGAAAGAAAGAAGGCTGAAGCCCGGGCCCAGGGACGCTCGGGGGGATGTAGAGGAGAAAGAAAGAAGGCTGAAGCCCGGGTCCAGGGACGCTCGGGGGGATGTAGAGGAGAAAGAAAGAAGGCTGAAGCCCGGGCCCAGGGACGCTCGGGGGGAATGTAGAGGAGATTGAAAGAAGGCTGAAGCCCAGACCCAGGGACGCTCGGGGGGATGTAGAGGAGAAAGAAAGAAGGCTGGAGCCCGGGCCCAGGGACTCTCGGGGGGATGTAGAGGAGAAAGAAAGAAGGCTGAAGCCCGGGCCCAGGGACGCTCGGGGGGGATGTAGAGGAGAAAGAAAGAAGGCTGGAGCCCGGGCCCAGGGACGCTCGGGGGGAATGTGGAGGAGAAAGAAAGAAGGCTGAAGCCCGGGCCCAGGGACGCTCGGGGGGATGTAGAGGAGAAAGAAAGAAGGCTGAAGCCCGGGCCCAGGGACGCTCGGGGGGATGTAGAGGAGAAAGAAAGAAGGCTGAAGCTCGAGCCCAGGGACGCTCGGGGGGATGTAGAGGAGAAAGAAAGAAGGCTGAAGATCGGGCCCAGGGACGCTCGGGGGGATGTAGAGGAGAAAGAAATAATGCTGAAGCCCGGGCCCAGGGACACTCGGGGGAATGTAGAGGAGAAAGAAAGAAGGCTGAAGTCCGAGCCCAGGGGAGGTCGGGGGGAATGTAGAGGAGAAAGAAAGAAGGCTGAAGTCCGGGCCCAGGGGAGGTCGGGGGGATGTAGAGGAGAAAGAAAGAAGGCTGAAGTTCGGGCCCCGGGACGCTCGGGGGGATGTAGAGGAGAAAGAAAGAAGGCTGAAGCCCGGGCCCAGGGACGCTCGGGGGGGATGTAGAGGAGAAAGAAAGAAGGCTGAAGCCCGGGCCCAGGGGAGGTCGGGGGGAATGTAGAGGAGAAAGAAAGAAGGCTGAAGCCCGGGCCCAGGGACGCTCTGGGGGATGTAGAGGAGAAAGAAAGAAGGCTGAAGCCCGGGCCCAGGGACGCTCGGGGGGTTGTAGAGGAGAAAGAAAGAAGGCTGAAGCCCGGGCCTAGGGACGCTCGGGGGGATGTAGAGGAGAAAGAAAGAAGGCTGAAGCCCGGGCCCAGGGACGCTCGGGGGGATGTAGAGGAGAAAGAAAGAAGGCTGAAGCCAGGCCCAGGGACGCTCGGGGGGATATAGAGGAGAAAGAAAGAAGGCTGAAGTCCGGGCCCAGGGGAGGTCGGGGGGAATGTAGAGGAGAAAGAAAGAAGGCTGAAGCCCGGGCCCAGGGACGCTCGGGGGGGATGTAGAGGAGAAAGAAAGAAGGCTGAAGTCCGGGCCCAGGGGAGGTCGGGGGTATGTAGAGGAGAAAGAAAGAAGGCTGAAGCCCGGGCCCAGGGGAGGTCGGGGGGATGTAGAGGATAAAGAAAGAAGGCTGAAGCCTGGGCCCAGGGACGCTCGGGGGGGATGTAGAGGAGAAAGAAAGAAGGCTGAAGCCCGGGCCCAGGGATGCTCGGGGCGATGTAGAGGAGAAAGAAAGAAGGCTGAAGCCCGGGCCAAGGTACGCTCGGGGCGATGTAGAGGAGAAAGAAAGAAGGCTGAAGCCCGAGCCCAGGGACGCTCGGGGGTATGTAGAGGAGAAAGAAAGAAGGCTGAAGCCCGGGCCCAGGGATGCTCGGGGCGATGTAGAGGAGAAAGAAAGAAGGCTGAAGCCCGGGCCCAGGGGAGGTCGGGGGGAATGTAGAGGAGAAAGAAAGAAGGCTGAAGCCCGCGCCCAGGGACGCTCGGGGGTATGTAGAGGAGAAAGAAAGAAGGCTGAAGCCCGGGCCCAGGGGCGCTCGGGGGAATGTCGAGGAGAAAGAAAGAAGGCTGAAGCCAGGGCCCAGGGACGCTCGGGGGGATGTAGAGGAGAAAGAAAGAAGGCTGAAGCCCGGGCCCAGGGGCGCTCGGGGGAATGTCGAGGAGAAAGAAAGAAGGCTGAAGCCCGGGCCCAGGGGCGCTCGGGGGAATGTCGAGGAGAAAGAAAGAAGGCTGGATCCCGGGCCCAGGGACGCTCGGGGGGGGGTGTAGAGGAGAAAGAAATAAGGCTGGAGCCCGGGCCCAGGGACTCTCGGGGCGATGTAGAGGAGAAAGAAAGAAGGCTGAAGCCCGGGCCCAGGGACGCTCGGGGGGATGTAGAGGAGAAAGAAAGAAGGCTGGAGCCCGGGCCCAGGGACGCTCGGGGGGGTGTAGAGAAGAAAGAAAGAAGGCTGAAGCCCATGCCCAGGGACGCTCGGGGGGTTGTAGAGGAGAAAGAAAGAAGGCTGAAGCGCGAGCCCAGGGACGCTCGGGGGGGATGTAGAGGAGAAAGAAAGAAGGCTGAAGCCCGGGCCCAGGGGAGGTCGGGGGGAATGTAGAGGAGAAAGAAGGAAGGCTGAAGTCCGGGCCCAGGGGAGGTCGGGAGCATGTAGAGGAGAAAGAAAGATGGCTGAAGCCCGGGCCCAGGGATGCTCGGAGGGATGTAGAGGAGAAAGAAAGAAGTCTGAAGTCCGGGCCCAGGGACGCACGGGGGGATGTAGAGGAGAAAGAAAGAAGGCTGAAGTCCGAGCCCGGGGACGCTCGGGGGGATGTAGAAGAGAAAGAAAGAAGGCTGAAGCCCGGGCCCAGGGAAGCTCGGGGGGATGTAGAGGTGAAAGAAAGAAGGCTGAAGCCCGGGCCCAGGGACGCTCGGGGGAATGTAGAGGAGAAAGAAAGAAGGCTGAATTCCGGGCCCAGGGGATGTCGGGGGGAATGTAGAGGAGAAAGAAAGAAGGCTGAAGTCCGGGCCCAGGGGAGGTCGGGGGGATGTAGAGGAGAAAGAAAGAAGGCTGAATCCCGGGCCCAGGGGAGGTCGGGGGAATGTAGAGGAGAAAGAAAGAAGTCTGAAGTCCGGGCCCAGGGACGCTCGGGGGGATGTAGAGGAGAAAGAAAGAAGGCTGAAGCCCGGGCCCAGGGAAGCTCGGGGGGGATGTAGAGGTGAAAGAAAGAAGGCTGAAGCCCGGGCCCAGGGACGCTCGGGGGAATGTAGAGGAGAAAGAAAGAAGGCTGAATTCCGGGCCCAGGGGATGTCGGGGGGAATGTGGAGGAGAAAGAAAGAAGGCTGAAGTCGGGCCCACAGGAGGTCGGGGGGATGTAGAGGAGAAATAAAGAAGGCTGAATCCCGGGCCCAGGGGAGGTCGGGGGAATGTAGAGGAGAAAGAAAGAAGGCTGAAGCCCGCGCCCAGGGACGCTCGGGGGTATGTAGAGGAGAAAGAAAGAAGGCTGAAGTCCGGGCCCAGGGACGCTCAGGGGGATGTAGAGGAGAAAGAAAGAAGGCTGAAGCCCGGGCCCAGGGGAGGTCGGAGGGAATGTAGAGAAGAAAGAAAGAAGGCTGAAGCCCGGGTCCAGGGACGCTCGGGGGGATATAGAGGAGAAAGAAAGAAGGCTGGAGCCCGGACCCAGGGACGCTCGGGGGGATGTAGAGGAGGAGAAAGAAAGAAGGCTGAAGCCCGGGCCCAGGGACGCTCGGGGGGAATGTAGAGGAGAAAGAAAGAAGGCTGAAGCCCAGACCCAGGGACGCTCGGGGGGATGTAGAGGAGAAAGAAAGAAGTCTGAAGCTCGGGCCCAGGGACGCTCGGGGGGATGTAGAGGAGAAAGAAAGAAGGCTGAAGTCCGGGCCCAGGGACGCTCAGGGGGATGTAGTGGAGAAAGAAAGAAGGCTGAAGTCCGGGCCCAGGGGAGGTCAGGGGGAATGTAGAGGAGAAAGAAAGAAGGCTGAAGCCCGGGCCCAGGGACGCTCGGGGGGATGTAGAGGAGAAAGAAAGAAGGCTGAAGTCCGGGCCCAGGGACTCTCGGGGGGATGTAGAGGAGAAAGAAAGAAGGCTGAAGTCCGGGCCCAGGGACTCTCGGGTGGATGTAGAGGAGAAAGAAAGAAGGCTGAAGCCCGGGCCCAGGGACGCTCGGGGGGATGTAGAGGAGAAAGAAAGAAGGCTGATGTCCGGACCCAGGGGAGGTCGGGGGGATGTAGAGGAGAAAGAAAGAAGGCTGAAGCCCGCGCCCAGGGACGCTCGGGGGTATGTAGAGGAGAAAGAAAGAAGGCTGAAGTCCGGGCCCAGGGACGCTCAGGGGGATGTAGAGGAGAAAGAAAGAAGGCTGAAGCCCGGGCCCAGGGGAGGTCGGAGGGAATGTAGAGAAGAAAGAAAGAAGGCTGAAGCCCGGGTCCAGGGACGCTCGGGGGGATATAGAGGAGAAAGAAAGAAGGCTGGAGCCCGGACCCAGGGACGCTCGGGGGGATGTAGAGGAGGAGAAAGAAAGAAGGCTGAAGCCCGGGCCCAGGGACGCTCGGGGGGAATGTAGAGGAGAAAGAAAGAAGGCTGAAGCCCAGACCCAGGGACGCTCGGGGGGATGTAGAGGAGAAAGAAAGAAGGCTGGAGCCCGGGCCCAGGGACTCTCGGGGGGATGTAGAGGAGAAAGAAAGAAGGCTGGAGCCCGGGCCCAGGGACTCTCGGGGGGATGTAGAGGAGAAAGAAAGAAGGCTGAAGCCCGGGCCCAGGGACGCTCGGGGGGGATGTAGAGGAGAAAGAAAGAAGGCTGGAGCCCGGGCCCAGGGACGCTCGGGGGGAATGTGGAGGAGAAAGAAAGAAGGCTGAAGCCCGGGCTCAGGGACGCTCGGGGGGATGTAGAGGAGAAAGAAAGAAGGCTGAAGCCCGGGCCCAGGGACGCTCGGGGGGATGTAGAGGAGAAAGAAAGAAGGCTGAAGCCCGAGCCCAGGGACGCTCGGGGGGGATGTAGAGGAGAAAGAAAGAAGGCTGAAGCTCGGGCCCAGGGACGCTCGGGGGGATGTAGAGGAGAAAGAAAGAAGGCTGAAGTCCGGGCCCAGGGACGCTCAGGGGGATGTAGTGGAGAAAGAAAGAAGGCTGAAGTCCGGGCCCAGGGGAGGTCAGGGGGAATGTAGAGGAGAAAGAAAGAAGGCTGAAGCCCGGGCCCAGGGACGCTCGGGGGGATGTAGAGGAGAAAGAAAGAAGGCTGAAGTCCGGGCCCAGGGACTCTCGGGGGGATGTAGAGGAGAAAGAAAGAAGGCTGAAGTCCGGGCCCAGGGACTCTCGGGGGGATGTAGAGGAGAAAGAAAGAAGGCTGAAGCCCGGGCCCAGGGACGCTCGGGGGGATGTAGAGGAGAAAGAAAGAAGGCTGATGTCCGGACCCAGGGGAGGTCGGGGGGATGTAGAGGAGAAAGAAAGAAGGCTGAAGCCCGCGCCCAGGGACGCTCGGGGGTATGTAGAGGAGAAAGAAAGAAGGCTGAAGTCCGGGCCCAGGGACGCTCAGGGGGATGTAGAGGAGAAAGAAAGAAGGCTGAAGCCCGGGCCCAGGGGAGGTCGGAGGGAATGTAGAGAAGAAAGAAAGAAGGCTGAAGCCCGGGTCCAGGGACGCTCGGGGGGATATAGAGGAGAAAGAAAAAAGGCTGGAGCCCGGACCCAGGGACGCTCGGGGGGATGTAGAGGAGAAAGAAAGAAGGCTGAAGCCCGGGCCCAGGGACGCTCGGGGGGAATGTAGAGGAGAAAGAAAGAAGGCTGAAGCCCAGACCCAGGGACGCTCGGGGGGATGTAGAGGAGAAAGAAAGAAGGCTGGAGCCCGGGCCCAGGGACTCTCGGGGGGATGTAGAGGAGAAAGAAAGAAGGCTGAAGCCCGGGCCCAGGGACGCTCGGGGGGGATGTAGAGGAGAAAGAAAGAAGGCTGGAGCCCGGGCCCAGGGACGCTCGGGGGGAATGTGGAGGAGAAAGAAAGAAGGCTGAAGCCCGGGCCCAGGGACGCTCGGGGGGATGTAGAGGAGAAAGAAAGAAGGCTGAAGCCCGGGCCCAGGGACGCTCGGGGGGATGTAGAGGAGAAAGAAAGAAGGCTGAAGCCCGAGCCCAGGGACGCTCGGGGGGATGTAGAGGAGAAAGAAAGAAGGCTGAAGCTCGGGCCCAGGGACGCTCGGGGGGATGTAGAGGAGAAAGAAAGAATGCTGAAGCCCGGGCCCAGGGACACTCGGGGGAATGTAGAGGAGAAAGAAAGAAGGCTGAAGTCCGAGCCCAGGGGAGGTCGGGGGGGAATGTAGAGGAGAAAGAAAGAAGGCTGAAGTCCGGGCCCAGGGGAGGTCGGGGGGATGTAGAGGAGAAAGAAAGAAGGCTGAAGTTCGGGCCCCGGGACGCTCGGGGGGATGTAGAGGAGAAAGAAAGAAGGCTGAAGCCCGGGCCCAGGGACGCTCGGGGGGGATGTAGAGGAGAAAGAAAGAAGGCGGAAGCCCGGGCCCAGGGGATGTCGGGGGGAATGTAGAGGAGAAAGAAAGAAGGCTGAAGCCCGGGCCCAGGGACGCTCGGGGGGATGTAGAGGAGAAAGAAAGAAGGCTGAAGCCCGGGCCCAGGGACGCTCGGGGGGATGTAGAGGAGAAAGAAAGAAGGCTGAAGCCCGGGCCTAGGGACGCTCGGGGGGATGTAGAGGAGAAAGAAAGAAGGCTGAAGCCCGGGCCCAGGGACGCTCGGGGGGATGTAGAGGAGAAAGAAAGAAGGCTGAAGCCAGGCCCAGGGACGCTCGGGGGGATATAGAGGAGAAAGAAAGAAGGCTGAAGTCCGGGCCCAGGGGAGGTCGGGGGGAATGTAGAGGAGAAAGAAAGAAGGCTGAAGCCCGGGCCCAGGGACGCTCGGGGGGGATGTAGAGGAGAAAGAAAGAAGGCTGAAGTCCGGGCCCAGGGGAGGTCGGGGGTATGTAGAGGAGAAAGAAAGAAGGCTGAAGCCCGGGCCCAGGGGAGGTCGGGGAATGTAGAGGATAAAGAAAGAAGGCTGAAGCCTGGGCCCAGGGACGCTCGGGGGGATGTAGAGGAGAAAGAAAGAAGGCTGAAGCCCGGGCCCAGGGACGCTCGGGGGGATGTAGAGGAGAAAGAAAGAAGGCTGAAGCCCGGGCCCAGGGACGCTCGGGGGAATGTAGAGGAGAAAGAAAGAAGGCTGAAGTCCGGGCCCAGGGGAAGACGGGGGGAATGTAGAGGAGAAAGAAAGAAGCCAGAAGTCCGGGCCCAGGGGAGGTCGGGCGGATGTAGAGGAGAAAGAAAGAAGGCTGAAGCCCGGGCCCAGGGACGCTCGGGGGGATGTAGAGGAGAAAGAAAGAAGGCTGAAGCCCGGGCCCAGTGACGCTCGGGGGGGGATGTAGAGGAGAAAGAAAGAAGGCTGAAGCCCGGGCCCCGGGACGCTCGGGGGATGTAGAGGAGAAAGAAAGAAGGCTGAAGCCCGGGCCCAGGGACGCTCGGGGGAATGTAGAGGAGAAAGAAAGAAGGCTGAAGTCCGAGCCCAGGGACGCTCGGGGGATGTAGAGGAGAAAGAAAGAAGGCTGAAGCCCGGGCCCAGGGACGCTCGGGGGGGGATATAGAGGAGAAAGAAAGAAGGCTGAAGCCCGGGCCCAGGGACACTCGGGGGAATGTAGAGGAGAAAGAAAGAAGGCTGAAGTCCGAGCCCAGGGGAGGTCGGGGGGAATGTAGAGGAGAAAGAAAGAAGGCTGAAGTCCGGGCCCAGGGGAGGTCGGGGGGATGTAGAGGAGAAAGAAAGAAGTCTGAAGTTCGGGTCCCGGGACGCTCGGGGGGATGTTGAGGAGAAAGAAAGAAGGCTGAAGCCCGGGCCCAGGGACGCTCGGGGGGGAATGTAGAGGAGAAAGAAAGAAGGCTGAAGCCCGGGCCCAGGGGAGGTCGGGGGGAATGTAGAGGAGAAAGAAAGAAGGCTGAAGCGCGGGCCCAGGGACGCTCGGGGGGATGTAGAGGAGAAAGAAAGAAGGCTGAAGCCCGGGCCCAAGGGACGCTCGGGGGGATGTAGAGGAGAAAGAAAGAAGGCTGAAGTCCGGGCCCAGGGGAGGTCGGGGGTATGTAGAGGAGAAAGAAAGAAGGCTGAAGCCCGGGCCCAGGGGAGGTCGGGGGGATGTAGAGGATAAAGAAAGAAGGCTGAAGCCTGGGCCCAGGGACGCTCGGGGGGATGTAGAGGAGAAACAAAGAAGGCTGAAGCCCGGGCCCAGGGACGCTCGGGGGGAAGTAGAGGAGAAAGAAAGAAGGCTGAAGCCCGGGCCCAGGGACGCTCGGGGGAATGTAGAGGAGAAAGAAAGAAGGCTGAAGTCCGGGCCCAGGGGAAGTCGGGGGGAATGTAGAGGAGAAAGAAAGAAGCCAGAAGTCCGGGCCCAGGGGAGGTCGGGCGGATGTAGAGGAGAAAGAAAGAAGGCTGAAGCCCGGGCCCAGGGACGCTCGGGGGGATGTAGAGGAGAAAGAAAGAAGGCTGAAGCCCGGGCCCAGTGACGCTCGGGGGGGGGGATGTAGAGGAGAAAGAAAGAAGGCTGAAGCCCGGGCCCAGGGACGCTCGGGGGAATGTAGAGGAGAAAGAAAGAAGACTGAAGTCCGGGCCCAGGGACGCTCGGGGGGATGTAGAGGAGAAAGAAAGAAGGCTGAAGTCCGAACCCAGGGACGCTCGGGGGGATGTAGAGGAGAAAGAAAGCAGGCTGAAGCCCGGGCCCAGGGACGCTCGGGGGAATGTAGAGGAGAAAGAAAGAAGGATGAAGCCCAGGCCGAGGGGAGGTCAGGGGGATGTAGAGGAGAAAGAAAGAAGTCTGAAGCCCGGGCCCAGGGACGCTCGGGGGGATGTAGAGGAGAAAGAAAGAAGGCTGAAGTTCGGGCCCAGGGACGCTCAGGTGGATGTAGAGGAGAAAGAAAGAAGGCTGAAGTCCGGGCCCAGGGGAGGTCGGGGGGAATGTAGAGGAGAAAAAAAGAAGGCTGAAGCCCGGGCCCAGGGACGCTCGGGGGGATGTAGAGGAGAAAGAAAGAAGGCTGAAGCCCGGGCCCAGGGGAGGTCGGGGGGGATGTAGAGGAGAAAGAAAGAAGGCTGAAATCCGGGCCCAGGGGAGGTCGGGGGGAATGTAGAGGAGAAAGAAAGAAGGCTGAAGTTCGGGCCCAGGGGAGGTCGGGGGGATGTAGAGGAGAAAGAAAGAAGGCTGGAGCCCGGGCCCAGGGACGCTCGGGCGGATGTAGAGGAGAAAGAAAGAAGGCTGAAGTCCCGGCCCAGGGACTCTCGGGGGGATGTAGAGGAGAAAGAAAGAAGGCTGAAGCCCGGGCCCAGGGACGCTCGGGAGGGGATGTAGAGGAGAAAGAAAGAAGGCTGATGTCCGGGCCCAGGGGAGGTCGGGGGGAATGTAGAGGAGAAAGAAAGAAGGATGAAGTCCGGGCCCAGGGGAGGTCGGGGGGATGTAGAGGAGAAAGAAAGAAGGCTGAAGCCCGCGCCCAGGGACGCTCGGGGGTATGTAGAGGAGAAAGAAAGAAGGCTGAAGTCCGGGCCCAGGATGCTCGGAGGGATGTAGAGGAGAAAGAAAGAAGGCTGAAGTCCGGGCCCAGGGACGCTCGGGGGGATGTAGAGGAGAAAGAAAGAAAGCTGAAGTCCGAGTCCAGGGACGCTCGGGGGGATGTAGAGGAGAAAGAAAGAAAGCTGAAGTCCGGGCCCAGGGACGCTCGGGGGGATGTAGAGGAGAAAGAAAGAAGGCTGAAGCCCGGGCCCAGGGACGCTCGGGGGGATGTGGAGGAGAAAGAAAGAAGGCTGAAGCCCGGGCCCAGGGACGCTCGGGTGGATGTAGAGGAGAAAGAAAGAAGTCTGGAGCCCGGGCCCAGGGACGCTCGGGGGGATGTAGAGGAGAAAGAAAGAAGGCTGGAGCCCGGGCCCAGGGACTCTCGGGGGGATGTAGAGGAGAAAGAAAGAAGGCTGAAGCCCGGGCCCAGGGACGCTCGGGGGGATGTAGAGGAGAAAGAAAGAAGGCTGGAGCCCGGGGCCAGGGACGCTCGGGGGGAATGTGGAGGAGAAAGAAAGAAGCCTGAAGCCCGGGCCCAGGGACGCTCGGGGGTATGTAGAGGAGAAAGAAAGAAGGCTGAAGCCCGGGCCCAGGGACGCTCGGGGGGATGTAGAGGAGAAAGAAAGAAGGCTGAAGCCCGGGCCCAGGGACGCTCGGGGGGGATGTAGAGGAGAAAGAAAGAAGGCTATAGCCCGAGCCCAGGGACGCTCGGGGGGATGTAGAGGAGAAAGAAAGAAGGCTGAAGCTCGGGCCCAGGGGAGGTCGGGGGGAATGTAGAGAAGAAAGAAGGAAGGCTGAAGTCCGGGCCCAGGGGAGGTCTGGAGGATGTAGAGGAGAAAGAAAGAAGGCTGAAGCCCGGGCCCAGGGATGCTTGGAGGGATGTAGAGGAGAAAGAAAGAAGGCTGAAGTCCGGGCCCAGGGACGCTCGGGGGGATGTAGAGGAGAAAGAAAGAAGGCTGAAGTCCGAGCCCAGGGACGCTCAGGGGGATGTAGAGGAGAAAGAAAGAAGGCTGAAGCCCGGGCCCAGGGACGCTCGGGGGGGGGGGGGTGTAGAGGAGAAAGAAAGAAGGCTGAAGCCCGGGCCCAGGGACACTCGGGGGAATGTAGAGGAGAAAGAAAGAAGGCTGAAGTCCGAGCCCAGGGGAGGTCGGGGGGATGTAGAGGAGAAAGAAAGAAGGCTGAAGTTCGGGCCCCGGACGCTCGGGGGGATGTAGAGGAGAAAGAAAGAAGGCTGAAGCCAGGGCCCAGGGACGCTCGGGGGGGAATGTAGAGGAGAAAGAAAGAAGGCTGAAGCCCGGGCCCAGGGACGCTCGGGGGGATGTAGAGGAGAAAGAAAGAAGGCTGAAGCCCGGGCCCAGGGACGCTCGGGGGATGTAGAGGAGAAAGAAAGAAGGCTGAAGCCAGGCCCAGGGACGCTCGGGGGGATGTAGAGGAGAAAGAAAGAAGGCAGAAGTCCGGGCCCAGGGGAGGTCGGGGGTATGTAGTGGAGAAAGAAAGAAGGCTGAAGCCAGGGCCCAGGGACGCTCGGGGGGGGATGTAGAGGAGAAAGAAAGAAGGATGAAGTCCGGGCCCAGGGGAGGTCGGGGGTATGTAGAGGAGAAAGAAAGAAGGCTGAAGCCCGGGCCCAGGGGAGGTCGGGGGGATGTAGAGGAGAAAGAAAGAAGGCTGGAGCCCGGGCCCAGGGACGCTCGGGCGGATGTAGAGGAGAAAGAAAGAAGGCTGAATTCCCGGCCCAGGGACTCTCGGGGGGATGTAGAGGAGAAAGAAAGAAGGCTGATGTCCGGGCCCAGGGGAGGTCGGGGGGAATGTAGAGGAGAAAGAAAGAAGGATGAAGTCCGGGCCCAGGGGAGGTCGGGGGGATGTAGAGGAGAAAGAAAGAAGGCTGAAGCCCGCGCCCAGGGACGCTCGGGGGTATGTAGAGGAGAAAGAAAGAAGGCTGAAGTCCGGGCCCAGGATGCTCGGAGGGATGTAGAGGAGAAAGAAAGAAGGCTGAAGTCCGGGCCCAGGGACGCTCGGGGGGATGTAGAGGAGAAAGAAAGAAAGCTGAAGTCCGAGTCCAGGGACGCTCGGGGGGATGTAGAGGAGAAAGAAAGAAGGCTGAAGCCCGGGCCCAGGGACGCTCGGGGGGATGTAGAGGAGAAAGAAAGAAGTCTGGAGCCCGGGCCCAGGGACGCTCGGGGGGATGTAGAGGAGAAAGAAAGAAGGCTGGAGCCCGGTCCCAGGGACTCTCGGGGGGATGTAGAGGAGAAAGAAAGAAGGCTGAAGCCCGGGCCTAGGGACGCTCGGGGGGATGTAGAGGAGAAAGAAAGAAGGCTGGAGCCCGGGCCCAGGGACGCTCGGGGGGAATGTGGAGGAGAAAGAAAGAAGGCTGAAGCCCGGGCCCAGGGACGCTCGGGGGGATGTAGAGGAGAAAGAAAGAAGGCTGAAGCCCGAGCCCAGGGACGCTCGGGGGAATGTAGAGGAGAAAGAAAGAAGGCTGAAGCCCGGGCCCAGGGACGCTCGGGTGGATGTAGAGGAGAAAGAAAGAAGGCTGAAGCCCGAGCCCAGGGACGCTCGGGGGGATGTAGAGGAGAAAGAAAGAAGGCTGAAGCTCGGGCCCAGGGGAGGTCGGGGGGAATGTAGAGGAGAAAGAAGGAAGGCTGAAGTCCGGGCCCAGGGGAGGTCTGGAGGATGTAGAGGAGAAAGAAAGAAGGCTGAAGCCCGGGCCCAGGGATGCTTGGAGGGATGTAGAGGAGAAAGAAAGAAGGCTGAAGTCCGGGCCCAGGGACGCTCGGGGGGATGTAGAGGAGAAAGAAAGAAGGCTGAAGTCCGAGCCCAGGGACGCTCGGGGGGATGTAGAGGAGAAAGAAAGAAGGCTGAAGCCCGGCCCCAGGGACGCTCGGGGGGGGGGGGGGGGGGGGAGCTGTAGAGGAGAAAGAAAGAAGGCTGAAGCCCGGGCCCAGGGACACTCGGGGGAATGTAGAGGAGAAAGAAAGAAGGCTGAAGTCCGAGCCCAGGGGAGGTCGGGGGAATGTAGAGGAGAAAGAAAGAAAGCTGAAGTCCGGGCCCAGGGGAGGTCGGGGGGATGTAGAGGAGAAAGAAAGAAGGCTGAAGTTCGGGCCCCGGGACGCTCGGGGGGATGTAGAGGAGAAAGAAAGAAGGCTGAAGCCAGGGCCCAGGGACGCTCGGGGGGGATGTAGAGGAGAAAGAAAGAAGGCTGAAGTCCGGGCCCAGGGGAGGTCGGGGGTATGTAGAGGGGAAAGAAAGAAGGCTGAAGCCAGGGCCCAGGGACGCTCGGGGGGGGATGTAGAGGAGAAAGAAAGAAGGCTGAAGTCCGGGCCCAGGGGAGGTCGAGGGGATGTAGAGGAGAAAGAAAGAAAGCTGAAGCCTGGGCCCAGGGACGCTCGGGGGGATGTAGAGGAGAAAGAAAGAAGGCTGAAGCCCGGGCCCAGGGACGCTCGGGGGGATGTAGAGGAGAAAGAAAGAAGGCTGAAGCCCGGGCCCAGGGACGCTCGGGGGGATGTAGAGGAGAAAGAAAGAAGGCAGAAGCCCGGGCCCAGTGACGCTCGGGGGGGATGTAGAGGAGAAAGAAAGAAGGCTGAAGCCCGGGCCCAGGGACGCTCGGGGGAATGTAGAGGAGAATGAAAGAAGGCTGAAGTCCGGGCCCAGGGACGCTCGGTGGGATGAAGAGGAGAAAGAAAGAAGGCTGAAGTCCGAGCCCAGGGACGCTCGGGGGGATGTAGAGGAGAAAGAAAGAAGGCTGAAGCCAGGGCCCAGGGACGCTCGGGGGAATGTAGAGGAGAAAGAAAGAAGGCTGAAGCCCAGGCCCAGGGGAGGTCGGGGGGAATGTAGAGGAGAAAGAAAGAAGTCTGAAGCCCGGGCCCAGGGACGCTCGGGGGGATGTAGAGGAGAAAGAAAGAAGGCTGAAGTTCGGGCCCAGGGACGCTCAGGTGGATGTAGAGGAGAAAGAAAGAAGGCTGAAGTCCGGGCCCAGGGGAGGTCGGGGGGAATGTAGAGGAGAATGAAAGAAGGCTGAAGCCCGGGCCCAGGGACGGTCGGGGGGATGTAGAGGAGAAAGAAAGAAGGCTGAAGCCCGGGCCCAGGGGAGGTCGGGGGGATGTAGAGGAGAAAGAAAGAAGGCTGAAGTCCGGGCCCAGGGGAGGTCGGGGGGGAATGTAGAGGAGAAAGAAAGAAGGCTGAAGTCCGGGCCCAGCGAGGGCGGGGGGATGTAGAGGAGAAAGAAAGAAGGCTGGAGCCCGGGCCCAGGGACGCTCGGGGGGATGTAGAGGAGAAAGAAAGCAGGCTGAAGCCCGGGCCCAGGGACGCTCGGGGTGGATGTAGAGGAGAAAGAAAGAAGGCTGATGTCCGGGCCCAGGGGAGGTCGGGGGGAATGTAGAGGAGAAAGAAAGAAGGCTGAAGTCCGGGCCCAGGGGAGGTCGGGGGGATGTAGAGGAGAAAGAAAGAAGGCTGAAGACCGCGCATGGGACGCTCGGGGGTATGTAGAGGAGAAAGAAAGAAGGCTGAAGCCCGGGCCCAGGGATGCTCGGAGGGATGTCGAGGAGAAAGAAAGAAGGCTGAAGTCCGGGCCCAGGGACGCTCGGGGGGATGTAGAGGAGAAAAAAAGAAGGCTGAAGTCCGAGTCCAGGGACGCTCGGGGGGATGCAGAGGAGAAAGAAAGAAGGCTGAAGCCCGGGCCCAGTGAGGCTCGGGGGGGATGTAGAGGAGAAAGAAAGAAGGCTGAAACCCGGGCTCAGGGACACTCGGGGGGATGTAGAGGAGAAAGAAAGAAGGCTGAAGTCCGGGCCCAGGGGAGGTCGAGGGGAATGTAGAGGAGAAAGAAAGAAGGCTGAAGTCCGGACCCAGGGGAGGTCGGGGGGATGTAGAGGAGAAAGAAAGAAGGCTGAAGTCCCGGCCCAGGGACTCTCGGGGGGATGTAGAGGAGAAAGAAAGAAGGCTGAAGCCCGGGCCCAGGGACGCTCGGGGGGGATGTAGAGGAGAAAGAAAGAAGGCTGATGTCCGGGCCCAGGGGAGGTCGGGGGGAATGTAGAGGAGAAAGAAAGAAGGCTGAAGTCCGGGCCCAGGGGAGGTTGGGGGGATGTAGAGGAGAAAGAAAGAAGGCTGAAGCCCGCGCCCAGGAACGCTCGGGGGTATGTAGAGGAGAAAGAAAGAAAGCTGAAGCCCGGGCCCAGGGACGCTCGGGGGGTTGTAGAGGAGAAAGAAAGAAGGCTGAAGCCCGGGCCCAGGGGATGTCGGGGGGAATGTAGAGGAGAAAGAAAGAAGGCTGAAGCCCGGGCCCAGGGACGCTCGGGGGGATGTAGAGGAGAAAGAAAGAAGGCTGAAGTCCGAGCCCAGGGACGCTCGGGGGGATGTAGAGGAGAAAGAAAGAAGGCTAAAGCCCGGGCCAAGGGACGCTCGGGGGGATGTAGAGGAGAAAGAAAGAAGGCTGAAGCCCGGGCCCAGGGACGCTCGGGGGGATGTAGAGGAGAAAGAAAGAAGGCTGGAGCCCGGGCCCAGGGACGCTCGGGGGGAATGTGGAGGAGAAAGAAAGAAGGCTGAAGCCCGGGCCCAGGGACGCTCGGGGGGAATGTGGAGGAGAAAGAAAGAAGGCTGAAGCCCGGGCCCAGGGACGCTCGGGGGGATGTAGAGGAGAAAGAAAGAAGGCTGAAGCCCGGGCCCAGGGACGCTCGGGGGGAATGTAGAGGAGAAAGAAAGAAGCCTGGAGCCAAGGCCCAGGGACGCTCGGGGGGATGTAGAGGAGAAAGAAAGAAGGCTGAAGCCCGGGCCCAGGGACGCTTGGGGGGATGTAGAGGAGAAAGAAAGAAGGCTGAAGCCCGGGCCCAGGGACGCTCGGGGGGATGTAGAGGAGAAAGAAAGAAGGCAGAAGCCCGGGCCCAGGGACGCTCGGGGGAATGTAGAGGAGAAAGAAAGAAGGCTGAAGCCCGGGCCCAGGGATGCTCGGGGGGATGTAGAGGAGAAAGAAAGAAGGCTGAAGCCCGGGCCCAGGGGAGGTCGGGGGGATGTAGAGGAGAAAGAAAGAAGGCTGAAGCTCGGGCCCAGGGCCACTCGAGGGGATGTAGAGGAGAAAGAAAGAAGGCAGAAGCCCGGGCCCAGGGACGCTCGGGGGAATGTAGAGGAGAAAGAAAGAAGGCTGAAGCCCGGGCCCAGGGATGCTCGGGGGGATGTAGAGGAGAAAGAAAGAAGGCTGAAGCCCGGGCCCAGGGGAGGTCGGGGGGATGTAGAGGAGAAAGAAAGAAGGCTGAAGCTCGGGCCCAGGGCCACTCGAGGGGATGTAGAGGAGAAAGAAAGAAGGCTGAAGCCCGGGCCCAGGGCCACTCGAGGGGATGTAGAGGAGAAGGAAGAAAAGCTGGAGCCCGGGCCCAGGGACGCTCGGGGGGATGTAGAGGAGAAAGAAAGAAGGCTGAAGTCCGGGCCCAGGGACGGTCGGGGGATGTAGAGGAGAAAGAAAGAAGGCTGAAGTCCGGGCCCAGCGAGGGCGGGGGGATGTAGAGGAGAAAGAAAGAAGGCTGGAGCCCGGGCCCAGGGACGCTCGGGGGGATGTAGAGGAGAAAGAAAGCAGGCTGAAGCCCGGGCCCAGGGACGCTCGGGGTGGATGTAGAGGAGAAAGAAAGAAGGCTGATGTCCGGGCCCAGGGGAGGTCGGGGGGAATGTAGAGGAGAAAGAAAGAAGGCTGAAGTCCGGGCCCAGGGGAGGTCGGGGGGATGTAGAGGAGAAAGAAAGAAGGCTGAAGACCGCGCATGGGACGCTCGGGGGTATGTAGAGGAGAAAGAAAGAAGGCTGAAGCCCGGGCCCAGGGATGCTCGGAGGGATGTCGAGGAGAAAGAAAGAAGGCTGAAGTCCGGGCCCAGGGACGCTCGGGGGGATGTAGAGGAGAAAAAAAGAAGGCTGAAGTCCGAGTCCAGGGACGCTCGGGGGGATGCAGAGGAGAAAGAAAGAAGGCTGAAGCCCGGGCCCAGTGAGGCTCGGGGGGGATGTAGAGGAGAAAGAAAGAAGGCTGAAACCCGGGCTCAGGGACACTCGGGGGGATGTAGAGGAGAAAGAAAGAAGGCTGAAGTCCGGGCCCAGGGGAGGTCGAGGGGAATGTAGAGGAGAAAGAAAGAAGGCTGAAGTCCGGACCCAGGGGAGGTCGGGGGGATGTAGAGGAGAAAGAAAGAAGGCTGAAGTCCCGGCCCAGGGACTCTCGGGGGGATGTAGAGGAGAAAGAAAGAAGGCTGAAGCCCGGGCCCAGGGACGCTCGGGGGGGATGTAGAGGAGAAAGAAAGAAGGCTGATGTCCGGGCCCAGGGGAGGTCGGGGGGAATGTAGAGGAGAAAGAAAGAAGGCTGAAGTCCGGGCCCAGGGGAGGTTGGGGGGATGTAGAGGAGAAAGAAAGAAGGCTGAAGCCCGCGCCCAGGAACGCTCGGGGGTATGTAGAGGAGAAAGAAAGAAAGCTGAAGCCCGGGCCCAGGGACGCTCGGGGGGTTGTAGAGGAGAAAGAAAGAAGGCTGAAGCCCGGGCCCAGGGGATGTCGGGGGGAATGTAGAGGAGAAAGAAAGAAGGCTGAAGCCCGGGCCCAGGGACGCTCGGGGGGATGTAGAGGAGAAAGAAAGAAGGCTGAAGTCCGAGCCCAGGGACGCTCGGGGGGATGTAGAGGAGAAAGAAAGAAGGCTAAAGCCCGGGCCCAGGGACGCTCGGGGGGATGTAGAGGAGAAAGAAAGAAGGCTGAAGCCCGGGCCCAGGGACGCTCGGGGGGATGTAGAGGAGAAAGAAAGAAGGCTGGAGCCCGGGCCCAGGGACGCTCGGGGGGAATGTGGAGGAGAAAGAAAGAAGGCTGAAGCCCGGGCCCAGGGACGCTCGGGGGGAATGTAGAGGAGAAAGAAAGAAGCCTGGAGCCAAGGCCCAGGGACGCTCGGGGGGATGTAGAGGAGAAAGAAAGAAGGCTGAAGCCCGGGCCCAGGGACGCTTGGGGGGATGTAGAGGAGAAAGAAAGAAGGCTGAAGCCCGGGCCCAGGGACGCTCGGGGGGATGTAGAGGAGTAAGAAAGAAGGCTGAAGCCCGGGCCCAGGGATGCTCGGGGGGATGTAGAGGAGAAAGAAAGAAGGCTGAAGCCCGGGCCCAGGGACGCTCGGGGGGATGTAGAGGAGAAAGAAAGAAGGCTGAAACCCGGGCCCAGGGACGCTCGGGGGGATGTAGAAGAGAAAGAAAGAAGGCTGAAGCGCGGGCCCAGGGACGCTCGGGGGGAATGTAGAGGAGAAAGAAAGAAGCCTGGAGCCAAGGCCCAGGGACGCTCGGGGGGATGTAGAGGAGAAAGAAAGAAGGCTGAAGCCCGGGCCCAGGGACGCTTGGGGGGATGTAGAGGAGAAAGAAAGAAGGCTGAAGCCCGCGCCCAGGGACGCTCGGGGGGATGTAGAGGAGAAAGAAAGAAGGCTGAAGCCCGGGCCCAGGGACGGTCGGGGGATGTAGAGGAGAAAGAAAGAAGGCTGAAGCCCGGGCCCAGGGGAGGTCGGGGGGATGTAGAGGAGAAAGAAAGAAGGCTGAAGCCCGGGCCCAGGGACTCTCGGGGGGGATGTAGAGGAGAAAGAAAGAAGGCTGAAGCCCAGGCTCAGGGACGCTCGGGGGGAATGTAGAGGAGAAAGAAGGAAGGCTGAAGCCCTGGCCCAGGGACGCTCGGGGGGAATGTAGAGGAGAAAGAAAGAAGGCTGAATTCCGGGCCCAGGGACGCTCGGGGGGATGTAGAGGAGAAAGAAAGAAGGCTGAAGCCCGGGCCCAGGGGAGGTCAGGGGGATGTAGAGGAGAAAGAAAGAAGGCTGAAGCCCGGGCCCAGGGACGCTCGGGGGAATGTAGAGGAGAAAGAAAGAAGGCTGAAGTCCGAGCCCAGGGACGCTCGGGGGAATGTAGAGGAGAAAGAAAGAAGTCTGAAGCCCGGGCCCAGAGACGCTCGGGGGGATATAGAGGAGAAAGAAAGAAGGCTGAAGCCCGGGCCCAGGGACGCTCGGGGGAATGTAGAGGAGAAAGGAAGAAGGCTGAAGCCCGGGCCCAGGGACGCTCGGGGGAATGTAGAGGAGAAAGAAAGAAGGCTGAAGCCCGGCCCCAGGGACGCTCGGGGGAATGTAGAGAAAGAAAGAAGGCTGAAGCCCGGGCCCAGGGACGCTCGGGGGGATGTAGAGGAGAAAGAAAGAAGGCTGAAGCCCGGGCCCAGGGACGCTCGGGGGGATGTAGAGGAGAAAGAAAGAAGGCTGAAGCCCGGGCCCAGGGGAGGTCGGGGGGATGTAGGGGAGAAAGAAAGAAGGCTGAAGCCCGGGCCCAGGGACGCTCGGGGGGATGTAGAGGAGAAAGAAAGAAGGCTGAAGTCCGGGCCCAGGGGAGGTCGGGGGAATGTAGAGGAGAAAGAAAGAAGGCTGAAGCCCGGTCCCAGGGACGCTCGGGGGAATGTAGAGGAGAAAGAAAGAAGGCTGAAGTCCGAGCCCAGGGAAGCTCGGGGGAATGTAGAGGAGAAAGAAAGAAGTCTGAAGCCCTGGCCCAGGGACGCTCGGGGGGATGTAGAGGAGAAAGAAAGAAGGCTGAAGTCCGAGCCCAGGGACGCTCGGTGGAATGTAGAGGAGAAAGAAAGAAGGCTGAAGCCCGGGCCCAGGGACGCTCGGGGGGATGCAGAGGAGAAAGAAAGAAAACTGAAGTCCGGGCCCAGGGACGCTCGGGGGGATGTAGAGGAGAAAGAAAGAAGGCTGAAGTCCGAGCCCAGGGACGCTCGGGGGGATGTAGAGGAGAAAGAAGGCTGAAGCCCGGGCCCAGGGACGCTCGGGGGGATGTAGAGGAGAAAGAAAGAAGGCTGAAGCCCGGGCCCAGGGACGCTCGGGGGGATGTGGAGGAGAAAGAAAGAAGGCTGAAGCCCGGGCTCAGGGACGCTCGGGTGGATGTAGAGGAGAAAGAAAGAAGGCTGAAGTACGAGCCCAGGGACGCTCGGGGGGATGTAGAGGAGAAAGAAAGAAGGCTGAAGCCCGGGCCCAGGGACGCTCGCGGGGATGTAGAGGAGAAAGAAAGAAGGCTGAAGTCCGAGCCCGGGACGCTCGGGGGAATGTAGAGGAGAAAGAAAGAAGGCTGAAGTCCGAGCCCAGGGACGCTCAGGGGGGATGTAGAGGAGAAAGAAAGAAGGCTGAAGCCCGGGCCCAGGGAAGCTCGGGGGGATGTAGAGGAGAAAGAAAGAAGGCTGAAGCCCGGGCCCAGGGACGCTCGGGGGTTGTAGAGGAGTAAGAAAGAAGGCTACAGCCCGGGCCCAGGGACGCTCGGGGGGATGTAGAGGAGAAAGAAAGAAGGCTGAATCCCGGGCCCAGGGACGCTCGGGGGGATGTAGAGGAGAAAGAAAGAAGGCTGAAGTACGAGCCCAGGGACGCTCGGGGGGATGTAGAGGAGAAAGAAAGAAGGCTGAAGCCCGGGCCCAGGGACGCTCGCGGGGATGTAGAGGAGAAAGAAAGAAGGCTGAAGTCCGAGCCCGGGACGCTCGGGGGAATGTAGAGGAGAAAGAAAGAAGGCTGAAGTCCGAGCCCAGGGACGCTCAGGGGGGATGTAGAGGAGAAAGAAAGAAGGCTGAAGCCCGGGCCCAGGGACGCTCGGGGGGATGTAGAGGAGAAAGAAAGAAGGCTGAAGCCCGGGCCCAGGGACGCTCGGGGGTTGTAGAGGAGTAAGAAAGAAGGCTACAGCCCGGGCCCAGGGACGCTCGGGGGGATGTAGAGGAGAAAGAAAGAAGGCTGAAGCCCAGGCCCAGGGACGCTCGGGGGGATGTAGAGGAGAAAGAAAGAAGGCTGGAGCCCGGGCCCAGGGACGCTCAGGGGGATGTAGAGGAGAAAGAAAGAAGGCTGAAGCCCGGGCCCAGGGACGCTCGGGGGGGAATGTAGAGGAGAAAGAAAGAAGGCTGAAGCCCGGGCCCAGGGACGCTCAGGGGGGATGTAGAGGAGAAAGAAAGAAGGCTGAAGCCCGGGCCCAGGGACGCTCAGGGGGATGTAGAGGAGAAAGAAAGAAGGCTGAAGCCCGGGACCAGCGCTCGGGGGGGAATGTAGAGGAGAAAGAAAGAAGGCTGAAGCCCGGGCCCAGGGACGCTCAGGGGGGATGTAGAGGAGAAAGAAAGAAGGCTGAAGCCCGGGCCCAGGGACGCTCGGGGGGATGTAGAGGAGAAAGAAAGAAGGCTGAAGCCCGGGCCCAGGGACGCTCGGGGGGATGTAGAGGAGAAAGAAAGAAGGCTGAAGTACGAGCCCAGGGACGCTCGGGGGGATGTAGAGGAGAAAGAAAGAAGGCTGAAGCCCGGGCCCAGGGACGCTCGCGGGGATGTAGAGGAGAAAGAAAGAAGGCTGAAGTCCGAGCCCGGGACGCTCGGGGGAATGTAGAGGAGAAAGAAAGAAGGCTGAAGTCCGAGCCCAGGGACGCTCAGGGGGGATGTAGAGGAGAAAGAAAGAAGGCTGAAGCCAGAGCCAAGGGACGCTCGGGGGGATGTAGAGGAGAAAGAAAGAAGGCTGAAGCCCGGGCCCAGGGACGCTCGGGGGGATGTAGAGGAGAAAGAAAGAAGGCTGAAGTCCGGGCCCAGGGGAGGTCGGGGGAATGTAGAGGAGAAAGAAAGAAGGCTGAAGCCCGGTCCCAGGGACGCTCGGGGGAATGTAGAGGAGAAAGAAAGAAGGCTGAAGTCCGAGCCCAGGGAAGCTCGGGGGAATGTAGAGGAGAAAGAAAGAAGTCTGAAGCCCTGGCCCAGGGACGCTCGGGGGGATGTAGAGGAGAAAGAAAGAAGGCTGAAGTCCGAGCCCAGGGACGCTCGGTGGAATGTAGAGGAGAAAGAAAGAAGGCTGAAGCCCGGGCCCAGGGACGCTCGGGGGGATGCAGAGGAGAAAGAAAGAAAACTGAAGTCCGGGCCCAGGGACGCTCGGGGGGATGTAGAGGAGAAAGAAAGAAGGCTGAAGTCCGAGCCCAGGGACGCTCGGGGGGATGTAGAGGAGAAAGAAGGCTGAAGCCCGGGCCCAGGGACGCTCGGGGGGATGTAGAGGAGAAAGAAAGAAGGCTGAAGCCCGGGCCCAGGGACGCTCGGGGGGATGTGGAGGAGAAAGAAAGAAGGCTGAAGCCCGGGCTCAGGGACGCTCGGGTGGATGTAGAGGAGAAAGAAAGAAGGCTGAAGTACGAGCCCAGGGACGCTCGGGGGGATGTAGAGGAGAAAGAAAGAAGGCTGAAGCCCGGGCCCAGGGACGCTCGCGGGGATGTAGAGGAGAAAGAAAGAAGGCTGAAGTCCGAGCCCGGGACGCTCGGGGGAATGTAGAGGAGAAAGAAAGAAGGCTGAAGTCCGAGCCCAGGGACGCTCAGGGGGGATGTAGAGGAGAAAGAAAGAAGGCTGAAGCCCGGGCCCAGGGAAGCTCGGGGGGATGTAGAGGAGAAAGAAAGAAGGCTGAAGCCCGGGCCCAGGGACGCTCGGGGGTTGTAGAGGAGTAAGAAAGAAGGCTACAGCCCGGGCCCAGGGACGCTCGGGGGGATGTAGAGGAGAAAGAAAGAAGGCTGAATCCCGGGCCCAGGGACGCTCGGGGGGATGTAGAGGAGAAAGAAAGAAGGCTGAAGTACGAGCCCAGGGACGCTCGGGGGGATGTAGAGGAGAAAGAAAGAAGGCTGAAGCCCGGGCCCAGGGACGCTCGCGGGGATGTAGAGGAGAAAGAAAGAAGGCTGAAGTCCGAGCCCGGGACGCTCGGGGGAATGTAGAGGAGAAAGAAAGAAGGCTGAAGTCCGAGCCCAGGGACGCTCAGGGGGGATGTAGAGGAGAAAGAAAGAAGGCTGAAGCCCGGGCCCAGGGACGCTCGGGGGGATGTAGAGGAGAAAGAAAGAAGGCTGAAGCCCGGGCCCAGGGACGCTCGGGGGTTGTAGAGGAGTAAGAAAGAAGGCTACAGCCCGGGCCCAGGGACGCTCGGGGGGATGTAGAGGAGAAAGAAAGAAGGCTGAAGCCCAGGCCCAGGGACGCTCGGGGGGATGTAGAGGAGAAAGAAAGAAGGCTGGAGCCCGGGCCCAGGGACGCTCAGGGGGATGTAGAGGAGAAAGAAAGAAGGCTGAAGCCCGGGCCCAGGGACGCTCGGGGGGGAATGTAGAGGAGAAAGAAAGAAGGCTGAAGCCCGGGCCCAGGGACGCTCAGGGGGGATGTAGAGGAGAAAGAAAGAAGGCTGAAGCCCGGGCCCAGGGACGCTCAGGGGGATGTAGAGGAGAAAGAAAGAAGGCTGAAGCCCGGGACCAGCGCTCGGGGTGGAATGTAGAGGAGAAAGAAAGAAGGCTGAAGCCCGGGCCCAGGGACGCTCAGGGGGGATGTAGAGGAGAAAGAAAGAAGGCTGAAGCCCGGGCCCAGGGACGCTCGGGGGGATGTAGAGGAGAAAGAAAGAAGGCTGAAGCCCGGGCCCAGGGACGCTCGGGGGGATGTAGAGGAGAAAGAAAGAAGGCTGAAGCCCGGGCCCAGGGACGCTCGGGGGGATGTAGAGGAGAAAGAAAGAAGGCTGAAGCCGGGGCCCAGGGACGGTCGGGGGGATGTAGAGGAGAAAGAAAGAAGGCTGAAGCCCGAGCCCAGGGACGCTCGGGGGGATGTAGAGGAGAAAGAAAGAAGGCTGAAGTCCGGGCCCAGGGACGCTCGGGGGGATGTAGAGGAGAAAGAAAGAAGGCTGAAGCCCGAGCCCAGGGACGCTCGGGGGGATGTAGAGGAGAAAGAAAGAAGGCTGAAGCCCGAGCCCAGGGACGCTCGGGGGGATGTAGAGGAGAAAGAAAGAAGGCTGAAGCCCGGGCCCAGGGACGCTCGGGGGAATGTAGAGGAGAAAGAAAGAAGGCTGAAGCCCGAGCCCAGGGACGCTCGGGGGGATGTAGAGGAGAAAGAAAGAAGGCTGAAGCCAGAGCCAAGGGACGCTCGGGGGGATGTAGAGGAGAAAGAAAGAAGGCTGAAGCCCGGGCCCAGGGACGCTCGGGGGGATGTAGAGGAGAAAGAAAGAAGGCTGAAGCCCGAGCCCAGGGACGCTCGAGGGGATGTAGAGGAGAAAGAAAGAAGGCTGAAGCCCGGGCCCAGGAACGGTCGGGGGATGTAGAGGAGAAAGAAAGAAGGCTGAAGCCCGGGCCCAGGGACGCTCAGGGGGAATGTGGAGGTGAAAGAAAGAAGGCTGAAGCCCGGGCCCAGGGACGCTCGGGGGGATGTAGAGGAGAAAGAAAGAAGGCTGAAGCCCGGGCCCAGGGACGCTCAGGGGGAATGTGGAGGAGAAAGAAAGAAGGCTGAAGTCCGAGCCCATGGGAGGTCGGGGGGAATGTAGAGGAGAAAGAAAGAAGGCTGAAGCCCGGGCCAAGGGACGCTCGGGGGGATGTAGAGGAGAAAGAAAGAAGGCTGAAGCCCGGGCCCAGGGACGCTCGGGGGGATGTAGAGGAGAAAGAAAGAAGGCTGGAGCCCGGGCCCAGGGACGCTCAGGGGGATGTAGAGGAGAAAGAAAGAAGGCTGAAGCCCGGGACCAGCGCTCGGGGGGGAATGTAGAGGAGAAAGAAAGAAGGCTGAAGCCCGGGCCCAGGGACGCTCAGGGGGGATGTAGAGGAGAAAGAAAGAAGGCTGAAGCCCGGGCCCAGGGACGCTCGGGGGGATGTAGATAAGAAAGAAAGAAGGCTGAAGCCCGGGCCCAGGGACGCTCGGGGGGATGTAGAGGAGAAAGAAAGAAGGCTGAAGACCGGGCCCAGGGACGCTCGGGGGGATGTAGAGGAGAAAGAAAGAAGGCTGAAGCCCGGCCCAAGGGACGCTCGGGGGCGAATGTAGAGGAGAAAGAAATAAGGCTGAAGTCCGAGCCCAGGGGAGGTCGGGGGGGATGTAGAGGAGAAAGAAAGAAGGCTGAAGTCCGGGCCCAGGGACGCTCGGGGGGATGTAGAGGAGAAAGAAAGAAGGATGAAGCCCGGGCCCAGGGACGCTCGGGGGGATGTAGAGGAGAAAGAAAGAAGGCTGAAGCCGGGGCCCAGGGACGGTCGGGGGATGTAGAGGAGAAAGAATGAAGGCTGAAGTCCGGGCCCAGGGACGCTCGGGGGGATGTAGAGGAGAAAGAAAGAAGGCTGAAGCCCGAGCCCAGGGACGCTCGGGGGGATGTAGAGGAGAAAGAAAGAAGGCTGAAGCCCGAGCCCAGGGACGCTCGGGGGGATGTAGAGGAGAAAGAAAGAAGGCTGAAGCCCGGGCCCAGGGACGCTCGGGGGGGAATGTAGAGGAGAAAGAAAGAAGGCTGAAGCCCGGGCCCAGGGACGCTCAGGGGGGATGTAGAGGAGAAAGAAAGAAGGCTGAAGCCCGGGCCCAGGGACGCTCAGGGGGATGTAGAGGAGAAAGAAAGAAGGCTGAAGCCCGGGACCAGCGCTCGGGGGGGAATGTAGAGGAGAAAGAAAGAAGGCTGAAGCCCGGGCCCAGGGACGCTCAGGGGGGATGTAGAGGAGAAAGAAAGAAGGCTGAAGCCCGGGCCCAGGGACGCTCGGGGGGATGTAGAGGAGAAAGAAAGAAGGCTGAAGCCCGGGCCCAGGGACGCTCGGGGGGATGTAGAGGAGAAAGAAAGAAGGCTGAAGCCCGGGCCCAGGGACGCTCGGGGGGATGTAGAGGAGAAAGAAAGAAGGCTGAAGCCGGGGCCCAGGGACGGTCGGGGGGATGTAGAGGAGAAAGAAAGAAGGCTGAAGCCCGAGCCCAGGGACGCTCGGGGGGATGTAGAGGAGAAAGAAAGAAGGCTGAAGTCCGGGCCCAGGGACGCTCGGGGGGATGTAGAGGAGAAAGAAAGAAGGCTGAAGCCCGAGCCCAGGGACGCTCGGGGGGATGTAGAGGAGAAAGAAAGAAGGCTGAAGCCCGAGCCCAGGGACGCTCGGGGGGATGTAGAGGAGAAAGAAAGAAGGCTGAAGCCCGGGCCCAGGGACGCTCGGGGGAATGTAGAGGAGAAAGAAAGAAGGCTGAAGCCCGAGCCCAGGGACGCTCGGGGGGATGTAGAGGAGAAAGAAAGAAGGCTGAAGCCAGAGCCAAGGGACGCTCGGGGGGATGTAGAGGAGAAAGAAAGAAGGCTGAAGCCCGGGCCCAGGGACGCTCGGGGGGATGTAGAGGAGAAAGAAAGAAGGCTGAAGCCCGAGCCCAGGGACGCTCGAGGGGATGTAGAGGAGAAAGAAAGAAGGCTGAAGCCCGGGCCCAGGAACGGTCGGGGGATGTAGAGGAGAAAGAAAGAAGGCTGAAGCCCGGGCCCAGGGACGCTCAGGGGGAATGTGGAGGAGAAAGAAAGAAGGCTGAAGCCCGGGCCCAGGGACGCTCGGGGGGATGTAGAGGAGAAAGAAAGAAGGCTGAAGCCCGGGCCCAGGGACGCTCAGGGGGAATGTGGAGGAGAAAGAAAGAAGGCTGAAGTCCGAGCCCATGGGAGGTCGGGGGGAATGTAGAGGAGAAAGAAAGAAGGCTGAAGCCCGGGCCAAGGGACGCTCGGGGGGATGTAGAGGAGAAAGAAAGAAGGCTGAAGCCCGGGCCCAGGGACGCTCGGGGGGATGTAGAGGAGAAAGAAAGAAGGCTGGAGCCCGGGCCCAGGGACGCTCAGGGGGATGTAGAGGAGAAAGAAAGAAGGCTGAAGCCGGGGCCCAGGGACGGTCGGGGGATGTAGAGGAGAAAGAATGAAGGCTGAAGTCCGGGCCCAGGGACGCTCGGGGGGATGTAGAGGAGAAAGAAAGAAGGCTGAAGCCCGAGCCCAGGGACGCTCGGGGGGATGTAGAGGAGAAAGAAAGAAGGCTGAAGCCCGAGCCCAGGGACGCTCGGGGGGATGTAGAGGAGAAAGAAAGAAGGCTGGAGCCCGGGCCCAGGGACGCTCGGGGGGATGTAGAGGAGAAAGAAAGAAGGCTGAAGCCCGGGCCCAGGGACGCTCGGGGGAATGTAGAGGAGAAAGAAAGAAGGCTGAAGCCCGAGCCCAGGGACACTCGGGGGGATGTAGAGGAGAAAGAATGAAGGCTGAAGCCAGAGCCAAGGGACGCTCGGGGGGATGTAGAGGAGAAAGAAAGAAGGCTGAAGCCCGGGCCCAGGGACGCTCGAGGGGATGTAGAGGAGAAAGAAAGAAGGCTGAAGCCCGGGCCCAGGAACGGTCGGGGGATGTAGAGGAGAAAGAAAGAAGGCTGAAGCCCGGGCCCAGGGACGCTCAGGGGGAATGTGGAGGAGAAAGAAAGAAGGCTGAAGCCCGGGCCCAGGGACGCTCGGGGGGATGTAGAGGAGGAAGAAAGAAGGCTGAAGCCCGGGCCCAGGGACGCTCAGGGGGAATGTGGAGGAGAAAGAAAGAAGGCTGAAGTCCGGGCCCATGGGAGGTCGGGGGGAATGTAGAGGAGAAAGAAAGAAGGCTGAAGCCCGGGCCAAGGGACGCTCGGGGGGATGTAGAGGAGAAAGAAAGAAGGCTGAAGCCCGGGCCCAGGGACGCTCGGGGGGATGTAGAGGAGAAAGAAAGAAGGCTGAAGCCCGGGCCCAGGGACGCTCGGGGGGATGTTGAGGAGAAAGAAAGAAGGCTGAAGCCCGGGCCCAGGGACGCTCGGGGGGATGTAGAGGAGAAAGTAAGAAGGCTGAAGCCCGGGCCCAGGGACACTCGGGGGGATGTAGAGGAGAAAGAAAGAAGGCTTAAGTCCGGGCCCAGGGACGCTCGGGGGAATGAAGAGGAGAAGGAAAGAAGGCTGAAGCCCGGGCCCAGGGACGCTAGGCGGGGGGAATGTAGAGGAGAAAGAAAGAAGGCTGAAGCCCGGGCCCAGGGACGCTCGGGGGGATGTAGAGGAGAAAGAAAGAAGGCTGAAGCCCGGGCCCAGGGACGCTCGGGGGGATGTAGAGGAGAAAGAAAGAAGGCTGGAGCCCTGGCCCAGGGACGCTCGGGGGGATATAGAGGAGAAAGAAAGAAGGCTGAAGCCCGGGCCCAGGGACTATCGGGGGGATGTAGAGGAGAAAGAAAGAAGGCTGAAGCCCGGGCCCAGGGACGCTCGGGGGAATGTAGAGGAGAAAGAAAGAAGGCTGAAGTCCGGGCCCAGGGACGCTCGGGGCGATGTAGAGGAGAAAGAAAGAAGGCTGACGCCCGGGCCCAGGGGAGGTCGGGGGGATGTAGAGGAGAAAGAAAGAAGGCTGAATCCCGGGCCCAGGGACGCTCAGGGGAATGTAGAGGAGGAAGAAAGAAGGCTGAAGCCCGGGCCCAGGGACGCTCGGGGGGGATGTAGAGGAGAAAGAAAGAATGCTGAAGCCCGTGCCCAGGGGAGGTCGGGGGGATGTAGAGGAGAAAGAAAGAAGGCTGAAGCCCGGGCCCAGGGGAGGTCGGGGGAATGTAGAGGAGAAAGAAAGAAGGCTGAAGCCCGGGCCCAGGGACGCTCGGGGGGATGTAGAGGAGAAAGAAAGAAGGCTGAATCCTGGGCCCAGGGACGCTCAGGGGGGATGTAGAGCAGAAAGAAAGAAGGCTGAAGCCCGGGCCCAGGGACGCTCGGGGGGGGATGTAGAGGAGAAAGAAAGAGGCTGAAGCCCGGGCCCAGGGGAGGTCGGGGGAATGTAGAGGAGAAAGAAAGAAGGCTGAAGCCCGGGGCCAGGGGAGGTCGGGGGAATGTAGAGGAGAAAGAAAGAAGGCTGAAGCCCGGGCCCAGGGACGCTCGGGGGGATGTAGAGGAGAAAGAAAGAAGGCTGAAGTCCGGGCCCAGGGACGCTCGGGGGGAATGTAGAGGAGAAAGAAAGAAGGCTGAAGCCCGGGCCCAGGGACGCTCAGGGGGATGTAGAGGAGAAAGAAAGAAGGCTGAAGCCCGGGCCCAGGGACGCTCGGGTGGGTGTAGAGGAGAAAGAAAGAAGGCTGAAGCCCGGGCCCAGGGACGCTCGGGGGGGGGGATGTAGAGGAGAAAGAAAGAAGGCTGAAGCCCGGGCCCAGGGACGCTCGGGGGGGGGGGGGTGTAGAGGAGAAAGAAAGAAGGCTGAAGCCCGGGCCCAGGGGAGGTCGGGGGGATGTAGAGGAGAAAGAAAGAAGGCTGAAGCCCGGGCCCAGGGGCGCTCTGGGGGATGTAGAGGAGAAAGAAAGAAGGCTGAAGCCCGGGCCCAGGGACGCTCTGGGGGATGTAGAGGAGAAAGAAAGAAGGCTGAAGTCCGGGCCCAGGGACGCTCGGGGGGATGTAGAGGAGAAAGAAAGAAGGCTGAAGTCCGAGCCCAGGGACGCTCGGGGGAATGTAGAGGAGAAAGAAAGAAGTCTGAAGCCCGGGCCCAGGGACGCTCAGGGGGATGTAGAGGAGAAAGAAAGAAGGCTGAAGTCCGAGCCCAGGGACGCTCGGGGCAATGTAGAGGAGAAAGAAAGAAGGCTGAAGCCCGGGCCCAGGCAGGTCGGGGGAATGTAGAGGAGAAAGAAAGAAGGCTGAAGTCCGAGCCCAGGGACGCTCGGGGGGGTGTAGAGGAGAAAGAAAGAAGGCTGAAGCCCGGGCCCAGGGACGCTCGGGGGGATGTAGAGGAGAAAGAAAGAAGGCTGAAGCCCGGGCCCAGGGACGCTCGGGGGGGAATGTCGAGGAGAAAGAAAGAAGGCTGAAGCCCGGGCCCAGGGACGCTCGGGGGGGAATGTAGAGGAGAAAGAAAGAAGGCTGAAGTCCGAGCCCAGGGGAGGTCGGGGGGATGTAGAGGAGAAAGAAAGAAGGATGAAGCCCGGGCCCAGGGACGCTCGGGGGAATGTAGAGGAGAAAGAAAGAAGGCTGAAGCCCGGGCCCAGGGACGCTCGGGGGGCATGTAGAGGAGAAAGAAAGAAGGCTGCAGCCCGGGCCCAGGGACGCTCGGGGGGATGTAGAGGAGAAAGAAAGAAGGCTGAAGCCCGGGCCCAGGGACGCTCGGGGGGATGTAGAGGAGAAAGAAAGAAGGCTGGAGCACGGGCCCAGGGACGCTCAGGGGGGATGTAGAGGAGAAAGAAAGAAGGCTGAAGCCCGGGCTCAGGGACGCTCGGGGGAATGTAGAGGAGAAAGAAAGAAGGCTGAAGCCCGGGCCCAAGGACGCTCGGGGGAATGTAGAGGAGAAAGAAAGAAGGCTGAAGCCCGGGCCCAGGGACGCTCGGGGGAATGTAGAGGAGAAAGAAAGAAGGCTGAAGCCCGGGCCCAGGGACGCTCGGGGGGATGTTGAGGAGAAAGAAAGAAGGCTGAAGCCCGGGCCCAGGGACGCTCGGGGGGATGTAGAGGAGAAAGAAAGAAGGCTGAAGCCCGGGCCCAGGGACGCTCGGGGGGGGGAATGTCGAGGAGAAAGAAAGAAGGCTGAAGTCCGAGCCCAGGGGACGTCGGGGGGATGTAGAGGAGAAAGAAAGAAGGCTGAAGCCCGGGCCCAGGGACGCTCGGGGGGGATGTAGAGGATAAAGAAAGAAGGCTGAAGCCCGAGCCCAGGGACGCTCGGCGGGATGTAGAGGAGAAAGAAAGAAGGCTGAAGCCTGGGCTCAGGGACGCTCGGGGGGATGTCGAGGAGAAAGAAAGAAGGCTGAAGCCCGGGTCCAGGGACGGTCGGGGGATGTAGAGGAGAAAGAAAGAAGGCTGAAGCCCGGGCCCAGGGGAGGTCGGGGGGATGTAGAGGAGAAAGAAAGAAGGCTGAAGCCCCGGCCCAGGGACGCTCGGGGGAATGTAGAGGAGAAAGAAAGAAGGCTGAAGCCCGAGCCCAGGGACGCTCGGGGGGATGTAGAGGAGAAAGAAAGAAGGCTGAAGCCCGAGCCCAGGGACGCTCGGGGGGATGTAGAGGAGAAAGAAAGAAGGCTGAAGCCCGGGCCCAGGGGCGGTCGGGGGATGTATAGGAGAAAGAAAGAAGGCTGAAGCCCGGGCCCAGGGACGCTCAAGGGGAATGTGGAGGAGAAAGAAAGAAGGCTGAAGCCCGGGCCCAGGGACGCTCAGGGGGAATGTGGAGGAGAAAGAAAGAAGGCTGAAGTCCGGGCCCAGGGGAGGTCGGGTGGAATATAGAGGAGAAAGAAGGAAGGCTGAAGCCCGAGCCCAGGGACGCTCGGGGGGATGTAGAGGAGAAAGAAAGAAGGCTGAAGCCCGGGCCCAGGGGAGGTCGGGGGAATGTAGAGGAGAAAGAAAGAAGGCTGAAGCCCGGGCCCAGGGGAGGTCGGGGGAATGTGGAGGAGAAAGAAAGAAGGCTGATGCCCGGGCCCAGGGACGCTCGGGGGGATGTAGAGGAGAAAGTAAGAAGGCTGAAGCCCGGGCCCAGGGGAGGTCGTTGGGATGTAGAGGAGAAAGAAAGAAGGCTGAATCCCGTGCCCAGAGACGCTCAGGGGGGATGTAGAGGAGAAAGAAAGAAGGCTGAAGCCCGGGCCCAGGGACGCTCGGGGGGGATGTAGAGGAGAAAGAAAGAAGGCTGAAGCCCGGGCCCTGGGGAGGTCGGGGGAATGTAGAGGAGAAAGAAAGAAGGCTGAAGCCCGGGCCCAGGGGAGACCGGGGGAATGTAGAGGAGAAAGAAAGAAGGCTGTAGCCCGGGCCCAGGGACGCTCGGGGGGATGTAGAGGAGAAAGAAAGAAGGCTGAATCCCGGGCCCAGGGACGCTCAGGGGGGATGTCGAGGAGAAAGAAAGAAGGCTGAAGCCCGGGCCCAGGGACGCTCGGGGGGGGGGGGGGGGGGGGGGGGATGTAGAGGAGAAAGAAAGAAGGCTGAATCCCGGGCCCAGGGGAGGTCGGGGGAATGGAGAGGAGAAAGATAGAAGGCTGAAGCCCGGGCCCAGGGGAGGTCGGGGGAATGTAGAGGAGAAAGAAAGAAGGCTGAAGCCCGGGCCCAGGGACGCTCGGGGGGATGTAGAGGAGAAAGAAAGAAGGCTGAAGTCCGGGCCCAGGGACGCTCGGGGGGAATGTAGAGGAGAAAGAAAGAAGGCTGAAGCCCTGGCCCAGGGACGCTCAGGGGGATGTAGAGGAGAAAGAAAGAAGGCTGAAGTCCGAGCCCAGGGGAGGTCGGGGGGATGTAGAGGAGAAAGAAACAAGGATGAAGCCCGGGCCCAGGGACGCTCGGGGGGATGTAGAGGAGAAAGAAAGAAGGCTGAAGCCCGGGCCCAGGGACGCTCGGGGGGATGTAGAGGAGAAAGAAAGAAGGCTGAAGCCCGGGCCCAGGGACGCTCGGGGGGATGTAGAGGATAAAGAAAGAAGGCTGAAGTCCGAGCCCAGGGACTCTCGGGGGGGATGTAGAGGAGAAAGAAAGTAGGCTGAAGCCCGTGCCCAGGGACGCTCGGGGGAATGTACAGGAGAAAGAAAGAAGGCTGAACTCCGAGCCCAGGGACGCTCAGGGGGAATGTAGAGGAGAAAGAAAGAAGGCTGAAGCCCGGGCCCAGGGACGCTCGTGGGGGGATGTAGAGGAGAAAGAAAGAAGGCTGCAGCCCGGGCCCAGGGACGCTCGGGGGGATGTAGAGGAGAAAGAAAGAAGGCTGAAGCCCGGGCCCAGGGACGCTCGGGGGGATGTAGAGGAGAAAGAAAGAAGGCTGGAGCCCGGGCCCAGGGACGCTCAGGGGGATGTAGAGGAGAAAGAAAGAAGGCTGAATCCCGAGACAGGGACGCTCGGGGGGATGTTGAGGAGAAAGAAAGAAGGCTGAAGCCCGGGCCCAGGGACGCTCGGGGGGATGTAGAGGAGAAAGAAAGAAGGCTGAAGCCCGAGCCCAGGGGAGGTCGGGGGGATGTAGAGGAGAAAGAAAGAAGGCTGAAGCCCGGGCCCAGGGGAGGTCGGGGGGATGTAGAGGAGAAAGAAAGAAGGCTGAAGCCCGGGCCCAGGGACGCTCGGGGGGATGTAGAGGAGAAAGAAAGAAGGCTGAAGCCCGAGCCCAGGGACGCTCGGGGGGATGTAGAGGAGAAAGAAAGAAGGCTGAAGCCCGGGCCCAGGGACGCTCGGGGGATGTAGAGGAGAAAGAAAGAAGGCTGGAGCCCGGGCCCATGGACTCTTGGGGGGATGTAGAGGATAAAGAAAGAAGGCTGAAGCCCGAGCCCAGGGACGCTCGGCGTGATGTCGAGGAGAAAGAAAGAAGGCTGAAGCCCGGGCCCAGGGACGCTCGGGGGAATGTAGAGGAGAAAGAAAGAAGGCTGAAGTCCGGGCCCAGGGACGCTCGGGGGAATGTAGAGGAGAAAGAAAGAAGGCTGAAGCCCGAGCCCAGGGACGCTCGGGGGGATGTAGAGGAGAAAGAAAATAGGCTGAAGCCCGAGCCCAGGGACGCTCGGGGGGATGTAGAGGAGAAAGAAAGAAGGCTGAAGCCCGGGCCCAGGGACGCTCAGGGGGAATGTGGAGGAGAAAGAAAGAAGGCTGAAGTCCGGGCCCAGGGGAGGTCGGGTGGATGTAGAGGAGAAAGAAAGAAGACTGAAGCCCGGGCCCAGGGACGCTCGGGGGGATGTAGAGGAGAAAGAAAGAAGGCTGAAGCCCGGGCCCAGGGGAGGTCGGGCGGATGTAGAGGAGAAAGAAAGAAGGCTGAAGCCCGGGCCCAGGGACGCTCGGGGGGATGTAGAGGAGAAAGAAAGAAGGCTGAAGCCCGAGCCCAGGGACGCTCGGGGGAATGTAGAGGAGAAAGAACGAAGGCTGAAGGCCGGGCCCAGGGGCGCTCGGGGGGATGTAGAGGAGAAAGAAAGAAGGCTGAAGCCCGGGCCCAGGGGAGTTCGGGGGAATGTAGAGGAGAAAGAAAGAAGGCTGAAGCCCGGGCCCAGGGGAGGTCGGGGGAATGTGGAGGAGAAAGAAAGAAGGCTGAAGCCCGGGCCCAGGGACGCTCGGGGGAATGTAGAGGAGAAAGAAAGAAGGCTGAAGCCCGGGCCCAGGGACGCTCAGGGGGAATGTGGAGGAGAAAGAAAGAAGGCTGAAACCCATGCCCAGAGACGCTCAGGGGGGATGTGGAGGAGAAAGAAAGAAGGCTGAAGCCCGGGCCCAGGGACGCTCGGGGGGGATGTAGAGGAGAAAGAAAGAAGGCTGAAGCCCGGGCCCAGGTGAGGTCGGGGGGATGTAGAGGAGAAAGAAAGAAGGCTGAAGCCCGGGCCCAGGGGAGGTCGGGGGAATGTAGAGGAGAAAGAAAGAAGGCTGAAGCCCGGGCCCAGGGACGCTCGGGGGGATGTAGAGGAGAAAGAAAGAAGGCTGAATCCCGGGCCCAGGGACGCTCAGGGGGGATGTAGAGGAGAAAGAAAGAAGGCTGAAGCCCGGGCCCAGGGGAGGTCGGGGGAATGTAGAGGAGAAAGAAGGCTGAAGCCCGGGCCCAGGGGAGGTCGGGGGAATGGAGAGGAGAAAGATAGAAGGCTGAAGCCCGGGCCCAGGGGAGGTCGGGGGAATGTAGAGGAGAAAGAAAGAAGGCTGAAGCCCGGGCCCAGGGACGCTCGGGGGGATGTAGAGGAGAAAGAAAGAAGGCTGAAGCCCGGGCCCAGGGACGCTCGGGGGGATGTAGAGGAGAAAGAAAGAAGGCTGGAGCCCGGGCCCAGGGACGCTCGGGGGGAATGTAGAGGAGAAAGAAAGAAGGCTGAAGCCCGAGACAGGGACGCTCGGGGGGATGTTGAGGAGAAAGAAAGAAGGCTGAAGCCCGGGCCCAGGGACGCTCGGGGGGATGTAGAGGAGAAAGAAAGAAGGCTGAAGCCCGGGCCCAGGGACGCTCGGGGGGATGTTGAGGAGAAAGAAAGAAGGCTGAAGCCCGGGCCCAGGGGAGGTCGGGGGGATGTAGAGGAGAAAGAAAGAAGGCTGAAGCCCGGGCCCAGGGGAGGTCGGGGGGATGTAGAGGAGAAAGAAAGAAGGCTGAAGCCCGGGCCCAGGGACGCTCGGGGGGATGTAGAGGAGAAAGAAAGGAGGCTGAAGCCCGAGCCCAGGGACGCTCGGGGGGATGTAGAGGAGAAAGAAAGAAGGCTGAAGCCCGGGCCCAGGGACGCTCGGGGGATGTAGAGGAGAAAGAAAGAAGGCTGGAGCCCGGGCCCAGGGACGTTTGGGGGATGTAGAGGATAAAGAAAGAAGGCTGAAGCCCGAGCCCAGGGACGCTCGGCGGGATGTCGAGGAGAAAGAAAGAAGGCTGAAGCCCGGGCCCAGGGACGGTCGGGGGATGTAGAGGAGAAAGAAAGAAGGCTGAAGCCCGGGCCCAGGGACGCTCGGGGGAATGTAGAGGAGAAAGAAAGAAGGCTGAAGTCCGGGCCCAGGGACGCTCGGGGGAATGTAGAGGAGAAAGAAAGAAGGCTGAAGCCCGAGCCCAGGGACGCTCGGGGGGATGTAGAGGAGAAAGAAAGAAGGCTGAAGCCCGAGCCCAGGGACGCTCGGGGGGATGTAGAGGAGAAAGAAAGAAGGCTGAAGCCCGGGCCCAGGGACGCTCAGGGGGAATGTGGAGGAGAAAGAAAGAAGGCTGAACTCCGGGCCCAGGGGAGGTCGGGTGGAATGTAGAGGAGAAAGAAAGAAGGCTGAAGCCCGGGCCCAGGGACGCTCGGGGGGGATGTAGAGGAGAAAGAACGAAGGCTGAAGGCCGGGCCCAGGGGCGCTCGGGGGGATGTAGAGGAGAAAGAAAGAAGGCTGAAGCCCGGGCCCAGGGGATGTCGGGGGAATGTGGAGGAGAAAGAAAGAAGGCTGAAGCCCGGGCCCAGGGACGCTCGGGGGGGATGTAGAGGAGAAAGAAAGAAGGCTGAAGCCCGGGCCCAGGGGAGGTCGGGGGGATGTAGAGGAGAAAGAAAGAAGGCTGAAGCCCGGGCCCAGGGACGCTCAGGGGGAATGTGGAGGAGAAAGAAAGAAGGCTGAATCCCATGCCCAGAGACGCTCAGGGGGGATGTAGAGGAGAAAGAAAGAAGGCTGAAGCCCGGGCCCAGGGACGCTCGGGGGGGGATGTAGAGGAGAAAGAAAGAAGGCTGAAGCCCGGGCCCAGGGGAGGTCGGGGGGATGTAGAGGAGAAAGAAAGAAGGCTGAAGCCCGGGCCCAGGGGAGGTCGGGGGAATGTAGAGGAGAAAGAAAGAAGGCTGAAGCCCGGGCCCAGGGACGCTCGGGGGGGATGTAGAGGAGAAAGAAAGAAGGCTGAAGCCCGGGCCCAGGGGAGGTCGGGGGGATGTAGAGGAGAAAGAAAGAAGGCTGAAGCCCGGGCCCAGGGGAGGTCGGGGGAATGTAGAGGAGAAAGAAAGAAGGCTGAAGCCCGGGCCCAGGGACGCTCGGGGGGATGTAGAGGAGAAAGAAAGAAGGCTGAAGTCCGAGCCCAGGGACGCTCGGTGGAATGTAGAGGAGAAAGAAGGCTGAAGCCCGGGCCCAGGGGAGGTCGGGGGAATGGAGAGGAGAAAGATAGAAGGCTGAAGCCCGGGCCCAGGGGAGGTCGGGGGAATGTAGAGGAGAAAGAAAGAAGGCTGAAGCCCGGGCCCAGGGACGCTCGGGGGGATGTAGAGGAGAAAGAAAGAAGGCTGAAGCCCGGGCCCAGGGACGCTCGGGGGGATGTAGAGGAGAAAGAAAGAAGGCTGGAGCCCGGGCCCAGGGACGCTCGGGGGGAATGTAGAGGAGAAAGAAAGAAGGCTGAAGCCCGAGACAGTGACGCTCGGGGGGATGTTGAGGAGAAAGAAAGAAGGCTGAAGCCCGGGCCCAGGGACGCTCGGGGGGATGTAGAGGAGAAAGAAAGAAGGCTGAAGCCCGGGCCCAGGGACGCTCGGGGGGATGTTGAGGAGAAAGAAAGAAGGCTGAAGCCCGGGCCCAGGGGAGGTCGGGGGGATGTAGAGGAGAAAGAAAGAAGGCTGAAGCCCGGGCCCAGGGGAGGTCGGGGGGATGTAGAGGAGAAAGAAAGAAGGCTGAAGCCCGGGCCCAGGGACGCTCGGGGGGATATAGAGGAGAAAGAAAGAAGGCTGAAGCCCGAGCCCAGGGACGCTCGGGGGGATGTAGAGGAGAAAGAAAGAAGGCTGAAGCCCGGGCCCAGGGACGCTCGGGGGATGTAGAGGAGAAAGAAAGAAGGCTGGAGCCCGGGCCCAGGGACGCTTGGGGGGGATGTAGAGGATAAAGAAAGAAGGCTGAAGCCCGAGCCCAGGGACGCTCGGCGGGATGTCGAGGAGAAAGAAAGAAGGCTGAAGCCCGGGCCCAGGGACGGTCGGGGGATGTAGAGGAGAAAGAAAGAAGGCTGAAGCCCGGGCCCAGGGACGCTCGGGGGAATGTAGAGGAGAAAGAAAGAAGGCTGAAGTCCGGGCCCAGGGACGCTCGGGGGAATGTAGAGGAGAAAGAAAGAAGGCTGAAGCCCGAGCCCAGGGACGCTCGGGGGGATGTAGAGGAGAAAGAAAGAAGGCTGAAGCCCGAGCCCAGGGACGCTCGGGGGGATGTAGAGGAGAAAGAAAGAAGGCTGAAGCCCGGGCCCAGGGACGCTCAGGGGGAATGTGGAGGAGAAAGAAAGAAGGCTGAACTCCGGGCCCAGGGGAGGTCGGGTGGAATGTAGAGGAGAAAGAAAGAAGGCTGAAGCCCGGGCCCAGGGACGCTCGGGGGGGATGTAGAGGAGAAAGAACGAAGGCTGAAGGCCGGGCCGAGGGGCGCTCGGGGGGATGTAGAGGAGAAAGAAAGAAGGCTGAAGCCCGGGCCCAGGGACGCTCGGGGGGGATGTAGAGGAGAAAGAAAGAAGGCTGAAGCCCGGGCCCAGGGGAGGTCGGGGGGATGTAGAGGAGAAAGAAAGAAGGCTGAAGCCCGGGCCCAGGGACGCTCAGGGGGAATGTGGAGGAGAAAGAAAGAAGGCTGAATCCCATGCCCAGAGACGCTCAGGGGGGATGTAGAGGAGAAAGAAAGAAGGCTGAAGCCCGGGCCCAGGGACGCTCGGGGGGGATGTAGAGGAGAAAGAAAGAAGGCTGAAGCCCGGGCCCAGGGGAGGTCGGGGGGATGTAGAGGAGAAAGAAAGAAGGCTGAAGCCCGGGCCCAGGGGAGGTCGGGGGAATGTAGAGGAGAAAGAAAGAAGGCTGAAGCCCGGGCCCAGGGACGCTCGGGGGGATGTAGAGGAGAAAGAAAGAAGGCTGAATCCCGGGCCCAGGGACGCTCAGGGGGGATGTAGAGGAGAAAGAAAGATGGCTGAAGCCCGGGCCCAGGGACGCTCGGGGGGGATGTAGAGGAGAAAGAAAGAAGGCTGAAGCCCGGGCCCAGGGGAGGTCGGGGGGATGTAGAGGAGAAAGAAAGAAGGCTGAAGCCCGGGCCCAGGGACGCTCAGGGGGAATGTGGAGGAGAAAGAAAGAAGGCTGAATCCCATGCCCAGAGACGCTCAGGGGGGATGTAGAGGAGATAGAAAGAAGGCTGAAGCCCGGGCCCAGGGACGCTCGGCGGGGATGTAGAGGAGAAAGAAAGAAGGCTGAAGCCCGGGCCCAGGGGAGGTCGGGGGGATGTAGAGGAGAAAGAAAGAAGGCTGAAGCCCGGGCCCAGGGACGCTCAGGGGGAATGTGGAGGAGAAAGAAAGAAGGCTGAATCCCATGCCCAGAGACGCTCAGGGGGGATGTAGAGGAGAAAGAAAGAAGGCTGAAGCCCGGGCCCAGGGACGCTCGGGGGGGATGTAGAGGAGAAAGAAAGAAGGCTGAAGCCCGGGCCCAGGGGAGGTCGGGGGGATGTAGAGGAGAAAGAAAGAAGGCTGAAGCCCGGGCCCAGGGGAGGTCGGGGGAATGTAGAGGAGAAAGAAAGAAGGCTGAAGCCCGGGCCCAGGGACGCTCGGGGGGGATGTAGAGGAGAAAGAAAGAAGGCTGAAGCCCGGGCCCAGGGACGCTCGGGGGGGATGTAGAGGAGAAAGAAAGAAGGCTGAAGTCCGGGCCCAGGGGAGGTCGGGGGGATGTAGAGGAGAAAGAAAGAAGGCTGAAGCCCGGGCCCAGGGACGCTCAGGGGGAATGTGGAGGAGAAAGAAAGAAGGCTGAATCCCATGCCCAGAGACGCTCAGGGGGGATGTAGAGGAGAAAAAAAGAAGGCTGAAGCCCGGGCCCAGGGACGCTCGGGGGGGGATGTAGAGGAGAAAGAAAGAAGGCTGAAGCCCGGGCCCAGGGGAGGTCGGGGGGATGTAGAGGAGAAAGAAAGAAGGCTGAAGCCCGGGCCCAGGGGAGGTCGGGGGAATGTAGAGGAGAAAGAAAGAAGGCTGAAGCCCGGGCCCAGGGACGCTCGGGGGGGATGTAGAGGAGAAAGAAAGAAGGCTGAAGCCCGGGCCCAGGGGAGGTCGGGGGGATGTAGAGGAGAAAGAAAGAAGGCTGAAGCCCGGGCCCAGGGGAGGTCGGGGGAATGTAGAGGAGAAAGAAAGAAGGCTGAAGCCCGGGCCCAGGGACGCTAGGGGGGATGTAGAGGAGAAAGAAAGAAGGCTGAATCCCGGGCCCAGGGACGCTCAGGGGGGATGTAGAGGAGAAAGAAAGATGGCTGAAGCCCGGGCCCAGGGACGCTCGGGGGGGGGATGTAGAGGAGAAAGAAAGAAGGCTGAATCCCGGGCCCAGGGGAGGTCGGGGGAATGTAGAGGAGAAAGAAGGCTGAAGCCAGGGCCCAGGGGAGGTCGGGGGAATGGAGAGGAGAAAGATAGAAGGCTGAAGCCCGGGCCCAGGGGAGGTCGGGGGAATGTAGAGGAGAAAGAAAGAAGGCTGAAGCCCGGGCCCAGGGACGCTCGGGGGGATGTAGAGGAGAAAGAAAGAAGGCTGAAGTCCGGGCCCAGGGACGCTCGGGGGGGAATGTAGAGGAGAAAGAAAGAAGGCTGAAGCCCGGGCCCAGGGACGCTCAGGGGGATGTAGAGGAGAAAGAAAGAAGGCTGAAGCCCGGGCCCAGGGACGCTCGGGGGGGTGTAGAGGAGAAAGAAAGAAGGCTGAAGCCCGGGCCCAGGGACGCTCGGGGGGGGATGTAGAGGAGAAAGAAAGAAGGCTGAAGCCCGGGCCCAGGGACGCTCGGGGGGGTGTAGAGGAGAAAGAAAGAAGGCTGAAGCCCGGGCCCAGGGACGCTCGGGGGGGATGTAGAGGAGAAAGAAAGAAGGCTGAAGCCTGGGCCCAGGGACGGTCGGGGGTGGTGTAGAGGAGAAAGAAAGAAGGCTGAAGCCCGGGCCCAGGGACGCTCGGGGGGATGTAGAGGAGAAAGAAAGAAGGCTGAAGCCCGGGCCCAGGGACGCTCGGGGGGATGTAGAGGAGAAAGAAAGAAGGCTGAATCCCGGGCCCAGGGACGCTCGGGGGGAATGTAGAGGAGAAAGAAAGAAGGCTGAAGTCCGGGCCCAGGCGAGGTCGGGGGGAATGTAGAGGAGAAAGAAAGAAGGCTGAAGCCCGAGCCCAGGGACGCTCGGGGGGATGTAGAGGAGAAAGAAAGAAGGCTGAAGGCCTGCCCAGGGGCGCTCGGGGGGATGTAGAGGAGAAAGAAAGAAGGCTGAAGCCCGGGCCCAGGGGAAGTCGGGGGAAAGTAGAGGAGAAAGAAAGAAGGCTGAAGCCCGGGCCCAGGGGAGGTCGGGGGAATGTGGAGGAAAAAGAAAGAAGGCTGAAGCCCGGGCCCAGGGACGCTCGGGGGGATGTAGAGGAGAAAGTAAGAAGGCTGAAGCCCGGGCCCAGGGGAGGTCGGGGGGATGTAGAGGAGAAAGAAAGAAGGCTGAATCCCGGGCCCAGGGGAGGTCGGGGGAATGTAGAGGAGAAAGAAGGCTGAAGCCAGGGCCCAGGGGAGGTCGGGGGAATGGAGAGGAGAAAGATAGAAGGCTGAAGCCCGGGCCCAGGGGAGGTCGGGGGAATGTAGAGGAGAAAGAAAGAAGGCTGAAGCCCGGGCCCAGGGACGCTCGGGGGGATGTGGAGGAGAAAGAAAGAAGGCTGAAGTCCGGGCCCAGGGACGCTCGGGGGGGAATGTAGAGGACAAAGAAAGAAGGCTGAAGCCCGGGCCCAGGGACGCTCAGGGGGATGTAGAGGAGAAAGAAAGAAGGCTGAAGCCCGGGCCCAGGGACGCTCGGGGGGGTGTAGAGGAGAAAGAAAGAAGGCTGAAGCCCGGGCCCAGGGACGCTCGGGGGGGATGTAGAGGAGAAAGAAAGAAGGCTGAAGCCCGGGCCCAGGGACGCTCGGGGGGGTGTAGAGGAGAAAGAAAGAAGGCTGAAGCCCGGGCCCAGGGACGCTCGGGGGGGATGTAGAGGAGAAAGAAAGAAGGCTGAAGCCTGGGCCCAGGGACGGTCGGGGGTGGTGTAGAGGAGAAAGAAAGAAGGCTGAAGCCCGGGCCCAGGGACGCTCGGGGGGATGTAGAGGAGAAAGAAAGAAGGCTGAAGCCCGGGCCCAGGGACGCTCGGGGGGATGTAGAGGAGAAAGAAAGAAGGCTGAAGCCCGGGCCCAGGGACGCTCGGGGGGAATGTAGAGGAGAAAGAAAGAAGGCTGAAGTCCGGGCCCAGGCGAGGTCGGGGGGAATGTAGAGGAGAAAGAAAGAAGGCTGAAGCCCGAGCCCAGGGACGCTCGGGGGGATGTAGAGGAGAAAGAAAGAAGGCTGAAGGCCTGCCCAGGGGCGCTCGGGGGGATGTAGAGGAGAAAGAAAGAAGGCTGAAGCCCGGGCCCAGGGGAAGTCGGGGGAATGTAGAGGAGAAAGAAAGAAGGCTGAAGCCCGGGCCCAGGGGAGGTCGGGGGAATGTGGAGGAAAAAGAAAGAAGGCTGAAGCCCGGGCCCAGGGACGCTCGGGGGGATGTAGAGGAGAAAGTAAGAAGGCTGAAGCCCGGGCCCAGGGACGCTCGGGGGGATGTAGAGGAGAAAGTAAGAAGGCTGAAGCCCGGGCCCAGGGGAGGTCGGGGGGATGTAGAGGAGAAAGAAAGAAGGCTGAATCCCGTGCCCAGAGACGCTCCGGGGGGATGTAGAGGAGAAAGAAATAAGGCTGAAGCCCGGGCCCTGGGGAGGTCGGGGGAATGGAGAGGAGAAAGATAGAAGGCTGAAGCCCGGGCCCAGGGACGCTCGCGGGGATGTAGAGGTGAAAGAAAGAAGGCTGAAGCCCGGGCCCAGGGACGCTCAGGGGGATGTAGAGGAGAAAGAAAGAAGGCTGAAGTCCGGGCCCAGGGACGCTCGGGGGAATGTAGAGGAGAAAGAAAGAAGGCTGAAGCCCGAGCCCAGGGACGCTCGGGGGGATGTAGAGGAGAAAGAAAGAAGGCTGAAGCCCGAGCCCAGGGACGCTCGGGGGGATGTAGAGGAGAAAGAAAGAAGGCTGAAGCCCGGGCCCAGGGACGCTCAGGGGGAATGTGGAGGAGAAAGAAAGAAGGCTGAACTCCGGGCCCAGGGGAGGTCGGGTGGAATGTAGAGGAGAAAGAAAGAAGGCTGAAGCCCGGGCCCAGGGACGCTCGGGGGGGATGTAGAGGAGAAAGAACGAAGGCTGAAGGCCGGGCCCAGGGGCGCTCGGGGGGATGTAGAGGAGAAAGAAAGAAGGCTGAAGCCCGGGCCCAGGGACGCTCGGGGGGGATGTAGAGGAGAAAGAAAGAAGGCTGAAGCCCGGGCCCAGGGGAGGTCGGGGGGATATAGAGGAGAAAGAAAGAAGGCTGAAGCCCGGGCCCAGGGGATGTCGGGGGAATGTGGAGGAGAAAGAAAGAAGGCTGAAGCCCGGGCCCAGGGACGCTCGGGGGGGATGTAGAGGAGAAAGAAAGAAGGCTGAAGCCCGGGCCCAGGGGAGGTCGGGGGGATGTAGAGGAGAAAGAAAGAAGGCTGAAGCCCGGGCCCAGGGACGCTCAGGGGGAATGTGGAGGAGAAAGAAAGAAGGCTGAATCCCATGCCCAGAGACGCTCAGGGGGGGATGTAGAGGAGAAAGAAAGAAGGCTGAAGCCCGGGCCCAGGGACGCTCGGGGGGGATGTAGAGGAGAAAGAAAGAAGGCTGAAGCCCGGGCCCAGGGGAGGTCGGGGGGATGTAGAGGAGAAAGAAAGAAGGCTGAAGCCCGAACCCAGGGGAGGTCGGGGGAATGTAGAGGAGAAAGAAAGAAGGCTGAAGCCCGGGCCCAGGGACGCTCGGGGGGGATGTAGAGGAGAAAGAAAGAAGGCTGAAGCCCGGGCCCAGGGGAGGTCGGGGGGATGTAGAGGAGAAAGAAAGAAGGCTGAAGCCGGGGCCCAGGGGAGGTTGGGGGGATGTAGAGGAGAAAGAAAGAAGGCTGAAGCCCTGGCCCAGGGACGCTCGGGGGGAATGTAGAGGAGAAAGAAAGAAGGCTGAAGCCCGGGCCCAGGGACGCTCGGGGGGATGTAGAGGAGAAAGAAAGAAGGCTGAATCCCGGGCCCAGGGACGCTCAGGGGGGATGTAGAGGAGAAAGAAAGAAGGCTGAAGCCCGGGCCCAGGGACGCTCGGGGGGGGATGTAGAGAAGAAAGAAAGAAGGCTGAATCCCGGGCCCAGGGGAGGTCGGGGGAATGTAGAGGAGAAAGAAGGCTGAAGCCAGGGCCCAGGGGAGGTCGGGGGAATGGAGAGGAGAAAGAAAGAAGGCTGAAGCCCGGGCCCAGGGGAGGTCGGGGGAATGTAGAGGAGAAAGAAAGAAGGCTGAATCCCGGGCCCAGGGGAGGTCGGGGGAATGTAGAGGAGAAAGAAGGCTGAAGTCAGGGCCCAGGGGAGGTCGGGGGAATGGAGAGGAGAAAGAAAGAAGGCTGAAGCCCGGGCCCAGGGGAGGTCGGGGGAATGTAGAGGAGAAAGAAAGAAGGCTGAAGCCCGGGCTCAGGGACGCTCGGGGGGATGTAGAGGAGAAAGAAAGAAGGCTGAAGCCCGGGCCCAGGCAGGTCGGGGGGATGTAGAGGAGAAAGAAAGAAGGCTGAAGTCCGGGCCCAGGGACGCTCGGGGGGATGTAGAGGAGAAAGAAAGAAGGCTGAAGCCCGGGCCCAGGGACGCTCGGGGGGGAATGTAGAGGAGAAAGAAAGAAGGCTGAAGCCCGGGCCCAGGGACGCTCGGGGGGATGTAGAGGAGAAAGAAAGAAGGCTGAAGCCCGGGCCCAGGGACGCTCGGGGGGATGTAGAGGAGAAAGAAAGAAGGCTGAAGTCCGAGCCCAGGGACGCTCGGGGGGATGTAGAGGAGAAAGAAAGAAGGCTGAAGTCCGAGCCCAGGGACGCTCAGGGGTAATGTAGAGGAGAAAGAAAGAAGGCTGAAGCCCGGGCCCAGGGACGCTCGGGGGGGATGTAGAGGAGAAAGAAAGAAGGCTGCAGCCCGGGCCCAGGGACGCTCGGGGGGATGTAGAGGAGAAAGAAAGAAGGCTGAAGCCCGGGCCCAGGGACGCTCGGGGGGATGTAGAGGAGAAAGAAAGAAGGCTGGAGCCCGGGCCCAGGGACGCTCAGGGGGATGTAGAGGAGATAGAAAGAAGGCTGAAGCCCGAGACAGGGACGCTTGGGGGGGAATGTAGAGGAGAAAGAAAGAAGACTGAAGCCCGCGCCCAGGGACGCTCGGGGGGATGTAGAGGAGAAAGAAAGAAGGCTGAAGCCCGGGCCCAGGGCCGCTCGGGGGGATGTTGAGGAGAAAGAAAGAAGGCTGAAGCCCGGGCCCAGGGACGCTCGGGGGGGATGTAGAGGAGAAAGAAAGAAGGCTGAAGCCCGGGCCCAGGGACGCTCGGGGGGGGGGGGAATGTCGAGGAGAAAGAAAGAAGGCTGAAGTCCGAGCCCAGGGGAGGTCGGGGGGGATGTAGAGGAGAAAGAAAGAAGGCTGAAGCCCGAGCCCAGGGACGCTCGGGGGGATGTAGAGGAGAAAGAAAGAAGGCTGAAGCCCGGGCCCAGGGACGCTCGGGGGGATGTAGAGGAGAAAGAAAAAAGGCTGGAGCCCGGGCCCAGGGACGCTTGGGGGGATGTCGAGGAGAAAGAAAGAAGGCTGAAGCCCGGGCCCAGGGACGGTCGGGGGATGTAGAGGAGAAAGAAAGAAGGCTGAAGTCCGTGCCCAGGGGAGGTCGGGGGGGATGTAGAGGAGAAAGAAAGAAGGCTGAAGCCCGGGCCCAGGGACGCTCGGGGGAATGTAGAGGAGAAAGAAAGAAGGCTGAAGCCCGAGCCCAGGGACGCTCGGGGGGATGTAGAGGAGAAAGAAAGAAGGCTGAAGCCCGGGCCTAGGGACGGTCGGGGGATGTAGAGGAGAAAGAAAGAAGGCTGAAGCCCGGGCCCAGGGACGCTCAGGGGGAATGTGGAGGAGAAAGAAAGAAGGCTGAAGCCCGGGCCCAGGGACGCTCAGGGGGAATGTGGAGGAGAAAGAAAGAAGGCTGAAGTCCGGGCCCAGGGGAGGTCGGGTGGAATGTAGAGGAGAAAGAAAGAATGCTGAAGCCCGCGCCCAGGGGCGCTCGGGGGGATGTAGAGGAGAAAGAAAGAAGGCTGAAGCCCGGGCCCAGGGGAGGTCGGGGGAATGTAGAGGAGAAAGAAAGAAGGCTGAAGCCCGGGCCCAGGGGAGGTCGGGGGAATGTGGAGGAGAAAGAAAGAAGGCTGAAGCCCGGGCCCAGGGACGCTCGGGGGGATGTAGAGGAGTAAGAAAGAAGGCTGAAGCCCGGGCCCAGGGGAGGTCGGGGGGATGTAGAGGAGAAAGAAAGAAGGCTGAAGCCCGGGCCCAGGGACGCTCAGAGGGAATGTGGAGGAGAAAGAAAGAAGGCTGAATCCCGTGCCCAGAGACGCTGAGGGGGGATGTAGAGGAGAAAGAAAGAAGGCTGAAGCCCGGGCCCAGGGACGCTCGGGGGGGATGTAGAGGAGAAAGAAAGAAGGCTGAAGCCCGGGCCCAGGGGAGGTCGGGGGGATGTAGAGGAGAAAGAAAGAAGGCTGAAGCCCGGGCCCAGGGGAGGTCGGGGGAATGTAGAGGAGAAAGAAAGAAGGCTGAAGCCCGGGCCCATGGACGCTCGGGGGGATGTAGAGGAGAAAGAAAGAAGGCTGAATCCCGGGCCCAGGGATGCTCAGGGGGGATGTAGAGGAGAAAGAAAGAAGGCTGAAGCCCGGGCCCAGGGACGCTCGGGGGGGGGGGGGGGGGGGATGTAGAGGAGAAAGAAAGAAGGCTGAATCCCGGGCCCAGGGGTGGTCGGGGGAATGTAGAGGAGAAAGAAAGACGGCTGAAGCCCGGGCCCAGGGGAGGTCGTGGGAATGGAGAGGAGAAAGATAGAAGGCTGAAGCCCGGGCCCAGGGGAGGTCGGGGGAATGTAGAGGAGAAAGAAAGAAGGCTGAAACCCGGGCCCAGGGACGCTCGGGGGGATGTAGAGGAGAAAGAAAGAAGGCTGAAGTCCGGGCCCAGGGACGCTCGGGGGGAATGAAGAGGAGAAAGAAAGAAGGCTGAAGCCCGGGCCCAGGGTCGCTCAGGGGGATGTAGAGGAGAAAGAAAGAAGGCTGAAGCCCGGGCCCAGGGACGCTCGGGGGGGTGTAGAGGAGAAAGAAAGAAGGCTGAAGCCCGGGCCCAGGGACGCTCGGGGGGGATGTAGAGGAGAAAGAAAGAAGGCTGAAGCCCGGGCCCAGGGACGCTGGGGGGGTGTAGAGGAGAAAGAAAGAAGGCTGAAGCCCGGGCCCTGGGACGCTCGGGGGGGATGTAGAGGAGAAAGAAAGAAGGCTGAAGCCTGGGCCCAGGGACGCTCGGGGGGGTGTAGAGGAGAAAGAAAGAAGGCTGAAGCCCGGGCCCAGGGACGCTCGGGGGGATGTAGAGGAGAAAGAAAGAAGGCTGAAGCCCGGGCCCAGGGACGCTCGGGGGTAATGTAGAGGAGAAAGAAAGAAGGCTGAAGTCCGGGCCCAGGCGAGGTCGGGGGGAATGTAGAGGAGAAAGAAAGAAGGCTGAAGCCCGGGCCCAGGGACGCTCGGGGGGGGGGGGTGTAGAGGAGAAAGAAAGAAGGCTGAAGCCCGGGCCCAGGGACGCTCGGGGGGAATGTAGAGGAGAAAGAAAGAAGGCTGAAGCCCGGGCCCAGGGACACTCGGCGGGATGTAGAGGAGAAAGAAAGAAGGCTGAAGCCCGGACCCAGGGACGCTCGGGGGGGGGGGGGTGTAGAGGAGAAAGAAAGAAGGCTGAAGCCCGGGCCCAGGGACGCTCGGGGGACTGTAGAGGAGAGAGAAAGAAGGCTGAAGCCCGGGCCCAGGGACGGTCGTGGGATGTAGAGGAGAAAGAAAGAAGGCTGAAGCCCGGGCCCAGGGTACGCTCAGGGGGGATGTAGAGGAGAAAGAAAGAATGCTGAAGCCCGGGCCCAGGGACGCTCGGGGGGATGTAGAGGAGAAAGAAAGAAGGCTGAAGCCCGGGCCCAGGGACGCTCGGGGGAATGTAGATGAGAAAGAAAGAAGGCTGAAGCCCGGGCCCAGGGACGGTCGAGGGGATGTAGAGGAGAAAGAAAGAAGGCTGATGCCCGGGCCCAGGGACGCTCGGGGGGATGTAGAGGAGAAAGAAAGAAGGCTGAAGCCCGGGCCCAGGGACGGTCGGGGGGATGTAGAGGAGAAAGAAAGAAGGCTGAAGCCCGGGCCCAGGGACGCTCGGGGGGATGTAGAGGAGAAAGAAAGAAGGCTGAAGCCCGGGCCCAGGGACGCTCGGGGGAATGTAGATGAGAAAGAAAGAAGGCTGAAGCCCGGGCCCAGGGACGGTCGGGGGATGTCGAGGAGAAAGAAAGAAGGCTGAAGCCCGGGCCCAGGGTACGCTCAGGGGGGATGTAGAGGAGAAAGAAAGAAGGCTGAAGCCCGGGCCCTGGGACGCTCAGGGGGGATGTAGCGGAGAAAGAAAGAAGGATGAAGCCCGGGCCCAGGGACGCTCAGGGGGGATGTAGAGGAGAAAGAAATAAGGTTTAAAGGAGTTGGGTGAAAGTTTTTGTTTCTCCCCTTTTCAAAAAAAAAGCTTAATTCAGATTGATGACGGACAGGGGGGTGAAAGGGGAGAGAAGAGAAAAGAAAGAAAAAACCAATAAGCCGCTGAAGGATGCGAAGAGCAGCGGCGAAGAAAGGAGGAAATGCGGGTTCGCCGCTGAATGAGAGAATGAGCAAAAGTGCTGACAAGATGGCGGAAGCCAAACCGCAAGGCGGGGCCGCGCTACTTGCGGTGGAGAGGATGACCGAGGTGGTGGCGGTTGGGCTGGAAAAACAGTTTGCGAGGCACATGGAGGATTTGAGGAAGGAGATGGCGGTGGCACTGAAGCAATTGGTGGAGGAGGCAATCGCCCCGGTGAGGGTGGATGTGGCAAAGACATCGGCCGAGGTGAGAGAGCTGGGCGAGAAGATGATGGAAGTGGAGGAGGCCGTGTCGCAGCACAGCGACCAGCTCACCTCGATGGGGGACGAGCTGCGGAGGGTGGTCGGGGGTACAGAGGACTCCGAGCAAAGCTCGAGGATTTGGAGAACCGCTCGAGGCGGCACAATCTGAGAATTGTGGGCTTGCCCGAAGGGACAGAGGGCCCAAGGCCAACAGAGTCCTTCGTTAAGAAGTTGGCGGCGCTGATGGGGAGGGTGAGAACCTCTCCCGGTTTGAACTAGACCGAGCTCATCGGTCATTCAGGCCGAAGCCCAAAGTGAACGAGCCGCCAGGGGCAGTAATTATCTCCTTCCATAAGTTCTGCATGAAAGAGACGGTGTTAATCTGGGAGAAGCAGAAGTGCGAGGTGCAGTGGGGTGGTGCTGACGTTAGACCTACCAGGACTTGACAGTGGAGTTGGCAAAAAGACGAGCGGCGTTTGGCCGAGTGAAGGCGGCACTGTACAAGAAGGGGGTGCGAATTGATATGGTGTCCCCGGCGAAGTTGAGGGTAACGTCAAATACTTTTATTTTGCGACAGCAGATGCGGTTGAGGCGTTCGTCAGGGCAGAAGGCTTGGGACAGACGTGCGGAGCGGAACTGGAAGAGAGACTGTGGCCTGTGTTTGAGCAGCTGGAAAACGTATAAATGCTACAACTTTCTTTGTACTGTTGTGTATTGTAATTAACTTCTCTTTGCATTGTTCCAGAGTTCAAGTTAATAGTGGGTTGATTGGCGTTCTGTGTTGCGATGGTTAAATGTTATGTTAGTGATTTGTAGGGGTTGTATTGTTGATTTTGTTTTTTCTTTCTCTGGGACTGGGTGGGAGGGGGCGAGAGGTCTTGGCGGGGGGAGCCATCCGCGCTAGCTTACTAAAGTCAGCTAGTGAACGGAGGTGAGGAGCGAGGAGGGCTGCGGATGCCGGAGCCAGGATAGCAGGTTTCAATTGGCCTACGAGGTGAGCGAGAGGGGGGAAAGGGATGGGTGTTCAGAGATGTTGTTTCAAGGGGAAATGTAGGGCGGATTCTTGGGAGGGGGGAAGGGGATAGATGTTAACAACGGACAAGGGCGTGTCAGGCTTATGGGGCAGGGCCCGGTGGTATGGTGATGGTGGATGAGAAAGGTGGGTGGGGGAGGGGGGTTGAGAAACCCCCAGTAAGTATAGTCACATGGACCGAGAGAGGGCTCGGAGGTCCAGTCAAGAGATCAAGGGTGCTTGCGCATCTTAAAAGTTTGAAAGCCGATGTGGCAATGCTGCAGGCGACTCACTTGAGGGTGAAGGACCAGGTGAGACTTAAAAATGGCTGGGTTAGCCAAGTGTTTCACTCTGGATTTGATGGAAGGGCTCGAGGGGTAGCGGTGCTGGTCAGCAAAAAGAGTACGCTTCCAGATGGAGAAGGTGGTGGCAGATCAGGAGGGTAGATATGTGATTGTGACAGGGGCGTTGGAGGGGAGGTTAGTGGCGCTGTTAAGTGTATACGGTCCCAATCAGGACGATGTGGGATTCGCGAAGAATGTGTTTGAGGCTATTCCCGACTCGGACACACATGAGCTAATTGTGGGGGCGGACTGGAACTTGGTGCAGGGGCCAAGGTTGGACAGATCACGGCCGCGCTCGCTGGTCCCATTAGGGGCGGGGGGGGGGCGCGAAGGCGCTGGCTAGGCTAGAACACAGGACATAGAACAGTACAGCACCGAACAGGCCCTTCGGCCCCCGATGTTGTGCCGAGCATTGTCCGAAACCAAGATCAAGCTATCCCACTCCCTGTCATTCTGGTGTGCTCCATGTGCCTATCCAATAACCACTTGAAAGTTCCTAAAGTGTCCGACTCCACTATCACAGCAGGCAGTCCATTCCACACCCTAGCCGCTCTCTGAGTATATAATCTACCTCGGATATCTCTCCTACATCTCCCACCCTGAATCTTATAGTTATGCCCCCTTATAACAGCTACATCCACCCGAGGAAATAGTCTCTCAACGTCCACTCTCTCTATCCCCCTCATCATCTTAGAAACCTCTATTAAGTCGCCTCTCATCGTCCTCCGCTCCAAAGAGAAAAGCCCTAGCTCCCCCAACCTTTCCTCATAAGACCTATCCTGAAAACCAGGCAGCATCCTTTTAAATCTCCTTTGCACCCTTTCCAATGTTTCCACATCCTTTATATGATGAGGTGACCAGAACTGCACACAATACTCCAAATGTGATCTCACCAGGGTCATGTATAGTTGCAGCATAACCCCGCGGTTCTTAAACTCAAGCCCCCTGTTAATAAACGCTAACACACTATAAGCCTTCGTCACGGCTCCATCCACTTGAGTGGCAAACTTCAGAGATCTGTGGACATGAACCCCAAGATCTCTCGGTTCCTCCACATTCCTCATAACCCTGTAGTTGACCCATTAATCCACAATCACATTTTCTCTACCAAAATGAATCACCTCGCACTTATCAGGGTTAAACTCCAAGTGCTATTTTTCGTCCCAGCTCTGCATCCTATCAATGTCTCTTTGCAGCCTACAACAGGCCTCCACCTCATCCACTACTCCACCAATCTTGGGGTCATGACAAATTTACTGACCCGCCCTTCAGCCCCCTACTCAAGTCATTGATAAAAATCACAAATAGCTGAGGACCCAGCACTGATCCCTGTGGTACACCGCTGGTAACTGGTCTCCAGTCTGAAATTTTTCCATCCACCACCACACTTTGTCTTCTATGTGATAGCCAGTTACTATCCAATTGGCCAAATTTCCCTCGAACCCACACCTCCTTACTTTCTTCATAAGCCGACCATGGGGAACCTTATCAAACGCCATACTAATATCCATGTATACAACATCAACTGCTTTACCTTCATCGACACACACAGTTACCTCCTCAAATAATTCAAACAAATTGGTGAGGCAAGACTTACCCTTCACAAATCCGTGTGAACTATCACGGATTAAGCTGCATCTTTCCAAATGGGCATATATCATATCCTTCAGGACCTTTCCCATTAACTTATCGACCACCGAAATAAAGCTTACAGGCCTATAATTACCAGGGTCATTCCTATTCCCTTGCTTGAACAGAGGAACAATGTTCGCCACTCTCCAATCCTGTAACAGCCTCCCCGAACAGGCGCCGGAATGTGGCGACTAGGGGCTTTTCACAGTAACTTCATTTGAAGCCTACTTGTGACACTACGCGATTTTCATTTCATTCATTTCATTTTCAGTCATTTCATTTCATCCTCTGGCACTATCCCCGTGTACTATGAGGACCCAAAGATCAAAGCCAAAGTCTCTGCAATCGCATCCCTTGCCTCCCAACGAATCCTTGGATATATCCCATCTGGCCCAGGGGACTTGTTGACCCTCAGGTTTTTCAAAATTGCTAATACATCCTTCCTCAGAACATCTACCTCCTCCAGCCTACCCGCCTGTATCACACTCATCCTCAAATACATGGCCCCTCTCCTTGGTGAACACTGAAGAAAAGTATTCATTCAACATCTCTCCTATTTCTCCTGACCCCAGGCACAAGTTCCCACTACTATCCTTGACCGGCCCTAAACTCACCCTGGTCATTCTTTCATTTCGCACATAAGAGTAGGCCTTTGGGTTTTCCTTGATCCGACCCGCCAAGTTCTTCTGAGCCCTTTTTTTAAGCTGATTCCTTGCTACGTTGAAACCCTCAAGCGACCCAACTGAACCTTGTTTTCACATACTTACATACACTTCCTTTTTCCTCTTGACAAGACATTCAACCTCTTTTGTGAGCCATGGTTCCCTCACAGGGCCATTTCCTCCCTGCCTGACAGGGACATACCTATCAAGGACACGCAGTGTTTGTTCCTTGAACAAGCTCCACTTTTCATTTGTGCCTCTCCCGGACATTTCTGTTCCCACCTTATGCTCCCTAATTCTTGCCTAATCGCATCATAATTACCCCTCCCCCAATTATAAACCTTGCCCTGCCGTATGGCCCTATCCCTCGCCATTGCAATAGCGAAAGACACCGAATTGTGGTCACTATCTCCAAAGTGCTCTCCCACAAACAAATCTAACTCCTGGCCCGGATCATTACCCAGTACCAACTCCAATGTGCCCCCCTCTCGTGTAGACCAATCCACATATTGTGCCAGGACACCCCCCTGCACACACTGTAGAAAAACCGCCCCATCCGAACTGTTCGACCTATAGAGGTTCCAATCAATATTTGGAAAGTTAAAGTCACCCATTACAACTACCCTGAGACCTCCACAAATATCCATAATCTGTTTTGCAATTTCTTCCTCCACGTCTCTATTATTATTTGGGGGCCTATAGAAAACTCCTAGCAATATGACCTCACCTTTCCTATTCCTAACTTCGGCACAAATTACCTCAGTCGGCAGATCCCCTTCAAACTGCCTTTCTGCAGCCGTTAAACTATCTTGATTCACTTTTTTACCACCTTCCCTACTCTTACTGAAACACCTATATCCCGGAAGTTCCAACAACCATTCCTATCCCTGTTCTCACCATGTCTCCGTAATGGCCACAATATCGTAGTCACAAGTACTAATCCACGCTCCAAGTTCACCTATCTGATTCCGGACGCTCCTTGCATTGAAGTAGACACACTTCAACCCACCTTTCTGTCTGCCAGTACACTCCTGCGACCTTGATACCCTCCTCAGTACCTCACTACTCTCGACACTGGCTTCTGGAACACAGCTCGTTTTCCGATCCCCCTGACCAATTCGTTTCAAACCCCCGAAGAGCCGTAGCAAATTTCCCTCTCAGGTTATTGGTGCCCCTCTGGTTCAGGTGCAATCCGTCCTGTCTGTACAGGTCCCACATACCCCAGAATGTGCTCCAATTATCCAGGTAACTGAAACTCTCCCTCCTACACCATCCCTGCAGCCCCGTGTTTATCTGCACTCTCTCCCTGTTCCTCACCTCACTCGCACGTGGCACCGGCAACAAACCAGAGATGACGACATGGTTTGTCCTGGCTCTCAGCTTCCACCTTACTCCCTAAATTCCTGTTTGAAATCCCCGTCCCTTCTCTTACCTATGTCGTTGGTACCGATGTGTACCACGACTTGTGAATGTACCCCCCCCCCTTAAGGATTCTGAAAACACGGTCCGAGACGTCACGGACCCTGGCACCCGGGAGGCAACATACCATCCGTGAGTCTCTTTCGCTGCCACAGAACCGTCTATCTGTCCCTCTAACTATCGAGTCCACAATAACTATTGCTCTCCTGCTCTCCCCCCTTCCCTCCTGAGCCACAGGGACGGACTCAGTGCTGGAGATCTGTTCACCGTGGCTTACCCCTGGTAGGTCGTCCCCCTCAACAGTATCCAAAGCGGTATACCTGTTACTAAGGGGAACGACCACAGGGGATCCCTGTACTGACTGCTTCCTCCCAGCCCCTCTCACCGTCACCCATCTAGCTTGATTCTTCGGAGTAACTACGTCCCTGAAGCTACTATCTATGACCACTTCTGCCTCCCGAATGTTCTGAAGTTTATCCAATTCATCTAATGGTGGAACTGGGAGGGGTGGACCCTAGGAGGTTTCTGCATCAAAGGGAACGGGAGTACTCGTTTTTCGCAGCAGTCCATAAGGTACACTCGCGGATCGACTTTTTTGTGGTGGGAAAGGTTTTGCTGGCTGGAGTAAAGGGGTCGGAATACTCTGCCATTGCAGTTTCAGATCACGCTCCACATTGGGTGGATAAGGTGTTGGAGAAGGGGGCAGCGCAGAGGCTGGGGTGGAAACTGGATGTGGGGCTTTTGGGGAACCAAGTGTTCTGTGAGAAAATTGATAAGGTAAGTAAGGAATATGTAGATTTCAACTGTATGGATGAGGTGTCGAAGGCAGTTGTCTGGGAGGCTCTAAAGGCGGTGGTGAGGGGTGAGGTAATTTCGTTTAAGACCAGGGTGAACAAAGAGGTGAGGTTGGAGCGGCAGAGGGTAATAGATGAGATGTTGGAGGTAGATCGGAGTTATGCAGAAGATGGGGACCCAGCGAAGCTGGAAAAGAGGAAGGAACTACAGGCGAGCTTCGACCGACTGTCCCCAAGGAAGGCGGTGCGACAACTGAGACGATCAAGGGGTGAAGTTTATAAACATGGAGGTATATTAGCAGGTCAGCTCCGGAGGGAGGCAGTGGCAAGGGAAATTCTTCAGCTGAGGGAGAGGGCAGGGAAGTTGGCGGTGGCTCCGGAGCGGATTAACAAGGTTTTTGAGGAGTTTTATGAGAGATTGGACAAGTCAGAGCCACCCGGAGGAGACCGTGAGATGCCAGAATTTCTAGATGGTTTGGAGTACCCGAGGCTAGGGGAGGGGGGTAGGGCTACATTAGAGGGAGCAATAGTGGAGCAGCAGATAAAGGATGCATTTGGGAGGATTCAGGCGGGGAAGGCCGGTTGGATTTCCGGGGGAACATTATAAAAAAATCAAGGATAAGTTGGCATCCTTGATGGTGGGGATTTTTGAGGAGGCGATAGGAAAGGGGGTGCTGCCGCAAACCTTGGGGCAGGTGTCGATTTCACTGTTGCTAAAAAAAGATAAGGATCCGACGGAGTGTGGGTCGTATCGGCCCATATCACTTCTGAATGAGAACGCAAAAGTGTTGGCGAAGGTACTGGCGGGTAGGCTGGAGGAGTGCCTCCCGAAGGTGATAGGGGAGGATCAGACGGGGTTCGTGAAAGGGAGGCAGCTGTTTTCGAACATTAGGGGGATATTGAACGTCGTTATGGCACCGGCAGAGGGGAAGGAAACAGAGGTGGTTGTGGCATTGGGCGCCGAGAAGGCGTTTGATCGGGTAGAATGGGGGTACCTGATGGCAGATCTGGAGCGGTTTGGGATTGGACCAAGGTTTGTGAACTGGGTAAAGCTATTATATAAGGAGCTGCACAAACAACATCTGCTCGAGATACTTGTCTCTCCGCCGTGGGACGAGGCAGGGATGTCCTATGTCCCCCCTGTTGTTTGCACTTGCGAGTGGTCCGTTGGCCATCGCATTCAGATGTTCGGGAGCATGGAAAGGAATAGTGCGGTGCGGGGGGCGGGGGGGGGGGGGGGGGGGGTAGAGCATAGGGTGTCCTGATATGCCGACGGCTTGCTTCTGTATGTGTCGGAACCGAGTGCGTCGATAGGAGGAATATTGGAGCTACTGCGAGTATTTCGGTCTTCCTCGGAGTACAAGCTGAACCTGGACAAGAGTGAGTATTTTGTGGTGTCTCGGCCGAGGGTGGGGACAGGGGCGGGGGCATGGGTTGGGGGGGGGCTGCCATTCCGTAGGATAGGGACTCACATTAGGTATCTGGGGTGCAGGTTGCCGGGAGTGGAGGAAGCTTCGCAGGTACAACATCACTAGTTTGGTGGGGAGAGTGAAAGCGGATCTGGCAAGGTGGGATGGTCTCCCTCTGTCACTGGCAGGTTGGATACAGGCGGTTAAAATGAGCGTGTTGCCGCGATTTCTGTTTATTTTTAAATGCCTACCGATTTTCTGCCAAAGGCTTTTTTCAGACAGATTGAGGTAAGGATTACCTCGTTCATATGGGGAGGGAAGGTGGCCAGAGTGAGAAAGGTGCTGCTACAGAGGGGAAGGCAGGCAGGGGGTTTGGGTCTCCCGAACCTGACGTACTACTACTGGGCGGCGAATGTGGAGAAGGTGCTGAGCTGGGTCAGAGGGGTTGATTCCCAGTGGGTCAGGATGGAGGAGAGGTTGTGCAGGGAGTCGGGACTGAAAGCACTAGCAACAGCGCCACCCCCGATAGCTCCGGGGAAGTACTCAAGGAATCCGGTAACAATTGCTTCATTGAGAATTTGGAGGCAGTTTCGCCAACACTCGAGTTGGGGGCAGGGTCAAGGAGAATGTCGATTCGGGGAACCACAGATTTGAGTCGGGAAGGTGCAATGGAAATTTCCGGAAATGGGAAGAGAAGGGGATTAAGACGCTAAAATATTTGTTTCTTCGGGGTCGGTTTGCAGGATTGAGGGAGCTGGAAGCGAAGTATGGGCTGGAACAGGGAGAGATGTTGAGATACATGGAGGTTTGGGATTTTGCCAGGAAGGAGATACAGAGCTTCCCAGAGGAACCGGCCCCCACATTGCTGGAGGAGGTGCTGATGACAAGCGGACTGGAGAAGGGGCAGTGTCAGCGGTGGACTGAGCTATTTTGGAAGACGATAAGGCACCACTGGAAGGGATCAAAGCAAAGTGGGAGGAAGAGCTGGGAGAGGTTATAGATGAGGGGGTCTGGTGTGAGGTGCTCCGGAGAGTGAATGCCTCCACCTCATGTGCGAGGGTGGGGCTGATACAGCTGAAGGTGAAGAGCACACCTCACGAGGGCGAGGATGAGCCAATTCTTTGAAGGAGTTGTTTTGGTCCTGTCCAAAGCTTGAGGGTTACTGGAAGGCAGTTTTTAGGTAATTTCCAAGGCGGTGCGCGTGAAACTGAACCCAGGCCCCCGGGAGGCCATATTCGGGGTGTCGGATCAGCCAGGGCTGGAAACGGACGCAGAGGTAGATGTTGTAGCCTTCGCCTCGTGATCGCCCGGAGGCGGATCCTGTTGGGATGGAGAGCCGCCTCTCCGCCCTTTGCCATGGCGTGGCGGGGGGACCTGTTGGAATACTTAACTCTTGAGAAGGTTAAGTTTGAACTGAGGGGATGGATGGAGGGATTCTACAATTCATGGGCATTATTCATCATGCACTTTCAAGAACTGGATAACATCGAACATTAGTTGGGAGGGGGAGGGTTGGGGGGGGGGGGGCTGTGTATGTTAAGGATGGGTAATCCGTGATTCCTTTTTGTCATTTGATTATGTAAACATGCGGGCTGATGTTTGGGGGTTGGTGGGAGGATGGGATCGTTGTTACTGTCATGGGGATTGAAATTTATGTTGCTGTTAATCGTTTATTGTTGGTGGGTGTAAATTCGGGTGAAAATGTGAAAAAGGAGGAGAATAAAAATATTTAAAAAAAAGAAATAATAGATCTGAGTAGTATGATGGATGTTAAACAATTTTATTTTCTAAATGCCGTCAGTAAGATCCGACATAACAGACTGATGGGTAATCTCAGAGCCAGTGGAGTTAGGGGACACAGCAGCAGAATGGACACATGCTGGCGACACACACAGAAAACAGGGAGAGGAGTTAAAGGGATTTAGGCTGATTGGTGGAAGGTGGGAAGTGGTGTTCTACAAGGATCAGCACTGGGATCACTCTCCTTCACCGTTCCCATCAACAGTATGGGATCCGGAAGCAGAATAGTAATTGCACAATTTACAGACAAAATCACATTGAGAGTGATAGTGAATATAGAGGAAGAATACAACTAATTACATGCACACATCATCATTAATTCTGAATTTGCAAAGCGGGTATTTCAATGGGAGATTAATGTTTCGACTGATCAGTGTCCGCTGCTGCATTCTGATCAGAACAATAAGTCCCCCAATTACTCCTTGGAAAACAAGTGTGTGAATGTACTGGAGGGGTTTCTGGGTTCGGGTGAATAGATTCACAAATCGTGTGAAGCAGGAACACAGCTTGAAACACCCATAAAAATTGATCAATCATGTGTGTTCATTTCAGGATGAATAGAAATGAGAAAATATCGCAAAACCTTTTGGAATGCTGCACTGCTGCGGGGTTTATGAAATATTAGAGTGTGGTCGATATCTGTTCCTGTTGGAGTAGATCAATAGAAAACAGAGATAGAGACATTTCACTTCGTACGATAAATATCAAACATCTTCAAAACTTTTCCTGTTTTCAACCTATTCCAAAGTTAAAACACAGAGAGAGAGCTCCACAGAATGGAGCGACCCCTCACCAATAACATACAGCATTTCTAAACAGAACCAACTAATTTCAGTCCAGTTACTGACCCACACACAGTACAATTGCACAACGACAGATAGTCCCAGTAATAGATAGATAATTGGATCAGATATTCCACTCTGGTGAGGGACCCACCCTCAGTGTGATTTTATTCTTACTCCCACTACACCTTCCTTCAGAGAGATTGCCTTCACTGAGATCCAATCTAACATTATACAAAACTCCATTCAATATAACAACTTTATTGATCAGAGATCCGTGATTTACAAACAGGTGTATTGTTAGATAATGAAATGGATTCAAAACATAGACATTATGAACGAGATTTGAATTCAGTGAATTATATCGTTGACCAGGTGTTTGTCTAACAGTGAGCACGAGATCAGCGTTAAACATTTTCAGTCGCTGTTTAAAATGAGAGAGCCGATCACACACAGATTTACACACATTCAAAGGTGATAGTCACTTACCAGGAACACCAACAATAGCAAGGATTGGGTAGAATATTTTCTCAGCAATTTCAATTGGATAAAGCATTTTCAGTGTGAAGTGATGTGTGCCTTCCTGCGATTGGCAATCTCTCTGTCTGAAACTCTGAGGTTATATATTCTCCAAGCTTTTAATTAATGCCCTGAGGAACCACCTCAGGGATATTGAGGTTGTGACATCGTTTAACTTATTTTTCAAAGATGTGAACAAACAGATTCCGATATTTGGTTCAGTGAAAGAAAATATTATTTTAGTGAGTGAGTGACCTATTTCCAAACACTGGACTGTGTTGATCACATTGTTCAGCGAACATTAACAGAAAGGATGCTGTCCACTCAGACACCATCAGTCCCATCTCTACGTCTCAGATTGTTTCAGTGATATCACTCACTCCACTGTAACAATTTAATGATTCAGTTCCAATTGTCAGTGTGTTTCTCTGGGAGGTTCCACTGAACTCTGGGGTGTAGCTGCGTCGGGAACTGTGACCATTCAGTGATTCAGTTCCAATTGTCAGTGTGTTTCCCTGGGTGGGTCCACTGCACTATGGGGTGTAGCTGTCTCTGTAACTGTGACCATTCAGTGATTCAGTTCCAATTGTCAGTGTGTTTCGCTGGGTGGTTCCACTGCACTCTGGGGTGTAGCTGCCTCTGTAACTGTGACCATTCAGTGATTCAGTTCCAATTGTCAGTGTGTTTCTCTGGGTGGTTCCACTGCATCTGGGGTGTAGCTGTCTCTGTAACTGTGACCATTCAGTGATTCAGTTCCAGTTGTCAGTGTGTTTCTCTGGGTGGGTCCACTGCACTCTGGGGAGTAGCTGCCTCTGTAACTATGACCATTCAGTGATTCAGTTCCAATTGTCAGTGTGTTTCTCTGGGTGGTTCCACTGCACTCTGGGCTGTAGCTGCCTCTGTAACTGTGACCATTCAGTGATTCAGTTCCAATTGTCAGTGTGTTTCTCTGGATGATTCCACTGCACTCTGGGGGTGTAGCTGCCTCTGTAACTGTGACCATTCAGTAATTCAGTTCCAATTGTGTTTCTCTGGATGGTTCCACTTCTCTCTGGGGATGTAGCTGTCTCTGTAACTGAGACCATTCAGTGATTCAGTTCCAATTGTCAGTGTGTTTCTCTGGGTGGGTCCACTGCACTCTGGGATGTAGCTGCCTCTGTAACTGTGACAATTCAGTGATTCAGTTTCAATTGTCAGTGTGTTTGCTGGATGGTTGCACTGCTCTCTGGGGTGGAGCTGCCTCTGTAACTGTGACCATTCAGTGATTCAGTTCCAATTGCCTGTGTGTTTCTCTGGTTGGTTCCACTACACTTTGGGGTGGAGCTGCCTCTGTAACTGTGACCATTCAGTGATTCAGTTCCTATTGTCAGTGTATTTCTCTGGGTGGTTCCACTGCATCTGGGGTGTAGCTGTCTCTGTAACTGTGACCATTCAGTGATTCAGTTCCAGTTGTCAGTGTGTTTCTCTGGGTGGGTCCACTGCACTCTGGGGAGTAGCTGCCCCTGTAATTATGACCATTCAGTGATTCAGTTCCAATTGTCAGTGTGTTTCTCTGGGTGGTTCCACTGCACTCTGGGCTGTAGCTGCCTCTGTAACTGTGACCATTCAGTGATTCAGTTCCAATTGTCAGTGTGTTTCTCTGGATGATTCCACTGCACTCTGGGGGTGTAGCTGCCTCTGTAACTGTGACCATTCAGTAATTCAGTTCCAATTGTGTTTCTCTGGATGGTTCCACTTCTCTCTGGGGATGTAGCTGTCTCTGTAACTGAGACCATTCAGTGATTCAGTTCCAATTGTCAGTGTGTTTCTCTGGGTGGGTCCACTGCACTCTGGGATGTAGCTGCCTCTGTAACTGTGACAATTCAGTGATTCAGTTTCAATTGTCAGTGTGTTTGCTGGATGGTTGCACTGCTCTCTGGGGTGGAGCTGCCTCTGTAACTGTGACCATTCAGTGATTCAGTTCCAATTGCCTGTGTGTTTCTCTGGTTGGTTCCACTACACTCTGGGGTGGAGCTGCCTCTGTAACTGTGACCATTCAGTGATTCAGTTCCTATTGTCAGTGTATTTCTCTGGATGGTTCCACTGCACCCTAGTGTGAAGCTGCCACTGTAAGTGTGACCATTCAGTGATTCAGTTCCATTTGCCAGTGTGTTTCTCTGGGTGGTTCCACTGCACTCTGGGATGTAGCTGCCTCTGTAACTGTGACCATTCAGTGATTCAGTTCCAATTGTCAGTGTGTTTCTCTGGGTGGGTCCACTGCACTCTGGGATGTAGTTGCCTTTGTAACTGTGACCATTCAGTGGTTCAGTTCCAATTGTCAGTGCGTTTCTCTGGCTGGTTCTACTGTACACTGGCGTATAGCTCCCTCTGTAACTGTGACCATTCAGTGATTCAGTTCCAATTGTCGGTGTGGTTCTCTGGATGGTTCCACTGCTCTCTGGGCAGTAGCTGCCTCTGTAACTCTGACCATTCAGTGATTCAGTTCCAATTGTCAGTGTGTTTCTCTGGGTGGTTTCACTGCAATCTGGGGTGTAGCTGTCTCTGCAACTATGACCATTCAGTGATTCAGTTCCAGTTGTCAGTGTATTTCGCTGGGTGGTTCCACTGCACTCTGGGATGTAGCTGCCCCTGTAACTAATGACATTTCAGTGGTTCACTTCCAGTTGTCAGTGTGTTTCTCTGGGTGGTTCCACTGCACTCTGGGCTGCAGCTGACTCTGTAACTGTGACCATTCAGTGATTCAGTTCCCATTGTCAGTGTGTTTCTCTCGGTGGCTCCACTGCACTGTGGCGTGTAGCTGCCTCTGGAGCTTTGACCATTCAGTAATTCAATTCCCATTGTCAGTGTGTTTCTCTGGGTGGTTCCACTGCACTCTGGGGTGTAGCTGTCTCTGTAACTATGACCATTCAGTGATTCAGTTCCAATTGTCAGTGTGTTTCTCTCGGTGGTTCCACTGCACTCTGGGGTGTAGCAGCCTCTGTAAATGTGACGATTCAGTGATTCAGTTCCAAGTATTTGTGTGTTTCTCTGGGTGATTCCCCTGAACTCTGGGCTGCAGCTGCCTCTGTAAATGTGACCATTCAGTGATTCAGTTCCAATTCTCAGTGTGTTTCTCACTGTGGCTCCACTGCACTCTGGCGTATGGCTGCCGCTGGAACTGTGACAATTCAGTGATTCAATTCCAATTGTCAGTGTGTTTCTCTGGGTGGTTATACTGCACTCTGTGGTGTAGCTGCCTCTGTAACTGTGACCATTCAGTGATTCAGGTCCAATTGTCAGTGTGTTTCTCTGGATGTTTCCACTGCTATCTGGGGTCCATCTGCCTCTGTAACTGTGACCAGACAGTGATTCAGTTCCAAGTATCAGTGTGTTTCACGCGGTGGGTACACTGATCTCTGGGTTGTAGCTGCCACTGTAACTGTGACCATTCAGTGATTCAGTTCAAATTGTCAGTGTGTCTCTCTGGTTGGTTCCACTGCACTTTGGGGTGTAGCTGCCTCTGTAACTGTGACCATTCAATGATTCAGTTCCTATTGTCACTGCGTTTCTCTGGGTGGTTCCAATGCACTCTGGGATGTAGCTGCCTCTGTAACTGTGAGAATTCAGTGATTCAGTTCCAATTGTCAGCGTGTTTCTCTGGGTGGTTTCACAGTTCTCTGGTATGTAGCTGCCTCTGTAACTGTGACAATTCAGTGATTCAGTTCCAATTGTCAGTGTGTTTCTCTGGGTGGTTCCACGGCTCTCTGGTATGTAGCTGGGTCTTTAACTGTGACCATTCAGTGATTCAGTTCCTATTGTCAGTGTGTTTTTCTGGGTGGTTCCACTGCACTCTGGGGTGCATCTGTCTCTGTAACTCTGATAATTCAGTGATTCAGTTCCAATTGTCAATGATTTTCTCTGGATGGGTCCACTGCACTCTGGGGTGTAGCTGTCCCTGTAACTGTGACCATTCAGTGATTCAGTTCCAATTGTCAATGATTTTCTCTGGATGGGTCCTCTGCACTCTGGGGTGTAGCTGTCTTTGTAACTGTGACCATTCAGTGATTCAGTTCCAATTGTCAGTGTGTTTCTCTGGATGTTTCCACTGCTCTCTGGGGTGCAGCTGCCTCTGTAACAGTGACCATTCAGTGATTCACTTCAAATTGTCAGTGTGTTTCTCTGGGTGGTTCCACTGCACTCTGGGATGCAGCTGCCTCTGGAACAGTGACCATTCAGTGATTGAATTCCAATTGTCAGTGTGTTTCTCTGGGTGGTTCCACTGCACTCTGGGGTGTAGCTGTCTCTGGAACTATGACCATTCTGTGATTCAGTTCCAATTGTCAGTGTGTTTCTCTCGGTGGTTCCACTGCTCTCTGGGATGTAGCTGACTCTGTAAATGTGACGATTCAGTGATTCAGTTCCAATTATCAGTGTGTTTCTCTCGGTGATTCCACTGAACTCTGGGCTGCAGCTGCCTCTGTAACTGTGACCATTCAGTGATTCAGTTCTAATTGTCAGTGTATTTCTCTGGGTGGCTCCACTGCACTCTGACGTGTAGCTGCCTCTGGAACTGTGACCATTCAGTGATTTAATTCAATTGTCAGTGTGTTTCTCTGGGTGGTTCCACTGCACTCTGACGTGTTGCTTCCTCTGTAACTGTGACCATTCAGTGATTCAGTTCCAATTGTCAGTGTGTTTCTCTGGATGTTTCCACTGCTATCTGGGGTCCATCTGCCTCTGTAACTGTGACCAGACAGTGATTCAGTTCCATTTGTCAGTGTGTTTCTCGCGGTGGGTCCACTGTTCTCTGGGTTCTAGCTGCCACTGTAACTGTGACCATTCAGTGATTCAGTTCAAAGTGTCAGTGCGTCTCTCTGGTTGGTTCCATTGCACTCTGGGGTGTAGCTGCCTCTGTATCTGTGACCAATCAGTGATTCAGTTCCAATTGTCAGCGTGTTTCTCTGGGTGGTTTCACAGTTCTCTGGTAAGTAGATGCCTCTGTAACTGTGACCATTCACTGATTCAGTTCCAATTGTCAGTGTGTTTCTCTGGGTGGTTCAACTGCACTCTGGGGTGTAGCTGCCTCTGTAACTGTGACCATTCAGTGATTCAGTTGCAGTTGTCAGTGTGTTTCTCTGGGTGGTTCCAATGCACTCTGGGGTATAGCTGCCTCTGTAATTGTGACCATTCAACGATACTGTTCCAATTGTCAGTGTGTTTCTCTGGGTGGTTACACTGCACTCTGGGTTGTAGCAGCCTCTGTAACTGTGACCATTCAGTGATTCAGTTCCAAATGTCAATATGTTTCTCTGGATGGGACCACTGCACTCTGGGATGTAGCTGTCTCTGTAACTGTGACCATTCAATGATTCAGTTCCAATTGTCAGTGTGTTTCTCTGGGTGGTTCAACTGCTCTCTGGGGTGTAGCTGCCTCTGTAACTGATCATTCAGTGATTCAGTTCCAGTTGTCAGTGTGTTTCTCTGGGTGTTTCCACTGCACTCTGGGATGTAGGTATCTCTGTAACTGTGAACATTCAGTGTTTCAGTTCCAATTGTCAGTGCATTTCTTTGGGTGCTTTTACTGCACACTGGCGTTTAGCTGCCTCTGTAACTGTAACCATTCAGTGATTCAGTTCCAACTTTCTGTGTGTTTCTATGGATGGGTCCACTGCTCTCTGGGCTGTAGCTGCCTCTGTAACTGTGACCATTCAGCGATTCAGTTACAATTGTCAGTGTGTTTCTCTGTGTGGTTCCACTGCTCGCTGGTGTGTAGCTGCCTCTGTAATTTTGAGCATTCAGTGATTCAGTTCCAACTGTCAGTGTGTTTCTCTAGGTGGGCCCACTGCTCTCTGGTGTGTAGCTGCCTCTGTAATAGTGACCATTCAGTGATTCAGTTCCAATTGTCAGTGTGTTTCTCTGGGTGGTCTCTCTGCTCTCTGGTGTGTAGCTGCCTCTGAAACTATGACCATGTCAGTGATTCAGTTCCAATTGTCTGTGTGTTTCTCTGGGTTGGTCCGCTGCACTCTGGGATGTAGTTGCCACCGTAACTGTGACCATTCAGTGATTCAGATCTAATTGTCAGTGCGTTTCTCTGTGTGGTTCTACTGTACACTGGCGTGTAGCTGCCTCTGTAACTGTGACCATTCAGTGATTCAGTTCCAATTGTCAGTGTCTATCTCTACTTGGTTCAACTGCTCTCTGGGGTATAGCTGCCTCTATAACTGTGACCATTCAGCGATTCAGTTCCAATTGTCAGTGTGTTTCACTGCGTGGTTCCACTTCTCTCTTGTGTGTAGCTGCCTCTGTAACTGTGACCATTCAGTGATTCAGTTCAAATTGTCAGTGTGTTTCTCTGGGTGGTTCCACTGCACTCTGGGGTGTAGCTGTCTCTGTAACTATGACCATTCAATGATTCATTTCCAATTGTCAGTGTGTTTTTCTGTGTGGTTCCACTGCACTCTGGGATGTTGCTGCCTCTGTAACTGTGACCATTCAGTGATTCAGTTCCAATTGACAGTGTGTTTTTCTGTGTGGTTCAACTGCTCTCTGGCGTGTAGCTGCCTTTGTAACTGTGACCATTCAGTCATTCAGTTCCAATTGTCAGTGTGTTTCTCTGTGTGGTTACACTGCACTCTGGGGTGTAGCTGCCTCTGTAACTGTGACCATTCAGTGATTCAGTTCCAATTGTCAGTGTGTTTCTCTGTGTGGTTCAACTGCTCTCTGGCGTGTAGCTGCCTTTGTAACTGTGACCATTCAGTCATTCAGTTCCAAATGTCAGTGTGTTTCTTTGGGTTGTTCCACTGCTATCTGGTGGTTAGCTGCCTCTGCAACTGTGACCATTCAGTGATTCAGTTCCAATTGTCAGTGCATTTCTCTAGGTGGTTCTACTGCACTCTGGGATGTAGCTGCCTCTGTCGCTGTGACCATTCAGTGATTCAGTTCCAATTGTCAGTGTATTTCTCTGGGTGGTTCTACTGCACTCTGGACTGTCGCTGCCTCTGTAACTGTGACCATTCAGTGATTCAGTTCCAGTTGTCAGTGTGATTCTCTGGGTGGTTCCACTGCTCTCTGGGGTGTAGCTGCCACTGTAACTGTGACCATTCAGTGATTCAGTTCCAATTATCAGTGTGTTTCTCTGGGTGGGCCCACTGCTCTCTTGTGCGTAGCTGCCTCTGTAATTGTGACCATTCAGTGATTCAGTTCCAATTATCTGTGTGTTTCCCTGGTTGGTGCCACTCCACTCTGGGGTGGAGCTGCCTCTGTAACTGTGACCATTCAGTGAATCAGTTCATATTGTCTGTGTGTTTCTCTGGGTGGTTCCACTGCACCCTGGTGTGTATTTGCCACTGTAACTGTGACCATTCAGTGATTCAGTTCCAATTGTCAGTGTGTTTCTCTGGGTGGTTCCACTGCACTCTGGGATGAAGCTGCCTCTGTAACTGTGACCATTCAGTGATCAGTTCCAAGTGTCAGTCTGTTTCTCTGGGTGGGTCCCCTGCACTCTGGGATGTAGCTGCCTCTGAAACAATGACCATGTCAGTGATTCAGTTCCAATTGTCTGTGTGTTTCTCTGGGTTGGTCCGCTGCACTCTGGGATGTAGTTGCCACCGTAACTGTGACCATTCAGTGATTCAGATCTAATTGTCAGTGTGTCTCTCTGTTTGGTTCCACTGTACTCTGGGGTGTAGCTGTCTCTGTAACTGTGAGCATTCAGTGATTCAGTTCCTATTGTCAGTGTGTTTCTCTGGGTGGTTCCACTGCACCCTGGTGTGTAGCTTCCACTGTAAATGTTTCCATTCAGTGATTCAGTTCCAATTGTCAGTGTGTTTCTCTGAGTGGTTCTACTGCACTCGGGGATGTAGCTGCCTCTATAACTGTGACCATTCAATGATTCAGTACCAATTGCCAGTTTGTTTTCTGCGTGGTTCCACTGCACTCTGGGATGTAGGTGCCTCTGTAGCTGTGACCATGCAATGATTCAGTTCCAGTTGTCATTGTGTTTCTCTGGGTGGTTCCACTGCACTCTGGGGTGTAGATGACTCTGTAACTGTGACCATTCAGTGATTCCGATCCAATTGTCAATGTGTTTCTCTGGGTGGGTCCACTGCATTCTGGGATGTAGCTGCCTCTGTAACTGTGACCATTCAGTGATTCAGTTCCAATTGTCAGTATCTTTCTCTGGATGGTTTCCCTGCTCTCTGTGGTGTAGCAGCCTCTGTAACTGTGACCGTTCAGCGATTCTATTCCAATTGTCAGTGTATTTCTCTCGGTGGTTCCACTACTCTCTGGTGCGTAGCTGCCTCTGTAACTGTGACCATTCAGTGATTCAATTCCAATTGATAGTGTGTTTCTCTGGGTGGTTCCACTGCTCTCTGGGTTGTTGCTGCCTCTGTACCTGTTACCATTCTGTGATTCAGTTCCAATTGTCAGTCTGTTTCTCTCAGTGGGTCCACTGCTCTCTGGGGTGTAGATGCCACTGTAACTGTGACAATTCAGTGATTCAGTTCCAATTGTCAGTGTGTTTCTCTGGGTGGTTCTACTGCACTCGGGGATGAAGCTGCCTCTGTAACTGTGACCATTCAATGATTCAGTTCCAATTGTCAGTGTGTTTCTCTGGGTGGTTCCACTGCACTCTGTGGTGTAGCTGCCTCTGTAACTGAGACCATACAGTGATTCAGTTCCAATTGTCAGTGTTGTTCTCTGGATGGTTCACTTGCTCTCTGTGGTGTAGCTGCCTCTGTAACTGTGACCATTCAGCGATTCAGTTCGAATTGTCAGTGTGTTTCTCTGGATTGTTCCACTTCTCTCTGGGGTGTAGCTGCCTCTGTAACTGTGACCATTCAGCGACTCCATTCCAATTGTCAGTGTGTTTCTCTGGATGGTTCCGCTGCTCTCTGGGGTGCAGCTGCCTCTGTAACTGTGACAATTCAGTTATTCAGTTCCAATTGTCAGTGTATTTCTCTGGGTGATTCCACTGCTCTCTGGGATGTAGCTATCTCTGTAACTGTGAACATTCAGTGATTCAGTTCCAATTGTCAGAGTGTTTCTGTGGATGGTTCCGCTGCTCTCTTGGGTGCAGCTGCCTCTGTAACTGTGACCATCCAGTGATTCAGTTCCAATTGTCAGTGTGTTTCTCTGGGTGGTTCCACTCCACTCTGGGGTGCAGCTGCCTCTATAACTGTGACCATCCAGTGATTCAGTTCCAATTGTCAATGTATTTCTCTGGGTGGTTCTACTGCACTCTGGGCTGTCGCTGCCTCTGTAAAGGTGGCCATTCAGTGATTCAGTTCCAATTGTCAGTGTGTTTCTCTGGGCTGTTCCACTGCTCTCTGGGGTGTAGCTGCCTCTGTACCTGAGACCATTCAATGATTCAGTTTCAATTGTCAGTCTGTTTCTCTCAGTGGGTCCACTGCTCTCTGGGGTGTAGATTCCACTGTAACTGTGACAATTCAGTGATTCAGTTCCAATTGACAGTGTGTTTCTCTGGGTGGTTCTATAGCACTCTGGGATGTAGCTGCCTCTATAGCTGTGACCATTCAGTGATTCTGTTCCAATTGCAAGTGTGTTTCTCTGTGTGGTTCCACTGCACTCTGAGGTGTAGCTGTCTCTGTAACTGTGACCATTCAGTGATTCAGTTCTAATTGCCAGCGTGTTTTTTCTCTCGGTGGTTCTACTGCACTCTGGGATGTAGCTGCCTCTGTCGCTGTGACCATTCAGTGATTCAGTTCCAATTGTCAGTGTATTTCTCTGGGTGGTTCTACTGCACTCTGGGCTGTCGCTGCCTCTGTAAAGGTGGCCATTCAGTGATTCATTTCCAATTGTCATTGTGTTTCTCTGGGCTGTTCCACTGCTCTCTGGGATGTAGCTGCATCTGTAACTGTGACCATTCAGTGATTCAGTTCCAATTGTCAGTGTGTTTCTCTGGGTGGTTCCACTGCTCTCTGGGGTGTAGCTGCCTCTGTAACTGTGACCATTCAGTGATTCAGTTCCAATTGTCAGTGTGTTTCTCGCGGTGGTTCTACTGCACACTGGGATGTAGCTGCCACTGTAACTGTGACCATTCAGTGATTCAGTTCCAATTGTCAGTGTGTTTCTCTGGGTGGTTCCACTGCACTCTGGGATGTAGCTGCCTCTGTAACTGTGACCATTCAGTGATTCAGTTCCAATTGTCAGTGTGTTTCTCTGGGTGGTTCCACTGCACTCTGTGGTGTAGCTGCCTCTGTAACTGTGACCATTCAGTGATTCAGTTCCAATTGTCAGTGTGTTTCTCTGGGTGGTTCCACTGCACTCTGGCATGTAGCTGCCTCTGTAACCGTGATCATTCAGTGATTCAGTTCCAATTGTCAGTGTGTTTCTCTCGGTGGTTCCACTGCACTCTGGCATGTAGCTGCCTCTGTAACCGTGATCATTCAGTGATTCAGTTCCAATTGTCAGTGTGTTTCTCTCGGTGGTTCACTGCTCTCTGGGGTGTAGCTGCCTCTGTGACCATTCAGTGATTCAGTTCCAATTGTCAGTGTGTTTCTCTGGGCGATTCCACTGCTCTCTGGGATGTAGATGCCTCTGTAACTGTAACCATTCAATGATTCAGTTCCAATTCTCAGTGTGATTCTCTGGTTTGGTCCACTGCACTCTGGGATGTTGCTGCCTCTGTAACTGTGACCATTCACTGATTTAGTTCCAATTCTCAGTGTGTTTCTCTGGGCGGGTCCACTGCACTCTGGGGTGTAGCTGCCTGTGTAACTGTGACCATTCAGTGATTCAGTTTCAATTGTCAGTGTGTTTCTCTGGGTGGATGCACTGCAATCTGGGGTGTAGCTGCCTCTGTAACTGTGACCATTCAGTGATTCACTTCCAATTGTCAGTGTGTTTCTCTCGGTGGTTCTACTGCACTCTGGGGTGTAGCTGCCACTGTAACTGTGACCATTCACTGAATCCGTTCCAATTGTCAATGTGTTTGTCTCGGTCATTCTACTGCACTCTGGGGTTTAGCTGCCTCTGTACCTGTCTGCATTTTGTGATTCAGTGCCAATTGTCAGTGTGTTTCTCTGGGTGGTTCCACTGCACTCTGGGATGTAGCTGCCTCTGTAACTGTGACCATTCAGTGATTCAGTTCCAATTGTCAGTGCATTTCTCTGGGTGGTTCTACTGCACTCTGGTGTGTCGCTGCCTCTGTAAAGGTGGCCATTCAGTGATTCAGTTTCAAATATCAGTGTGTTTCTCTGGGCTGTTCCACTGCTCTCTGGGATGTAGCTGCATCTGTAACTGTGACCATTCAGTGATTCAGTTCCAATTGTCAGTGTGTTTCTCTGGGTGGTTCCACTGCTCTCTGGGGTGTAGCTGCCTCTGTAACTGTGACCATTCAGTGATTCAGTTCCAATTGTCAGTGTGTTTCTCTCGGTGGTTCTACTGCACTCTGGGATGTAGCTGCCACTGTAACTGTGACCTTTCAGTGACTCAGTTCCAATTGTCAGTGTGTTTCTCTCGGTAATGCTACTGCACTCTGGGGTTTAGCTGCCTCTGTTACTGTCTCCATTCAGTGATTCAGTTCCAATTGTCAGTGTGTTTCTCTGGGTGGTTCCACTGCACTCTGGGATGTAGCTGCCTCTGTAACTGTGACCATTCAGTGATTCAGTTCCAATTGTCAGTGTATTTCTCTGGGTGGTTCTACTGCACTCTGGACTGTCGCTGCCTCTGTAACTGTGACCATTCAGTGATTCAGTTCCAGTTGTCAGTGTGATTCTCTGGGTGGTTCCACTGCTCTCTGGGGTGTAGCTGCCACTGTAACTGTGACCATTCAGTGATTCAGTTCCAATTGTCAGTGTGTTTCTCTGGGTGGGCCCACTGCTCTCTTGTGCGTAGCTGCCTCTGTAATTGTGACCATTCAGTGATTCAGTTCCAATTATCTGTGTGTTTCCCTGGTTGGTGCCACTCCACTCTGGGGTGGAGCTGCCTCTGTAACTGTGACCATTCAGTGAATCAGTTCATATTGTCTGTGTGTTTCTCTGGGTGGTTCCACTGCACCCTGGTGTGTATTTGCCACTGTAAGTGTGACCATTCAGTGATTCAGTTCCAATTGTAAGTGTGTTTCTCTGGGTGGTTCCACTGCACTCTGGGATGAAGCTGCCTCTGTAACTGTGACCATTCAGTGATCAGTTCCAAGTGTCAGTCTGTTTCTCTGGGTGGGTCCCCTGCACTCTGGGATGTAGCTGCCTCTGAAACAATGACCATGTCAGTGATTCAGTTCCAATTGTCTGTGTGTTTCTCTGGGTTGGTCCGCTGCACTCTGGGATGTAGTTGCCACCGTAACTGTGACCATTCAGTGATTCAGATCTAATTGTCAGTGTGTCTCTCTGTTTGGTTCCACTGTACTCTGGGGTGTAGCTGTCTCTGTAACTGTGAGCATTCAGTGATTCAGTTCCTATTGTCAGTGTGTTTCTCTGGGTGGTTCCACTGCACCCTGGTGTGTAGCTTCCACTGTAAATGTTTCCATTCAGTGATTCAGTTCCAATTGTCAGTGTGTTTCTCTGAGTGGTTCTACTGCACTCGGGGATGTAGCTGCCTCTATAACTGTGACCATTCAATAATTCAGTACCAATTGCCAGTTTGTTTTCTGCGTGGTTCCACTGCACTCTGGGATGTAGGTGCCTCTGTAGCTGTGACCATGCAATGATTCAGTTCCAGTTGTCATTGTGTTTCTCTGGGTGGTTCCACTGCACTCTGGGGTGTAGATGACTCTGTAACTGTGACCATTCAGTGATTCCGATCCAATTGTCAATGTGTTTCTCTGGGTGGGTCCACTGCATTCTGGGATGTAGCTGCCTCTGTAACTGTGACCATTCAGTGATTCAGTTCCAATTGTCAGTATCTTTCTCTGGATGGTTTCCCTGCTCTCTGTGGTGTAGCAGCCTCTGTAACTGTGACCGTTCAGCGATTCTATTCCAATTGTCAGTGTATTTCTCTCGGTGGTTCCACTGCTCTCTGGTGCGTAGCTGCCTCTGTAACTGTGACCATTCAGTGATTCAATTCCATTTGATAGTGTGTTTCTCTGGGTGGTTCCACTGCTCTCTGGGTTGTTGCTGCCTCTGTACCTGTTACCATTCTGTGATTCAGTTCCAATTGTCAGTCTGTTTCTCTCAGTGGGTCCACTGCTCTCTGGGGTGTAGATGCCACTGTAACTGTGACAATTCAGTGATTCAGTTCCATTTGTCAGTGTGTTTCTCTGGGTGGTTCTACTGCACTCGGGGATGAAGCTGCCTCTGTAACTGTGACCATTCAGTGATTCAGTTCCAATTGTCAGTGTGTTTCTCTCGGTGGTTCTACTGCACTCTGGGATGTAGCTGCCACTGTAACTGTGACCTTTCAGTGACTCAGTTCCAATTGTCAGTGTGTTTCTCTCGGTAATGCTACTGCACTCTGGGGTTTAGCTGCCTCTGTTACTGTCTCCATTCAGTGATTCAGTTCCAATTGTCAGTGTGTTTCTCTGGGTGGTTCCACTGCACTCTGGGATGTAGCTGCCTCTGTAACGGTGACCATTCAGTGATTCAGTTCCAATTGTCAGTGTATTTCTCTGGGTGGTTCTACTGCACTCTGGACTGTCGCTGCCTCTGTAACTGTGACCATTCAGTGATTCAGTTCCAGTTGTCAGTGTGATTCTCTGGGTGGTTCCACTGCTCTCTGGGGTGTAGCTGCCACTGTAACTGTGACCATTCAGTGATTCAGTTCCAATTGTCAGTGTGTTTCTCTGGGTGGGCCCACTGCTCTCTTGTGCGTAGCTGCCTCTGTAATTGTGACCATTCAGTGATTCAGTTCCAATTATCTGTGTGTTTCCCTGGTTGGTGCCACTCCACTCTGGGGTGGAGCTGCCTCTGTAACTGTGACCATTCAGTGAATCAGTTCATATTGTCTGTGTGTTTCTCTGGGTGGTTCGACTGCACCCTGGTGTGTATTTGCCACTGTAACTGTGACCATTCAGTGATTCAGTTCCAATTGTCAGTGTGTTTCTCTGGGTGGTTCCACTGCACTCTGGGATGAAGCTGCCTCTGTAACTGTGACCATTCAGTGATCAGTTCCAAGTGTCAGTCTGTTTCTCTGGGTGGGTCCCCTGCACTCTGGGATGTAGCTGCCTCTGAAACAATGACCATGTCAGTGATTCAGTTCCAATTGTCTGTGTGTTTCTCTGGGTTGGTCCGCTGCACTCTGGGATGTAGTTGCCACCGTAACTGTGACCATTCAGTGATTCAGATCTAATTGTCAGTGTGTCTCTCTGTTTGGTTCCACTGTACTCTGGGGTGTAGCTGTCTCTGTAACTGTGAGCATTCAGTGATTCAGTTCCTATTGTCAGTGTGTTTCTCTGGGTGGTTCCACTGCACCCTGGTGTGTAGCTTCCACTGTAAATGTTTCCATTCAGTGATTCAGTTCCAATTGTCAGTGTGTTTCTCTGAGTGGTTCTACTGCACTCGGGGATGTAGCTGCCTCTATAACTGTGACCATTCAATGATTCAGTACCAATTGCCAGTTTGTTTTCTGCGTGGTTCCACTGCACTCTGGGATGTAGGTGCCTCTGTAGCTGTGACCATGCAATGATTCAGTTCCAGTTGTCATTGTGTTTCTCTGGGTGGTTCCACTGCACTCTGGGGTGTAGATGACTCTGTAACTGTGACCATTCAGTGATTCCGATCCAATTGTCAATGTGTTTCTCTGGGTGGGTCCACTGCATTCTGGGATGTAGCTGCCTCTGTAACTGTGACCATTCAGTGATTCAGTTCCAATTGTCAGTATCTTTCTCTGGATGGTTTCCCTGCTCTCTGTGGTGTAGCAGCCTCTGTAACTGTGACCGTTCAGCGATTCTATTCCAATTGTCAGTGTATTTCTCTCGGTGGTTCCACTGCTCTCTGGTGCGTAGCTGCCTCTGTAACTGTGACCATTCAGTGATTCAATTCCATTTGATAGTGTGTTTCTCTGGGTGGTTCCACTGCTCTCTGGGTTGTTGCTGCCTCTGTACCTGTTACCATTCTGTGATTCAGTTCCAATTGTCAGTCTGTTTCTCTCAGTGGGTCCACTGCTCTCTGGGGTGTAGATGCCACTGTAACTGTGACAATTCAGTGATTCAGTTCCATTTGTCAGTGTGTTTCTCTGGGTGGTTCTACTGCACTCGGGGATGAAGCTGCCTCTGTAACTGTGAACATTCAATTATTCAGTTCCAATTGTCAGTGTGTTTCTCTGGGTGGTTCCACTGCACTCTGTGGTGTAGCTGCCTCTGTAACTGAGACCATACAGTGATTCAGTTCCAATTGTCAGTGTTGTTCTCTGGATGGTTCACTTGCTCTCTGTGGTGTAGCTGCCTCTGTAACTGTGACCATTCAGCGATTCAGTTCGAATTGTCAGTGTGTTTCTCTGGATTGTTCCACTTCTCTCTGGGGTGTAGCTGCCTCTGTAACTGTGACCATTCAGCGACTCCATTCCAATTGTCAGTGTGTTTCTCTGGATGGTTCCGCTGCTCTCTGGGGTGCAGCTGCCTCTGTAACTGTGACAATTCAGTTATTCAGTTCCAATTGTCAGTGTATTTCTCTGGGTGATTCCACTGCTCTCTGGGATGTAGCTATCTCTGTAACTGTGAACATTCAGTGATTCAGTTCCAATTGTCAGAGTGTTTCTGTGGATGGTTCCGCTGCTCTCTTGGGTGCAGCTGCCTCTGTAACTGTGACCATCCAGTGATTCAGTTCCAATTGTCAGTGTGTTTCTCTGGGTGGTTCCACTGCACTCTGGGGTGCAGCTGCCTCTGTAACTGTGACCATCCAGTGATTCAGTTCCAATTGTCAATGTATTTCTCTGGGTGGTTCTACTGCACTCTGGGCTGTCGCTGCCTCTGTAAAGGTGGCCATTCAGTGATTCAGTTCCAATTGTCAGTGTGTTTCTCTGGGCTGTTCCACTGCTCTCTGGGGTGTAGCTGCCTCTGTACCTGAGACCATTCAATGATTCAGTTTCAATTGTCAGTCTGTTTCTCTCAGTGGGTCCACTGCTCTCTGGGGTGTAGATTCCACTGTAACTGTGACAATTCAGTGATTCAGTTCCAATTGACAGTGTGTTTCTCTGGGTGGTTCTATAGCACTCTGGGATGTAGCTGCCTCTATAGCTGTGACCATTCAGTGATTCTGTTCCAATTGCAAGTGTGTTTCTCTGTGTGGTTCCACTGCACTCTGAGGTGTAGCTGTCTCTGTAACTGTGACCATTCAGTGATTCAGTTCTAATTGCCAGCGTGTTGTTTCTCTCGGTGGTTCTACTGCACTCTGGGATGTAGCTGCCTCTGTCGCTGTGACCATTCAGTGATTCAGTTCCAATTGTCAGTGTATTTCTCTGGGTGGTTCTACTGCACTCTGGGCTGTCGCTGCCTCTGTAAAGGTGGCCATTCAGTGATTCAGTTCCAATTGTCATTGTGTTTCTCTGGGCTGTTCCACTGCTCTCTGGGATCTAGCTGCATCTGTAACTGTGACCATTCAGTGATTCAGTTCCAATTGTCAGTGTGTTTCTCTGGGTGGTTCCACTGCTCTCTGGGGTGTAGCTGCCTCTGTAACTGTGACCATTCAGTGATTCAGTTCCAATTGTCAGTGTGTTTCTCGCGGTGGTTCAACTGCACACTGGGATGTAGCTGCCACTGTAACTGTGACCATTCAGTGATTCAGTTCCAATTGTCAGTGTGTTTCTCTGGGTGGTTCCACTGCACTCTGGGATGTAGCTGCCTCTGTAACTGTGACCATTCAGTGATTCAGTTCCAATTGTCAGTGTGTTTCTCTGGGTGGTTCCACTGCACTCTGTGGTGTAGCTGCCTCTGTAACTGTGACCATTCAGTGATTCAGTTCCAATTGTCAGTGTGTTTCTCTGGGTGGTTCCACTGCACTCTGGCATGTAGCTGCCTCTGTAACCGTGATCATTCAGTGATTCAGTTCCAATTGTCAGTGTGTTTCTCTCGGTGGTTCACTGCTCTCTGGGGTGTAGCTGCCTCTGTGTCTGTGACCATTCAGTGATTCAGTTCCAATTGTCAGTGTGTTTCTCTGGGCGATTCCACTGCTCTCTGGGATGTAGATGCCTCTGTAACTGTAACCATTCAATGATTCAGTTCCAATTCTCAGTGTGATTCTCTGGTTTGGTCCACTGCACTCTGGGATGTTGCTGCCTCTGTAACTGTGACCATTCACTGATTCAGTTCCAATTCTCAGTGTGTTTCTCTGGGCGGGTCCACTGCACTCTGGGGTGTAGCTGCCTGTGTAACTGTGACCATTCAGTGATTCAGTTTCAATTGTCAGTGTGTTTCTCTGGGTGGATGCACTGCAATCTGGGGTGTAGCTGCCTCTGTAACTGTGACCATTCAGTGATTCACTTCCAATTGTCAGTGTGTTTCTCTCGGTGGTTCTACTGCACTCTGGGGTGTAGCTGCCGCTGTAACTGTGACCATTCACTGAATCCGTTCCAATTGTCAATGTGTTTGTCTCGGTCATTCTACTGCACTCTGGGGTTTAGCTGCCTCTGTACCTGTCTGCATTTTATGATTCAGTGCCAATTGTCAGTGTGTTTCTCTGGGTGGTTCCACTGCTCTCTGGGGTGTAGCTGCCTCTGTAACTGTGACCATTCAGTGATTCAGTTCCAATTGTCAGTGTGTTTCTCTCGGTGGTTCTACTGCACTCTGGGATGTAGCTGCCACTGTAACTGTGACCTTTCAGTGACTCAGTTCCAATTGTCAGTGTGTTTCTCTCGGTAATGCTACTGCACTCTGGGGTTTAGCTGCCTCTGTTACTGTCTCCATTCAGTGATTCAGTTCCAATTGTCAGTGTGTTTCTCTGGGTGGTTCCACTGCACTCTGGGATGTAGCTGCCTCTGTAACTGTGACCATTCAGTGATTCAGTTCCAATTGTCAGTGTGTTTCTCTGGGTGGTTCCACTGCACTCTGGGGTGTAGCTGCCTCCGTAACTGTGACCATTCAGTGATTCAGTTCCAATTGTCAGTGTGTTTCTCTGGGTGCTTCCACTGCACTCTGGCATGTAGCTGCCTCTGTAACCGTGATCATTCAGTGATTCAGTTCCAATTGTCAGTGTGTTTCTATGGATGGTTCCGCTGCTCTCTGAGGTGCCGCTGACTCTGCAACTGAGACCATTCAGTGATTCAGTTCCAATTGTCAGTGTGTTTCTCTCGGTGGTTCACTGCTCTCTGGGGTGTAGCTGCCTCTGTATCTGTTACCATTCAGTGATTCAGTTCCAATTGTCAGTGTTTTTCTCTGGGTGCGTCCACTGCACTCTGGGGTGTTGCTGCCTCTGTAACAGTGACCATTCAGTGATTCAGTTCCAATTGTCAGTGTATCTATGTGTGGTTCCACTTCTCTCTGGTATGTTGCTGACTCTGGAACTGTGACCATTCAGTGATTCAGTTCCAATTTTCAGTGTGTTTCTCTGGGTGGTTCCACTGCACTCTGGGAATTGCTGCCTCTGTAACTGTAACCATTCAGTGATTCACTTCCAAATGTCCGTGTGTTTCTCCGGGTGGTTCTATTGCACTCTGGGGTGTAGCTGTCTCTGTAACTGTGACCATTCAGTGATTCAGTTCCAATTGTCAGTGTATTTCTCTGGGTGGTTCTACTGCACTCTGGGCTGTCGCTGCATCTGTAAAGGTGGCCATTCAGTGATTCAGTTCCAAATGTCAGTGTGTTTCTCTGGGCTGTTCCACAGCTCTCTGGGATGTAGCTGCATCTGTAACTGTGACCATTCAGTGACACAGTTCCAATTGTCAGTGTGTTTCTCTGTATGGTTCCACTGCTCTCTGGGGTGCAGCTGACTCTGCAACTGAGACCATTCAGTGATTCAGTTCCAATTGTCAGTGTGTTTCTCTCGGTGGTTCACTGCTCTCTGGGGTGTAGCTGCCTCTGTATCTGTGACCATTCAGTGATTCAGTTCCAATTGTCAGTGTGTTTCTCTCGGTGGTTCACTGCTCTCTGGGGTGTAGCTGCCTCTGTATCTGTGACCATTCACTGATCCAGATCCAATTGTCATTGTATTTCTCCGGGTGGTTCCACTGCATTCTGGGGTGTAACTACCTCTGTAAATGTGGCCTTTCAGTGATACAGTTCCAATTGTCAGTGTGTTTCTCTGGGCTGTTCCGCTGCTCTCTGTGATGTAGCTGCATCTGTAACTGTGACCATTCAGTGATTCAGTTCCAATTGTCAGTGTGTTTCTCTGGGTGCGTCCACTGCACTCTGGGGTGTTGCTGCCTCTGTAACAGTGACCATTCAGTGATTCATTTCCAATTGTCAGTGTATCTATGTGTGGTTCCACTTCTCTCTGGTATGTTGCTGACTCTGTAACTGTGACCATTCAGTGATTCAGTTCCAATTTTCAGTGTGTTTCTCTGGGTGGTTCCACTGCACTCTGGGAAGTAGCTGCCTCTGTAACTGTAACCATTCAGTGATGCACTTCCAATTGTCCGTGTGTTTCTCCGGGTGGTTCTATTGCACTCTGGGGTGTAGCTGTCTCTGTAACTGTGACCATTCAGTGATTCAGTTCCAATTGTCAGTGTATTTCTCTGGGTGGTTCTACTGCACTCTGGGCTGTCGCTGCCTCTGTAAAGGTGGCCATTCAGTGATTCAGTTCCAAATGTCAGTGTGTTTCTCTGGGCTGTTCCACTTCTCTCTGGGATGTAGCTGCATCTGTAACTGTGACCATTCAGTGATTCAGTTCCAATTGTCAGTGTGTTTCTCTGGGTGGTTCCACTGCTCTCTGGGGTGTAGCTGCCTCTGTAACTGTGACCATTCAGTGATTCAGTTCCAATTGTCAGTCTGTTTCTCTGGATGGTTCCGCTGCTCTCTGGGGTGCAGCTGACTCTGCAACTGAGACCATTCAGTGATTCAGTTCCAATTGTCAGTGTGTTTCTCTCGGTGGTTCACTGCTCTCTGGGGTGTAGCTGCCTCTGTATCTGTGACCATTCAGTGATTCAGTTCCAATTGTCAGTGTGTTTCTCTGGGTGATTCCACTGCTCTCCGGGATGTAGATGCCTCTGTAACTGTAACCATTCAATGATTCAGTTCCAATTCTCAGTGTGTCTCTCTGGTTTGGTCCACTGCACTCTGGGATGTAGCTGCCTCTGTAACTGTGACCATTCAGTGATTCAGTTCCAATTCTCAGTGTGTTTCTCTGGGCGGGTCCACTGCACTCTGGGGTGTAGCTGCCTGTGTAACTGTGACCATTCAGTGATTCAGTTTCAATTGTCAGTGTGTTTCTCTGGGTGGATGCACTGCACTCTGGGGTGAAGCTGCCACTGTAAATGTGACCATTCAGTGATTCACTTCCAATTGTCAGTGTGTTTCCCTCGGTGGTTCTACTGCACTCTGGGGTGTAGCTGCCACTGTAACTGTGACCATTCACTGATTCCCTTCCAATTGTCAATGTGTTTCTCTCGGTCATTCTACTCTGGGGTTAAGCTGCCTCTGTAACTGTGACCATTCACTGATTCCGTTCCAATTGTCAATGTGTTTCTCTCGGTCATTCTACTGCACTCTGGGGTTTAGCTGCCTCTGTAACTGTCTCCATTCTGTGATTCAGTTCCAATTGTCAGTGTGTTTCTCTTGGTGGTTCCACTGAACTCTGGGATGTAGCTGCCTCTGTAACTGTGACCATTCAGTGATTCAGTTCCAATTGTCAGTGTGTTTCTCTGGGTGGTTCCACTGCACTCTGGGGTGTAGCTGCCACTGTAACTGTGACCATTCACTGATCCAGTTCCAATTGTCATTGTATTTCTCCGGGTGGTTCCACTGCATTCTGGGGTGTAACTACCTCTGTAAATGTGGCCTTTCAGTGATACAGTTCCAATTGTCAGTGTGTTTCTCTGGGCTGTTCCGCTGCTCTCTGTGATGTAGCTGCATCTGTAACTGTGACCATTCAGTGATTCAGTTCCAATTGTCAGTGTGTTTCTCTGGGTGGGGCAACTGCACTCTGGGATGTAGCTGCCTCTGTAACTGTAACCATTCATTGATTCACTTCCAATTTTCCGTGTGTTTCTCTGGGTAGTTCCACTGCACTCTGGGATGTAGCTGCCACTGTAACAGTGACCATTCAGTGATTCAGTTCCAATTGTCAGTGTATCTATGTGTGGTTCCACTTCTCTCTGGTATGTTGCTGACTCTGTAACTGTGACCATTCAGTGATTCAGTTCCAATTTTCAGCGTGTTTCTCTGAGTGGTTCCACTGCACTCTGGGAAGTAGCTGCCTCTGTAACTGTAACCATTCAGTGATTCACTTCCAATTGTCCGTGTGTTTCTCCGGGTGGTTCTATTGCACGCTGTGGTGTAGCTGTCTCTGTAACTGTGACCATTCAGTGATTCAGTTCCAATTGTCAGTGTATTTCTCTGGGTGGTTCTACTGCACTCTGGGCTGTCGCTGCCTCTGTAAAGGTGGCCATTCAGTGATTCAGTTCCAAATGTCAGTGTGTTTCTCTGGGCTGTTCCACTGCTCTCTGGGATGTAGCTGCATCTGTAACTGTGACCATTCAGTGATTCAGTTCCAATTGTCAGTGTGTTTCTCTGTGTGGTTCCACTGCTCTCTGGGGTGTAGCTGCCTCTGTAAATGTGACCATTCAGTGATTCACTTCCAATTGTCAGTGTGTTTCCCTCGGTGGTTCTACTGCACTCTGGGGTGTAGCTGCCACTGTAACTGTGACCATTCACTGATTCCCTTCCAATTGTCAATGTGTTTCTCTCGGTCATTCTACTCTGGGGTTAAGCTGCCTCTGTAACTGTGACCATTCACTGATTCCGTTCCAATTGTCAATGTGTTTCTCTCGGTCATTCTACTGCACTCTGGGGTTTAGCTGCCTCTGTAACTGTCTCCATTCTGTGATTCAGTTCCAATTGTCAGTGTGTTTCTCTTGGTGGTTCCACTGAACTCTGGGATGTAGCTGCCTCTGTAACTGTGACCATTCAGTGATTCAGTTCCAATTGTCAGTGTGTTTCTCTGGGTGGTTCCACTGCACTCTGGGGTGTAGCTGCCACTGTAACTGTGACCATTCACTGATCCAGTTCCAATTGTCATTGTATTTCTCCGGGTGGTTCCACTGCATTCTGGGGTGTAACTACCTCTGTAAATGTGGCCTTTCAGTGATACAGTTCCAATTGTCAGTGTGTTTCTCTGGGCTGTTCCGCTGCTCTCTGTGATGTAGCTGCATCTGTAACTGTGACCATTCAGTGATTCAGTTCCAATTGTCAGTGTGTTTCTCTGGGTAGGGCAACTGCACTCTGGGATGTAGCTGCCTCTGTAACTGTAACCATTCATTGATTCACTTCCAATTTTCCGTGTGTTTCTCTGGGTAGTTCCACTGCACTCTGGGATGTAGCTGCCACTGTAACAGTGACCATTCAGTGATTCAGTTCCAATTGTCAGTGTATCTATGTGTGGTTCCACTTCTCTCTGGTATGTTGCTGACTCTGTAACTGTGACCATTCAGTGATTCAGTTCCAATTTTCAGCGTGTTTCTCTGAGTGGTTCCACTGCACTCTGGGAAGTAGCTGCCTCTGTAACTGTAACCATTCAGTGATTCACTTCCAATTGTCCGTGTGTTTCTCCGGGTGGTTCTATTGCACGCTGTGGTGTAGCTGTCTCTGTAACTGTGACCATTCAGTGATTCAGTTCCAATTGTCAGTGTATTTCTCTGGGTGGTTCTACTGCACTCTGGGCTGTCGCTGCCTCTGTAAAGGTGGCCATTCAGTGATTCAGTTCCAAATGTCAGTGTGTTTCTCTGGGCTGTTCCACTGCTCTCTGGGATGTAGCTGCATCTGTAACTGTGACCATTCAGTGATTCAGTTCCAATTGTCAGTGTGTTTCTCTGTGTGGTTCCACTGCTCTCTGGGGTGTAGCTGCCTCTGTAACTGTGACCATTCAGTGATTCAGTTCCAATTGTCAGTGTGTTTCTCTGGATGTTTCCGCTGCTCTCTGGGGTGCAGCTGACTCTGCAACTGAGACCATTCAGTGATTCAGTTCCAATTGTCAGTGTGTTTCTCTCGGTGGTTCACTGCTCTCTGGGGTGTAGCTGCCTCTCTATCTGTGACCATTCAGTGATTCAGTTCCAATTGTCAGTGTGTTTCTCTGGGTGATTCCACTGCTCTCTGGGATGTAGATGCCTCTGTAACTGTAACCATACAATGATTCAGTTCCAATTCTCAGTGTGTCTCTCTGGTTTGGTCCACTGCACTCTGGGATGTAGCTGCCTCTGTAACTGTGACCATTCAGTGATCCAGTTCCAATTCTCAGTGTGTTTCTCTGGGCGGGTCCACTGCACTCTGGGGTGTAGCTGCCTGTGTAACTGTGACCATTCAGTGATTCAGTTCCAATTCTCAGTGTGTTTCTCTGGGTGGATGCACTGCACTCTGGGGTGAAGCTGCCACTGTAAATGTGACCATTCAGTGATTCACTTCCAATTGTCAGTGTGTTTCCCTCGGTGGTTCTACTGCACTCTGGGTGGTAGCTGCCACTGTAACTGTGACCATTCACTGATTCCCTTCCAATTGTCAATGTGTTTCTCTCGGTCATTCTACTGCACTCTGGGGTTTAGCTGCCTCTGTAACTGTGACCATTCACTGATTCCGTTCCAATTGTCAATGTGTTTCTCTCGGTCATTCTACTGCACTCTGGGGTTTAGCTGCCTCTGTAACTGTCTCCATTCTGTGATTCAGTTCCAATTGTCAGTGTGTTTCTCTTGGTGGTTCCACTGCACTCTGGGATGTAACTGCCTCTGTAACTGTGACCATTCAGTGATTCAGTTCCAATTGTCAGTGTGTTTCTCTGGGTGGTTGCACTGCACTCTTGGGTGTAGCTGCCACTGTAACTGTGACCATTCACTGATCCAGATCCAATTGTCATTGTATTTCTCCGGGTGGTTCCACTGCATTCTGGGGTGTAACTACCTCTGTAAATGTGGCCTTTCAGTGATACAGTTCCAATTGTCAGTGTGTTTCTCTGGGCTGTTCCGCTGCTCTCTGTGATGTAGCTGCATCTGTAACTGTGACCATTCAGTGATTCAGTTCCAATTGTCAGTGTGTTTCTCTGGGTGCGTCCACTGCACTCTGGGGTGTTGCTGCCTCTGTAACAGTGACCATTCAGTGATTCATTTCCAATTGTCAGTGTATCTATGTGTGGTTCCACTTCTCTCTGGTATGTTGCTGACTCTGTAACTGTGACCATTCAGTGATTCAGTTCCAATTTTCAGTGTGTTTCTCTGGGTGGGGCAACTGCACTCTGGGATGTAGCTGCCTCTGTAACTGTAACCATTCATTGATTCACTTCCAATTTTCCCTGTGTTTCTCTGGGTAGTTCCACTGCACTCTGGGATGTAGCTGTCTCTGTAACTGTGACCATTCAGTGATTCAGTTCCAAATGTCAGTGTGTTTCTCTGGGTGGTTCCACTGCACTCTGGGGTGTAGCTGCCACTGTAAATGTGACCATTCAGTGATTCACTTCCAATTGTCAGTGTGTTTCCCTCGGTGGTTCTACTGCACTCTGGGGGGTAGCTGCCACTGTAACTGTGACCATTCACTGATTCCCTTCCAATTGTCAATGTGTTTCTCTCGGTCATTCTACTGCACTCTGGGGTTTAGCTGCCTCTGTAACTGTGACCATTCACTGATTCCGTTCCAATTGTCAATGTGTTTCTCTCGGTCATTCTACTGCACTCTGGGGTTTAGCTGCTTCTGTAACTGTCTCCATTCTGTGATTCAGTTCCAATTGTCAGTGTGTTTCTCTTGGTGGTTCCACTGCACTCTGGGATGTAACTGCCTCTGTAACTGTGACCATTCAGTGATTCAGTTCCAATTGTCAGTGTGTTTCTCTGGGTGGTTCCACTGCACTCTGGGGTGTAGCTGCCACTGTAACTGTGACCATTCACTGATCCAGATCCAATTGTCATTGTATTTCTCCGGGTGGTTCCACTGCATTCTGGGGTGTAACTACCTCTGTAAATGTGGCCTTTCAGTGATACAGTTCCAATTGTCAGTGTGTTTCTCTGGGCTGTTCCGCTGCTCTCTGTGATGTAGCTGCATCTGTAACTGTGACCATTCAGTGATTCAGTTCCAATTGTCAGTGTGTTTCTCTGGGTGCGTCCACTGCACTCTGGGGTGTTGCTGCCTCTGTAACAGTGACCATTCAGTGATTCATTTCCAATTGTCAGTGTATCTATGTGTGGTTCCACTTCTCTCTGGTATGTTGCTGACTCTGTAACTGTGACCATTCAGTGATTCAGTTCCAATTTTCAGTGTGTTTCTCTGGGTGGGGCAACTGCACTCTGGGATGTAGCTGCCTCTGTAACTGTAACCATTCATTGATTCACTTCCAATTTTCCGTGTTTTTCTCTGGGTAGTTCCACTGCACTCTGGGATGTAGCTGTCTCTGTAACTGTTACCATTCAGTGATTCAGTTCCAATTGTCAGTGTATTTCTCTGGGTGGTTCTACTGCACTCTGGGATGTTGCTGCCTCTGTAACTGTAACCATTCATTGATTCACTTCCAATTTTCCGTGTGTTTCTCTGGGTAGTTCCACTGCACTCTGGGATGTAGCTGCCACTTTAACAGTGACCATTCAGTGATTCAGTTCCAATTGTCAGTGTATCTATGTGTGGTTCCACTTCTCTCTGGTATGTTGCTGACTCTGTAACTGTGACCATTCAGTAATTCAGTTCCAATTTTCAGCGTGTTTCTCTGAGTGGTTCCACTGCACTCTGGGAAGTAGCTGCCTCTGTAACTGTAACCATTCAGTGATTCACTTCCAATTGTCCGTGTGTTTCTCCGGGTGGTTCTATTGCACTCTGGGGTGTAGCTGTCTCTGTAACTGTGACCATTCAGTGATTCAGTTCCAATTGTCAGTGTATTTCTCTGGGTGGTTCTACTGCACTCTGGGCTGTCGCTGCCTCTGTAAAGGTGGCCATTCAGTGATTCAGTTCCAAATGTCAGTGTGTTTCTCTGGGCTGTTCCACTGCTCTCTGGGATGTAGCTGCATCTGTAACTGTGACCATTCAGTGATTCAGTTCCAATTGTCAGTGTGTTTCTCTGTGTGGTTCCACTGCTCTCTGGGGTGTAGCTGCCTCTGTAACTGTGACCATTCAGTGATTCAGTTCCAATTGTCAGTGTGTTTCTCTGGATGGTTCCGCTGCTCTCTGGGGTGCAGCTGACTCTGCAACTGAGACCATTCAGTGATTCAGTTCCAATTGTCAGTGTGTTTCTCTCGGTGGTTCACTGCTCTCTGGGGTGTAGCTGCCTCTCTATCTGTGACCATTCAGTGATTCAGTTCCAATTGTCAGTGTGTTTCTCTGGGTGATTCCACTGCTCTCTGGGATGTAGATGCCTCTGTAACTGTAACCATACAATGATTCAGTTCCAATTCTCAGTGTGTCTCTCTGGTTTGGTCCACTGCACTCTGGGATGTAGCTGCCTCTGTAACTGTGACCATTAAGTGATTCAGTTCCAATTCTCAGTGTGTTTCTCTGGGCGGGTCCACTGCACTCTGGGGTGTAGCTGCCTGTGTAACTGTGACCATTCAGTGATTCAGTTTCAATTGTCAGTGTGTTTCTCTGGGTGGATGCACTGCACTCTGGGGTGAAGCTGCCACTGTAAATGTGACCATTCAGTGATTCACTTCCAATTGTCAGTGTGTTTCCCTCGGTGGTTCTACTGCACTCTGGGGGGTAGCTGCCTCTGTAACTGTGACCATTCACTGATTCCGTTCCAATTGTCAATGTGTTTCTCTCGGTCATTCTACTGCACTCTGGGGTTTAGCTGCCTCTGTAACTGTCTCCATTCTGTGATTCAGTTCCAATTGTCAGTGTGTTTCTCTTGGTGGTTCGACTGCACTCTGGGATGTAACTGCCTCTGTAACTTGAACATTCAGTGATTCAGTTCCAATTGTCAGTGTGTTTCTCTGGGTGGTTCCACTGCACTCTGGGGTGTAGCTGCCACTGTAACTGTGACCATTCACTGATCCAGATCCAATTGTCATTGTATTTCTCCGGGTGGTTCCACTGCATTCTGGGGTGTAACTACCTCTGTAAATGTGGCCTTTCAGTGATACAGTTCCAATTGTCAGTGTGTTTCTCTGGGCTGTTCCGCTGCTCTCTGTGATGTAGCTGCATCTGTAACTGTGACCATTCAGTGATTCCGTTCCAATTGTCAGTGTGTTTCTCTGGGTGCGTCCACTGCACTCTGGGGTGTTGCTGCCTCTGTAACAGTGACCATTCAGTGATTCATTTCCAATTGTCAGTGTATCTATGTGTGGTTCCACTTCTCTCTGGTATGTTGCTGACTCTGTAACTGTGACCATTCAGTGATTCAGTTCCAATTTTCAGTGTGTTTCTCTGGGTGGGGCAACTGCACTCTGGGATGTAGCTGCCTCTGTAACTGTAACCATTCATTGATTCACTTCCAATTTTCCGTGTGTTTCTCAGGGTAGTTCCACTGCACTCTGGGATGTAGCTGGCACTGTAAAAGTGACCATTCAGTGATTCAGTTCCAATTGTCAGTGTATCTATGTGTGGTACCACTTCTCTCTGGTATGTTGCTGACTCTGTAACTGTGACCATTCAGTGATTCAGTTCCAATTTTCAGTGTGTTTCTCTGAGTGGTTCCACTGCACTCTGGGAAGTAGCTGCCTCTGTAACTGTAACCATTCAGTGATTCACTTCCAATTGTCCGTGTGTTTCTCCGGGTGGTTCTATTGCACTCTGGGGTGTAGCTGTCTCTGTAACTGTGACCATTCAGTGATTCAGTTCCAATTGTCAGTGTATTTCTCTGGGTGGTTCTACTGCACTCTGGGCTGTCGCTGCCTCTGTAAAGGTGGCCATTCAGTCATTCAGTTCCAAATGTCAGTGTGTTTCTCTGGGCTGTTCCACTTCTCTCTGGGATGTAGCTGCATCTGTAACTGTGACCATTCAGTGATTCAGTTCCAATTGTCAGTGTGTTTCTCTGTGTGGTTCCACTGCTCTCTGGGGTGTAGCTGCCTCTGTAACTGTGACCATTCAGTGATTCAGTTCCAATTGTCAGTGTGTTTCTCTGGATGGTTCCGCTGCTCTCTGGGGTGCAGCTGACTCTGCAACTGAGACCATTCAGTGATTCAGTTCCAATTGTCAGTGTGTTTCTCTCGGTGGTTCACTGCTCTCTGGGGTGTAGCTGCCTCTCTATCTGTGACCATTCAGTGATTCAGTTCCAATTGTCAGTGTGTTTCTCTGGGTGATTCCACTGCTCTCTGGGATGTAGATGCCTCTGTAACTGTAACCATACAATGATTCAGTTCCAATTCTCAATGTGTCTCTCTGGTTTGGTCCACTGCACTCTGGGATGTAGCTGCCTCTGTAACTGTGACCATTCAGTGATTCAGTTCCAATTCTCAGTGTGTTTCTCTGGGCGGGTCCACTGCACTCTGGGGTGTAGCTGCCTGTGTAACTGTGACCATTCAGTGATTCAGTTTCAATTGTCAGTGTGTTTCTCTGGGTGGATGCACTGCACTCTGGGGTGAAGCTGCCACTGTAAATGTGACCATTCAGTGATTCACTTCCAATTGTCAGTGTGTTTCCCTCGGTGGTTCTACTGCACTCTGCGGTGTAGCTGCCACTGTAACTGTGACCATTCACTGATTCCCTTCCAATTGTCAATGTGTTTCTCTCGGTCATTCTACTGCACTCTGGGGTTTAGCTGCCTCTGTAACTGTGACCATTCACTGATTCCGTTCCAATTGTCAATGTGTTTCTCTCGGTCATTCTACTGCACTCTGGGGTTTAGCTGCCTCTGTAACTGTCTCCATTCTGTGATTCAGTTCCAATTGTCAGTGTGTTTCTCTTGGTGGTTCCACTGCACTCTGGGATGTAACTGCCTCTGTAACTGTGACCATTCAGTGATTCAGTTCCAATTGTCAGTGTGTTTCTCTGGGTGGTTCCACTGCACTCTGGGGTGTAGCTGCCACTGTAACTGTGACCATTCACTGATCCAGATCCAATTGTCATTGTATTTCTCCGGGTGTTTCCACTGCATTCTGGGGTGTAACTACCTCTGTAAATGTGGCCTTTCAGTGATACAGTTCCAATTGTCAGTGTGTTTCTCTGGGCTGTTCCGCTGCTCTCTGTGATGTAGCTGCATCTGTAACTGTGACCATTTAGTGATTCAGTTCCAATTGTCAGTGTGTTTCTCTGGGTGCGTCCACTGCACTCTGGGGTGTTGCTGCCTCTGTAACAGTGACCATTCAGTGATTCAGTTCCAATTGTCAGTGTATCTATGTGTGGTTCCACTTCTCTCTGGTATGTTGCTGACTCTGTAACTGTGACCATTCAGTAATTCAGTTCCAATTTTCAGCGTGTTTCTCTGAGTGGTTCCACTGCACTCTGGGAAGTAGCTGCCTCTGTAACTGTAACCATTCAGTGATTCACTTCCAATTGTCCGTGTGTTTCTCCGGGTGGTTCTATTGCACTCTGGGGTGTAGCTGTCTCTGTAACTGTGACCATTCAGTGATTCAGTTCCAATTGTCAGTGTATTTCTCTGGGTGGTTCTACTGCACTCTGGGCTGTCGCTGCCTCTGTAAAGGTGGCCATTCAGTGATTCAGTTCCAAATGTCAGTGTGTTTCTCTGGATGGTTCCGCTGCTCTCTGGGGTGCAGCTGACTCTGCAACTGAGACCATTCAGTGATTCAGTTCCAATTGTCAGTGTGTTTCTCTCGGTGGTTCACTGCTCTCTGGGGTGTAGCTGCCTCTCTATCTGTGACCATTCAGTGATTCAGTTCCAATTGTCAGTGTGTTTCTCTGGGTGATTCCACTGCTCTCTGGGATGTAGATGCCTCTGTAACTGTAACCATACAATGATTCAGTTCCAATTCTCAGTGTGTCTCTCTGGTTTGGTCCACTGCACTCTGGGATGTAGCTGCCTCTGTAACTGTGACCATTAAGTGATTCAGTTCCAATTCTCAGTGTGTTTCTCTGGGCGGGTCCACTGCACTCTGGGGTGTAGCTGCCTGTGTAATTGTGACCATTCAGTGATTCAGTTTCAATTGTCAGTGTGTTTCTCTGGGTGGATGCACTGCACTCTGGGGTGAAGCTGCCACTGTAAATGTGACCATTCAGTGATTCACTTCCAATTGTCAGTGTGTTTCCCTCGGTGGTTCTACTGCACTCTGGGGGGTAGCTGCCACTGTAACTGTGACCATTCACTGATTCCCTTCCAATTGTCAATGTGTTTCTCTCGGTCATTCTACTGCACTCTGGGGTTTAGCTGCCTCTGTAACTGTGACCATTCACTGATTCCCTTCCAATTGTCAATGTGTTTCTCTCGGTCATTCTACTGCACTCTGGGGTTTAGCTGCCTCTGTAACTGTGACCATTCACTGATTTCGTTCCAATTGTCAATGTGTTTCTCTCGGTCATTCTACTGCACTCTGGGGTTTAGCTGCCTCTGTAACTGTCTCCATTCTGTGATTCAGTTCCAATTGTCAGTGTGTTTCTCTTGGTGGTTCCACTGCACTCTGGGATGTAACTGCCTCTGTAACTGTGACCATTCAGTGATTCAGTTCCAATTGTCAGTGTGTTTCTCTGGGTGGTTCCACTGCACTCTGGGGTGTAGCTGCCACTGTAACTGTGACCATTCACTGATCCAGATCCAATTGTCATTGTATTTCTCCGGGTGTTTCCACTGCATTCTGGGGTGTAACTACCTCTGTAAATGTGGCCTTTCAGTGATACAGTTCCAATTGTCAGTGTGTTTCTCTGGGCTGTTCCGCTGCTCTCTGTGATGTAGCTGCATCTGTAACTGTGACCATTTAGTGATTCAGTTCCAATTGTCAGTGTGTTTCTCTGGGTGCGTCCACTGCACTCTGGGGTGTTGCTGCCTCTGTAACAGTGACCATTCAGTGATTCAGTTCCAATTGTCAGTGTATCTATGTGTGGTTCCACTTCTCTCTGGTATGTTGCTGACTCTGTAACTGTGACCATTCAGTAATTCAGTTCCAATTTTCAGCGTGTTTCTCTGAGTGGTTCCACTGCACTCTGGGAAGTAGCTGCCTCTGTAACTGTAACCATTCAGTGATTCACTTCCAATTGTCCGTGTGTTTCTCCGGGTGGTTCTATTGCACTCTGGGGTGTAGCTGTCTCTGTAACTGTGACCATTCAGTGATTCAGTTCCAATTGTCAGTGTATTTCTCTGGGTGGTTCTACTGCACTCTGGGCTGTCGCTGCCTCTGTAAAGGTGGCCATTCAGTGATTCAGTTCCAAATGTCAGTGTGTTTCTCTGGGCTGTTCCACTGCTCTCTGGGATGTAGCTGCATCTGTAACTGTGACCATTCAGTGATTCAGTTCCAATTGTCAGTGTGTTTCTCTGTGTGGTTCCACTGCTCTCTGGGGTGTAGCTGCCTCTGTAACTGTGACCATTCAGTGATTCAGTTCCAATTGTCAGTGTGTTTCTCTGGATGGTTCCGCTGCTCTCTGGGGTGCAGCTGACTCTGCAACTGAGACCATTCAGTGATTCAGTTCCAATTGTCAGTGTGTTTCTCTCGGTGGTTCACTGCTCTCTGGGGTGTAGCTGCCTCTCTATCTGTGACCATTCAGTGATTCAGTTCCAATTGTCAGTGTGTTTCTCTGGGTGATTCCACTGCTCTCTGGGATGTAGATGCCTCTGTAACTGTAACCATACAATGATTCAGTTCCAATTCTCAGTGTGTCTCTCTGGTTTGGTCCACTGCACTCTGGGATGTAGCTGCCTCTGTAACTGTGACCATTAAGTGATTCAGTTCCAATTCTCAGTGTGTTTCTCTGGGCGGGTCCACTGCACTCTGGGGTGTAGCTGCCTGTGTAACTGTGACCATTCAGTGATTCAGTTTCAATTGTCAGTGTGTTTCTCTGGGTGGATGCACTGCACTCTGGGGTGAAGCTGCCACTGTAAATGTGACCATTCAGTGATTCACTTCCAATTGTCAGTGTGTTTCCCTCGGTGGTTCTACTGCACTCTGGGGGGTAGCTGCCACTGTAACTGTGACCATTCACTGATTCCCTTCCAATTGTCAATGTGTTTCTCTCGGTCATTCTACTGCACTCTGGGGTTTAGCTGCCTCTGTAACTGTGACCATTCACTGATTCCGTTCCAATTGTCAATGTGTTTCTCTCGGTCATTCTACTGCACTCTGGGGTTTAGCTGCCTCTGTAACTGTCTCCATTCTGTGATTCAGTTCCAATTGTCAGTGTGTTTCTCTTGGTGGTTCGACTGCACTCTGGGATGTAACTGCCTCTGTAACTGTGAACATTCAGTGATTCAGTTCCAATTATCAGTGTGTTTCTCTGGGTGGTTCCACTGCACTCTGGGGTGTAGCTGCCACTGTAACTGTGACCATTCACTGATCCAGATCCAATTGTCATTGTATTTCTCCGGGTGGTTCCACTGCATTCTGGGGTGTAACTACCTCTGTAAATGTGGCCTTTCAGTGATACAGTTCCAATTGTCAGTGTGTTTCTCTGGGCTGTTCCGCTGCTCTCTGTGATGTAGCTGCATCTGTAACTGTGACCATTCAGTGATTCAGTTCCAATTGTCAGTGTGTTTCTCTGGGTGCGTCCACTGCACTCTGGGGTGTTGCTGCCTCTGTAACAGTGACCATTCAGTGATTCATTTCCAATTGTCAGTGTATCTATGTGTGGTTCCACTTCTCTCTGGTATGTTGCTGACTCTGTAACTGTGACCATTCAGTGATTCAGTTCCAATTTTCAGTGTGTTTCTCTGGGTGGGGCAACTGCACTCTGGGATGTAGCTGCCTCTGTAACTGTAACCATTCATTGATTCACTTCCAATTTTCCGTGTGTTTCTCAGGGTAGTTCCACTGCACTCTGGGATGTAGCTGGCACTGTAAAAGTGACCATTCAGTGATTCAGTTCCAATTGTCAGTGTATCTATGTGTGGTACCACTTCTCTCTGGTATGTTGCTGACTCTGTAACTGTGACCATTCAGTGATTCAGTTCCAATTTTCAGTGTGTTTCTCTGAGTGGTTCCACTGCACTCTGGGAAGTAGCTGCCTCTGTAACTGTAACCATTCAGTGATTCACTTCCAATTGTCCGTGTGTTTCTCCGGGTGGTTCTATTGCACTCTGGGGTGTAGCTGTCTCTGTAACTGTGACCATTCAGTGATTCAGTTCCAATTGTCAGTGTATTTCTCTGGGTGGTTCTACTGCACTCTGGGCTGTCGCTGCCTCTGTAAAGGTGGCCATTCAGTGATTCAGTTCCAAATGTCAGTGTGTTTCTCTGGGCTGTTCCACTGCTCTCTGGGATGTAGCTGCATCTGTAACTGTGACCATTCAGTGATTCAGTTCCAATTGTCAGTGTGTTTCTCTGTGTGGTTCCACTGCTCTCTGGGGTGTAGCTGCCTCTGTAACTGTGACCATTCAGTGATTCAGTTCCAATTGTCAGTGTGTTTCTCTGGATGGTTCCGCTGCTCTCTGGGGTGCAGCTGACTCTGCAACTGAGACCATTCAGTGATTCAGTTCCAATTGTCAGTGTGTTTCTCTCGGTGGTTCACTGCTCTCTGGGGTGTAGCTGCCTCTCTATCTGTGACCATTCAGTGATTCAGTTCCAATTGTCAGTGTGTTTCTCTGGGTGATTCCACTGCTCTCTGGGATGTAGATGCCTCTGTAACTGTAACCATACAATGATTCAGTTCCAATTCTCAGTGTATCTCTCTGGTTTGGTCCACTGCACTCTGGGATGTAGCTGCCTCTGTAACTGTGACCATTCAGTGATTCAGTTCCAATTCTCAGTGTGTTTCTCTGGGCGGGTCCACTGCACTCTGGGGTGTAGCTGCCTGTGTAACTGTGACCATTCAGTGATTCAGTTTCAATTGTCAGTGTGTTTCTCTGGGTGGATGCACTGCACTCTGGGGTGAAGCTGCCACTGTAAATGTGACCATTCAGTGATTCACTTCCAATTGTCAGTGTGTTTCCCTCGGTGGTTCTACTGCACTCTGCGGTGTAGCTGCCACTGTAACTGTGACCATTCACTGATTCCCTTCCAATTGTCAATGTGTTTCTCTCGGTCATTCTACTGCACTTTGGGGATTAGCTGCCTCTGTAACTGTGACCATTCACTGATTCCGTTCCAATTGTCAATGTGTTTCTCTCGGTCATTCTACTGCACTCTGGGGTTTAGCTGCCTCTGTAACTGTCTCCATTCTGTGATTCAGTTCCAATTGTCAGTGTGTTTCTCTTGGTGGTTCCACTGCACTCTGGGATGTAACTGCCTCTGTAACTGTGATCATTCAGTGATTCAGTTCCAATTGTCAGTGTGTTTCTCTGGGTGGTTCCACTGCACTCTGGGGTGTAGCTGCCACTGTAACTGTGACCATTCACTGATCCAGATCCAATTGTCATTGTATTTCTCCGGGTGTTTCCACTGCATTCTGGGGTGTAACTACCTCTGTAAATGTGGCCTTTCAGTGATACAGTTCCAATTGTCAGTGTGTTTCTCTGGGCTGTTCCGCTGCTCGCTGTGATGTAGCTGCATCTGTAACTGTGACCATTTAGTGATTCAGTTCCAATTGTCAGTGTGTTTCTCTGGGTGCGTCCACTGCACTCTGGGGTGTTGCTGCCTCTGTAACAGTGACCATTCAGTGATTCATTTCCAATTGTCAGTGTATCTATGTGTGGTTCCACTTCTCTCTGGTATGTTGCTGACTCTGTAACTGTGACCATTCAGTGATTCAGTTCCAATTTTCAGTGTGTTTCTCTTGGTGGTTCCACTGCACTCTGGGAAGTCGCTGCCTCTGTAACTGTAACCATTCAGTGATGCACTTCCAATTGTCCGTGTGTTTCTCCGGGTGGTTCTATTGCACTCTGGGGTGTAGCTGTCTCTGTAACTGTGACCATTCAGTGATTCAGTTCCAATTGTCAGTGTATTTCTCTGGGTGGTTCTCCTGCACTCTGGGCTGTCGCTGCCTCTTTAAGGTGGCCATTCAGTGATTCAGTTCCAAATGTCAGTGTGTTTCTCTGGGCTGTTCCACTGCTCTCTGGGATGTAGCTGCATCTGTAACTGTGACCATTCAGTGATTCAGTTCCAAATGTCAGTGTGTTTCTCTGTGTGGTTCCACTGCTCTCCGGGGGTGTAGCTGCCTCTTTAACTGTGACCATTCAGTGATTCAGTTCCAATTGTCACTGTGTTTCTCTGGATGGTTCCGCTGCTCTCTGGGGTGCAGCTGACTCTGCAACTGAGACCATTCAGTGATTCAGTTCCAATTGTCTGTGTGTTTCTGTCGGTGGTTCACTGCTCTCTGGGGTGTAGCTGCCTCTGTATCTGTGACCATTCAGTGATTCAGTTCCAATTGTCAGTGTGTTTCTCTGGGTGTTTCCACTGCTCTCTGGGATGTAGATGCCTCTGTAACTGTAACCATACAATGATTCAGTTCCAATTCTCAGTGTGTCTCTCTGGTTTGGTCCACTGCACTCTGGGATGTAGCTGCCTCTGTAACTGTGACCATTCAGTGATTCAGTTCCAATTCTCAGTGTGTTTCTCGGGGCGGGTCCACTGCACTCTGGGGTGTAGCTGCCTGTGTAACTGTGACCATTCAGTGATTCAGTTTCAATTGTCAGTGTGTTTCTCTGGGTGGATGCACTGCACTCTGGGGTGAAGCTGCCACTGTAACTGTGACCATTCAGTGATTCACTTCCAATTGTCAGTGTGTTTCCCTCGGTGGTTCTACTGCACTCTGGGGTGTAGCTGCCACTGTAACTGTGACCATTCACTGATTCCGTTCCAATTGTCAATGTGTTTCTCTCGGTCATTCTACTGCACTCTGTGGTTTAGCTGCCTCTGTAACTGTCTCCATTCTGTGATTCAGGTTCAATTATCAGTGTGTTTCTCTGGGTGGTTCCACTGCACTCTGGGATGTAGATGGCTCTGTAACTGTGACCATTCAGTGATTCAGTTCCAATTGTCAGTGTGTTTCTCTGGGTGGTTCCACTGCACTCTGGGATGAATCTTCCTCTGTAACTGTAACCATTCAGTGATCCATTTCCAATTGTCAGTGTATTTCTCTGGGTGGTTCCACTGCATTCTGGGGTGTAACTGCCTCTGTAAATGTGGCCATTCAGTGATTCAGTTCCAATTGTCAGTGTGTTTCTCTGGGCTGTTCCACTGCTCTCTGGGGTGTAGCTGCATCTGTAACTGTGACCATTCAGTGATTCATTTCCAATTGTCAGTGTGTTTCTCTCGGTGGTTCTACTGCACTCTGGGGTGTAGCTGCCACTGTAACTGTGACCATACACTGATCCAGTTCCAATTGACAGTGTATTTCTCCGGGTGGTTCCACTGCATTCTGGGGTGTAACTGCCTCTGTAAATTTGGCCATTCAGTGATACAGTTCCAATTGTCAGTGTGTTTCTCTGGGCTGTTCCGCTGCTCTCTGTGATGTAGCTGCATCTGTAACTGTGACCATTCAGTGATTCAGTTCCAATTGTCAGTGTGTTTCTCTGGGTGCGTCCACTGCACTCTGGGGTGTTGCTGCCTCTGTAACAGTGACCATTCACTGATTCAGTTCCAATTGTCTGTGTATCTATGTGTGGTTCCACTTCTCTCTGGTATGTTGCTGACTCTGTAACTGTGACCATTCAGTGATTCAGTTCCAATTGACAGTGTATTTCTCCGGCTGGTTCCACTGCACTCTGGGAAGTAGCTGCCTCTGTAACTGTAACCATTCAATGATTCACTTCCTATTGTCCGTGTGTTTCTCCGGGTGGTTCTATTGCACTCTGGGGTGTAGCTGTCTCTGTAACTGTGACCATTCAGTGATTCAGTTCCAATTGTCAATGTGTTTCTTTGTGTGTTTCCACTGCACTCTGTGGCGTCGCTGCCTCTGTAAATGTCTCCAATCAGTAATTCAATTCCAATTGTCAGTGTGTTTCTCTCGGTGATCATACTGCACTCTGGGTTTAGCTGCCTCTGTAACTGTCTACATTTAGTGATTCAGTTCCAATTGTCTGTGTGTTTCTCTGGGTGGTTCCACTGCACTCTGGGATGTAGCTGCCACTGTAACTGTGACCATTCAGTGATTCAGTTCCAATTGTCAGTGTGTTTCTCTGTGTGGTTACACTGCACTCTGGGGTGTAGCTGCCTCTGTAACTCTGACCATTCAGTGATTCTGTTCCAATTGTCAGTGTGTTTCTCTCGGTGGTTCTACTGCACTCTGGAGTGTAGCTGCCACTGTAGCTGTGACCATTCAGTGATTCAGTTCCAATTGTCAGTGTGTTTCTCTGGGTGGGTCCTCTGCACTCTGGGGTGTAACTGCCTGTGTAAATGTGGCCATCCAGTGATTCAGTTCCAATTGTCAGTGTGTTTCTCTGGGCTGTTCCACTGCACTCTGGGGTGTACCTGCATCTGTAAGTGTGACCATTCAGTCATTCAGTTCCAATTGTCAGTGTGTTTCTCTGGGTGCGTCCACTGCACTCTGGGGTGTAGCTGCCACTGTAGCTGTGACCATTCAGTGATTCAGTTCCAATGGTCAGTGAATCTATGTGTGGCTCCACTTCTCTCTGGTATGTAGCTGACTCTGTAACTTTGACCATTCAGTGATTCAGTTCCAATTGTCAGTGTGTTTCTCTGGGTGGGTCCACTGCACTCTGGGATGTAGCTGCCTCTGTAGCTGTGACCATTCAGTGATTCAGTTCCAATTGTCAGTGTGTTTCACTGGGTGGTTCCACTGCACTATGGGCTGAAGCTGTCTCTGTAACTATGACCATTCAGTGATTCAGTTCCAGTTGTCAGTGTGTTTCTCTGGGTGGGTCCACTGCACTCTGGGATGTAGCTGCCTCCGTAGCTGTGACCATTCAGTGATTCAGTTCCAATTGTCAATGTGTTTCTCTGTGTGGTTCCACTGCACTATGGGTTGAAGCTGCCTCTGTAACTCTGACCATTCAGTGATCCAGTTCCAATTGTCAGTGTGTTTCTCTCGGTGGTTCTACTGCACTCTGGCGTGTAGCTGCCACTGTAACTGTGACCATTAAGTGATTCAGTTCCAATTGTCAGTGTGTTTCTTTCGGTGATTCTACTGCACTCTGGGTTTAGCTGACTCTGTAACCGTCTCCGTTCAGTGATTCAGTTGCTATTGTCAGTGTGTTCCTCTGTGTGGTTCCACTACACTCTGCGATATAGCTGCCTCTGTAACAGTGACCATTCAGTGATTCAGTTCCAATTGTCAGAGTGTTTCAAAGGGTGTGTCCACTGCACTCTGTGGTGTAGCTGCCTCTGTAACTGTGACCATTCAGTGATTCAGTTCCAATTGTCAGTGTATCTCTGTGTGGTCACTTCTCTCTGGTATGTAGCTGGCTCTGTAAATGTGACCATTCAGTGATTCAGTTACTATTGTCAGTGTGTTTCTCTGGGCTGTTCCACTGCACTCTGGGGTGTACCTGCATCTGTAAGTGTGACCATTCAGTGATTCAGTTCCAATTGTCAGTGTGTTTCTCTGGGTGCGTCCACTGCACTCTGGGGTGTTGCTGCCTCTGTAACAGTGACCATTCAGTGATTCAGTTCCAATTGTCAATGTGTTTCTCTGTGTGGCTTCACTGCACTCTGGGGATCCGCTGCCTATGTAAATGTCTCCATTCAGTGATTCAGTTTCAATTCTCAGTGTGTTTCTCTGGGTGGGTCCACTGCACTCTGGGGTGTAGCTGCCTCTGTAACTGTGACCATTCAGTGATTCAGCTCCAATTGTCAGTGTGTTTCTCTGGGTGGTTCCACTGCACTCTGGGATGTAGATGCCTCTGTAACTGTGACCATTCAGTGATTCAGTTCGAATTGTCAGTGTGTTTCTCTGGGCTGTTCCTCTGCTCTCTGGGATGTAGCTGCATCTGTAACTGTGACCATTCAGTGATTCAGTTCCAATTGTCAGTTTGTTTCTCTGGGTGCGTCCACTGCACTCTGAGGTGTTGCTGCCTCTGTAACAGTGACCATTCAGTGATTCACTTCCTATTGTCAGTGTATCTATGTGTGGTTCCACTTCTCTCTGGTATGTAGCTGACTCTGCAACTGTGACCATTCAGTGATTCAGTTCCAATTGTCAGTGTGTTTCTCTGGGTGGGTCCACTGCACTCTGGGATGTAGCTGCCTCTGTAACTGTAACCATTCAGTGATTCACTTCCAATTTTCCGTGTGTTTCTCTGGGTGGTTCTACGGCACTCTGGGGTGTAGCTATCTCTGTAACTGTGAGCATTCAGTGATTCAGTTCCCATTGTCAATGTGTTTCTCTCTGTGGTTCCACTGCACTCTGGGGCGTCGCTGCCTCTGTAAATGTCTCCATTCAGTGATTCAGTTCCAATTGTCAGTGTGTTTCTCTGTGTGGTTCCACTGCACACTGGGATGTAGCTGCCACCGTAACTGTGACCATTCAGTGATTCAGTTCCAATTGTCAGTGTGTTACTCTGGGTAGTTCCACTGCACTCTTGAGTGTAGCTGCCTCTGTAACTCTGACCAATCAGTGATTCAGTTCCAATTATCAGTGTGTTTCTCTCGGTGGTTCCACTGCACTCTGGGATGTAGCTATCTCTGGAACTGTAACCATTCAGTGATTCAGTTCCAATTGTCAGTGTGTTTCTCTGTGTGGTTCCACTGCACTCTGGAGTGTAGCTGCCTCTGTAACTCTGACCATTCAGTGATTCAGTTCCAATTGTCAGTGTGTTTCTCTCGGTGGTTCTACTGCACTCTGGAGTGTAGCTGCCACTGAAACTGTGACCATTCAGTGATTCAGTTCCAATTGTCAGTGTGTTTCTATGGATGGTTCCACTGCACCCTGGGATGCAGCTGCCTCTGTAACTGTGGCCATTCAGTGATTCAGTTCCAATTGTAAATGTGTTTCTCTGGGTGGTTCCACTGCACTCGGGGGTGTAGGTGCCTCTTTAAATGTGACCATTCAGTGATTCAGTTCCAGTTGTCAGTGTGTTTCTCTAGGTGGTTCCACTGCACTCTGGGGCGTCGCTGCCTCTGTAACTGTCTACATTTAGTGATTCAGTTCCAATTGTCTGTGTGTTTCTCTGAGTGGTTCCACTGAACTCTGGGATGTAGCTGCCACTGTAACTGTGACCATTCAGTGATTCAGTTCCAATTGTCAGTGTGTTTCTCTGTGTGGTTACACTGCACTCTGGGGTGTAGCTGCCTCTGTAACTCTGACCATTCAGTGATTCTGTTCCAATTGTCAGTGTGTTTCTCTCGGTGGTTCTACTGCACTCTGGAGTGCAGCTGCCACTGTAGCTGTGACCATTCAGTGATACAGTTCCAATTGTCAGTGTGTTTCTCTGGGTGGGTCCTCTGCACTCTGGGGTGTAACTGCCTGTGTAAATGTGGCCATCCAGCGATTCAGTTCCAATTGTCAGTGTGTTTCTCTGGGCTGTTCCACTGCACTCTGGGGTGTACCTGCATCTGTAAGTGTGACCATTCAGTCATTCAGTTCCAATTGTCAGTGTGTTTCTCTGGGTGCGTCCACTGCACTCTGGGGTGAAGCTGCCTCTGTAGCTGTGACCATTCAGTGATTCAGTCCCAATGGTCAGTGAATCTATGTGTGGTTCCACTTCTCTCTGGTATGTAGCTGACTCTGTAACTTTGACCATTCAGTGATTCAGTTCCAATTGTCAGTGTGTTTCTCTGGGTGGGTCCACTACACTCTGGGATGTAGCTGCCTCTGTAGCTGTGACCATTCAGTGATTCAGTTCCAATTGTCAGTGTGTTTCACTGGGTGGGTCCACTGCACTCTGGGATGTAGCTGCCTCCGTAGCTGTGACCATTCAGTGATTAAGTTCCAATTGTCAATGTGTTTCTCTGTGTGGTTCCACTGCAGTATGGGGTGAAGCTGCCTCTGTAACTCTGACCATTCAGTGATTCAGTTCCAATTGTCAGTGTGTTTCTCTCGGTGGTTCTACTGCACTCTGGCGTGTAGCTGCCACTGTAACTGTGACCATTAAGTGATTCAGTTCCAATTGTCAGTGTATTTCTTTCGGTGATTCTACTGCACTCTGGGTTTAGCTGACTCTGTAACCGTCTCCGTTCAGTGATTTAGTTGCTATTGTCAGTGTGTTCCTCTGTGTGGTTCCACTACACTCTGCGATATAGCTGCCTCTGTAACAGTGACCATTCAGTGATTCAGTTCCAATTCTCAGTGTGTTTCTCTGGGTGGGTCAACTGCACTCTGGGGTGTAGCTGCCTCTGTAACTGTGACCATTCAGTGATTCAGTTCCAATTGTCAGTGTGTTTCTCAGGGTGTGTCCACTGCACTCTGGGGTGTAGCTGCCTCTGTAACTGTGACCATTCAGTGATTCAGTTCCAATTGTCAGTGTATCTCTGTGTGGTCACTTCTCTCTGGTATGTAGCTGGCTCTGTAAATGTGACCATTCAGTGATTCAGTTACTATTGTCAGTGTGTTTCTCTGGGTGGTTCAACTGCACTCTGGTATGTAGCTGACTCTGTAACTGTGACCATTCAGTGATTCAGTTCCAATTCTCAGTGTGTTTCTCTGGGTGTGTCCAATGCACCCTGGGGAGTACCTGCCTCTGTTACTGTGACCATTCAGTGATTCAGTTCCAATTGTCCGTGTGTTTCTCTGGGTGGTTCCACTGCACTCTGGGGTGTAACTGTCTCTGTAAATGTGGCCATCCAGTGATTAAGTTCCAATTGTCAGTGTGTTTCTCTCGGCTGTTCCACTGCTCATTGGGATGTAGCTGCCTCTGTAACTGTGGCCATTCAATGATTCAGTTCCAATTGTCATTGTGTTTCTCTGGGTGCGTCCACTGCACTCTGGGGTGTTGCTGCCTCTGTAACAGTGACCATTCAGTGATTCGGTTTAAATTGTCAATGTGTTTCTCTGTGTGGCTTCCCTGCACTCTGGGGCGTCGCTGCCTCTGTAAATGTCTCCATTCAGTTCCAATTCTCAGTGTGTTTCTCTGGGTGTGTCCACTGCACTCTGGGGTGTAGCTGCCTCTGTAACTGTGACCATTCAGTGATTCAGTTCCAATTCTCAGTGTGTTTCTCTGGGTGTGTCCACTGCACCCTGGGGTGTACCTGCCTCTGTTACTGTGACCATTCAGTGATTCAGTTCCAATTGTCAGTGTATCTCTGTGTGGTCACTTCACTCTGGTATGTAGCTGACACTGCAACTGTGACCATTCAGTGAATCAGTTCCAATTGTCCGTGTGTTTCTCTGGGTGGTTTCACTGCACTCTGGGGTGTAGCTGCCTCAGTAACTGTGATCATTCAATGATTCAGTTCCAATTGTCAGTGTGTTTCTCTGGGTGAGTGCACTGTACTCTGGGGCGTAGCTGCCACTGTAAATGTGACCATTCAGTGATTCAGTTCCAATTATCAATGTGTTTCTCCCGGTCATTCTACTGCACTCTGGGTTTTAACTGCCTCTGTAACTGTCTCCATTCTGTGATTCAGTTCCAATTGTCAGTGTGTTTCTCTGGGTGGTTCCACTGCACTCTGGGATGTAGCTGCCTCTGTAATTGTGACCATTCAGTGATTCAGTTCCAATTGTCTCTGTGTTTCTCTGGTTGGTTCCACTGCACTCTGGGATGTATCTGCCTCAGTAACTGTGACCATTCAGTGATTCAGTTCCAGTTGTCAGTTAATTTCTCTTGGTGGTTCCACTGCATTCTGGGGTGTAACTGCCTCTGTAAATGTGGCCATTCAGTGATTCAGTTCCAATTGTCAGTGAGTTTCTCTGGGTTGTTCCACTGCACTCTGGGATGTAGCTGCCTCAGTAACTGTGACCATTCAGTGTTTCAGTTCCAGTTGTCAGTGTATTTCTCTGGGAGGTTCCACTGCATTCTGGGGTGTAACTGCCTCTGTAAATGTGGCCATCCAGTGATTCAGTTCCAATTGTCAGTGTGTGTCTCCCGGCTGTTCCACTGCTCATTGGGATGTAGCTGCCTCTGCAACTGTGACCATTCAATGATTCAGTTCCAATTGTCAGTGTGTTTCTCTTGGTGCGTCCACTGCACTCTGGGGTGTTGCTGCCTCTGTAACAGTGACCATTCAGTGATTCAGTTTAAATTGTCAATGTGTTTCTCTGTGTGGCTTCCCTGCACTCTGGGGCGTCGCTGCCTCTGTAAATGTCTCCATTAGTTCCAATTCTCACTGTGTTTCTCTGGGTGGGTCCACTGCACTCTGGGGTGTAGCTGCCTCTGGAACTGTGACCATTCAGTGATTCAGTTCCTATTCTCAGTGTGTTTCTCTGGGTGCGTCCACTGCACTCTGGGGTGTTGCTGCCTCTGTAACAGTGACCATTCAGTGATTCGGTTTAAATTGTCAATGTGTTTCTCTGTGTGGCTTCCCTGCACTCTGGGGCGTCGCTGCGTCTGTAAATTTCTCCATTCAGTTCCAATTCTCAGTGTGTTTCTCTGGGTGTGTCCACTGCACTCTGGGGTGTAGCTGCCTCTGTAACTGTGACCATTCAGTGATTCAGTTCCAATTCTCAGTGTGTTTCTCTGGGTGTGTCCACTGCACCCTGGGGTGTACCTGCCTCTGTTACTGTGACAATTCAGTGATTCCGTTCCAATTGTCAGTGTATCTCTGTGTGGTCACTTCTCTCTGGTATGTAGCTGACTCTGCAACTGTGACCATTCAGTGATTCAGTTCCAATTGTCCGTGTGTTTCTCTGGGTGGTTTCACTGCACTCTGGGGTGTAGCTGACTCTGCAACTGTGACCATTCAGTGATTCAGTTCCAATTGTCCGTGTGTTTCTCTGGGTGGTTTCACTGCACTCTGGGGTGCAGCTGCCTCTGTAACTGTGACCATTCAATGATTCAGTTCCAATTGTCCTTGTGTTTCTCTGGGTGGTTCCACTGCACTCTGGTATGTAGCTGCCTCTGTAACTGTGACCATTCAGTGATTCATTTCCAATTGTCTCTGTGTTTCTCTGGGTTGTTCCACTGCACTCTGGGATGTATCTGCCTCAGTAACTGTGACCATTCAGTGATTCAGTTCCAGTTGTCAGTGAATTTCTCTTGGTGGTTCCACTGCATTCTGGGGTGTAACTGCCTCTGTAAATGTGGCCATTCAGTGATTCAGTTCCAATTGTCAGTGAGTTTCTCTGGGTTGTTCCACTGCACTCTGGGATGTAGCTGCCTCTGTAACTGTGACCATTCAGTGATTCAGTTCCAATTGTCAGTGTGTTTCTCTGGGTGGATCCAATACACTCTGGTGTGTCGCTGCCTCTGTAACTGTGAACATTCAATGATTCAGTTCCAATTGTCAGTGTGTTTCTCTCGGTGGTTCCATTGCACTCTGGGGCGTCGCTTCCTCTGTAAATGTCTCCATTCAGTGATTCAGTTCCAATTGTCAGTGTGTTTCTCTCTTTGGTTCCACTGCACTCTGGGATGTAGCTGCCACCGTAACTGTGACCATTCAGTGATTCAGTTCCAATTGTCAGTGTGTTACTCTGGGTGGTTCCCTGCACTCTTGAGTGTAGCTGCCTCTGTAACTCTGACCAATCAGTGATTCAGTTCCAATTATCAGTGTGTTTCTCTCGGTGGTTGCACTGCACTCTGGGATGTAGCTATCTCTGGAACTGTAACCATTCAGTGATTCAGTTCCAATTGTCAGTGTGTTTCTCTGTGTGGTTCCACTGCACTCTGGAGTGTAGCTGCCTCTGTAACTCTGACCATTCAGTGATTCAGTTCCAATTGTCAGTGTGTTTCTCTCGGTGGTTCTACTGCACTCTGGAGTATAGCTGCCACTGAAACTGTGACCATTCAGTGATTCAGTTCCAATTGTCAGTGTGTTTCTCTCGGTGATTCTACTGCACTCTGGGTTTAGCTGCCTCTGTAACTGTCTCCGTTCAGTGATTCAGTTCCAATTGTCAGTGTGTTTCTATGGATGGTTCCACTTCACCCTGGGATGCAGCTGCCTCTGTAACTGTGGCCATTCAGTGAATCAGTTCCAATTGTAAATGTGTTTCTCTGGGTGGTTCCACTGCACTCGGGGGTGTAGGTGCCTCTTTAAATGTGACCATTCAGTGATTCAGTTCCAGTTGTCAGTGTGTTTCTCTAGGTGGTTCCACTGCACTCTGGGGCGTCGCTGCCTCTGTAACTGTCTACATTTAGTGATTCAGTTCCAATTGTCTGTGTGTTTCTCTGGGTGGTTCCACTGCACTCTGGGATGTAGCTGCCACTGTAACTGTGACCATTCAGTGATTCAGTTCCAATTGTCAGTGTGTTTCTCTGTGTGGTTACACTGCACTCTGGGGTGTAGCTGCCTCTGTAACTCTGACCATTCAGTGATTCTGTTCCAATTGTCAGTGTGTTTCTCTCGGTGGTTCTACTGCACTCTGGAGTGTAGCTGCCGCTGTAGCTGTGACCATTCAGTGATTCAGTTCCAATTGTCAGTGTGTTTCTCTGGGTGGGTCCACTACACTCTGCGATATAGCTGCCTCTGTAACAGTGACCATTCAGTGATTCAGTATCAATTCTCAGTGTGTTTCTCTGGGTGGGTCAACTGCACTCTGGGGTGTAGCTGCCTCTGTAATTGTGACCATTCAGTGATTCAGTTCCAATTGTCAGTGTGTTTCTCCGGGTGTGTCCACTGGACTCTGTGGTGTAGCTGCCTCTGTAACTGTGACCTTTCAGTGATTCAGTTCCAATTGTCAGTGTATCTCTGTGTGGTCACTTCTCTCTGGTATGTAGCTGGCTCTGTAAATGTGACCATTCAGTGATTCAGTTACTATTGTCAGTGTGTTTCTCTGGGTGGTTGAACTGCACTCTGGTATGTAGCTGACTCTGTAAATGTGACCATTCAGTGATTCAGTTACCATTGTCAGTGTGTTTCTCTGGGTGGTTCCACTGCACTCTGGGGTGCAGCTGCCTCTGTAACTGTGACCATTCAGTGATTCAGTTCCAATTGTCAGTGTGTTTCTCTGGGTGGATCCAATACACTCTGGTGTGTCGCTGCCTCTGTAACTGTGAACATTCAATGATTCAGTTCCAATTGTCAGTGTGTTTCTCTGGGTGCGTCCACTGCACTCTGGGGTGTTGCTGCCTCTGTAAAAGTGACCATTCAGTGATTCAGTTCCAATTGTCAATGTGTTTCTCTGTGTGGCTTCACTGCACTCTGGGGATCCGCTGCCTATGTAAATGTCTCCATTTAGTGATTCAGTTCCAATTCTCAGTGTGTTTCTCTGGGTGCGTCCACTGCACTCTGGGGTGTAGCTGCCTCTGTAACTGTGACCATTCAGTGATTCAGTTCCAATTCTCAGTGTGTTTCTCTGGGTGTGTCCACTGCACCCTGGGGAGTACCTGCCTCTGTTACTGTGACCATTCAGTGATTCAGTTCCAATTGTCAGTGTATCTCTGTGTGGTCACTCCTCTCTGGTATGTGGCTGACTCTGTAACTGTGACCATTCAATGATTCAGTTCCAATTCACAGTGTGTTTCTCTGGGTGGGTCCACTGCACTCTGGGGTGTAGCTGCCTCTGTATCTGTGACCATTCAGTGATTCAGTTCCAATTCTCAGTGTGTTTCTCTGGGTGTGTCCACTGCACCCTGGGGAGTACCTGCCTCTGTTACTGTAACCATTCAGTGATTCAGTTCCAATTGTCCGTGTGTTTCTCTGGGTGGTTCCACTGCACTCTGGGGTGTAACTGTCTCTGTAAATGTGGCCATCCAGTGATTAAGTTCCAATTGTCAGTGTGTTTCTCTCGGCTGTTCCACTGCTCATTGGGATGTAGCTGCCTCTGTAACTGTGGCCATTCAATGATTCAGTTCCAATTGTCAGTGTGTTTCTCTGGGTGCGTCCACTGCACTCTGGGGTGTTGCTGCCTCTGTAACAGTGACCATTCAGTGATTCAGTTTAAATTGTCAATGTGTTTCTCTGTGTGGCTTCCCTGCACTCTGGGGCGTCGCTGCCTCTGTAAATGTCTCCATTCAGTTCCAATTCTCAGTGTGTTTCTCTGGGTGTGTCCACTGCACTCTGGGGTGTAGCTGCCTCTGTAACTGTGACCATTCAGTGATTCAGTTCCAATTCTCAGTGTGTTTCTCTGGGTGTGTCCACTGCGCCCTGGTGTGTACCTGCCTATGTTACTGTGACCATTCAGTGATTCAGTTCCAATTGTCAGTGTATCTCTGTGTGGTCACTCCTCTCTGGTATGTGGCTGACTCTGTAACTGTGACCATTCAATGATTCAGTTCCAATTCTCAGTGTGTTTCTCTGGGTGGGTCCACTGCACTCTGGGGTGTAGCTGCCTCTGTAACTGTGACCATTCAGTGATTCAGTTCCAATTCTCAGTGTGTTTCTCTGGGTGTGTCCACTGCACCCTGGGGAGTACCTGCCTCTGTTACTGTGACCATTCAGTGATTCAGTTCCAATTGTCCGTGTGTTTCTCTGGGTGGTTCCACTGCACTCTGGGGTGTAACTGTCTCTGTAAATGTGGCCATCCAGTGATTAAGTTCCAATTGTCAGTGTGTTTCTCTCGTCTGTTCCACTGCTCATTGGGATGTAGCTGCCTCTGTAACTGTGGCCATTCAATGATTCAGTTCCAATTGTCAGTGTGTTTCTCTGGGTGCGTCCACTGCACTCTGGGGTGTTGCTGCCTCTGTAACAGTGACCATTCAGTGATTCAGTTTAAATTGTCAATGTGTTTCTCTGTGTGGCTTCCCTGCACTCTGGGGCGTCGCTGCCTCTGTAAATGTCTCCATTCAGTTCCAATTCTCAGTGTGTTTCTCTGGGTGTGTCCACTGCACTCTGGGGTGTAGCTGCCTCTGTAACTGTGACCATTCAGTGATTCAGTTCCAATTTTCAGTGTGTTTTCTGGGTATGTCCACTGCGCCCTGGGGTGTACCTGCCTCTGTTACTGTGACCATTCAGTGATTCAGTTCCAATTGTCAGTGTATCTCTGTGTGGTCACTTCACTCTGGTCTGTAGCTGACTCTGCAACTGTGACCATTCAGTGATTCAGTTCCAATTGTCCGTGTGTTTCTCTGGGTGGTTTCACTGCACTCTGGGGTGTAGCTGCCTCTGTAACTGTGACCATTCAATGATTCAGTTCCAATTGTCAGTGTGTTTCTCTGGGTGGGTGCACTGTACTCTGGGGCGTAGCTGCCACTGTAACTGTGACCATTCACTGATTCAGTTCCAATTATCAATGTGTTTCTCCCGGTCATTCTACTGCACTCTGGGTTTTAGCTGCCTCTGTAACTGTCTCCATTCTGTGATTCAGTTCCAATTGTCAGTGTGTTTCTCTGGGTGGTTCCACTGCACTCTGGGATGTAGCTGCCTCTGTAATTGTGACCATTCAGTGATTCAGTTCCAATTGTCTCTGTGTTTCTCTGGGTGGTTCCACTGCACTCTGGGATGTATCTGCCTCAGTAACTGTGACCATTCAGTGATTCAGTTCCAGTTGTCAGTTAATTTCTCTTGGTGGTTCCACTGCATTCTGGGGTGTAACTGCCTCTGTAAATGTGGCCATTCAGTGATTCAGTTCCAATTGTAAGTGAGTTTCTCTGGGTTGTTCCACTGCACTCTGGGATGTAGCTGCCTCTGTAACTGTGACCATTCAGTGATTCAGTTCCAATTGTCAGTGTGTTTCTCTGGGTGGTTCCACCGCACTCTGGGATGTATCTGCCTCAGTAACTGTGACCATTCAGTGATTCAGTTCCAGTTGTCAGTGTATTTCTCTGGGAGGTTCCACTGCATTCTGGGGTGTAACTGCCTCTGTAAATGTGGCCATCCAGTGATTCAGTTCCAATGTCAGTGTGTTTCTCTCGGCTGTTCCACTGCTCATTGGGATGTAGCTGCCTCTGCAACTGTGACCATTCAATGATTCAGTTCCAATTGTCAGTGTGTTTCTCTGGGTGTGTCCACTGCACCCTGGGGTGTACCTGCCTCTGTTACTGTGACCATTCAGTGATTCCGTTCCAATTGTCAGTGTATCTCTGTGTGGTCACTTCTCTCTGGTATGTAGCTGACTCTGCAACTGTGACCATTCAGTGATTCAGTTCCAATTGTCCGTGTGTTTCTCTGGGTGGTTTCACTGCACTCTGGGGTGTAGCTGACTCTGCAACTGTGACCATTCAGTGATTCAGTTCCAATTGTCCGTGTGTTTCTCTGGGTGGTTTCACTGCACTCTGGGGTGCAGCTGCCTCTGTAACTGTGACCATTCAATGATTCAGTTCCAATTGTCCGTGTGTTTCTCTGGGTGGTTCCACTGCACTCTGGTATGTAGCTGCCTCTGTAACTGTGACCATTCAGTGATTCATTTCCAATTGTCTCTGTGTTTCTCTGGATTGTTCCACTGCACTCTGGGATGTATCTGCCTCAGTAACTGTGACCATTCAGTGATTCAGTTCCAGTTGTCAGTGAATTTCTCTTGGTGGTTCCACTGCATTCTGGGGTGTAACTGCCTCTGTAAATGTGGCCATTCAGTGATTCAGTTCCAATTGTCAGTGAGTTTCTCTGGGTTGTTCCACTGCACTCTGGGATGTAGCTGCCTCTGTAACTGTGACCATTCAGTGATTCAGTTCCAATTGTCAGTGTGTTTCTCTGGGTGGATCCAATACACTCTGGTGTGTCGCTGCCTCTGTAACTGTGAACATTCAATGATTCAGTTCCAATTGTCAGTGTGTTTCTCTCGGTGGTTCCACTGCACTCTGGGGCGTCGCTGCCTCTGTAAATGTATCCATTCAGTGATTCAGTTCCAATTGTCAGTGTGTTTCTCTGTTTGGTTCCACTGCACTCTGGGATGTAGCTGCCACCGTAACTGTGACCATTCAGTGATTCAGTTCCAATTGTCAGTGTGTTACTCTGGGTGGTTCCCTGCACTCTTGAGTGTAGCTGCCTCTGTAACTCTGACCAATCAGTGATTCAGTTCCAATTATCAGTGTGTTTCTCTGGGTGGTTTCACTGCACTCTGGGATGTAGCTATCTCTGGAACTGTAACCATTCAGTGATTCAGTTCCAATTGTCAGTGTGTTTCTCTGTGTGGTTCCACTGCACTCTGGAGTGTAGCTGCCTCTGTAACTCTGATCATTCAGTGATTCAGTTCCAATTGTCAGTGTGTTTCTCTCGGTGGTTCTACTGCACTCTGAAGTAGAGCTGCCACTGAAACTGTGACCATTCAGTGATTCAGTTCCAATTGTCAGTGTGTTTCTCTCGGTGATTCTACTGCACTCTGGGTTTAGCTGCCTCTGTAACTGTCTCCGTTCAGTGATTCAGTTCCAATTATCAGTGTGTTTCTCTAGGTGGTTCCACTGCACTCTGGGGCGTCGCTGCCTCTGTAACTGTCTACATTTAGTGATTCAGTTCCAATTGTCTGTGTGTTTCTCTGGGTGGTTCCACTGCACTCTGGGATGTAGCTGCCACTGTAACTGTGACCATTCAGTGATTCAGTTCCAATTGTCAGTGTGTTTCTCTGTGTGGTTACACTGCACTCTGGGGTGTAGCTGCCTCTGTAACTCTGACCATTCAGTGATTATGTTCCAATTGTCAGTGTGTTTCTCTCGGTGGTTCTACTGCACTCTGGAGTGTAGCTGCCGCTGTAGCTGTGACCATTCAGTGAATCAGTTCCAATTGTCAGTGTGATTCTCTGGGTGGGTCCACTACACTCTGCGATATAGCTGCCTCTGTAACAGTGACCATTCAGTGATTCAGTTCCAATTCTCAGTGTGTTTCTCTGGGTGGGTCAACTGCACTCTGGGGTGTAGCTGCCTCTGTAATTGTGACCATTCAGTGATTCAGTTCCAATTGTCAGTGTGTTTCTCAGGGTGTGTCCACTGCACTCTGGGGTGTAGCTGCCTCTGTAACTGTGACCTTTCAGTGATTCAGTTCCAATTCTCAGTGTGTTTCTCTGGGTGGGTCAACTGCACTCTGGGGTGTAGCTGCCTCTGTAATTGTGACCATTCAGTGATTCAGTTCCAATTGTCAGTGTGTTTCTCTGGGTGGGTCCACTGCACTCTGTGTTGTAGCTGCCTCTGTAACTGTGACCTTTCAGTGATTCAGTTCCAATTCTCAGTGTGTTTCTCTGGGTGGGTCCACTGCACTCTGTGGTGTAGCTGCCTCTGTTACTGTGACCTTTCAGTGATTCAGTTCCAATTGTCAGTGTATCTCTGTGTGGTCACTTCTCTCTGGTATGTAGCTGGCTCTGTAAATGTGACCATTCAGTGATTCAGTTACTATTGTCAGTGTGTTTCTCTGGGTGGTTCCACTGCACTCTGGGGTGCAGCTGCCTCTGTAACTGTGACCATTCAGTGATTCAGTTCCAATTGTCAGTGTGTTTCTCTGGGTGGATCCAATACACTCTGGTGTGTCGCTGCCTCTGTAACTGTGAACATTCAATGATTCAGTTCCAATTGTCAGTGTGTTTCTCTGGGTGCGTCCACTGCACTCTGGGGTGTTGCTGCCTCTGTAACAGTGACCATTCAGTGATTCAGTTCCAATTGTCAATGTGTTTCTCTGTGTGGCTTCACTGCACTCTGGGGATCCGCTGCCTATGTAAATGTCTCCATTTCGTGATTCAGTTCCAATTCTCAGTGTGTTTCTCTGGGTGCGTCCACTGCACTCTGGGGTGTAGCTGCCTCTGTAACTGTGACCATTCAGTGATTCAGTTCCAATTCTCAGTGTGTTTCTCTGGGTGTGTCCACTGCACCCTGGGGAGTACCTGCCTCTGTTACTGTGACCATTCAGTGATTCAGTTCCAATTGTCAGTGTATCTCTGTGTGGTCACTCCTCTCTGGTATGTGGCTGACTCTGTAACTGTGACCATTCAATGATTCAGTTCCAATTCTCAGTGTGTTTCTCTGGGTGGGTCCACTGCACTCTGGGGTGTAGCTGCCTCTGTATCTGTGACCATTCAGTGATTCAGTTCCGATTCTCAGTGTGTTTCTCTGGGTGTGTCCACTGCACCCTGGGGAGTACCTGCCTCTGTTACTGTGACCATTCAGTGATTCAGTTCCAATTGTCCGTGTGTTTCTCTGGGTGGTTCCACTGCACTCTGGGGTGTAACTGTCTCTGTAAATGTGGCCATCCAGTGATTAAGTTCCAATTGTCAGTGTGTTTCTCTCGGCTGTTCCACTGCTCATTGGGATGTAGCTGCCTCTGTAACTGTGGCCATTCAATGATTCAGTTCCAATTGTCAGTGTGTTTCTCTGGGTGCGTCCACTGCACTCTGGGGTGTTGCTGCCTCTGTAACAGTGACCATTCAGTGATTCAGTTTAAATTGTCAATGTGTTTCTCTGTGTGGCTTCCCTGCACTCTGGGGCGTCGCTGCCTCTGTAAATGTCTCCATTCAGTTCCAATTCTCAGTGTGTTTCTCTGGGTGTGTCCACTGCACTCTGGGGTGTAGCTGCCTCTGTAACTGTGACCATTCAGTGATTCAGTTCCAATTCTCAGTGTGTTTCTCTGGGTGTGTCCACTGCGCCCTGGGGTGTACCTGCCTCTGTTACTGTGACCATTCAGTGATTCAGTTCCAATTGTCAGTGTATCTCTGTGTGGTCACTCCTCTCTGGTATGTGGCTGACTCCGTAACTGTGACCATTCAATGATTCAGTTCCAATTCTCAGTGTGTTTCTCTGGGTGGGTCCACTGCACTCTGGGGTGTAGCTGCCTCTGTAACTGTGACCATTCAGTGATTCAGTTCCAATTCTCAGTGTGTTTCTCTTGGTGTGTCCACTGCAACCTGGGGAGTACCTGCCTCTGTTACTGTGACCATTCAGTGATTCAGTTCCAATTGTCCGTGTGTTTCTCTGGGTGGTTCCACTGCACTCTGGGGTGTAACTGTCTCTGTAAATGTGGCCATCCAGTGATTAAGTTCCAATTGTCAGTGTGTTTCTCTCGGCTGTTCCACTGCTCATTGGGATGTAGCTGCCTCTGTAACTGTGGCCATTCAATGATTCAGTTCCAATTGTCAGTGTGTTTCTCTGGGTGCGTCCACTGCACTCTGGGGTGTTGCTGCCTCTGTAACAGTGACCATTCAGTGATTCAGTTCCAATTGTCAATGTGTTTCTCTGTGTGGCTTCACTGCACTCTGGGGATCCGCTGCCTATGTAAATGTCTCCATTTAGTGATTCAGTTCCAATTCTCAGTGTGTTTCTCTGGGTGCGTCCACTGCACTCTGGGGTGTCGCTGCCTCTGTAACTGTGACCATTCAGTGATTCAGTTCCAATTCTCAGTGTGTTTCTCTGGGTGTGTCCACTGCACCCTGGGGAGTACCTGCCTCTGTTACTGTGACCATTCAGTGATTCAGTTCCAATTGTCAGTGTATCTCTGTGTGGTCACTCCTCTCTGGTATGTGGCTGACTCTGTAACTGTGACCATTCAATGATTCAGTTCCAATTCTCAGTGTGTTTCTCTGGGTGGGTCCACTGCACTCTGGGGTGTAGCTGCCTCTGTATCTGTGACCATTCAGTGATTCAGTTCCAATTCTCAGTGTGTTTCTCTGGGTGTGTCCACTGCACCCTGGGGAGTACCTGCCTCTGTTAGTGTGACCATTCAGTGATTCAGTTCCAATTGTCCGTGTGTTTCTCTGGGTGGTTCCACTGCACTCTGGGGTGTAACTGTCTCTGTAAATGTGGCCATCCAGTGATTAAGTTCCAATTGTCAGTGTGTTTCTCTCGGCTGTTCCACTGCTCATTGGGATGTAGCTGCCTCTGTAACTGTGGCCATTCAATGATTCAGTTCCAATTGTCAGTGTGTTTCTCTGGGTGCGTCCACTGCACTCTGGGGTGTTGCTGCCTCTGTAACAGTGACCATTCAGTGATTCAGTTTAAATTGTCAATGTGTTTCTCTGTGTGGCTTCCCTGCACTCTGGGGCGTCGCTGCCTCTGTAAATGTCTCCATTCAGTTCCAATTCTCAGTGTGTTTCTCTGGGTGTGTCCACTGCACTCTGGGGTGTAGCTGCCTCTGTAACTGTGACCATTCAGTGATTCAGTTCCAATTCTCAGTGTGTTTCTCTGGGTGTGTCCACTGCGCCCTGGGGTGTACCTGCCTCTGTTACTGTGACCATTCAGTGATTCAGTTCCAATTGTCAGTGTATCTCTGTGTGGTCACTCCTCTCTGGTATGTGGCTGACTCTGTAACTGTGACCATTCAATGATTCAGTTCCAATTCTCAGTGTGTTTCTCTGGGTGGGTCCACTGCACTCTGGGGTGTAGCTGCCTCTGTAACTGTGACCATTCAGTGATTCAGTTCCAATTCTCAGTGTGTTTCTCTTGGTGTGTCCACTGCAACCTGGGGAGTACCTGCCTCTGTTACTGTGACCATTCAGTGATTCAGTTCCAATTGTCCGTGTGTTTCTCTGGGTGGTTCCACTGCACTCTGGGGTGTAACTGTCTCTGTAAATGTGGCCATCCAGTGATTAAGTTCCAATTGTCAGTGTGTTTCTCTCGGCTGTTCCACTGCTCATTGGGATGTAGCTGCCTCTGTAACTGTGGCCATTCAATGATTCAGTTCCAATTGTCAGTGTGATTCTCTGGGTGGGTCCACTACACTCTGCGATATAGCTGCCTCTGTAACAGTGACCATTCAGTGATTCAGTTCCAATTCTCAGTGTGTTTCTCTGGGTGGGTCAACTGCACTCTGGGGTGTAGCTGCCTCTGTAATTGTGACCATTCAGTGATTCAGTTCCAATTGTCAGTGTGTTTCTCAGGGTGTGTCCACTGCACTCTGGGGTGTAGCTGCCTCTGTAACTGTGACCTTTCAGTGATTCAGTTCCAATTCTCAGTGTGTTTCTCTGGGTGGGTCAACTGCACTCTGGGGTGTAGCTGCCTCTGTAATTGTGACCATTCAGTGATTCAGTTCCAATTGTCAGTGTGTTTCTCTGGGTGGGTCCACTGCACTCTGTGGTGTAGCTGCCTCTGTAACTGTGACCTTTCAGTGATTCAGTTCCAATTCTCAGTGTGTTTCTCTGGGTGGGTCCACTGCACTCTGTGGTGTAGCTGCCTCTGTTACTGTGACCTTTCAGTGATTCAGTTCCAATTGTCAGTGTATCTCTGTGTGGTCACTTCTCTCTGGTATGTAGCTGGCTCTGTAAATGTGACCATTCAGTGATTCAGTTACTATTGTCAGTGTGTTTCTCTGGGTGGTTCCACTGCACTCTGGGGTGCAGCTGCCTCTGTAACTGTGACCATTCAGTGATTCAGTTCCAATTGTCAGTGTGTTTCTCTGGGTGGATCCAATACACTCTGGTGTGCCGCTGCCTCTGTAACTGTGAACATTCAATGATTCAGTTCCAATTGTCAGTGTGTTTCTCTGGGTGCGTCCACTGCACTCTGGGGTGTTGCTGCCTCTGTAACAGTGACCATCCAGTGATTCAGTTCCAATTGTCAATGTGTTTCTCTGTGTGGCTTCACTGCACTCTGGGGATCCGCTGCCTATGTAAATGTCTCCATTTAGTGATTCAGTTCCAATTCTCAGTGTGTTTCTCTGGGTGCGTCCACTGCACTCTGGGGTGTAGCTGCCTCTGTAACTGTGACCATTCAGTGATTCAGTTCCAATTCTCAGTGTGTTTCTCTGGGTGTGTCCACTGCACCCTGGGGAGTACCTGCCTCTGTTACTGTGACCATTCAGTGATTCAGTTCCAATTGTCAGTGTATCTCTGTGTGGTCACTCCTCTCTGGTATGTGGCTGACTCTGTAACTGTGACCATTCAATGATTCAGTTCCAATTCTCAGTGTGTTTCTCTGGGTGGGTCCACTGCACTCTGGGGTGTAGCTGCCTCTGTATCTGTGACCATTCAGTGATTCAGTTCCAATTCTCAGTGTGTTTCTCTGGGTGTGTCCACTGCACCCTGGGGAGTACCTGCCTCTGTTACTGTGACCATTCAGTGATTCAGTTCCAATTGTCCGTGTGTTTCTCTGGGTGGTTCCACTGCACTCTGGGGTGTAACTGTCTCTGTAAATGTGGCCATCCAGTGATTAAGTTCCAATTGTCAGTGTGTTTCTCTCGGCTGTTCCACTGCTCATTGGGATGTAGCTGCCTCTGTAACTGTGGCCATTCAATGATTCAGTTCCAATTGTCAGTGTGTTTCTCTGGGTGCGTCCACTGCACTCTGGGGTGTTGCTGCCTCTGTAACAGTGACCATTCAGTGATTCAGTTTCAATTGTCAATGTGTTTCTCTGTGTGGCTTCCCTGCACTCTGGGGCGTCGCTGCCTCTGTAAATGTCTCCATTCAGTTCCAATTCTCAGTGTGTTTCTCTGGGTGTGTCCACTGCACTCTGGGGTGTAGCTGCCTCTGTAACTGTGACCATTCAGTGATTCAGTTCCAATTCTCAGTGTGTTTCTCTGGGTGTGTCCACTGCGCCCTGGGGTGTACCTGCCTCTGTTACTGTGACCATTCAGTGATTCAGTTCCAATTGTCAGTGTATCTCTGTGTGGTCACTCCTCTCTGGTATGTGGCTGACTCTGTAACTGTGACCATTCAATGATTCAGTTCCAATTCTCAGTGTGTTTCTCTGGGTGGGTCCACTGCACTCTGGGGTGTAGCTGCCTCTGTAACTGTGACCATTCAGTGATTCAGTTCCAATTCTCAGTGTGTTTCTCTTGGTGTGTCCACTGCAACCTGGGGAGTACCTGCCTCTGTTACTGTGACCATTCAGTGATTCAGTTCCAATTGTCCGTGTGTTTCTCTGGGTGGTTCCACTGCACTCTGGGGTGTAACTGTCTCTGTAAATGTGGCCATCCAGTGATTAAGTTCCAATTGTCAGTGTGTTTCTCTCGGCTGTTCCACTGCTCATTGGGATGTAGCTGCCTCTGTAACTGTGGCCATTCAATGATTCAGTTCCAATTGTCAGTGTGTTTCTCTGGGTGCGTCCACTGCACTCTGGGGTGTTGCTGCCTCTGTAACAGTGACCATTCAGTGATTCAGTTCCAATTGTCAATGTGTTTCTCTGTGTGGCTTCACTGCACTCTGGGGATCCGCTGCCTATGTAAATGTCTCCATTTAGTGATTCAGTTCCAATTCTCAGTGTGTTTCTCTGGGTGCGTCCACTGCACTCTGGGGTGTAGCTGCCTCTGTAACTGTGACCATTCAGTGATTCAGTTCCAATTCTCAGTGTGTTTCTCTGGGTGTGTCCACTGCACCCTGGGGAGTACCTGCCTCTGTTACTGTGACCATTCAGTGATTCAGTTCCAATTGTCAGTGTATCTCTGTGTGGTCACTCCTCTCTGGTATGTGGCTGACTCTGTAACTGTGACCATTCAATGATTCAGTTCCAATTCTCAGTGTGTTTCTCTGGGTGGGTCCACTGCACTCTGGGGTGTAGCTGCCTCTGTATCTGTGACCATTCAGTGATTCAGTTCCAATTCTCAGTGTGTTTCTCTGGGTGTGTCCACTGCACCCTGGGGAGTACCTGCCTCTGTTAGTGTGACCATTCAGTGATTCAGTTGCAATTGTCCGTGTGTTTCTCTGGGTGGTTCCACTGCACTCTGGGGTGTAACTGTCTCTGTAAATGTGGCCATCCAGTGATTAAGTTCCAATTGTCAGTGTGTTTCTCTCGGCCATTCCACTGCTCATTGGGATGTAGCTGCCTCTGTAACTGTGGCCATTCAATGATTCAGTTCCAATTGTCAGTGTGTTTCTCTGGGTGCGTCCACTGCACTCTGGGGTGTTGCTGCCTCTGTAACAGTGACCATTCAGTGATTCAGTTTAAATTGTCAATGTGTTTCTCTGTGTGGCTTCCCTGCACTCTGGGGCGTCGCTGCCTCTGTAAATGTCTCCATTCAGTTCCAATTCTCAGTGTGTTTCTCTGGGTGTGTCCACTGCACTCTGGGGTGTAGCTGCCTCTGTAACTGTGACCATTCAGTGATTCAGTTCCAATTCTCAGTGTGTTTCTCTGGGTGTGTCCACTGCGCCCTGGGGTGTACCTGCCTCTGTTACTGTGACCATTCAGTGATTCAGTTCCAATTGTCAGTGTATCTCTGTGTGGTCACTCCTCTCTGGTATGTGGCTGACTCTGTAACTGTGACCATTCAATGATTCAGTTCCAATTCTCAGTGTGTTTCTCTGGGTGGGTCCACTGCACTCTGGGGTGTAGCTGCCTCTGTAACTGTGACCATTCAGTGATTCAGTTCCAATTCTCAGTGTGTTTCTCTTGGTGTGTCCACTGCAACCTGGGGAGTACCTGCCTCTGTTACTGTGACCATTCAGTGATTCAGTTCCAATTGTCCGTGTGTTTCTCTGGGTGGTTCCACTGCACTCTGGGGTGTAACTGTCTCTGTAAATGTGGCCATCCAGTGATTAAGTTCCAATTGTCAGTGTGTTTCTCTCGGCTGTTCCACTGCTCATTGGGATGTAGCTGCCTCTGTAACTGTGGCCATTCAATGATTCAGTTCCAATTGTCAGTGTGATTCTCTGGGTGGGTCCACTACACTCTGCGATATAGCTGCCTCTGTAACAGTGACCATTCAGTGATTCAGTTCCAATTCTCAGTGTGTTTCTCTGGGTGGGTCAACTGCACTCTGGGGTGTAGCTGCCTCTGTAATTGTGACCATTCAGTGATTCAGTTCCAATTGTCAGTGTGTTTCTCAGGGTGTGTCCACTGCACTCTGGGGTGTAGCTGCCTCTGTAACTGTGACCTTTCAGTGATTCAGTTCCAATTCTCAGTGTGTTTCTCTGGGTGGGTCAACTGCACTCTGGGGTGTAGCTGCCTCTGTAATTGTGACCATTCAGTGATTCAGTTCCAATTGTCAGTGTGTTTCTCTGGGTGGGTCCACTGCACTCTGTGGTGTAGCTGCCTCTGTAACTGTGACCTTTCAGTGATTCAGTTCCAATTCTCAGTGTGTTTCTCTGGGTGGGTCCACTGCACTCTGTGGTGTAGCTGCCTCTGTTACTGTGACCTTTCAGTGATTCAGTTCCAATTGTCAGTGTATCTCTGTGTGGTCACTTCTCTCTGGTATGTAGCTGGCTCTGTAAATGTGACCATTCAGTGATTCAGTTACTATTGTCAGTGTGTTTCTCTGGGTGGTTCCACTGCACTCTGGGGTGCAGCTGCCTCTGTAACTGTGACCATTCAGTGATTCAGTTCCAATTGTCAGTGTGTTTCTCTGGGTGGATCCAATACACTCTGGTGTGCCGCTGCCTCTGTAACTGTGAACATTCAATGATTCAGTTCCAATTGTCAGTGTGTTTCTCTGGGTGCGTCCACTGCACTCTGGGGTGTTGCTGCCTCTGTAACAGTGACCATCCAGTGATTCAGTTCCAATTGTCAATGTGTTTCTCTGTGTGGCTTCACTGCACTCTGGGGATCCGCTGCCTATGTAAATGTCTCCATTTAGTGATTCAGTTCCAATTCTCAGTGTGTTTCTCTGGGTGCGTCCACTGCACTCTGGGGTGTAGCTGCCTCTGTAACTGTGACCATTCAGTGATTCAGTTCCAATTCTCAGTGTGTTTCTCTGGGTGTGTCCACTGCACCCTGGGGAGTACCTGCCTCTGTTACTGTGACCATTCAGTGATTCAGTTCCAATTGTCAGTGTATCTCTGTGTGGTCACTCCTCTCTGGTATGTGGCTGACTCTGTAACTGTGACCATTCAATGATTCAGTTCCAATTCTCAGTGTGTTTCTCTGGGTGGGTCCACTGCACTCTGGGGTGTAGCTGCCTCTGTATCTGTGACCATTCAGTGATTCAGTTCCAATTCTCAGTGTGTTTCTCTGGGTGTGTCCACTGCACCCTGGGGAGTACCTGCCTCTGTTACTGTGACCATTCAGTGATTCAGTTCCAATTGTCCGTGTGTTTCTCTGGGTGGTTCCACTGCACTCTGGGGTGTAACTGTCTCTGTAAATGTGGCCATCCAGTGATTAAGTTCCAATTGTCAGTGTGTTTCTCTCGGCTGTTCCACTGCTCATTGGGATGTAGCTGCCTCTGTAACTGTGGCCATTCAATGATTCAGTTCCAATTGTCAGTGTGTTTCTCTGGGTGCGTCCACTGCACTCTGGGGTGTTGCTGCCTCTGTAACAGTGACCATTCAGTGATTCAGTTTCAATTGTCAATGTGTTTCTCTGTGTGGCTTCCCTGCACTCTGGGGCGTCGCTGCCTCTGTAAATGTCTCCATTCAGTTCCAATTCTCAGTGTGTTTCTCTGGGTGTGTCCACTGCACTCTGGGGTGTAGCTGCCTCTGTAACTGTGACCATTCAGTGATTCAGTTCCAATTCTCAGTGTGTTTCTCTGGGTGTGTCCACTGCGCCCTGGGGTGTACCTGCCTCTGTTACTGTGACCATTCAGTGATTCAGTTCCAATTGTCAGTGTATCTCTGTGTGGTCACTCCTCTCTGGTATGTGGCTGACTCTGTAACTGTGACCATTCAATGATTCAGTTCCAATTCTCAGTGTGTTTCTCTGGGTGGGTCCACTGCACTCTGGGGTGTAGCTGCCTCTGTAACTGTGACCATTCAGTGATTCAGTTCCAATTCTCAGTGTGTTTCTCTTGGTGTGTCCACTGCAACCTGGGGAGTACCTGCCTCTGTTACTGTGACCATTCAGTGATTCAGTTCCAATTGTCCGTGTGTTTCTCTGGGTGGTTCCACTGCACTCTGGGGTGTAACTGTCTCTGTAAATGTGGCCATCCAGTGATTAAGTTCCAATTGTCAGTGTGTTTCTCTCGGCTGTTCCACTGCTCATTGGGATGTAGCTGCCTCTGTAACTGTGGCCATTCAATGATTCAGTTCCAATTGTCAGTGTGTTTCTCTGGGTGCGTCCACTGCACTCTGGGGTGTTGCTGCCTCTGTAACAGTGACCATTCAGTGATTCAGTTCCAATTGTCAATGTGTTTCTCTGTGTGGCTTCACTGCACTCTGGGGATCCGCTGCCTATGTAAATGTCTCCATTTAGTGATTCAGTTCCAATTCTCAGTGTGTTTCTCTGGGTGCGTCCACTGCACTCTGGGGTGTAGCTGCCTCTGTAACTGTGACCATTCAGTGATTCAGTTCCAATTCTCAGTGTGTTTCTCTGGGTGTGTCCACTGCACCCTGGGGAGTACCTGCCTCTGTTACTGTGACCATTCAGTGATTCAGTTCCAATTGTCAGTGTATCTCTGTGTGGTCACTCCTCTCTGGTATGTGGCTGACTCTGTAACTGTGACCATTCAATGATTCAGTTCCAATTCTCAGTGTGTTTCTCTGGGTGGGTCCACTGCACTCTGGGGTGTAGCTGCCTCTGTATCTGTGACCATTCAGTGATTCAGTTCCAATTCTCAGTGTGTTTCTCTGGGTGTGTCCACTGCACCCTGGGGAGTACCTGCCTCTGTTAGTGTGACCATTCAGTGATTCAGTTGCAATTGTCCGTGTGTTTCTCTGGGTGGTTCCACTGCACTCTGGGGTGTAACTGTCTCTGTAAATGTGGCCATCCAGTGATTAAGTTCCAATTGTCAGTGTGTTTCTCTCGGCCATTCCACTGCTCATTGGGATGTAGCTGCCTCTGTAACTGTGGCCATTCAATGATTCAGTTCCAATTGTCAGTGTGTTTCTCTGGGTGCGTCCACTGCACTCTGGGGTGTTGCTGCCTCTGTAACAGTGACCATTCAGTGATTCAGTTTAAATTGTCAATGTGTTTCTCTGTGTGGCTTCCCTGCACTCTGGGGCGTCGCTGCCTCTGTAAATGTCTCCATTCAGTTCCAATTCTCAGTGTGTTTCTCTGGGTGTGTCCACTGCACTCTGGGGTGTAGCTGCCTCTGTAACTGTGACCATTCAGTGATTCAGTTCCAATTCTCAGTGTGTTTCTCTGGGTGTGTCCACTGCGCCCTGGGGTGTACCTGCCTCTGTTACTGTGACCATTCAGTGATTCAGTTCCAATTGTCAGTGTATCTCTGTGTGGTCACTCCTCTCTGGTATGTGGCTGACTCTGTAACTGTGACCATTCAATGATTCAGTTCCAATTCTCAGTGTGTTTCTCTGGGTGGGTCCACTGCACTCTGGGGTGTAGCTGCCTCTGTAACTGTGACCATTCAGTGATTCAGTTCCAATTCTCAGTGTGTTTCTCTTGGTGTGTCCACTGCAACCTGGGGAGTACCTGCCTCTGTTACTGTGACCATTCAGTGATTCAGTTCCAATTGTCCGTGTGTTTCTCTGGGTGGTTCCACTGCACTCTGGGGTGTAACTGTCTCTGTAAATGTGGCCATCCAGTGATTAAGTTCCAATTGTCAGTGTGTTTCTCTCGGCTGTTCCACTGCTCATTGGGATGTAGCTGCCTCTGTAACTGTGGCCATTCAATGATTCAGTTCCAATTGTCAGTGTGTTTCTCTGGGTGCGTCCACTGCACTCTGGGGTGTTGCTGCCTCTGTAACAGTGACCATTCAGTGATTCAGTTCTAATTGTCAATGTGTTTCTCTGTGTGGCTTCACTGCACTCTGGGGATCCGCTGCCTATGTAAATGTCTCCATTTAGTGATTCAGTTCCAATTCTCAGTGTGTTTCTCTGGGTGCGTCCACTGCACTCTGGGGTGTAGCTGCCTCTGTAACTGTGACCATTCAGTGATTCAGTTCCAATTCTCAGTGTGTTTCTCTGGGTGTGTCCACTGCACCCTGGGGAGTACCTGCCTCTGTTACTGTGACCATTCAGTGATTCAGTTCCAATTGTCAGTGTATCTCTGTGTGGTCACTCCTCTCTGGTATGTGGCTGACTCTGTAACTGTGACCATTCAATGATTCAGTTCCAATTCTCAGTGTGTTTCTCTGGGTGGGTCCACTGCACTCTGGGGTGTAGCTGCCTCTGTATCTGTGACCATTCAGTGATTCAGTTCCAATTCTCAGTGTGTTTCTCTGGGTGTGTCCACTGCACCCTGGGGAGTACCTGCCTCTGTTACTGTGACCATTCAGTGATTCAGTTCCAATTGTCCGTGTGTTTCTCTGGGTGGTTCCACTGCACTCTGGGGTGTAACTGTCTCTGTAAATGTGGCCATCCAGTGATTAAGTTCCAATTGTCAGTGTGTTTCTCTCGGCTGTTCCACTGCTCATTGGGATGTAGCTGCCTCTGTAACTGTGGCCATTCAATGATTCAGTTCCAATTGTCAGTGTGTTTCTCTGGGTGCGTCCACTGCACTCTGGGGTGTTGCTGCCTCTGTAACAGTGACCATTCAGTGATTCAGTTTAAATTGTCAATGTGTTTCTCTGTGTGGCTTCCCTGCACTCTGGGGCGTCGCTGCCTCTGTAAATGTCTCCATTCAGTTCCAATTCTCAGTGTGTTTCTCTGGGTGTGTCCACTGCACTCTGGGGTGTAGCTGCCTCTGTAACTGTGACCATTCAGTGATTCAGTTCCAATTCTCAGTGTGTTTCTCTGGGTGTGTCCACTGCGCCCTGGGGTGTACCTGCCTCTGTTACTGTGACCATTCAGTGATTCAGTTCCAATTGTCAGTGTATCTCTGTGTGGTCACTCCTCTCTGGTATGTGGCTGACTCTGTAACTGTGACCATTCAATGATTCAGTTCCAATTCTCAGTGTGTTTCTCTGGGTGGGTCCACTGCACTCTGGGGTGTAGCTGCCTCTGTAACTGTGACCATTCAGTGATTCAGTTCCAATTCTCAGTGTGTTTCTCTTGGTGTGTCCACTGCAACCTGGGGAGTACCTGCCTCTGTTACTGTGACCATTCAGTGATTCAGTTCCAATTGTCCGTGTGTTTCTCTGGGTGGTTCCACTGCACTCTGGGGTGTAACTGTCTCTGTAAATGTGGCCATCCAGTGATTAAGTTCCAATTGTCAGTGTGTTTCTCTCGGCTGTTCCACTGCTCATTGGGATGTAGCTGCCTCTGTAACTGTGGCCATTCAATGATTCAGTTCCAATTGTCAGTGTGTTTCTCTGGGTGCGTCCACTGCACTCTGGGGTGTTGCTGCCTCTGTAACAGTGACCATTCAGTGATTCAGTTTAAATTGTCAATGTGTTTCTCTGTGTGGCTTCCCTGCACTCTGGGGCGTCGCTGCCTCTGTAAATGTCTCCATTCAGTTCAAATTCTCAGTGTGTTTCTCTGGGTGTGTCCACTGCACTCTGGGGTGTAGCTGCCTCTGTAACTGTGACCATTCAGTGATTCAGTTCCAATTTTCAGTGTGTTTCTCTGGGTATGTCCACTGCGCCCTGGGGTGTACCTGCCTCTGTTACTGTGACCATTCAGTGATTCAGTTCCAATTGTCAGTGTATCTCTGTGTGGTCACTTCACTCTGGTATGTAGCTGACTCTGCAACTGTGACCATTCAGTGATTCAGTTCCAATTGTCCGTGTGTTTCTCTGGGTGGTTTCACTGCACTCTGGGGTGTAGCTGCCTCTGTAACTGTGACCATTCAATGATTCAGTTCCAATTGTCAGTGTGTTTCTCTGGGTGGGTGCACTGTACTCTGGGGAGTAGCTGCCACTGTAACTGTGACCATTCACTGATTCAGTTCCAATTATCAATGTGTTTCTCCCGGTCATTCTACTGCACTCTGGGTTTTAGCTGCCTCTGTAACTGTCTCCATTCTGTGATTCAGTTCCAATTGTCAGTGTGTTTCTCTGGGTGGTTCCACTGCACTCTGGGATGTAGCTGCCTCTGTAATTGTGACCATTCAGTGATTCAGTTCCAATTGTCTCTGTGTTTCTCTGGGTGGTTCCACTGCACTCTGGGATGTATCTGCCTCAGTAACTGTGACCATTCAGTGATTCAGTTCCAGTTGTCAGTTAATTTCTCTTGGTGGTTCCACTGCATTCTGGGGTGTAACTGCCTCTGTAAATGTGGCCATTCAGTGATTCAGTTCCAATTGTAAGTGAGTTTCTCTGGGTTGTTCCACTGCACTCTGGGATGTAGCTGCCTCTGTAACTGTGACCATTCAGTGATTCAGTTCCAATTGTCAGTGTGTTTCTCTGGGTGGTTCCACAGCACTCTGGGATGTATCTGCCTCAGTAACTGTGACCATTCAGTGATTCAGTTCCAGTTGTCAGTGTATTTCTCTGGGAGGTTCCACTGCATTCTGGGGTGTAACTGCCTCTGTAAATGTGGCCATCCAGTGATTCAGTTCCAATGTCAGTGTGTTTCTCTCGGCTGTTCCACTGCTCATTGGGATGTAGCTGCCTCTGCAACTGTGACCATTCAATGATTCAGTTCCAATTGTCAGTGTGTTTCTCTTGGTGCGTCCACTGCACTCTGGGGTGTTGCTGCCTCTGTAACAGGGACCATTCAGTGATTCAGTTTAAATTGTCAATGTGTTTCTCTGTGTGGCTTCCCTGCACTCTGGGGCGTCGCTGCCTCTGTAAATGTCTCCATTCAGTTCCAATTCTCACTGTGTTTCTCTGGGTGGGTCCACTGCACTCTGGGGTGTAGCTGCCTCTGTAACTGTGACCATTCAGTGATTCAGTTCCAATTCTCAGTGTGTTTCTCTGGGTGTGTCCACTGCACCCTGGGGTGTACCTGCCTCTGTTACTGTGACCATTCAGTGATTCAGTTCCAATTGTCAGTGTATCTCTGTGTGGTCACTTCTCTCTGGTATGTAGCTTACTCTGCAACTGTGACCATTCACTGATTCAGTTCCAATTGTCCGTGTGTTTCTCTGGGTGGTTTCACTGCACACTGGGGTGTAGCTGACTCGGCAACTGTGACCATTCAGTGATTCAGTTCCAATTTTCCGTGTGTTTCTCTGGGTGGTTTCACTGCACTCTGGGGTGTAGCTGCCTCTGTAACTGTGACCAATCAATGATTCAGTTCCAATTGTCCGTGTGTTTCTCTGGGTGGTTCCACTGCACTCTCGGGTGTAGCTGCCACTGGAACTGTGACCATTCAGTGATTCAGTTCCAATTGTCAGTATGTTGTTTCTCTCGGTGATTCTACTGCACGTTGTGCTGCAGCTGCCTCTGTAACTGTGAGCATTCACTGCTTCAGCTCCAATTGTCAGAGCATTTCTCTGTATGTTTCCACTGCACACTCCGCGTGTAGCTGCCTCTGTAACTGTGACCATTCAGTGATTCAGTTCCAATTGTCAGTGTGTTTCTCTGGATGGTTCCACTGCACTCTGGGGTGTAGCTCCCTCTGTAATTGTGACCATTCAGTGATTCACTTCCAATTGTCAGTGTGTTTCTCTGGGTGGTTCCACTGCACTCTGGGGTGTAGCTGCCTCTGTAAATGTGGCCATTCAAGTGATTCAGTTCCAATTGTCAGTGTGTTTCTCTGAGTGGTTCCACTGCACTCTGGGGTGTAGCTGCCTCTGTAACTCTGACCATTCAGTGATTCAGGTCCAATTGTCAGTGTGTTTCTCTCGGTGGTTCTACTGCACTCTGGGATGTAGCTGCCACTGTAACTGTGACCATTCAGTGATTCAGTTCCAATTGTCAGTGTGTTTCTCTGTGTGGTTCTACTACACTCTGCGGTATAGCTGCCTCTGTAACTGTGACCATTCAGTAATTCAGTTCCAGTTGTCAGTGTGTTTCTCTGGGTGGGTCCACTGCACTCTGGGGTGTAGCTGCCTCTGTAACTGTGACCAATCAATGATTCAGTTCCAATTGTCCGTGTGTTTCTCTGGGTGGTTTCACTGCACTCTGGGGTGTAGCTGCCTCTGTAACTGTGACCAATCAATGATTCAGTTCCAATTGTCCGTGTGTTTCTCTGGGAGGTTCCACTGCACTCTGGGATGTAGCTGCCTCTGTAACTGTGACCATTCAGTGATTCATTTCCAATTGTCTCTGTGTTTCTCTGGGTGGTTCCACCGCACTCTGGGATGTATCTGCCTCAGTAACTGTGACCATTCAGTGATTCAGTTCCAGTTGTCAGTGTATTTCTCTGGGAAGTTCCACTGCATTCTGGGGTGTAACTGCCTCTGTAAATGTGGCCATTCAGTGATTCAGTTCCAATTGTCAGTGTGTTTCTCTGGGTGCGTCCACTGCACTCTGGGGTCTTGCTGCCTCTGTAACAGTGACCATTCAGTGTTTCAGTTCCAATTGTCAGTGTATCTATGTGTGGTTCCACTTCTCTCTGGTATGTAGCTGACTCTGTAACTGTGACCATTGAGTGATTCAGTTCCAATTGTCAGTGTGTTTCTCTGGGTGGGTCCACTGCACTCTGGGATGTAGCTGCCTCTGTAACTGTAACCATTCAGTGATTCACTACCAATTTTCCGTGTGCTTCTCTGGGTGGTTCTACTGCACTCTGGGGCGCCGGTGCCTCTGTAAATGTCTCCATTCAGTGATTCAGTTCCAATTGTCTGTGTATTTCTCTGGGTGGTTCCACTGCAATCTGCGATGTAGCTGCCACCGTAACTGCGACCATTCAGTGATTCAGTTCCAATTGTCATGGTGTTTCTCTGTGTGGTTCCACTGCACTCTGGGGTGTAGCTGCCTCTGTAACTCTGACCATTCAGTGATTCAGTTCCAATTGTCAGTGTGTTTCTCTCGGTAATTCTACTGCACTCTGGGTTTAGCCGCCTCTGTAACTGTCTCCGTTCAGTGATTCAGTTCCAATTGTCAGTGTGTTTCTATGGATGGTTCCACTGCACCCTGGGATGCAGCTGCCTCTGTAACTGTGGCCATTCAGTAATTCAGTTCCAATTGTAAATGTGTTTCTCTGGGTGGTTCCACTGCACTCGGGGGTGTAGGTGCCTCTGTATCTGTGACCATTCAGTGATTCAGTTCCAGTTGTCAGTGTGTTTCTCTTGGTGGTTCCACTGCACTCTGGTGCTTCGCTGCCTCTGTAACTGTCTGCATTCAGTGATTCAGTTCCAATTGTCTGTGTGTTTCTCTGGGTGGTTCCACTGCACTCTGGGATGTAGCTGCCACTGTAACTATGACCATTCAGTGATTTAGTTCCAATTGTCAGTCTGTTTCTCTGTGTGGTTCCACTGCACTCTGGGGTGTAGCTGCCCCTGTAACTCTGACCATTCAGTGATTCAGTTCAAATTGTCAGTGTGTTTCTCTCGGTGGTTCTACTGCAATCTGGAGTGCAGATGCCACTGTAACTGTGACCATTCAGTGATTCAGTTCCAGTTGTCAGTGTGTTTCTCCAAGTGGTTCCACTGCACTCTGGGGCGTCGCTGCATCTGTAAATGTCTCCATTAAGTGATTCAGTTCCAAATATCTGTGTGTTTCTCTGGGTGATTCCACTGCACTCTGGGATGCAGCTGCCACTGTAACTGTGACCATTCAGAGATTCAATTCCAATTGTCAGTGTGTTTCTCTCGGTGATTCCACTGCACTCTGGGTTTAGCTGCCTCTGTAATGTCTCCGTTCAGTGATTCAGTTTCAATTGTCAGTGTGTTTCTATGGATGGTCCCACTGCACCCTGGGATGCAGCTGCCTCTGTAACTGTGACCATTCAGTGATTCAGTTCCAATTGTCAGTGTGTTTCTCTGTGTGGTTCCACTGCACTCTGGGGTGTAGCTGCCTCTGTAACTCTGACCATTCAGTGATTCAGTTCCAATTGTCAGTGTGTTTCTCTCGGTGATTCTACAGCACTCTGAAGTGTAGCTGCCACTGTAACTGTGACCATTCAGTTATTCAGTTCAATTGTCAGTGTGTTTGTCTCGAATTTCTACTGCACTCTGGGTTTAGCTGCCTCTGTAACTGTCTCCGTTCAGTGATTCAGTTGCTATTGTCAGTGTGTTTCTCTGTGTGGTTCCACTACGCTCTGCGATATAGCTGCCTCTTCAACAGTGACCATTCAGTGATTCAGTTACAATTCTCAGTGTGTTTCTCTGGGTGGGTCCACTGCACTCTGGGGTGCAGCTGCCTCTGTAACTGTGACCGTTCAGTGATTCAGTTCCAATTGTCAGTGTGTTTCTCTGGGTGGATCCAATGCACTCTGGTGTGTCGCAGCCTCTGTAACTGTAACCTTTCAGTGATTCAGTTCCAATTATCAGTGTGTTTCTCTGGGTGTGTCCACTGCACTGTAGGGTGTTGCTGCCTCTGTAACTGTAACCATTCACTGATTCAGTTCCAATTGGCAATGTGTTTCTCTGGGTGATTCCACTGCACTCGGGGGTGTATGTGCCTCTGTAACTGTGACCATTCAGTGATTCAGTTCCAGTTGTCAGTGTGTTTCTCTAGGTGGTGCCACTGCACTCTGGGGCGTCCCTGCCTCTGTAACTGTCTCCATTCAGTTATTCAGTTCCAATTGTCAGTGTATCTATGTGTGGTTCCACTGCACTCTGGGATGTAGCTGCCACTGTAACTGTGACCATTCAGTGATTCAGTTCCAATTGTCAGTGTTTTTCTCCGGGTGGTTCCACTTTACTCAGGGGGGTAGCTGCCTCTGTAACAGTGACTATTCAGTGATTCAGTTCCAGTTGTCAGTGTGTTTCTCTAGGTGGTGCCACTGCACTCTTGGGTGTTGCTGCCTCTGTAACAGTGACCATTCAGTGATTCAGTTCCAATTGTCAGTGTATCTATGTGTGGTTCCACTGCACTCTGGGATGTAGCTGCCACTGTAACTGTGACCATTCAGTGATTCAGTTCCAATTGTCAGTGTGTTTCTCTCGGATTTCTACTGCACTCTGGGGTTAGCTGCCTCTGTAACTGTCTCCGTTCAGTGATTCAGTTGCTAATGTCAGTGTGTTTCTCGGTGTGGTTCCACTAGACTATAAGGTATAGCTGCCTCTGTAACTGTGACCATTCAGTGATTCAGTTCCAATTCTCAGTGTGTTTCTCTGGGTGGGTCCACTGCACTCTGGGGTGTAGCTGCCTCTGTATCTGTGACCATTCAGTGATTCATTTCCAATTCTCAGTGTGTTTCTCTGTGTGGGTCCACTGCACTATGGGGTGTAGCTGCCTCTGTAAATGTGACCATTCAGTGATTCAGTTCAAAATGTCAGTGTATCTCGGTTTGGTCACTTCTCTCTGGCATGGAGCTGACTCTGTAACTGTGACCATTCAGTGATTCATTTACTATTGTCAGTGAGTTTCTCTGGGTTGTTCGACTGCACTCTGGGGTGCAGCTGCCTCCGTAACTGTGACCATTCAGTGATTCAGTTCCAATTGTCAGTGTGTTTCTCTGGGTGGATCCAATGCACTCTGGTGTGTAGCTGCCTCTGTAACTGTGACCATTCAGTGATTCAGTTCCAATTGTCAGTGTGTTTCTCTGGATGGTTCCACTGCTCTCTGGGGTGTAGCTGCCTCTGTAACTGTGACAATTCAGTGATTCAGTTCCAATTGTCAGTGTGTCTCTCTAGTTGGTTCCAATGCACTCTGGGGTGTAGCTGTCTCTGTAACTTTGACCATTCAGTGACTCAGTTCCTCTTGTTAGTGTGTTTCTCTGGGTGGTTCCACTGCACCCTGGTGTGTAGCTGCCACTGTAAATGTGACCATTTAGTGATTCAGTTCCAATTATCAGTGTATTTCTCTGGATGGTTCTACTGCACTCTGGAATGTAGCTACCTCTGTAACTGTGACCATTCAATGATTCAGTTCCAATTGTCAGTGTGTTTCTCTGGGTGGTTCTACTGCACTCTCGGGTGTAGCTGCCACTGGAACTGTGACCATTCAGTGATTCAGTTCCAATTGTCAGTATGTTGTTTCTCTCGGTGGTTCTACTGCACTTTGTGCTGCAGCTGCCTCTGTAACTGTGAGCATTCACTGCTTCAGCTCCAATTGTCAGAGCATTTCTCTGTGTGTTTCCACTGCACACTCCGCGTGTAGCTGCCTCTGTAACTGTGACCATTCAGTGATTCAGTTCCAATTGTCAGTGTGTTTCTCTGGATGGTTCCACTGCACTCTGGGGTGTAGCTCCCTCTGTAATTGTGACCATTCAGTGATTCACTTCCAATTGTCAGTGTGTTTCTCTGGGTGGTTCCACTGCACTCTGGGATGTAGCTGCCTCTGTAAATGTGGCCATTCAGTGATTCAGTTCCAATTGTCAGTGTGTTTCTCTGAGTGGTTCCACTGCACTCTGGGGTGTAGCTGCCTCTGTAACTCTGACCATTCAGTGATTCAGGTCCAATTGTCAGTGTGTTTCTCGGGGTGGGTCCACTGCACTCTGGGGTGTAGCTGCATCTGTAACTGTGACCATTCAGTGATTCAGTTCCAATTCTCAGCGTGTTTCTCTGGGTGGGTCCACTGCACTCTGGGGTGTAGCTTCCTCTGTTACTGTGACCATTCAGTGATTCAGTTCCAATTGTCAGTGTATCTCTGAGTGGTCACTTCTCTCTGGTATGTAGCTGACTCTGTAATTGTGACCATTCAGTGATTCAGTTCCAATTCTCCGTGTGTTTCTCTGGGTGGTTCCACTGCACTCTGGGGTGTAGCTATCTCTGTAACTGTGACCATTCAGTGATTTAATTCCTATTGTCAGTGTGTTTCTCTGGGTGGTTCACTGCTCTGGGGTGTAGCTGCCTCTGCAATTGTGACCATTCAGTGATTCAGTTCCAATTGTCAGTGTGTTTCTCTGGGTGGGTGCACTGCACTCTGGGCTGTAGCTGCCTCTGTAACTGTGACCATTCAGTGATTCAGTTCCAATTGTCAATGTGTTTCTCTCGGTCATTCTACTGCACTCTGGGGTTTAGCTGCCTCTGTAACTGTCTCCATTCTGTGATTCATTTCCAATTGTCAGTGTGTTTCGCTGGGTGGTTCCACTGCACTCTGGGGTGTAGCTGCCTCTGTAACTGTGACCATTCAGTGATTCAGTTCCAATTGTCAGTGTGTTTCTCTGTGTGGTTCCCCTGCACTCTGGGATGTATGTGCCTTTGTAACTGTGACCATTCAGTGATTCAGTTCCAATTGTCAGTCTATTTCTATGGGTGGTTCCACTGCATTCTGGGGTGTAACTGCCTCTGTAAATGTGGCCATTCAGTGATTCAGGTCCAATTGTCAGTGTGTTTCTCTCGGTGGTTCTACTGCACTCTTGGATGTTGCTGCCACTGTAACTGTGACCATTCAGTGATTCATTTCCAATTGTCAGTGTGTTTCACTGGGTGGTTCCACTGCACTCTGGGATGTAGCTGCCTCTGTAACTGTGACCATTCAGTGATTCAGTTCCAATTGTCAGTGTGTTTCTCTGGATGGTTCCACTGCACTCTGGGGTGTAGCTCCCTCTGTAATTGTGACCATTCAGTGATTCACTTCCAATTGTCAGTGTGTTTCTCTGGGTGGTTCCACTGCACTCTGGGATGTAGCTGCCTCTGTAAATGTGGCCATTCAGTGATTCAGTTCCAATTGTCAGTGTGTTTCTCTGAGTGGTTCCACTGCACTCTGGGGTGTAGCTGCCTCTGTAACTCTGACCATTCAGTGATTCAGGTCCAATTGTCAGTGTGTTTCTCGGGGTGGGTCCACTGCACTCTGGGGTGTAGCTGCATCTGTAACTGTGACCATTCAGTGATTCAGTTCCAATTCTCAGCGTGTTTCTCTGGGTGGGTCCACTGCACTCTGGGGTGTAGCTTCCTCTGTTACTGTGACCATTCAGTGATTCAGTTCCAATTGTCAGTGTATCTCTGAGTGGTCACTTCTCTCTGGTATGTAGCTGACTCTGTAATTGTGACCATTCAGTGATTCAGTTCCAATTCTCCGTGTGTTTCTCTGGGTGGTTCCACTGCACTCTGGGGTGTAGCTATCTCTGTAACTGTGACCATTCAGTGATTTAATTCCTATTGTCAGTGTGTTTCTCTGGGTGGTTCACTGCTCTGGGGTGTAGCTGCCTCTGCAATTGTGACCATTCAGTGATTCAGTTCCAATTGTCAGTGTGTTTCTCTGGGTGGGTGCACTGCACTCTGGGCTGTAGCTGCCTCTGTAACTGTGACCATTCAGTGATTCAGTTCCAATTGTCAATGTGTTTCTCTCGGTCATTCTACTGCACTCTGGGGTTTAGCTGCCTCTGTAACTGTCTCCATTCTGTGATTCATTTCCAATTGTCAGTGTGTTTCGCTGGGTGGTTCCACTGCACTCTGGGGTGTAGCTGCCTCTGTAACTGTGACCATTCAGTGATTCAGTTCCAATTGTCAGTGTGTTTCTCTGTGTGGTTCCCCTGCACTCTGGGATGTATGTGCCTTTGTAACTGTGACCATTCAGTGATTCAGTTCCAATTGTCAGTCTATTTCTATGGGTGGTTCCACTGCATTCTGGGGTGTAACTGCCTCTGTAAATGTGGCCATTCAGTGATTCAGGTCCAATTGTCAGTGTGTTTCTCTCGGTGGTTCTACTGCACTCTTGGATGTTGCTGCCACTGTAACTGTGACCATTCAGTGATTCATTTCCAATTGTCAGTGTGTTTCACTGGGTGGTTCCACTGCACTCTGGGATGTAGCTGCCTCTGTAACTGTGACCATTCAGTGATTCAGTTCCAATTGTCAGTGTGTTTCTCTGTGTGGTTCCCCTGCACTCTGGGATGTATGTGCCTTTGTAACTGTGACCATTCAGTGATTCAGTTCCAATTGTCAGTGTATCTCTGAGTGGTCACTTCTCTCTGGTATGTAGCTGACTCTGTAACTGTGACCATTCAGTGATTCAGTTCCAATTCTCCGTGCGTTTCTCTGGGTGGTTCCACTGCACTCTGGGGTGTAGCTGCCTCTGTAACTCTGACCATTCAGTGATTCAGGTCCAATTGTCAGTGTGTTTCTCTTGGTGATTCTACTGCACTCTGGGATGTAGCTGCCACTGTAACTGTGACCATTCAGTGATTCAGTTCCAATTGTCAGTGTGTTTCTCTGTGTGGTTCTACTACACTCTGCGGTATAGCTGCCTCTGTAACTGTGACCATTCAGTGATTCAGTTCCAATTCTCAGTGTGTTTCTCTGGGTTGGTCCACTGCACTCTGTGGTGTAGCTGCATCTGTAACTGTGACCATTCAGTGATTCAGTTCCAATTATCAGCGTGTTTCTCTGGGTGGGTCCACTGCACTCTGGGGTGTAGCTATCTCTCTAACTGTGACCCTTCAGTGATTCAATTCCTATTGTCAGTGTGTTTCTCTGGGTGGTTCAGTGCTCTGGGGTGTAGCTGCCTCTGCAATTGTGACCATTCAGTGATTCAGTTCCAATTGTCAGTGTGTTTCTCTGGGTGGGTGCACTGCACTCTGGGCTGTAGCTGCCTCTGTAACTGTGACCATTCAGTGATTCAGTTCCAATTGTCAATGTGTTTCTCTCGGTCATTCTACTGCACTCTGGGGTTTAGCTGCCTCTGTCACTGTCTCCATTCTGTGATTCATTTCCAATTGTCAGTGAGTTTCGCTGGGTGGTTCCACTGCACTCTGGTGTGTAGCTGCCTCTGTAACTGTGACCATTCAGTGATTCAGTTCCAATTGTCAGTGTGTTTCTCTGTGTGGTTCCCCTGCACTCTGGGATGTATGTGCCTTTGTAACTGCGACCATTCAGTGATTCAGTTCCAATTGTCAGTCTATTTCTCTGGGTGGTTCCACTGCATTCTGGAGTGTAACTGCCTCTGTAAATGTGGCCATTCAGTGATTCAGGTCCAATTGTCAGTGTGTTTCTCTCGGTGGTTCTACTGCACTCTGGGATGTAGCTGCCACTGTAACTGTGACCATTCAGTGATTCATTTCCAATTGTCAGTGTGTTTCACTGGGTGGTTCCACTGCACTCTGGGATGTAGCTGCCTCTGTAACTGTGACCATTCAGTGATTCAGTTCCAATTGTCAGTGTGTTTCTCTGTGTGGTTCCCCTGCACTCTGGGATGTATGTGCCTTTGTAACTGTGACCATTCAGTGATTCAGTTCCAATTGTCAGTGTATCTCTGAGTGGTCACTTCTCTCTGGTATGTAGCTGACTCTGTAACTGTGACCATTCAGTGATTCAGTTCCAATTCTCCGTGCGTTTCTCTGGGTGGTTCCACTGCACTCTGGGGTGTAGCTACCTCTGTAACTCTGACCATTCAGTGATTCAGTTCCAATTCTCAGCGTGTTTCTCTGGGTGGGTCCACTGCACTCTGGGGTGTAGCTATCTCTCTAACTGTGACCCTTCAGTGATTCAATTCCTATTGTCAGTGTGTTTCTCTGGGTGGTTCACTGCTCTGGGGTGTAGCTGCCTCTGTAATAGTGACCATTCAGTGATTCAGTTCCAATTGTCAGTGTGTTTCTCTGGGTGGGTGCACTGCACTCTGGGCTGTAGCTGCCTCTGTAACTGTGACCATTCAGAGATTCAGTTCCAATTGTCAATGTGTTTCTCTCGGTCATTCTACTGCACTCTGGGGTTTAGCTGCCTCTTAACTGTCTCCATTCTGTGATTCATTTCCAATTGTCAGTGTGTTTCTCTGGGTGGTTCCACTGCACTCTGGGATGTAGCTGCCTCTGTAACTGTGACCATTCAGTGATTCAGTTCCAATTGTATGTGTGTTTCTCTGTGTGGTTCCCCTGCACTCTGGGATGTATGTGCCTTTGTAACTGTGACCATTCAGTGATTCAGTTCTAATTGTCAGTCTATTTCTCTGGGTGGTTCCACTGCATTCTGGGGTGTAACTGACTCTGTAAATGTGGCCATTCAGTGATTCAGTTCCAATTGTCAGTGTGTTTCTCTGTACTGTTCCACTGCTCTCTGAGATGTAGCTGCATCTGTAACTGTGACCATTCGGTGATTCAGTTCCAATTGTCAGTGTGTTTCTCTGGGTGCGTCCACTGCACTCTGGGGTGTTGCTACCTCTGTAACAGTGACCATTCAGTGATTCAGTTCCAATTGTCAGTGTATCTATGTGTGGTTCCACTTCTCTCTCATATGTAGCTGACTCTCTAACTGTGATCATTCAGTGATTCAGTTCCAATTGTCAGTGTGTTTCTCTGGGTGGGACAACTGCACTCTGGGATGTAGCTGCCTCTGTAACTGTAACCATTCAGTGATTCACTTCCAATTTTCCGTGTGTTTCACTGGGTAGTTCCACTGCACTCTGGGATGTAGCTGCCACTGTAACTGTGACCATTCAGAGATTCAGTTCCAATTCTCAGTGTGTTTCTCTCGGATTTCTACTGGTGTGTCGCTGCCTCTGTAACTGTGACCATTCAGTGATTCAGGTCCAATTGTCAGTGTATCTATGTGTGGTTCCACTTCTCTCTGGTATGTAGCTGACTCTGTAACTGTGACCATTCAGTGATTCAGTTCCAATTCTCAGTGTGTCTCTCTGGGTTGGTCCACTGCACTCTGGGGTGTAGCTGCCTCTGTAACTGTGACCATTCAGTGATTCAGTTCCAATTCTCACTGTGTTTCTCTGGGTGGGTCCACTGCACTGTGGGGTGTAGCTGCTTCTGTAACTGTGACCATTCAGTGATTCAGTTCCAATTGTCAGTGTATCTCTGTGTGGTCACTTCTCTCTGGTATGTGTCTAACTCTGTAACTGTGACCATTCAGTGATTCAGATCCAATTGTCAGTGTGTTTCTCTGGGTGATTCCACTGCTCTCTGGGATGTAGCTGCCTCTGTAACTGTGACCATTCAATGTTTCAGTTCCAATTCTCAGTGTGTTTCTCTGGGTGGGTCCACTGCACGCTGGGATGTAGCTGCCTCTGTAACTGTGACCATTCAGGGATTCAGTTCCAATTGTCAGTGTGTTTCTCTGGGTGGGTCCACTGCACTCTGGTTTGTAGCTGCCACTGTAACTGTGACCATTCTGTGATTCAGTTCCAATTGTCAGTGTGTTTCTCTGGGCTGTTCCAACGCTCTCTGAGATGTAGCTACATCTGTAACTGTGACCATTCGGTGATTCAGTTCCAATTGTCAGTGAGTTTCTCTGGGTGCGTCCACTGCACTCTGGGGTGTTGCTGCCTCTGTAACAGTGACCATTCAGTGATTCAGTTCCAAATGTCAGTGTATCTATGTGTGGTTCCACTTCTCTCTCGTATGTAGCTGCTTCTGTAACTGTAACCATTCAGTGATTCACTTACAATTATCCGGGTGTTTCTCTGGGTGGTTCTACTGCACTCTGGGGTGTAGCTGTTTCTGTAACTGTGACCATTCAATGATTCAGTTCCAATTGTCAATGTGTTTCTCTGTGTGGTTCCACTGCACGCTGGGATGTAGCTGCCACTGTAACTGTGACCATTCAGTGATTCAGTTCCAATTGTCTGTGTGTTTCTCTGGGTAGTTCCACTGCACTCTGGGATGTAGCTGCCACTGTAACTGTGACCATTCAGTGATTCAGTTCCAATTGTCAGTGTGTTTCTCTCGGATTTCTACTGCACTCTGGGTTTAGCTGCCTCTGTAACTGTCTCCGTTCAGTGATTCAGTTGCTATTGTCAGTGTGTTTCTCTGTGTGGTTCCACTACACTCTGCGGTATAGCTGCCTCTGTATCAATGACCATTCAGTGATTCAGTTCCAATTCTCAGTGTGTTTCTCTGGGTGGGTCCACTGCACTGTGGGGTGTAGCTGACTCTGTAAATGTGACCATTCAGTGGTTCAGTTCCAATTGACAGTGTGTTTCTCTTGGTGGATCCAATGCACTCTGGTGTGTCGCTGCCTCTGTAACTGTGACCATTCAGTGATTCAGTTCCAATTGTCATTGTGTTTCTCTGGGTGCGTCCACTGCACTCTGGGTTGTTGCTGCCTCTGGAACAGTGACCATTCAGTGATTCAGTTCCAATTGTCAGTGTATCTATGTGTGGTTCCACTTCTCTCTGGTATGTAGCTGACTCTGTAACTGTGACCATTCAATGATTCAGTTCCAATTCTCAGTGTGTTTCTCTGGGTGGGTCCACTGCACTCTAGGGTGTAGCTGCCTCTGTAACTGTGACCATTCAGTGATTCAGTTCCAATTCTCAGTGTGTTTCTCTGGGTGGGTCCACTGCACTGTGGGGTGTAGCTGCTTCTGTAACTGTGACCATTCAGTGATTCAGTTCCAATTGTCAGTGTAACTCTGTGTGGTCACTTCTCTCTGGTATGTGTCTGACTCTGTAACTGTGACCATTCAGTGATTCAGTTACAATTGTCAGTGTGTTTCTCTGAGTGGTTCCACTGCACTCTGGTGTGCAGCTGCCTCTGTAACGGTGACCATTCAGTGATTCAGTTCCAATTGTCAGTGTGTTTCTCTGGGTGCGTCCGCTACACTCTGGGGTGTTGCTGCCTCTGTAACAGTGACCATTCAGTGATTCAGTTCCAATTGTCAGTGTATCTATGTGTGGTTCCACTTCTCTCTGGTATGTAGCTGACTCTGTAACTGTGACTATTCAGTGATTCAGATACAATTGTCAGTTTGTTTCTCTCGGATTTCTACTGCACTCTGGGTTTAGCTGCCTCTGTAACTGTCTCCGTTCAGTGATTCAGTTGCTATTGTCAGTGTGTTTCTCTGTGTGGTTCCACTACACTCTGCGGTGTAGCTGCCTCTGTATCAATGACCATTCAGTGGTTCAGTTCCAATTCTCAGTGTGTTTCTCTGGGTGGGTCCACTGCACTGTGGGGTGTAGCTGACTCTGTAAATGTGACCATTCAGTGATTCAGTTCCAATTGTCATTGTGTTTCTCTGGGTGCGTCCACTGCACTCTGGGTTGTTGCTGCCTCTGGAACAGTGACCATTCAGTGATTCAGTTCCAATTGTCAGTGTATCTATGTGTGGCTGCACTTCTCTCTGGTATGTAGCTGACTCTGTAACTGTGACCATTCAATGATTCAGTTCCAATTCTCAGTGTGTTTCTCTGGGTGGGTCCACTGCATTCTGGGGTGTAGCTGCCTCTGTAACTGTGACCATTCAGTGATTCAGTTCCAATTGTCAGTGTATCTCTGTGTGGTCACTTCTCTCTGGTATGTGTCTGACTCTGTAACTGTGACCATTCAGTGATTCAGTTACAATTGTCAGTGTGTTTCTCTGAGTGGTTCCACTGCACTCTGGTGTGCAGCTGCCTCTGTAACGGTGACCATTCAGTGATTCAGTTCCAATTGTCAGTGTGTTTCTCTGGGTGCGTCCACTGCACTCTGGGGTGTTGCTGCCTCTGTAACAGTGACCATTCAGTGATTCAGTTCCAATTGTCAGTGTATCTATGTGTGGTTCCACTTCTCTCTGGTATGTAGCTGACTCTGTAACTGTGACTATTCAGTGATTCAGATCCAATTGTCAGTGTGTTTCTCTGGGTGATTCCACTGCTCTCTGGGATGTAGCTGCCTCTGTAACTGTGACCATTCAATGTTTCAGTTCCAATTCTCAGTGTGTTTCTCTGGGTGGGTCCACTGAACTTTGGGGTGTAGCTGCCTCTGTAACTGTGACCATTCAGTGATTCAGTTCCAATTCTCAGTGTGTTTCTCTGGGTGGGACAATGCACTGTGGGGTATAGCTGCTTCTGTAACTGTGACTATTCAGTGATTCAGTTCCAATTGTCAGTTTATCTCTGTGTGGTCACTTCTCTCTGGTATGTAGCTGACTCTGCAACTGTGACCATTCAGTGATTCAGTTACAATTGTCAGTGTGTTTCTCTGAGTGGTTCCACTGCACTCTGGGGTGCAGCTGCCTCTGTAACTGTGACCATTCAGTGATTCAGTTCCAATTGTCAGTGTGTTTCTCTGGCTGCGTCCACTGCACTCTGGGTTGTTGCTGCCTCTGTAACAGTGACCATTCAGTTATTCAGTTCCAATTGTCAGTGTATCTATGTGTGGTTCCACTTCTCTCTGGTATGTAGCAGACTCTGTAACTGTGACCAGTCAGTGATTCAGATCCAATTGTCAGTGTGTTTCTCTGGGTGATTCCACTGCTCTCTGGGATGTAGCTGCCTCTGTAACAGTGACCATTCAGTGATTCAGTTCCAATTGTCTTTGTGTTTCTCTGGGTGTGTTCACTGCACGCTTGGGTGTAGCTGCCTCTGTAACTGTGACCATTCAGTGATTCCCTTCCAATTGTCAGTGTGTTTCTCTGGGTGGTTCAACTGCACTCTGGGGTGTAGCTGCCTCTGTAACTCTGACCATTCAGTGATTCAGTTCCAATTGTCAGTTTGTTTCTCTCGGTGGTTCTACTGCACTCTGGGGTATAGGTGCCACTGTAACTGTGACCATTCAGTGTTTCAGTTCCAATTGTCAGTGTGTTTCTCTCCGTGATTCTACTGCACTCTGGGTTTAGCTGCCTCTGTAACAGTATCCGTTCAGTGATTCAGTTGCTATTGTCAGTGTATTTCTCTGTGTGGTTCCACTACACTCTGCGATATAGCTGCCTCTGTAACAGTGACCTTTCAGTGATTCAGTTACAATTCTCAGTGTGTTTCTCTGGGTGGGTCCACTGCACTCTGGCGTGTAGCTGCCTCTGTAACTGTGACCATTCAATGTTTCAGTTCCAATTCTCAGTGTGTTTCTCTGTGTGGGTCCACTGCACGCTGGGATGTAGCTGCCTCTGTAACGGTGACCATTCAGGGATTCAGTTCCTATTGTCTGTGTGTTTCTCTGGGTGGGTCCACTGCACTCTGGGGTGTAGCTGCCTCTGTAACTCTGAAAATTCAGTGATTCAGTTCCAATTGTCAGTGTGTTTCTCTGGGTGGGTGCACTGCACTCTGGGGTGTAGCTGCCTCTGTAATTGTGACCATTCAGTGATTCAGTTCCAATTGTCAGTGTGTTTCTCTCCGTGATTCTACTGCACTCTGAGTTTAGCTGCCTCTGTAACAGTATACGTTCAGTGATTCAGTGGCTATTGTCAGTGTGTTTCTCTGTGTGGTTCCTCTACACTCTGCGATATAGCTGCCTCTGTAACAGTGATCATTCAGTGATTCAGTTACAATTCTCAGTGTGTTTCTCTGGGTGGGTCCACAGCACACTGGGGTGTAGCTGCCTCTGTAACTGTGACCATTCAATGTCTCAGTTCCAATTCTCAGTGTGTTTCTCTGTGTGGGTCCACTGCACGCTGGGATGTAGCTGCCTCTGTAACTGTGACCATTCAGGGATTCAGTTCCTATTGTCTGTGTGTTTCTCTGGGTGGGTCCACTGCACTCTGGGGTGTAGCTGCCTCTGTAACTCTGAACATTCAGTGATTCAGTTCCAATTGTCAGTGTGTTTCTCTGGGTGGGTGCACTGCACTCTGGGGTGTAGCTGCCTCTGTAATTGTGACCATTCAGTGATTCAATTCCAATTGTCAGCGTGTTTCTCTGGGTGGTTCCACTGCACTTTGTGATGGACCTACCTCTGTAACTGTAACCATTCAATGATTCAGTTCCAATTGTCAGTGTGTTTCTCTGGGTGGTTCCACTACACTCTGGGGTGTAGCTGCCTCTGTAAATGTGGCCATTCAGTGATTCAGTTCCAATTGTCAGTGTGTTTCTTGAGTGGTTCCACTGCACTCTGGGATGTAGCTGCCACTGTAAATGTGACCATTCAGTGATTCAGTTCCAATTGTCAGTGTGTTTCTCTGGGTGGTTCCACTGCACTCTGGGGTGTAGCTGCCTCTGTAACTCTGACCATTCAGTGATTCAGGTCCAATTATCAGTGTGTTTCTCTCGGCGGTTCTACTGCACTCTGGGATGTAGCTGCCACTGTAACTGTGACCATTCAGTGATTCAGTTCCAATTCTCAGCGTGTTTCTCTGGGTGGGTCCACTGCACTCTGGGGTGTAGCTGCCTCTGTTACTGTGACCATTCAGTGATTCAGATCCAATTGTCAGTGTATCTCTGAGTGGTCACTTCTCTCTGGTCTGTAGCTGACTCTGTGACAGTGACCATTCACTGATTCAGTTCCAATTCTCCGTGTGTTTCTCTGGGTGGTTCCATTGCACTCTGGGGTGTAGCTATCTCTGTAACTGTGACCATTCAGTGATTCAGTTCCAATTGTCAGTGTGTTTCTCTGGGTGGGTGCACTGCACTCTGGGCTGTAGCTGCCTCTGTAACAATGACCATTCAGTGATTCAGTTCCAATTCTCAGTGTGTTTCTCTGGGTGGGTCCTCTGCACTCTGGGGTGTAGCTGCATCTGTAAATGTGACCATTCAGTGATTCAGTTCCAATTCTCAACGTGTTTCTCTGGGTGGGTCCACTGCACTCTGGGGTGTAGCTGCCTCTGTTACTGGGACCATCCAGTGATTCAGATCCAATTGTCAGTGTGTTTCTCTGGGTGGTTCCATTGCACTCTGGGGTGTAGCTATCTCTGTAACTGTGACCATTCAGTGATTCAATTCCTATTGTCAGTGTATTTCTCTGGGTGGTTCACTGCTCTGGGGTGTAGCTGCCTCTGTAATTGTGACCATTCAGTTATTCAGTTCCAATTGTCAGTGTGTTTCTCTGGGTGGGTGCACTGCACTCTGGGCTGTAGCTGCCTCTGTAACTGTGACCATTCAGTGATTCAGTTCCAATTGTCAATGTGTTTCTCTCGGTCATTCTACTGCACTCTGGAGTTTAGCTGCCTCTGTAACTGTCTCCATTCTGTAGTTCATTTCCAATTGTCAGTGTGTTTCTCTGGGTGGTTCCACTGCACTCTGGGATGTAGCTGCCTCTGTAACTGTGACCATTCAGTGATTCAGTTCCAATTGTCAGTGTGTTTCTCTGTGTGGTTCCCCTGCACTCTGGGATGTATGTGCCTTTGTAACTGTGACCATTCAGTGATTCAGTTCCAATTGTTAGTCTATTTCTCTGGGTGGTTCCACTGCATTCTGGGGTGTAACTGCCTCTGCAAATGTGGCCATTCAGTGATTCAGTTCCAATTGTCAGTGTGTTTCTCTGTGCTGTTCCACTGCTCTCTGAGATGTAGCTGCCTCTGTAAATGTGGCCATTCAGTGATTCAGTTCCAATTGTCAGTGTGTTTCTCTGGGTGCGTCCACTGCTCTCTGAGATGTAGCTGCATCTGTAATTGTGACCATTCAGTGATTCAGTTCCAATTGTCAGTGTATCTATATGTGGTTCCACTTCTCTCTGGTATGTAGCTGACTCTAACTGTGACAATTCAGTGATTCAGTTCCAATTGTCAGTGTGTTTCTCTGGGTGGGGCAACTGCACTCTGGGATGTAGCTGCCTCTGTAACTGTAACCATTCATTGATTCACTTCCAATTTTCCGTGTGTTTCTCTGGGTAGTTCCACTGCACTCTGGGATGTAGCTGCCACTGTAACTGTGACCATTCAGTGATTCAGTTCCAATTGTCAGTGGGTTTCTCTCGGATTTCTACTGCACTCTGGGTTTAGCTGCCTCTGTAACTGTCTCCGTTCAGTGATTCAGTTGCTATTGTCAGTGTGTTTCTCTGTGTGGTTCCACTACACTCTGCGGTATAGCTGCCTCTGTAACAATGACCATTCAGTGATTCAGTTCCAATTCTCAGTGTGTTTCTCTGGGGGGGTCCACTGCACTCTGGGGTGCAGCTGCCTCTGTAACTGTGACCATTCAGTGATTCAGTTCCAATTGTCAGTGTGTTTCTCTGGGTGGGTCCACTGCACTGTGGGGTGTAGCTGCCTCTGTAACTGTGACCATGCAGTGATTCAGATCCAATTGTCAGTGTATCTCTGAGTGGTCACTTCTCTCTGGTCTGTAGCTGACTCTGTGACTGTGACCATTCACTGATTCAGTTCCAATTCTCCGTGTGTTTCTCTGGGTGGTTCCATTGCACTCTGGGGTGTAGCTATCTCTGTGACTGTGACCATTCAGTGATTCAATTCCTATTGTCAGTGTATTTCTCTGGGTGATTCCACTGCTCTCTGGGGTGTAGCTGCCTCTGTAATTGTGACCATTCAGTGATTCAGATCCAATTCTCAGTGTGTTTCTCTGGGTGGGTGCACTACACTCTGGGGTGTAGCTGCCTCTGTAACTGTGACCATTCAGTGATTCACTTCCAATTTTCAGTGTGTTTCTCTGGGTGCGTCCACTGCTCTCTGAGATGTAGCTGCATCTGTAACTGTGACCATTCAGTGATTCAGTTCCAATTGTCAGTGAATCTATATGTGGTTCCACTTCTCTCTCATATGTGGCTGACTCTCTAACTGTGACCATTCAGTGATTCAGTTACAATTGTCAGTGTGTTTCTCTGGGTGGGACAACTGCACTCTGGGATGTAGCTGCCTCTGTAACTGTAACCATTCAGTGATTCACTTCCAATTTTCCGTGTGTTTCTCTGGGTAGTTCCACTGCACTCTGGGATGTAGCTGCCACTGTAACTGTGACCATTCAGTGATTCAGTTCCAATTGTCAGTGTGTTTCTCTCGGATTTCTACTGCATTCTGGGTTTAGCTGCCTCTGTAACTGTCTCCGTTCAGTGATGCAGTTGCTATTGTCAGTGTGTTTCTCTGTGTGGTTCCACTACACTCTGCGGTATAGCTGCCTCTGTAACAATGACCATTCAGTGATTCAGTTCCAATTCTCAGTGTGTTTCTCTGGGTGGGTCCACTGCACTCTGGGGTGCAGCTGCCTCTGTAACTGTGACCATTCAGTGATTCAGTTCCAATTGTCAGTGTGTTTCTCTGGTTGGGTCCACTGCACTGTGGGGTGTAGCTGCCTCTGTAACTGTGACCATTCAGTGATTCAGTTCCAATTGTCAGTGTATCTCTGTGTGGTCACTTCTCTCTGGTATGGAGCTGACTCTGTAAATGTGACCATTCAGTGATTCAGTTCCAATTGACAGTGTGTTTCTCTTGGTGGATCCAATGCACTCTGGTGTGTCGCTGCCTCTGTATCTGTGTCCATTCAGTGATTCAGTTCCAATTGTTATTGTGTTTCTCTGGGTGCGTCCACTGCACTCTGGGTTGTTGCTGCCTCTGGAACAGTGACCATTCAGTGCTTCAGTTCCAATTATCAGTGTATCTATGTATGTTTCCACTTCTCTCTGGTATGTAGCTGCCTCTGTAATTTTGGCCATTCAGTGATTCAGTTCCAATTGTCAGTGTGTCTCTCGGGATTGTTCCACTTCTCTCTGGGGTGTAGCTGCCTCTGTAGCTGTGACGATTCAGTGATTCAGTTCCAATTGTCAGTGTGTTTCTCTGGATGGTTCCACTGCACTCTGGGGTGCAGCTGCCTCTGTAACTGTGACCATTCAGTGATTCAGTTCCAATTGTCAGTGTATCTCTGTGTGGTCACTTCTCCCTGGTATGTAGCTGACTCTGTAACTGTGACCATTCAATGATTCAGTTACAATTGTCAGTGTGTTTCTCTGGGTGATTCCACTGCTCTCTGGGATGTAGCTGCCTCTGTAACTGTGACCATTCAATGTTTCAGTTCCAATTCTCAGTGTGTTTCTCTGGGTGGTTCCACTGCACTGTGGGGTGTAGCTGCTTCTGTAACTGTGACCATTCAGTGATTCAGTTCCAATTGTCAGTGTATCTCTGTGTGGTTCCTCTGCACCCTGGGATGCAGCTGCCTCTGTAACTGTGACCATTCAGTGATTCAGTTCCAGTTGTCAGTGTGTTTCTCTGGGTGGGTCCACTGCACTCTGGGGTGTAGCTGCCTCTGTAACTGTGACCATTTAATGTTTCAGTTCCAATTCTCCGTGTGTTTCTCTGGGTGGGTCCACTGCACGCTGGGATGTAGCTGCCTCTGTAACTGTGACCAGTCAGGGATTCAGTTCCTATTGTCTGTATGTTTCTCTGGGTGGGTCCACTGCACTCTGGGGTGTAGCTGCCTCTGTAACTCTGAACATTCAGTGATTCAGTTCCAATTGTCAGTGTGTTTCTCTGGGTGGGTGCACTGCACTCTGGGGTGTAGCTGCCTATGTAATTGTGACCATTCAGTGATTCAGTTCCAATTGTCAGTGTGTTTCTCTCCGTGATTCTACTGCACTCTGAGTTTATCTGCCTCTGTAACAGTGACCATTCAGTGATTCAGTTACAATTCTCAGTGTGTTTCTCTGGGTGGGTCCACTGCACTCTAGGGTGTAGCTGCCTCTGTAACTGGGACCATTCAATGTTTCAGTTCCAATTCTCAGTGTGTTTCTCTGGGTGGGTCCACTGCACGCTGGGATGTAGCTGCCTCTGTAACTGTGACATTTCAGGGATTCAGTTCCTATTGTCTGTGTGTTTCTCTGGGTGGGTCCTCTGCACTCTGGGGTGTAGCTGCCTCTGTAAATCTGAACATTCAGTGATTCAGTTCCAATTGTCAGTGTGTTTCTCTGGGTGGTTCCACTGCACTTTGGGATGGACCTACCTCTGTAACTGTGACCATTCAGTGATTCAGTTCAAATTGTCAGTGTGTTTCTCTGGGTGGTTCCTCTGCACTCTGGGGTGTAGCTGCCTCTGTAAATGTGGCCATTCAGTGATTCAGGTCCAATTGTCAGTGTGTTTCTCTCGGTGGTACTACTGCACTCTGGGATGTAGCTGCCACTGAAACTGTGACCATTCAGTGATTCAGTTCCAATTGTCAGTGTGTTTCTCTGGGTGGGTGCACTGCACTCTGGGGTGTAGCTGCCTCTGTAATTGTGACCATTCAGTGATTCACTTCCAATTGTCAGTGTGTTTCTCTGGGTGGTTCCACTGCACTTTGGGATGGACCTACCTCTGTAACTGTGACCATTCAGTGATTCAGTTCTAATTGTCAGTGTGTTTCTCTGGGTGGTTCCTCTGCACTCTGGGGTGTAGCTGCCTCTGTAAATGTGGCCATTCAGTGATTCAGTTCCAATTGTCAGTGTGTTTCTCTGTGTGGTTCCACTGCACCCTCGGGTTTAGCTGCCTCTGTAACTCTGACCAATCAGTGATTCAGGTCCAATTGTCAGTATGTTTCTCTCGGTCGTGCTACTGCACTCTGGGACGTAGCTGGCACTGTAACTGTGACCATTCAGTGATTCAGTTCCAATTGTCAGTGTGTTTCTCTGTGTGGTTCCACTAAACTATGCGGTATAGCTGCCTCTGTAACTGTGACCATTCAGTGATTCAGTTCCAATTCTCAGTGTGTTTCTCTGGGTGGGTCCACTGCATTCTCGGGTGTAGCTGCATCTGTAACTGTGACCATTCAGTGATTCAGTTCCAATTCTCAGCGTGTTTCTCTGGGTGGGTCCACTGCACTCTGGGGTGTAGCTGCCTCTGTAATTGTGACCATTCAGTGATTCAGTTCCAGTTGTCAGTGTGTTTCTCTGGGTGGTTCCACTGCACTCTGGGATGTAGCTGCCACTGTAACTTTGACCATTCAGTGATTCAGTTCCAATTGTCAGTGTGTTTATCTCGGATTTCTACTGCACTCTGTGTTTAGCTGCCTCTGTAACTGTCTCCGTTCAGTGATTCAGTTGATATTGTCTTTGTGTTTCTCTGTGTGGTTCCGCTACACTCTGCGGTATAGCTGCCTCTGTAACAGTGACCATTCAGTGATTCAGTTCCAATTCTCAGTGTGTTTCTCTGGGTGAGTCCACTGCACTCTGGGGTGTCGCTGCCTCTGTAAATGTGACCATTCAGTGATTCAGTTCCAATTATCAGTGTGTTTCTCTGGGTGGGTCCACTGCACTCTGGGGTGTAGTTGCCTCTGTAACTCTGACCATTCAGTGATTCAGTTCCAATTGTCAGTGTGTTTCTCTGGGTATTTTCACTGCACTCTGGGGTGTAGTTGCCTCTGTAACTGTGACCATTCAGTGATTCAGTTCCAATTGTCAGTGTATCTCTGTGTGGTCACTTCTCTCTGGGATGGAGCTGACTCTGTAAATGTGACCATTCAGTGATTCAGTTCCAATTGTCAGTGTGTTTCTCTTGGTGGATCCAATGCACTCTGGTGTGTCGCTGCCTATTTAACTGTGGCCATTCAGTGATTCAGTTCCAATTGTCAGTGTGTTTCTCTGGGTGGTTCCACTGCACTCTGGGTTGTTGCTGCCTCTGGAACAGTGACCATTCAGTGATTCAGTTCCAATTGTCAGTGTATCTATGTGTGGTTCCACTTCTCTCTGGTATGTAGCTGACTCTGTCACTGTCACCATTCAGTGATTCAGTTCCAATTCTCAGTGTGTTTCTCTGAGTGGTTCCACTGCACTCTGGGGTGCAGCTGCCTCTGTAACTGTGACAATTCAGTTATTCAGTTCCCATTGTCAGTGTGTTTCTCTGGGTGGATCCAATGCACTCTGGTGGGTCGCTGCCTCTGTAACTGTGACCATTCAATGTTTCAGTTCCAATTCTCAGTGTGTTTCTCTGGGTTGGTCCACTGCATGCTGGGATGTAGCTGCCTCTGTAACTGTGACCATTCAGTGATTCAGTTCCAATTGTCTGTGTGTTTCTCTGGGTGGGTGCACTACACTCTGGGGTCTAGCTGCCTCTGTAACTGTGACCATTCAGTGATTCACATCCAATTGTCAGTGTGTTTCTCTGGGTGGGTCCACTGCACTTTGGGATGGACCTACCTCTGTAACTGTGACCATTCAGTGATTCAGTTCCAATTGTCAGTGTGTTTCTCTGTGTGGTTCCACTGCACTCTGGGATGTAGCTGCCTCTGTAACTCTGACCATTCAGTGATTCAGTTCCAATTGTCAGTTTGTTTCTCTCGGTGGTTCTACTGCACTATGGGGTATAGCTGCCACTGTAACTGTGACCATTCAGTGATTCAGTTACAATTCTCAGTGTGTTTCTCTGGGTGGGTCCACTGCACTCTGGGGTGTAGCTCCCTCTGTAACTGAGACCATTCAGTGATTCAGTTCCAATTGTCATGTGTTTCCCAGGGTGGGTCCACTGCACTCTGGGGTGTAGCTGCCTATGTAACTGTGACCATTCAGTGATTGAGTTCCAATTTTCAGTGTATCTCTGTGTGGTCACTTCTCTCCGGTATGTAGCTGACTCTGGAAATGTGACCATTCAGTGTTTCAGTTACTATTGTCAGTGTGTTTCTCTGGGTGGTTCCACTGCACTCTGGTATGTAGCTGACTCTGTAACTGTGACCAATCAGCGATTCAGTTACAATTGTCAGTGTGTTTCACTGGGTGGATCCACTGCACTCTGGGGTGCAGCTGCCTCTGTAACTGTGACCATTCAGTGATTCAGTTCCAATTGTCAGTGTGTTTCTCTGGGTGGGTCCACTGCACTCTGGGGCGTCGCTGCCTCTGTAACTGACTCCATTCAGTGATTCAGTTCCAATTGCCTGTGTGTTTCAGTGTGTCTATGTGTGGTTCCACTTCTCTCTGGTATGTAGCTGACTCTAACTGTGACAATTCAGTGATTCAGTTCCAATTGTCAGTGTGTTTCTATAGATGGTTCCACTGCACCCTGGGATGTAGCTGCCTCTGTAACTCTGGCCATTCAGTGATGCTGTTCCAATTGTCAATGTGTTTCTCTGGGTGGTTCCACTGCACTCGGGGGTGTAAGTGCCTCTGTAACTGTGACCATTCAGTGATTCAGTTCCAGTTGTCAGTGTGTTTCTCTAGGTGGTGCCACTGCACTCTGGGGCGTCGCTGCCTCTGTAACTGACTCCATTCAGTGATTCAGTTCCAATTGCCTGTGTGTTTCTCTGGGTCATTCTACTGCACTATGGGGTTTGGCTGCCTCTGTAACTGTCTCCATTCTGTGATTCAGTTCCAATTGTCTGTGTGTTTCTCTGGGTGGTTCCACTGCACTCTGGAATGTAGCTGCCTCTGTAACTGTGACCATTCAGTGATTCAGTTCCAATTGTCAGTGTGTTTCTCTGTGTGGTTCCCCTGCACTCTGGGATGTATGTGCCTTTGTAACTGTGACCATTCAGTGATTCAATTCCAATTGTCAGTCTATTTCTCTGGGTGGTTCCACTGCACTCTAGGGTGTTGCTACCTCTGTAACAGTGACCATTCAGTGATTCAGTTCCAATTGTCAGTGTATCTATGTGTGGTTCCCCTTCTCTCTCGTATGTAGCTGACTCTGTAACTGTGACCATTCAGTGATTCAGTTCCAATTGTCAGTGTGTTTCTCTGGGTGGGACAACTGCATTCTGGGATGTAGCTGCCTCTGTAACTGTAACCATTCAGTGATTCACTTCCTATTTTCCGTGTGTTTCCCTGGGTGGTTCTACTACACTCTGGGGTGTAGGTGTCTCTGTAACTGTGACCATTAAGTGATTCAGTTCCAATTGTCAATTTGTTTCTCTGTGTGGTTCCACTGCACGCTGGGGTGTAGCTGCCTCTGCAACTCTGACCATTCAGTGATTCAGTTCCAATTGTCAGTGTGTTTCTCTGTGTGGTTCCACTGAACTCTGGGGTGTAGCTGCCTCTGCAACTCTGACCATTCAGTGATTCAGTTCCAATTGTCAGTGTGTTTCTCTCGGTGGTTCTACTGCACTCTGGGGTGTAGCTGCCACTGTAACTGAGACCATTCAGTGATTCAGTTCCAATTGTCAGTGTGTTCCTCTCGGTGATTCTACTGCACACCGGGTTTAGCTGCCTCTGTAACTGTCTCTGTTCAGTGATTCAGTTCCAATTGTCAGTGTGTTTCTAAGGATGGTTCCACTGCACCCTGGGTTGCAGCTGCCTCTGTAACTGTGGCCATTCAGTGATTCAGTTCCAATTGTCAATGTGTTTCTCTGGGTGGTTCCACTGCACTCGGGGGTGTAGGTGCCTCTGTAACTGCGACCATTTAGTGATTCAGTTCCAATTGTCTGTGTGTTTCTCTGGGTGGTTCCACTGCACTCTGGGATGTAGCTGCCGCTGTAACTGTGAACATTCAGTGATTCAGTTCCAATTGTCAGTGTGTTTCTCTCGGTGGTTCTACTGCACTCTGGAGTGTAGCTGCCACTGTAACTGTGACCATTCAGTGATTCAGTTCCAATTGTCAGTGTGTTTCTCTGTGTGGTTCCACTACACTCTGCGATATAGCTGCCTCTGTAACAGTGACCATTCAGTGATTCAGCTCAAATTCTCAGTGTGTTTCTCTGGATGGGTCCACTGCACTCTGGGGTGTAGCTGCCTCTGTAACTGTGACCATTCAGTGATTCAGTTCCAATTATCAGTGTGTTTCTCTGGGTGGGTCCACTGCACTCTGGGGTGTAGTTGCCTCTGTAACTGTGACCATTCAGTGATTCATTTCCAATTGTCAGTGTATCTCTGTGTGGTCACTTCTCTCTGGGATGGAGCTGACTCTGTAAATGTGACCATTCAGTGATTCAGTTCCAATTGTCAGTGTGTTTCTCTTGGTGGATCCAATGCACTCTGGTGTGTCGCTGCCTCTGTAACTGTGACCATTCAGTGATTCAGTTCCAATTGTCAGTGTGTTTCTCTGGGTGCGTCAACTGCACTCTGGGTTGTTGCTGCCTCTGGAACAGTGACCATTCAGTGATTCAGTTCCAATTGTCAGTGTATCTATGTGTGGTTCCACTTCTCTCTGGTATGTAGTTGACTCTATAACTGTGACCATTCAGTGATTCAGTTCCAATTCTCAGTGTGTTTCTCTGGGTGGTCACTTCTCTCCGGTATATAGCTGACTCTGTAAATGTGACCATTCAGTGATTCAGTTACTATTGTCAGTGTGTTTCTCTGGGTGGTTCCACTGCACTCTGGTATATAGCTGACTCTGTAACTGTGACCATTCAGCGATTCAGTTACAATTGGCAGTGTGTTTCACTGGGTGGTTCCACTGCACTCTGGGGTGCAGCTGCCTCTGTAACTGTGACCAGTCAGTGATTCAGTTCCAATTGTCAGTGTGTTTCTCTGGGGGGATCCAATGCACTCTGGTATGTCGCTGCCTCTGTAACTGTAACCATTCAGTTCCAATTGTCAGTGTGTTTCTCTGGGTGCGTCCACTGCACTCTGGGGTGTTGCTGCCTCTGTAACAGTGACCATTCAGTGATTCAGTTCCAATTGTCAGTGTATCTATGTGTGGTTCCACTTCTCTCTGGTATGTTGCTGACTCTAACTGTGACCATTCAGTGATTCAGTTCCAATTGTCAGTGTGTTTCTATAGATGGTTCCACTGCACCCTGGGATGTAGCTGCCTCTGTAACTCTGGCCATTCAGTGATGCAATTCCAATTGTCAATGTGTTTCTCTGGGTGGTTCCACTGCACTCGGGGGTGTAGGTGCCTCTGTAACTGTGACCATTCAGTTATTCAGTTCCAGTTGTCAGTGTGTTTCTCTAGGTGGTGCCACTGCACCCTGGGGCGTCGCTGCCTCTGTAACTGTCTCCATTCAGTGATTCAGTTCGAATTGCCTGTGTGTTTCTCTGGTTGGTTCCACTGCAACCTGGAATGTCGCTGCCTCTGTAACTGTGACCATTCAATGATTCAGTTCCAATTGTCAGTGTGTTTCTCTGGGTGGTTCCACTGCATTCGGGGGTGTAGGTGCCTCTGTAACTGTGACCATTCAGTTATTCAGTTCCAATTGTCAGTGTGTTTCTCTGGGTGCGTCCACTGCACTCTGGGGTGTTGCTGCCTCTGTAACTGTGACCATTCAATGATTCAGTTCCAATTGTCAGTGTGTTTCTCTGGGTGGTTCTACTGCACTCTGGAATGTAGCTGCCTCTGTAACTGTGACCATTCAGAGATTCAGTTCCAATTGTCTGTGTGTTTCTCTGGGTGGGTCCACTGCACTCTGGGATGTAGCTGCCACTGTAACTGTGACCATTCAGTAATTCAGTTCCAATTGTCAGTGTGTTTCTCTGTGTGGTTCCACTACACTCTGGGGTATAGCTGCCTCTGTGACTCTGACCATTCAGTGATTCAGTTCCACTTGTCAGTGTGTTTCTCTCGGTGGTTGTACTGCACTCTGTGGGGTAGCTGCCACTGTAACTGTGACAATTCAGTGAATCAGTTCCAATTGTCAGTGTGTTTCTCTCGGATTTCTACTGCACTCTGTGTTTAGCTGCCTCTGTAACTGTCTCCGTTCAGTGATTCAGTTGCTATTGTCAGTGTGTTTCTCGGTGTGGTTCCACTACACTCTGCGGTATAGCTGCCTCTGTAACTGTGACCATTCAGTGATTCAGTTCCAATTCTCAGTTTGTTTCTCTGGGTGGGTCCACTGCACTCTGGGGTGTATCTGCCTCTGTAACTGTGACCATTCAGTGATTCAGTTTCAATTCTCAGTGTGTTTCTCAGGGTGGGTCCACTGCACTCTGGGGTGTATCTGCCTCTGTAACTATGACCATTCAGTGATTCAGTTCCAATTCTCAGTGTGTTTCTCAGGGTGGGTCCACTGCACTCTGGGGTGTATCTGCCTCTGTAACTGTGACCATTCAGTGATTCAGTTCCAATTCTCAGTGTGTTTCTCTGGATTGTTCCACTGCACTCTGGGGTGCAGCTGCCTCTGTAACTGTGACCATTCAGTGATTCAGTTCCAATTGTCAGTGTGTTTCTCTGGATGGTTCCACTGCTCTCTGGGGTGTAGCTGCCTCTGTAACTGTGACAATTCAGTGATTGAGTTCCAATTGTCAGTGTGTCTCTCTAGTTGGTTCCACTGCACTCTGGGGTGTAGCTGTCTCTGTAACTTTGACCATTCAATGATTCAGTTCCAATTGTCAGTGTGTTTCTCTGGGTGGTTCCACTGCACTCTGGGATGTAGCTCCCTCTGTAACTGTGACCATTCAGTGATTCAGTTCCAATTGTCAGTCTGTTCCTCTCGGTGGTTCTACTGCACTTTGTGCTGCAGCTGCCTCTGTAACTGTGACCATTCACTGCTTCAGCCCCAATGGGTAGAGCATTTCTCTGGGTGTTTCAACTGCACACTCCGCGTGTAGCTGCCTCTGTAACTGTGACCATTCAGAGATTCAGTTCCAATTGTCTGTGTGTTTCTCTGGGTGGGTCCAATGCACTCTGGGATGTAGCTGCCACTGTAACTGTGACCATTCAGTAATTCAGTTCCAATTGTCAGTGTGTTTCTCTGTGTGGTTCCACTACACTCTGGGGTGTAGCTGCCTCTGTGACTCTGACCATTCAGTGATTCAGTTCCACTTGTCAGTGTGTTTCTCTCGGTGGTTGTACTGCACTCTGGGGGGTAGCTGCCACTGTAACTGTGACAATTCAGTGAATCAGTTCCAATTGTCAGTGTGTTTCTCTCGGATTTCTACTGCACTCTGTGTTTAGCTGCCTCTGTAACTGTCTCCGTTCAGTGATTCAGTTGCTATTGTCAGTGTGTTTCTCGGTGTGGTTCCACTACACTCTGCGGTATAGCTGCCTCTGTAACTGTGACCATTCAGTGATTCAGTTCCAATTCTCAGTGTGTTTCTCTGGGTGGGTCCACTGCACTCTGGGGTGTATCTGCCTCTGTAACTGTGACCATTCAGTGATTCAGTTTCAATTCTCAGTGTGTTTCTCAGGGTGGGTCCACTGCACTCTGGGGTGTATCTGCCTCTGTAACTATGACCATTCAGTGATTCAGTTCCAATTCTCAGTGTGTTTCTCAGGGTGGGTCCACTGCACTCTGGGGTGTATCTGCCTCTGTAACTGTGACCATTCAGTGATTCAGTTCCAATTCTCAGTGTGTTTCTCTGGATTGTTCCACTGCACTCTGGGGTGCAGCTGCCTCTGTAACTGTGACCATTCAGTGATTCAGTTCCAATTGTCAGTGTGTTTCTCTGGATGGTTCCACTGCTCTCTGGGGTGTAGCTGCCTCTGTAACTGTGACAATTCAGTGATTCAGTTCCAATTGTCAGTGTGTCTCTCTAGTTGGTTCCACTGCACTCTGGGGTGTAGCTGTCTCTGTAACTTTGACCATTCAATGATTCAGTTCCAATTGTCAGTGTGTTCCTCTCGGTGGTTCTCCTGCACTTTGTGCTGCAGCTGCCTCTGTAACTGTGACCATTCACTGCTTCAGCCCCAATTGGTAGAGCATTTCTCTGGGTGTTTCAACTGCACACTCCGCGTGTAGCTGCCTCTGTAACTGTGAACATTCAGTGATTCAGTTCCAATTGTCCGTGTGTTTCTCTGGATGGTTCCTCTTCTCTCTGGGGTGTAGCTGCCTCTGTACCTGTGACCATTCAGTGATTCTGTTCCAATTGTCTGTGTGTTTCTCTGGGTGGGTGCACTGCACACCGGGTTTAGCTGCCTCTGTAACTGTCTCTGTTCAGTGATTCATGTCCAATTGTCAGTGTGTTTCTAAGGATGGTTCCACTGCACCCTGGGTTGCAGCTGCCTCTGTAACTGTGGCCATTCAGTGATTCAGTTCCAATTGTCAATGTGTTTCTCTGGGTGGTTCCACTGCACTCGGGGGTGTAGGTGCCTCTGTAACTGCGACCATTTAGTGATTCAGTTCCAATTGTCTGTGTGTTTCTCTGGGTGGTTCCACTGCACTCTGGGATGTAGCTGCCGCTGTAACTGTGAACATTCAGTGATTCAGTTCCAATTGTCAGTGTGTTTCTCTCGGTGGTTCTACTGCACTCTGGAGTGTAGCTGCCACTGTAACTGTGACCATTCAGTGATTCAGTTCCAATTGTCAGTGTGTTTCTCTGTGTGGTTCCACTACACTCTGCGATATAGCTGCCTCTGTAACAGTGACCATTCAGTGATTCAGCTCAAATTCTCAGTGTGTTTCTCTGGGTGGGTCCACTGCACTCTGGGGTGTAGCTGCCTCTGTAACTGTGACCATTCAGTGATTCAGTTCCAATTATCAGTGTGTTTCTCTGGGTGGGTCCACTGCACTCTGGGGTGTAGTTGCCTCTGTAACTGTGACCATTCAGTGATTAATTTCCAATTGTCAGTGTATCTCTGTGTGGTCACTTCTCTCTGGGATGGAGCTGACTCTGTAAATGTGACCATTCAGTGATTCAGTTCCAATTGTCAGTGTGTTTCTCTTGGTGGATCCAATGCACTCTGGTGTGTCGCTGCCTCTGTAACTGTGACCATTCAGTGATTCAGTTCCAATTGTCAGTGTGTTTCTCTGGGTGCGTCAACTGCACTCTGGGTTGTTGCTGCCTCTGGAACTGTGACCATTCAGTGATTCAGTTCCAATTGTCAGTGTATCTATGTGTGGTTCCACTTCTCTCTGGTATGTAGTTGACTCTATAACTGTGACCATTCAGTGATTCAGTTCCAATTCTCAGTGTGTTTCTCTGGGTGGTCACTTCTCTCCGGTATGTAGCTGACTCTGTAAATGTGACCATTCAGTGATTCAGTTACTATTGTCAGTGTGTTTCTCTGGGTGGTTCCACTGCACTCTGGTATGTAGCTGACTCTGTAACTGTGACCATTCAGCGATTCAGTTACAATTGGCAGGGTGTTTCACTGGGTGGTTCCACTGCACTCTGGGGTGCAGCTGCCTCTGTAACTGTGACCAGTCAGTGATTCAATTCCAATTGTCAGTGTGTTTCTCTGGGGGGATCCACTGCATTCTGGGGTGTAACTGCCTCTGTAAATGTGGCCATTCAGTGATTCAGTTCCAATTGTCAGTGTATTTCTCTGGGCTGTTCCACTGCTCTCTGTGATGTAGCTGCATCTGTAACTGTGACCATTCGGTGATTCAGTTCCAATTGTCAGTGTGTTTCTCTGGGTGCGTCCACTGCACTCTAGGGTGTTGCTACCTCTGTAACAGTGACCATTCAGTGATTCAGTTCCAATTGTCAGTGTATCTATGTGTGGTTCCCCTTCTCTCTCGTATGTAGCTGACTCTGTAACTGTGACCATTCAGTGATTCAGTTCCAATTGTCAGTGTGTTTCTCTGGGTGGGACAACTGCATTCTGGAATGTAGCTGCCTCTGTAACTGTAACCATTCAGTGATTCACTTCCTATTTTCCGTGTGTTTCCCTGGGTGGTTCTACTACACTCTGGGGTGTAGGTGTCTCTGTAACTGTGACCATTAAGTGATTCAGTTCCAATTGTCAATTTGTTTCTCTGTGTGGTTCCACTGCACGCTGGGGTGTAGCTGCCTCTGCAACTCTGACCATTCAGTGATTCAGTTCCAATTGTCAGTGTGTTTCTCTCGGTGGTTCTACTGCACTCTGGGGTGTAGCTGCCACTGTAACTGAGACCATTCAGTGATTCAGTTCCAATTGTCAGTGTGTTCCTCTCGGTGACTCTACTGCACACCGGGTTTAGCTGCCTCTGTAACTGTCTCTGTTCAGTGATTCAGTTCCAATTGTCAGTGTGTTTCTAAGGATGGTTCCACTGCACCCTGGGTTGCAGCTGCCTCTGTAACTGTGGCCATTCAGTGATTCAGTTCCAATTGTCAATGTGTTTCTCTGGGTGGTTCCACTGCACTCGGGGGTGTAGGTGCCTCTGTAACTGCGACCATTTAGTGATTCAGTTCCAATTGTCTGTGTGTTTCTCTGGGTGGTTCCACTGCACTCTGGGATGTAGCTGCCGCTGTAACTGTGAACATTCAGTGATTCAGTTCCAATTGTCAGTGTGTTTCTCTCGGTGGTTCTACTGCACTCTGGAGTGTAGCTGCCACTGTAACTGTGACCATTCAGTGATTCAGTTCCAATTGTCAGTGTGTTTCTCTGTGTGGTTCCACTACACTCTGCGATATAGCTGCCTCTGTAACAGTGACCATTCAGTGATTCAGCTCAAATTCTCAGTGTGTTTCTCTGGGTGGGTCCACTGCACTCTGGGGTGTAGCTGCCTCTGTAACTGTGACCATTCAGTGATTCAGTTCCAATTATCAGTGTGTTTCTCTGGGTGGGTCCACTGCACTCTGGGGTGTAGTTGCCTCTGTAACTGTGACCATTCAGTGATTCATTTCCAATTGTCAGTATATCTCTGTGTGGTCACTTCTCTCTGGGATGGAGCTGACTCTGTAAATGTGACCATTCAGTGATTCAGTTCCAATTGTCAGTGTGTTTCTCTTGGTGGATCCAATGCACTCTGGTGTGTCGCTGCCTCTGTAACTGTGATCATTCAGTGATTCAGTTCCAATTGTCAGTGTGTTTCTCTGAGTGCGTCAACTGCACTCTGGGTTGTTGCTGCCTCTGGAACAGTGACCATTCAGTGATTCAGTTCCAATTGTCAGTGTATCTATGTGTGGTTCCACTTCTCTCTGGCATGTAGTTGACTCTATAACTGTGACCATTCAGTGATTCAGTTCCAATTCTCAGTGTGTTTCTCTGGGTGGTCACTTCTCTCCGGTATGTAGCTGACTCTGTAAATGTGACCATTCAGTGATTCAGTTACTATTGTCAGTGTGTTTCTCTGGGTGGTTCCACTGCACTCTGGTATATAGCTGACTCTGTAACTGTGACCATTCAGCGATTCAGTTACAATTGGCAGTGTGTTTCACTGGGTGGTTCCACTGCACTCTGGGGTGCAGCTGCCTCTGTAACTGTGACCAGTCAGTGATTCAGTTCCAATTGTCAGTGTGTTTCTCTGGGGGGATCCAATGCACTCTGGTGTGTCGCTGCCTCTGTAACTGTAACCATTCAGTTCCAATTGTCAGTGTGTTTCTCTGGGTGCGTCCACTGCACTCTGGGGTGTTGCTGCCTCTGTAACAGTGACCATTCAGTGATTCAGTTCCAATTGTCAGTGTGTTTCTCTGGGTGCGTCAACTGCACTCTGGGTTGTTGCTGCCTCTGGAACAGTGACCATTCAGTGATTCAGTTCCAATTGTCAGTGTATCTATGTGTGGTTCCACTTCTCTCTGGTATGTAGCTGACTCTATAACTGTGACCATTCAGTGATTCAGTTCCAATTCTCAGTGTGTTTCTCTGGGTGGGTCCAATGCACTCTGGGGTGTAGCTGCCTCTGTAACTGTGACCATTCAGTTATTCAGTTCCAATTGTCAGTGTGTTTCTCAGGGTCGGTCCACTGCACTCTGGGGTGTAGCTGCCTATGTAACTGTGACCATTCAGTGATTCAGTTCCAATTGTCAGTGTATCTCTGTGTGGTCACTTCTCTCCGGTATGTAGCTGACTCTGTAAATGTGACCATTCAGTGATTCAGTTACTATTGTCAGTGTGTTTCTCTGGGTGGTTCCTCATCACTCTGGTATGTAGCTGACTCTGTAACTGTGACCATTCAGCGATTCAGTTACAATTGTCAGTGTGTTTCACTGGGTGGTTCCACTGCACTCTGGTGTGCAGCTGCCTCTGTAACTGTGACCAGTCAGTGATTCAGTTCCAATTGTCAGTGTGATTCTCTGGGGGGATCCAATGCACTCTGGTGTGTCGCTGCCTCTGTAACTGTAACCATTCAGTTCCAATTGTCAGTGTGTTTCTCTGGGTGCGTCCACTGCACTCTGGGGTGTTGCTGCCTCTGTAACAGTGACCATTCAGCGATTCAGTTCCAATTGTCAGTGTATCTATGTGTGGTTCCACTTCTCTCTGGTATGTTGCTGACTCTAACTGTGACCATTCAGTGATTCAGTTCCAATTGTCAGTGTGTTTCTATAGATGGTTCCACTGCACCCTGGGATGTAGCTGCCTCTGTAACTCTGGCCATTCAGTGATGCAATTCCAATTGTCAATGTGTTTCTCTGGGTGGTTCCACTGCACTCGGGGGTGTAGGTGCCTCTGTAACTGTGACCATTCAGTTATTCAGTTCCAGTTGTCAGTGTGTTTCTCTAGGTGGTGCCACTGCACCCTGGGGCGTCGCTGCCTCTGTAACTGTCTCCATTCAGTGATTCAGTTCCAATTGCCTGTGTGTTTCTCTGGTTGGTTCCACTGCAATCTGGAATGTCGCTGCCTCTGTAACTGTGACCATTCAATGATTCAGTTCCAATTGTCAGTGTATTTCTCTGGGTGGGTCCACTGCACTCTGGGATGTAGCTGCCACTGTAACTGTGACCATTCAGTAATTCAGTTCCAATTGTCAGTGTGTTTCTCTGTGTGGTTCCACTACACTCTGGGGTGTAGCTGCCTCTGTACCTCTGACCATTCAGTGATTCAGTTCCACTTGTCAGTGTGTTTCTCTCGGTGGTTGTACTGCACTCTGGGGGGTAGCTGCCACTGTAACTGTGACAATTCAGTGAATCAGTTCCAATTGTCAGTGTGTTTCTCTCGGATTTCTACTGCACTCTGTGTTTAGCTGCCTCTGTAACTGTCTCCGTTCAGTGATTCAGTTGCTATTGTCAGTGTGTTTCTCGGTGTGGTTCCACTACACTCTGCGGTATAGCTGCCTCTGTAACTGTGACCATTCAGTGATTCAGTTCCAATTCTCAGTGTGTTTCTCTGGGTGGGTCCACTGCACTCTGGGGTGTATCTGCCTCTGTAACTGTGACCATTCAGTGATTCAGTTTCAATTCTCAGTGTGTTTCTCAGGGTGGGTCCACTGCACTCTGGGGTGTATCTGCCTCTGTAACTATGACCATTCAGTGATTCAGTTCCAATTCTCAGTGTGTTTCTCAGGGTGGGTCCACTGCACTCTGGGTGTATCTGCCTCTGTAACTGTGACCATTCAGTGATTCAGTTCCAATTCTCAGTGTGTTTCTCTGGATTGTTCCACTGCACTCTGGGGTGCAGCTGCCTCTGTAACTGTGACCATTCAGTGATTCAGTTCCAATTGTCAGTGTGTTTCTCTGGATGGTTCCACTGCTCTCTGGGGTGTAGCTGCCTCTGTAACTGTGACAATTCAGTGATTCAGTTCCAATTGTCAGTGTGTCTCTCTAGTTGGTTCCACTGCACTCTGGGGTGTAGCTGTCTCTGTAACGTTGACCATTCAATGATTCAGTTCCAATTGTCAGTGTGTTTCTCTGGGTGGTTCCACTGCACTCTGGGATGTAGCTCCCTCTGTAACTGTGACCATTCAGTGATTCAGTTCCAATTGTCAGTGTGTTCCTCTCGGTGGTTCTACTGCACTTTGTGCTGCAGCTGCCTCTGTAACTGTGACCATTCACTGCTTCAGCCCCAATTGGTAGAGCATTTCTCTAGGTGTTTCAACTGCACACTCCGCGTGTAGCTGCCTCTGTAACTGTGACCATTCAGAGATTCTGTTCCAATTGTCTGTGTGTTTCTCTGGGTGGGTCCACTGCACTCTGGGATGTAGCTGCCACTGTAACTGTGACCATTCAGTAATTCAGTTCCAATTGTCAGTGTGTTTCTCTGTGTGGTTCCACTACACTCTGGGGTGTAGCTGCCTCTGTAACTGTGACCATTCAGTGATTCAGTTCCACTTGTCAGTGTGTTTCTCTCGGTGGTTGTACTGCACTCTGGGGGGTAGCTGCCACTGTAACTGTGACAATTCAGTGAATCAGTTCCAATTGTCAGTGTGTTTCTCTCGGATTTCTACTGCACTCTGTGTTCAGCTGCCTCTGTAACTGTCTCCGTTCAGTGATTCAGTTGCTATTGTCAGTGTGTTTCTCGGTGTGGTTCCACTACACTCTGCGGTATAGCTGCCTCTGTAACTGTGACCATTCAGTGTTTCAGTTCCAATTCTCAGTGTGTTTCTCTGGGTGGGTCCACTGCACTCTGGGGTGTATCTGCCTCTGTAACTGTGACCATTCAGTGATTCAGTTTCAATTCTCAGTGTGTTTCTCAGGGTGGGTCCACTGCACTCTGGGGTGTATCTGCCTCTGTAACTATGACCATTCAGTGATTCAGTTCCAATTCTCAGTGTGTTTCTCAGGGTGGGTCCACTGCACTCTGGGGTGTATCTGCCTCTGTAACTGTGACCATTCAGTGATTCAGTTCCAATTCTCAGTGTGTTTCTCTGGATTGTTCCACTGCACTCTGGGGTGCAGCTGCCTCTGTAACTGTGACCATTCAGTGATTCAGTTCCAATTGTCAGTGTGTTTCTCTGGATGGTTCCACTGCTCTCTGGGGTGTAGCTGCCTCTGTAACTGTGACAATTCAGTGATTCAGTTCCAATTGTCAGTGTGTCTCTCTAGTTGGTTCCACTGCACTCTGGGGTGTAGCTGTCTCTGTAACTTTGACCATTCAATGATTCAGTTCCAATTGTCAGTGTGTTTCTCTGGGTGGTTCCACTGCACTCTGGGATGTAGCTCCCTCTGTAACTGTGACCATTCAGTGATTCAGTTCCAATTGTCAGTGTGTTCCTCTCGGTGGTTCTACTGCACTTTGTGCTGCAGCTGCCTCTGTAACTGTGACCATTCACTGCTTCAGCCCCAATTGGTAGAGCATTTCTCTGGGTGTTTCAACTGCACACTCCGCGTGTAGCTGCCTCTGTAACTGTGAACATTCAGTGATTCAGTTCCAATTGTCCGTGTGTTTCTCTGGATGGTTCCTCTTCTCTCTGGGGTGTAGCTGCCTCTGTACCTGTGACCATTCAGTGATTCTGTTCCAATTGTCTGTGTGTTTCTCTGGGTGGGTGCACTGCACACCGGGTTTAGCTGCCTCTGTAACTGTCTCTGTTCAGTGATTCAGTTCCAATTGTCAGTGTGTTTCTAAGGATGGTTCCACTGCACCCTGGGTTGCAGCTGCCTCTGTAACTGTGGCCATTCAGTGATTCAGTTCCAATTGTCAATGTGTTTCTCTGAGTGGTTCCACTGCACTCGGGGGTGTAGGTGCCTCTGTAACTGCGACCATTTAGTGATTCAGTTCCAATTGTCTGTGTGTTTCTCTGGGTGGTTCCACTGCACTCTGGGATGTAGCTGCCGCTGTAACTGTGAACATTCAGTGATTCAGTTCCAATTGTCAGTGTGTTTCTCTCGGTGGTTCTACTGCACTCTGGAGTGTAGCTGCCACTGTAACTGTGACCATTCAGTGATTCAGTTCCAATTGTCAGTGTGTTTCTCTGTGTGGTTCCACTACACTCTGCGATATAGCTGCCTCTGTAACAGTGACCATTCAGTGATTCAGCTCAAATTCTCAGTGTGTTTCTCTGGGTGGGTCCACTGCACTCTGGGGTGTAGCTGCCTCTGTAACTGTGACCATTCAGTGATTCAGTTCCAATTATCAGTGTGTTTCTCTGGGTGGGTCCACTGCACTCTGGGGTGTAGTTGCCTCTGTAACTGTGACCATTCAGTGATTCATTTCCAATTGTCAGTGTATCTCTGTGTGGTCACTTCTCTCTGGGATGGAGCTGACTCTGTAAATGTGACCATTCAGTGATTCAGTTCCAATTGTCAGTGTGTTTCTCTTGGTGGATCCAATGCACTCTGGCGTGTCGCTGCCTCTGTAACTGTGACCATTCAGTGATTCAGTTCCAATTGTCAGTGTGTTTCTCTGGGTGCGTCAACTGCACTCTGGGTTGTTGCTGCCTCTGGAACAGTGACCATTCAGTGATTCAGTTCCAATTGTCAGTGTATCTATGTGTGGTTCCACTTCTCTCTGGTATGTAGTTGACTCTATAACTGTGACCATTCAGTGATTCAGTTCCAATTCTCAGTGTGTTTCTCTGGGTGGTCACTTCTCTCCGGTATGTAGCTGACTCTGTAAATGTGACCATTCAGTGATTCAGTTACTATTGTCAGTGTGTTTCTCTGGGTGGTTCCACTGCACTCTGGTATGTAGCTGACTCTGTAACTGTGACCATTCAGCGATTCAGTTACAATTGGCAGTGTGTTTCACTGGGTGGTTCCACTGCACTCTGGGGTGCAGCTGCCTCTGTAACTGTGACCAGTCAGTGATTCAGTTCCAATTGTCAGTGTGTTTCTCTGGGGGGATCCAATGCACTCTGTTGTGTCGCTGCCTCTGTAACTGTAACCATTCAGTTCCAATTGTCAGTGTGTTTCTCTGGGTGCGTCAACTGCACTCTGGGTTGTTGCTGCCTCTGGAACAGTGACCATTCAGTGATTCAGTTCCAATTGTCAATGTATCTATGTGTGGTTCCACTTCTCTCTGGTATGTAGCTGACTCTATAACTGTGACCATTCAGTGATTCAGTTCCAATTCTCAGTGTGTTTCTCTGGGTGGGTCCAATGCACTCTGGGGTGTAGCTGCCTCTGTAACTGTGACCATTCAGTTATTCAGTTCCAATTGTCAGTGTGTTTCTCAGGGTCGGTCCACTGCACTCTGGGGTGTAGCTGCCTATGTAACTGTGACCATTCAGTGATTCAGTTCCAATTGTCAGTGTATCTCTGTGTGGTCACTTCTCTCCGGTATGTAGCTGACTCTGTAAATGTGACCATTCAGTGATTCAGTTACTATTGTCAGTGTGTTTCTCTGGGTGGTTCCTCTGCACTCTGGTATGTAGCTGACTCTGTAACTGTGACCATTCAGCGATTCAGTTACAATTGTCAGTGTGTTTCACTGGGTGGTTCCACTGCACTCTGGTGTGCAGCTGCCTCTGTAACTGTGACCAGTCAGTGATTCAGTTCCAATTGTCAGTGTGTTTCTCTGGGGGGATCCAATGCACTCTGGTGTGTCGCTGCCTCTATAACTGTAACCATTCAGTTCCAATTGTCAGTGTGTTTCTCTGGGTGCGTCCACTGCACTCTGGGGTGTTGCTGCCTCTGTAACAGTGACCATTCAGTGATTCAGTTCCAATTGTCAGTGTATCTATCTGTGGTTCCACTTCTCTCTGGTATGTTGCTGACTCTAACTGTGACCATTCAGTGATTCAGTTCCAATTGTCAGTGTGTTTCTATAGATGGTTCCACTGCACCCTGGGATGTAGCTGCCTCTGTAACTCTGGCCATTCAGTGATGCAATTCCAATTGTCAATGTGTTTCTCTGGGTGGTTCCACTGCACTCGGGGGTGTAGGTGCCTCTGTAACTGTGACCATTCAGTTCTTCAGTTCCAGTTGTCAGTGTGTTTCTCGAGGTGGTGCCACTGCTCCCTGGGGCGTCGCTGCCTCTGTAACTGTCTCCATTCAGTGATTCAGTTCCAATTGCCTGTGTGTTTCTCTGGTTGGTTCCACTGCAATCTGGAATGTCGCTGCCTCTGTAACTGTGACCATTCAATGATTCAGTTCCAATTGTCAGTGTATTTCTCTGGGTGGTCCCTTCTCTCCGGTATGTAGCTGACTCTGTAAATGTGACCATTCAGTGATTCAGTTACTATTGTCAGTGTGTTTCTCTGGGTGGTTCCACTGCACTCTGGTATGTAGCTGACTCTGTAACTGTGACCATTCAGCGATTCAGTTACAATTGGCAGTGTGTTTCACTGGGTGGTTCAACTGCACTCTGGGGTGCAGCTGCCTCTGTAACTGTGACCAGTCAGTGATTCAGTTCCAATTGTCAGTGTGTTTCTCTGGGGGGATCCAATGCACTCTGTTGTGTCGCTGCCTCTGTAACTGTAACAATTCAGTTCCAATTGTCAGTGTGTTTCTCTGGGTGCGTCCACTGCACTCTGGGGTGTTGCTGCCTCTGTAACAGTGACCATTCAGTGATTCAGTTCCAATTGTCAGTGTGTTTCTCTGGGTGCGTCAACTGCACTCTGGGGTGTATCTGCCTCTGTAACTGTGACCATTCAGTGATTCAGTTTCAATTCTCAGTGTGTTTCTCAGGGTGGGTCCACTGCACTCTGGGGTGTATCTGCCTCTGTAACTATGACCATTCAGTGATTCAGTTCCAATTCTCAGTGTGTTTCTCAGGGTGGGTCCACTGCACTCTGGGGTGTATCTGCCTCTGTAACTGTGACCATTCAGTGATTCAGTTCCAATTCTCAGTGTGTTTCTCTGGATTGTTCCACTGCACTCTGGGGTGCAGCTGCCTCTGTAACTGTGACCATTCAGTGATTCAGTTCCAATTGTCAGTGTGTTTCTCTGGATTGTTCCACTGCACTCTGGGGTGCAGCTGCCTCTGTAACTGTGACCATTCAGTGATTCAGTTCCAATTGTCAGTGTGTTTCTCTGGATGGTTCCACTGCTCTCTGGGGTGTAGCTGCCTCTGTAACTGTGACAATTCAGTGATTCAGTTCCAATTGTCAGTGTGTCTCTCTAGTTGGTTCCACTGCACTCTGGGGTGTAGCTGTCTCTGTAACTTTGACCATTCAATGATTCAGTTCCAATTGTCAGTGTGTTTCTCTGGGTGGTTCCACTGCACTCTGGGATGTAGCTCCCTCTGTAACTGTGACCATTCAGTGATTCAGTTCCAATTGTCAGTGTGTTCCTCTCGGTGGTTCTACTGCACTTTGTGCTGCAGCTGCCTCTGTAACTGTGACCATTCACTGCTTCAGCCCCAATTGGTAGAGCATTTCTCTGGGTGTTTCAACTGCACACTCCGCGTGTAGCTGCCTCTGTAACTGTGAACATTCAGTGATTCAGTTCCAATTGTCCGTGTGTTTCTCTGGATGGTTCCTCTTCTCTCTGGGGTGTAGCTGCCTCTGTACCTGTGACCATTCAGTGATTCTGTTCCAATTGTCTGTGTGTTTCTCTGGGTGGGTGCACTGCACACCGGGTTTAGCTGCCTCTGTAACTGTCTCTGTTCAGTGATTCAGTTCCAATTGTCAGTGTGTTTCTAAGGATGGTTCCACTGCACCCTGGGTTGCAGCTGCCTCTGTAACTGTGGCCATTCAGTGATTCAGTTCCAATTGTCAATGTGTTTCTCTGGGTGGTTCCACTGCACTCGGGGGTGTAGGTGCCTCTGTAACTGCGACCATTTAGTGATTCAGTTCCAATTGTCTGTGTGTTTCTCTGGGTGGTTCCACTGCACTCTGGGATGTAGCTGCCGCTGTAACTGTGAACATTCAGTGATTCAGTTCCAATTGTCAGTGTGTTTCTCTCGGTGGTTCTACTGCACTCTGGAGTGTAGCTGCCACTGTAACTGTGACCATTCAGTGATTCAGTTCCAATTGTCAGTGTGTTTCTCTGTGTGGTTCCACTACACTCTGCGATATAGCTGCCTCTGTAACAGTGACCATTCAGTGATTCAGCTCAAATTCTCAGTGTGTTTCTCTGGGTGGGTCCACTGCACTCTGGGGTGTAGCTGCCTCTGTAACTGTGACCATTCAGTGATTCAGTTCCAATTATCAGTGTGTTTCTCTGGGTGGGTCCACTGCACTCTGGGGTGTAGTTGCCTCTGTAACTGTGACCATTCAGTGATTAATTTCCAATTGTCAGTGTATCTCTGTGTGGTCACTTCTCTCTGGGATGGAGCTGACTCTGTAAATGTGACCATTCAGTGATTCAGTTCCAATTGTCAGTGTGTTTCTCTTGGTGGATCCAATGCACTCTGGTGTGTCGCTGCCTCTGTAACTGTGACCATTCAGTGATTCAGTTCCAATTGTCAGTGTGTTTCTCTGGGTGCGTCAACTGCACTCTGGGTTGTTGCTGCCTCTGGAACTGTGACCATTCAGTGATTCAGTTCCAATTGTCAGTGTATCTATGTGTGGTTCCACTTCTCTCTGGTATGTAGTTGACTCTATAACTGTGACCATTCAGTGATTCAGTTCCAATTCTCAGTGTGTTTCTCTGGGTGGTCACTTCTCTCCGGTATGTAGCTGACTCTGTAAATGTGACCATTCAGTGATTCAGTTACTATTGTCAGTGTGTTTCTCTGGGTGGTTCCACTGCACTCTGGTATGTAGCTGACTCTGTAACTGTGACCATTCAGCGATTCAGTTACAATTGGCAGGGTGTTTCACTGGGTGGTTCCACTGCACTCTGGGGTGCAGCTGCCTCTGTAACTGTGACCAGTCAGTGATTCAATTCCAATTGTCAGTGTGTTTCTCTGGGGGGATCCACTGCATTCTGGGGTGTAACTGCCTCTGTAAATGTGGCCATTCAGTGATTCAGTTCCAATTGTCAGTGTATTTCTCTGGGCTGTTCCACTGCTCTCTGTGATGTAGCTGCATCTGTAACTGTGACCATTCGGTGATTCAGTTCCAATTGTCAGTGTGTTTCTCTGGGTGCGTCCACTGCACTCTAGGGTGTTGCTACCTCTGTAACAGTGACCATTCAGTGATTCAGTTCCAATTGTCAGTGTATCTATGTGTGGTTCCCCTTCTCTCTCGTATGTAGCTGACTCTGTAACTGTGACCATTCAGTGATTCAGTTCCAATTGTCAATGTATCTATGTGTGGTTCCACTTCTCTCTGGTATGTAGCTGACTCTATAACTGTGACCATTCAGTGATTCAGTTCCAATTCTCAGTGTGTTTCTCTGGGTGGGTCCAATGCACTCTGGGGTGTAGCTGCCTCTGTAACTGTGACCATTCAGTTATTCAGTTCCAATTGTCAGTGTGTTTCTCTGGGTGGTTCCACTGCACTCGGGGGTGTAGGTGCCTCTGTAACTGCGACCATTTAGTGATTCAGTTCCAATTGTCTGTGTGTTTCTCTGGGTGGTTCCACTGCACTCTGGGATGTAGCTGCCGCTGTAACTGTGAACATTCAGTGATTCAGTTCCAATTGTCAGTGTGTTTCTCTCGGTGGTTCTACTGCACTCTGGAGTGTAGCTGCCACTGTAACTGTGACCATTCAGTGATTCAGTTCCAATTGTCAGTGTGTTTCTCTGTGTGGTTCCACTACACTCTGCGATATAGCTGCCTCTGTAACAGTGACCATTCAGTGATTCAGCTCAAATTCTCAGTGTGTTTCTCTGGGTGGGTCCACTGCACTCTGGGGTGTAGCTGCCTCTGTAACTGTGACCATTCAGTGATTCAGTTCCAATTATCAGTGTGTTTCTCTGGGTGGGTCCACTGCACTCTGGGGTGTAGTTGCCTCTGTAACTGTGACCATTCAGTGATTAATTTCCAATTGTCAGTGTATCTCTGTGTGGTCACTTCTCTCTGGGATGGAGCTGACTCTGTAAATGTGACCATTCAGTGATTCAGTTCCAATTGTCAGTGTGTTTCTCTTGGTGGATCCAATGCACTCTGGTGTGTCGCTGCCTCTGTAACTGTGACCATTCAGTGATTCAGTTCCAATTGTCAGTGTGTTTCTCTGGGTGCGTCAACTGCACTCTGGGTTGTTGCTGCCTCTGGAACTGTGACCATTCAGTGATTCAGTTCCAATTGTCAGTGTATCTATGTGTGGTTCCACTTCTCTCTGGTATGTAGTTGACTCTATAACTGTGACCATTCAGTGATTCAGTTCCAATTCTCAGTGTGTTTCTCTGGGTGGTCACTTCTCTCCGGTATGTAGCTGACTCTGTAAATGTGACCATTCAGTGATTCAGTTACTATTGTCAGTGTGTTTCTCTGGGTGGTTCCACTGCACTCTGGTATGTAGCTGACTCTGTAACTGTGACCATTCAGCGATTCAGTTACAATTGGCAGGGTGTTTCACTGGGTGGTTCCACTGCACTCTGGGGTGCAGCTGCCTCTGTAACTGTGACCAGTCAGTGATTCAATTCCAATTGTCAGTGTGTTTCTCTGGGGGGATCCACTGCATTCTGGGGTGTAACTGCCTCTGTAAATGTGGCCATTCAGTGATTCAGTTCCAATTGTCAGTGTATTTCTCTGGGCTGTTCCACTGCTCTCTGTGATGTAGCTGCATCTGTAACTGTGACCATTCGGTGATTCAGTTCCAATTGTCAGTGTGTTTCTCTGGGTGCGTCCACTGCACTCTAGGGTGTTGCTACCTCTGTAACAGTGACCATTCAGTGATTCAGTTCCAATTGTCAGTGTATCTATGTGTGGTTCCCCTTCTCTCTCGTATGTAGCTGACTCTGTAACTGTGACCATTCAGTGATTCAGTTCCAATTGTCAATGTATCTATGTGTGGTTCCACTTCTCTCTGGTATGTAGCTGACTCTATAACTGTGACCATTCAGTGATTCAGTTCCAATTCTCAGTGTGTTTCTCTGGGTGGGTCCAATGCACTCTGGGGTGTAGCTGCCTCTGTAACTGTGACCATTCAGTTATTCAGTTCCAATTGTCAGTGTGTTTCTCAGGGTCGGTCCACTGCACTCTGGGGTGTAGCTGCCTATGTAACTGTGACCATTCAGTGATTCAGTTCCAATTGTCAGTGTATCTCTGTGTGGTCACTTCTCTCCGGTATGTAGCTGACTCTGTAAATGTGACCATTCAGTGATTCAGTTACTATTGTCAGTGTGTTTCTCTGGGTGGTTCCTCTGCACTCTGGTATGTAGCTGACTCTGTAACTGTGACCATTCAGCGATTCAGTTACAATTGTCAGTGTGTTTCACTGGGTGGTTCCACTGCACTCTGGTGTGCAGCTGCCTCTGTAACTGTGACCAGTCAGTGATTCAGTTCCAATTGTCAGTGTGTTTCTCTGGGGGGATCCAATGCACTCTGGTGTGTCGCTGCCTCTATAACTGTAACCATTCAGTTCCAATTGTCAGTGTGTTTCTCTGGGTGCGTCCACTGCACTCTGGGGTGTTGCTGCCTCTGTAACAGTGACCATTCAGTGATTCAGTTCCAATTGTCAGTGTATCTATCTGTGGTTCCACTTCTCTCTGGTATGTTGCTGACTCTAACTGTGACCATTCAGTGATTCAGTTCCAATTGTCAGTGTGTTTCTCTGGGTGCGTCAACTGCACTCTGGGGTGTATCTGCCTCTGTAACTGTGACCATTCAGTGATTCAGTTTCAATTCTCAGTGTGTTTCTCAGGGTGGGTCCACTGCACTCTGGGGTGTATCTGCCTCTGTAACTATGACCATTCAGTGATTCAGTTCCAATTCTCAGTGTGTTTCTCAGGGTGGGTCCACTGCACTCTGGGGTGTATCTGCCTCTGTAACTGTGACCATTCAGTGATTCAGTTCCAATTCTCAGTGTGTTTCTCTGGATTGTTCCACTGCACTCTGGGGTGCAGCTGCCTCTGTAACTGTGACCATTCAGTGATTCAGTTCCAATTGTCAGTGTGTTTCTCTGGATGGTTCCACTGCTCTCTGGGGTGTAGCTGCCTCTGTAACTGTGACAATTCAGTGATTCAGTTCCAATTGTCAGTGTGTCTCTCTAGTTGGTTCCACTGCACTCTGGGGTGTAGCTGTCTCTGTAACTTTGACCATTCAATGATTCAGTTCCAATTGTCAGTGTGTTTCTCTGGGTGGTTCCACTGCACTCTGGGATGTAGCTCCCTCTGTAACTGTGACCATTCAGTGATTCAGTTCCAATTGTCAGTGTGTTCCTCTCGGTGGTTCTACTGCACTTTGTGCTGCAGCTGCCTCTGTAACTGTGACCATTCACTGCTTCAGCCCCAATTGGTAGAGCATTTCTCTGGGTGTTTCAACTGCACACTCCGCGTGTAGCTGCCTCTGTAACTGTGAACATTCAGTGATTCAGTTCCAATTGTCCGTGTGTTTCTCTGGATGGTTCCTCTTCTCTCTGGGGTGTAGCTGCCTCTGTACCTGTGACCATTCAGTGATTCTGTTCCAATTGTCTGTGTGTTTCTCTGGGTGGGTGCACTGCACACCGGGTTTAGCTGCCTCTGTAACTGTCTCTGTTCAGTGATTCAGTTCCAATTGTCAGTGTGTTTCTAAGGATGGTTCCACTGCACCCTGGGTTGCAGCTGCCTCTGTAACTGTGGCCATTCAGTGATTCAGTTCCAATTGTCAATGTGTTTCTCTGGGTGGTTCCACTGCACTCGGGGGTGTAGGTGCCTCTGTAACTGCGACCATTTAGTGATTCAGTTCCAATTGTCTGTGTGTTTCTCTGGGTGGTTCCACTGCACTCTGGGATGTAGCTGCCGCTGTAACTGTGAACATTCAGTGATTCAGTTCCAATTGTCAGTGTGTTTCTCTCGGTGGTTCTACTGCACTCTGGAGTGTAGCTGCCACTGTAACTGTGACCATTCAGTGATTCAGTTCCAATTTTCAGTGTGTTTCTCTGTGTGGTTCCACTACACTCTGCGATATAGCTGCCTCTGTAACAGTGACCATTCAGTGATTCAGCTCAAATTCTCAGTGTGTTTCTCTGGGTGGGTCCACTGCACTCTGGGGTGTAGCTGCCTCTGTAACTGTGACCATTCAGTGATTCAGTTCCAATTATCAGTGTGTTTCTCTGGGTGGGTCCACTGCACTCTGGGGTGTAGTTGCCTCTGTAACTGTGACCATTCAGTGATTCATTTCCAATTGTCAGTGTATCTCTGTGTGGTCACTTCTCTCTGGGATGGAGCTGACTCTGTAAATGTGACCATTCAGTGATTCAGTTACTATTGTCAGTGTGTTTCTCTGGGTGGTTCCTCTGCACTCTGGTATGTAGCTGACTCTGTAACTGTGACCATTCAGCGATTCAGTTACAATTGTCAGTGTGTTTCACTGGGTGGTTCCACTGCACTCTGGTGTGCAGCTGCCTCTGTAACTGTGACCAGTCAGTGATTCAGTTCCAATTGTCAGTGTGTTTCTCTGGGGGGATCCAATGCACTCTGGTGTGTCGCTGCCTCTATAACTGTAACCATTCAGTTCCAATTGTCAGTGTGTTTCTCTGGGTGCGTCCACTGCACTCTGGGGTGTTGCTGCCTCTGTAACAGTGACCATTCAGTGATTCAGTTCCAATTGTCAGTGTATCTATCTGTGGTTCCACTTCTCTCTGGTATGTTGCTGACTCTAACTGTGACCATTCAGTGATTCAGTTCCAATTGTCAGTGTGTTTCTATAGATGGTTCCACTGCACCCTGGGATGTAGCTGCCTCTGTAACTCTGGCCATTCAGTGATGCAATTCCAATTGTCAATGTGTTTCTCTGGGTGGTTCCACTGCACTCGGGGGTGTAGGTGCCTCTGTAACTGTGACCATTCAGTTCTTCAGTTCCAGTTGTCAGTGTGTTTCTCTAGGTGGTGCCACTGCTCCCTGGGGCGTCGCTGCCTCTGTAACTGTCTCCATTCAGTGATTCAGTTCCAATTGCCTGTGTGTTTCTCTGGTTGGTTCCACTGCAATCTGGAATGTCGCTGCCTCTGTAACTGTGACCATTCAATGATTCAGTTCCAATTGTCAGTGTATTTCTCTGGGTGGTCACTTCTCTCCGGTATGTAGCTGACTCTGTAAATGTGACCATTCAGTGATTCAGTTACTATTGTCAGTGTGTTTCTCTGGGTGGTTCCACTGCACTCTGGTATGTAGCTGACTCTGTAACTGTGACCATTCAGCGATTCAGTTACAATTGGCAGTGTGTTTCACTGGGTGGTTCAACTGCACTCTGGGGTGCAGCTGCCTCTGTAACTGTGACCAGTCAGTGATTCAGTTCCAATTGTCAGTGTGTTTCTCTGGGGGGATCCAATGCACTCTGTTGTGTCGCTGCCTCTGTAACTGTAACAATTCAGTTCCAATTGTCAGTGTGTTTCTCTGGGTGCGTCCACTGCACTCTGGGGTGTTGCTGCCTCTGTAACAGTGACCATTCAGTGATTCAGTTCCAATTGTCAGTGTGTTTCTCTGGGTGCGTCAACTGCACTCTGGGGTGTATCTGCCTCTGTAACTGTGACCATTCAGTGATTCAGTTTCAATTCTCAGTGTGTTTCTCAGGGTGGGTCCACTGCACTCTGGGGTGTATCTGCCTCTGTAACTATGACCATTCAGTGATTCAGTTCCAATTCTCAGTGTGTTTCTCAGGGTGGGTCCACTGCACTCTGGGGTGTATCTGCCTCTGTAACTGTGACCATTCAGTGATTCAGTTCCAATTCTCAGTGTGTTTCTCTGGATTGTTCCACTGCACTCTGGGGTGCAGCTGCCTCTGTAACTGTGACCATTCAGTGATTCAGTTCCAATTGTCAGTGTGTTTCTCTGGATGGTTCCACTGCTCTCTGGGGTGTAGCTGCCTCTGTAACTGTGACAATTCAGTGATTCAGTTCCAATTGTCAGTGTGTCTCTCTAGTTGGTTCCACTGCACTCTGGGGTGTAGCTGTCTCTGTAACTTTGACCATTCAATGATTCAGTTCCAATTGTCAGTGTGTTTCTCTGGGTGGTTCCACTGCACTCTGGGATGTAGCTCCCTCTGTAACTGTGACCATTCAGTGATTCAGTTCCAATTGTCAGTGTGTTCCTCTCGGTGGTTCTACTGCACTTTGTGCTGCAGCTGCCTCTGTAACTGTGACCATTCACTGCTTCAGCCCCAATTGGTAGAGCATTTCTCTGGGTGTTTCAACTGCACACTCCGCGTGTAGCTGCCTCTGTAACTGTGAACATTCAGTGATTCAGTTCCAATTGTCCGTGTGTTTCTCTGGATGGTTCCTCTTCTCTCTGGGGTGTAGCTGCCTCTGTACCTGTGACCATTCAGTGATTCTGTTCCAATTGTCTGTGTGTTTCTCTGGGTGGGTGCACTGCACACCGGGTTTAGCTGCCTCTGTAACTGTCTCTGTTCAGTGATTCAGTTCCAATTGTCAGTGTGTTTCTAAGGATGGTTCCACTGCACCCTGGGTTGCAGCTGCCTCTGTAACTGTGGCCATTCAGTGATTCAGTTCCAATTGTCAATGTGTTTCTCTGGGTGGTTCCACTGCACTCGGGGGTGTAGGTGCCTCTGTAACTGCGACCATTTAGTGATTCAGTTCCAATTGTCTGTGTGTTTCTCTGGGTGGTTCCACTGCACTCTGGGATGTAGCTGCCGCTGTAACTGTGAACATTCAGTGATTCAGTTCCAATTGTCAGTGTGTTTCTCTCGGTGGTTCTACTGCACTCTGGAGTGTAGCTGCCACTGTAACTGTGACCATTCAGTGATTCAGTTCCAATTGTCAGTGTGTTTCTCTGTGTGGTTCCACTACACTCTGCGATATAGCTGCCTCTGTAACAGTGACCATTCAGTGATTCAGCTCAAATTCTCAGTGTGTTTCTCTGGGTGGGTCCACTGCACTCTGGGGTGTAGCTGCCTCTGTAACTGTGACCATTCAGTGATTCAGTTCCAATTATCAGTGTGTTTCTCTGGGTGGGTCCACTGCACTCTGGGGTGTAGTTGCCTCTGTAACTGTGACCATTCAGTGATTCATTTCCAATTGTCAGTGTATCTCTGTGTGGTCACTTCTCTCTGGGATGGAGCTGACTCTGTAAATGTGACCATTCAGTGATTCAGTTCCAATTGTCAGTGTGTTTCTCTTGGTGGATCCAATGCACTCTGGCGTGTCGCTGCCTCTGTAACTGTGACCATTCAGTGATTCAGTTCCAATTGTCAGTGTGTTTCTCTGGGTGCGTCAATTGCACTCTGGGTTGTTGCTGCCTCTGGAACAGTGACCATTCAGTGATTCAGTTCCAATTGTCAGTGTATCTATGTGTGGTTCCACTTCTCTCTGGTATGTAGTTGACTCTATAACTGTGACCATTCAGTGATTCAGTTCCAATTCTCAGTGTGTTTCTCTGGGTGGTCACTTCTCTCCGGTATGTAGCTGACTCTGTAAATGTGACCATTCAGTGATTCAGTTACTATTGTCAGTGTGTTTCTCTGGGTGGTTCCACTGCACTCTGGTATGTAGCTGACTCTGTAACTGTGACCATTCAGCGATTCAGTTACAATTGGCAGTGTGTTTCACTGGGTGATTCCACTGCACTCTGGGGTGCAGCTGCCTCTGTAACTGTGACCAGTCAGTGATTCAGTTCCAATTGTCAGTGTGTTTCTCTGGGGGGATCCAATGCACTCTGTTGTGTCGCTGCCTCTGTAACTGTAACCATTCAGTTCCAATTGTCAGTGTGTTTCTCTGGGTGCGTCCACTGCACTCTGGGGTGTTGCTGCCTCTGTAACAGTGACCATTCAGTGATTCAGTTCCAATTGTCAGTGTGTTTCTCTGGGTGCGTCAACTGCACTCTGGGTTGTTGCTGCCTCTGGAACAGTGACCATTCAGTGATTCAGTTCCAATTGTCAATGTATCTATGTGTGGTTCCACTTCTCTCTGGTATGTAGCTGACTCTATAACTGTGACCATTCAGTGATTCAGTTCCAATTCTCAGTGTGTTTCTCTGGGTGGGTCCAATGCACTCTGGGGTGTAGCTGCCTCTGTAACTGTGACCATTCAGTTATTCAGTTCCAATTGTCAGTGTGTTTCTCAGGGTCGGTCCACTGCACTCTGGGGTGTAGCTGCCTATGTAACTGTGACCATTCAGTGATTCAGTTCCAATTGTCAGTGTATCTCTGTGTGGTCACTTCTCTCCGGTATGTAGCTGACTCTGTAAATGTGACCATTCAGTGATTCAGTTACTATTGTCAGTGTGTTTCTCTGGGTGGTTCCTCTGCACTCTGGTATGTAGCTGACTCTGTAACTGTGACCATTCAGCGATTCAGTTACAATTGTCAGTGTGTTTCACTGGGTGGTTCCACTGCACTCTGGTGTGCAGCTGCCTCTGTAACTGTGACCAGTCAGTGATTCAGTTCCAATTGTCAGTGTGTTTCTCTGGGGGGATCCAATGCACTCTGGTGTGTCGCTGCCTCTATAACTGTAACCATTCAGTTCCAATTGTCAGTGTGTTTCTCTGGGTGCGTCCACTGCACTCTGGGGTGTTGCTGCCTCTGTAACAGTGACCATTCAGTGATTCAGTTCCAATTGTCAGTGTATCTATCTGTGGTTCCACTTCTCTCTGGTATGTTGCTGACTCTAACTGTGACCATTCAGTGATTCAGTTCCAATTGTCAGTGTGTTTCTATAGATGGTTCCACTGCACCCTGGGATGTAGCTGCCTCTGTAACTCTGGCCATTCAGTGATGCAATTCCAATTGTCAATGTGTTTCTCTGGGTGGTTCCACTGCACTCGGGGGTGTAGGTGCCTCTGTAACTGTGACCATTCAGTTCTTCAGTTCCAGTTGTCAGTGTGTTTCTCTAGGTGGTGCCACTGCACCCTGGGGCGTCGCTGCCTCTGTAACTGTCTCCATTCAGTGATTCAGTTCCAATTGCCTGTGTGTTTCTCTGGTTGGTTCCACTGCAATCTGGAATGTCGCTGCCTCTGTAACTGTGACCATTCAATGATTCAGTTCCAATTGTCAGTGTATTTCTCTGGGTGGTCACTTCTCTCCGGTATGTAGCTGACTCTGTAAATGTGACCATTCAGTGATTCAGTTACTATTGTCAGTGTGTTTCTCTGGGTGGTTCCACTGCACTCTGGTATGTAGCTGACTCTGTAACTGTGACCATTCAGCGATTCAGTTACAATTGGCAGTGTGTTTGACTGGGTGGTTCCACTGCACTCTGGGGTGCAGCTGCCTCTGTAACTGTGACCAGTCAGTGATTCAGTTCCAATTGTCAGTGTGTTTCTCTGGGGGGATCCAATGCACTCTGTTGTGTCGCTGCCTCTGTAACTGTAACCATTCAGTTCCAATTGTCAGTGTGTTTCTCTGGGTGCGTCCACTGCACTCTGGGGTGTTGCTGCCTCTGTAACAGTGACCATTCAGTGATTCAGTTCCAATTGTCAGTGTGTTTCTCTGGGTGCGTCAACTGCACTCTGGGTTGTTGCTGCCTCTGGAACAGTGACCATTCAGTGATTCAGTTCCAATTGTCAGTGTATCTATGTGTGGTTCCACTTCAATCTGGTATGTAGCTGACTCTATAACTGTGACCATTCAGTGATTCAGTTCCAATTCTCAGTGTGTTTCTCTGGGTGGGTCCAATGCACTCTGGGGTGTAGCTGCCTCTGTAACTGTGACCATTCAGTTATTCAGTTCCAATTGTCAGTGTGTTTCTCAGGGTCGGTCCACTGCACTCTGGGGTGTAGCTGCCTATGTAACTGTGACCATTCAGTGATTCAGTTCCAATTGTCAGTGTATCTCTGTGTGGTCACTTCTCTCCGGTATGTAGCTGACTCTGTAAATGTGACCATTCAGTGATTCAGTTACTATTGTCAGTGTGTTTCTCTGGGTGGTTCCTCTGCACTCTGGTATGTAGCTGACTCTGTAACTGTGACCATTCAGCGATTCAGTTACAATTGTCAGTGTGTTTCACTGGGTGGTTCCACTGCACTCTGGTGTGCAGCTGCCTCTGTAACTGTGACCAGTCAGTGATTCAGTTCCAATTGTCAGTGTGTTTCTCTGGGGGGATCCAATGCACTCTGGTGTGTCGCTGCCTCTGTAACTGTAACCATTCAGTTCCAATTGTCAGTGTGTTTCTATGGGTGCGTCCACTGCACTCTGGGGTGTTGCTGCCTCTGTAACAGTGACCATTCAGTGATTCAGTTCCAATTGTCAGTGTATCTATCTGTGGTTCCACTTCTCTCTGGTATGTTGCTGACTCTAACTGTGACCATTCAGTGATTCAGTTCCAATTGTCAGTGTGTTTCTATAGATTGTTCCACTGCACCCTGGGATGTAGCTGCCTCTGTAACTCTGGCCATTCAGTGATGCAATTCCAATTGTCAATGTGTTTCTCTGGGTGGTTCCACTGCATTCGGGGGTGTAGGTGCCTCTGTAACTGTGACCATTCAGTTCTTCAGTTCCAGTTGTCAGTGTGTTTCTCTAGGTGGTGCCACTGCACCCTGGGGCGTCGCTGCCTCTGTAACTGTCTCCATTCAGTGATTCAGTTCCAATTGCCTGTGTGTTTCTCTGGTTGGTTCCACTGCAATCTGGAATGTCGCTGCCTCTGTAACTGTGACCATTCAATGATTCAGTTCCAATTGTCAGTGTATTTCTCTGGGTGGTTCTACTGCACTCTGGAATGTAGCTGCCTCTGTAACTGTGACCATTCAGAGATTCAATTCCAATTGTCTGTGTGTTTCTCTGGGTGGGTCCACTGCACTCTGGGATGTAGCTGCCACTGTAACTGTGACCATTCAGTAATTTAGTTCCAATTGTCAGTGTGTTTCTCTGTGTGGTTCCACTGCACTCTGGGGTGTAGCTGCCTCTGTGACTCTGACCATTCAGTGATTCAGTTCCACTTGTCAGTGTGTTTCTCTCGGTGGTTGTACTGCACTCTGGGGGGTAGCTGCCACTGTAACTGTGACAATTCAGTGAATCAGTTCCAATTGTCAGTGTGTTTCTCTCGGATTTCTACTGCACTCTGTGTTTAGCTGCCTCTGTAACTGTCTCCGTTCAGTGATTCAGTTGCTATTGTCAGTGTGTTTCTCGGTGTGGTTCCACTACACTCTGCGGTATAGCTGCCTCTGTAACTGTGACCATTCAGTGATTCAGTTCCAATTCTCAGTGTGTTTCTCTGGGTGGGTCCACTGCACTCTGGGGTGTATCTGCCTCTGTAACTGTGATCATTCAGTGATTCAGTTTCAATTCTCAGTGTGTTTCTCAGGGTGGGTCCACTGCACTCTGGGGTGTATCTGCCTCTGTAACTATGACCATTCAGTGATTCAATTCCAATTCTCAGTGTGTTTCTCAGGGTGGGTCCACTGCACTCTGGGGTGTATCTGCCTCTGTAACTGTGACCATTCAGTGATTCAGTTCCAATTCTCAGTGTGTTTCTCTGGATTGTTCCACTGCACTCTGGGGTGCAGCTGCCTCTGTAACTGTGACCATTCAGTGTTTCAGTTCCAATTGTCAGTGTGTTTCTCTGGATGGTTCCACTGCTCTCTGGGGTGTAGCTGCCTCTGTAACTGTGACAATTCAGTGATTCAGTTCCAATTGTCAGTGTGTCTCTCTAGTTGGTTCCACTGCACTCTGGGGTGTAGCTGTCTCTGTAACTTTGACCATTCAATGATTCAGTTCCAATTGTCAGTGTGTTTCTCTGGGTGGTTCCACTGCACTCTGGGATGTAGCTCCCTCTGTAACTGTGACCATTCAGTGATTCAGTTCCAATTGTCAGTGTGTTCCTCTCGGTGGTTCTACTGCACTTTGTGCTGCAGCTGCCTCTGTAACTGTGACCATTCACTGCTTCAGCCCCAATTGGTAGAGCATTTCTCTGGGTGTTTCAACTGCACACTCCGCGTGTAGCTGCCTCTGTAACTGTGAACATTCAGTGATTCAGTTCCAATTGTCCGTGTGTTTCTCTGGATGGTTCCTCTTCTCTCTGGGGTGCAGCTGCCTCTGTACCTGTGACCATTCAGTGATTCTGTTCCAATTGTCTGTGTGTTTCTCTGGGTGGGTGCACTGCACTTTGGGGTGTAGCTGCCTCTGTAACTCTGAACATTCAGTGATTCACTTCCAATAGTCAGTGTGTTTATCTGGGTGGTTCCACTGTGCTCTGGGATGTAGCTGCCATTGTAACTGTGAACATTCAGTGATTCAGTTCCAATTGTCAGTGTGTTTCTCTAGTTGGTTCTACTGCACTCTGGGATGTAGCTGCCACTGTAACTATGAACATTCAGTGATTCAGTTCCAATTGTCTGTGTGTTTCTCTCGGTGGTTCTACTACACTCTGGGGTGTAGCTGTCTCTGTAACTGTGGCCATTCAGTGATTCAGTTCCAATTGTCAGTGTGTTTCTCTGGGTGGGTCCACTGCACGCTGGGATGTAGCTGCCACTGTAACTGTGACCATTCATTGATTCAGTTCCAATTGTCAGTGTGTTTCTCTGTGTGGTTCCACTGAACTCTGGGGTGTAGCTGCCACTGTAACTGTGACCATTCAGTGATTCAGTTCCAATTGTCAGTGTGTTCCTCTCGGTGATTCGACTGCACTCTGGGTTTAGCTGCCTCTGTAACTGTCTCCGTTCAGTGATTCAGTTCCAATTGTCAGTGTGTTTCTATGGGTGGGTCCACTGCACGCTGGGATGCAGCTGCCTCTGTAACTGTGACCATTCAGGGATTCAGTTCCAATTGTCTGTGTGTTTCTCTGGGTGGGTCCACTGCACTCTGGGGTGTAGCTGCCTCTGTGACTCTGACCATTCAGTGATTCAGTTCCACTTGTCAGTGTGTTTCTCTCGGTGGTTGTACTGCACTCTGGGGGGTAGCTGCCACTGTAACTGTGACAATTCAGTGAATCAGTTCCAATTGTCAGTGTGTTTCTCTCGGATTTCTACTGCACTCTGTGTTTAGCTGCCTCTGTAACTGTCTCCGTTCAGTGATTCAGTTGCTATTGTCAGTGTGTTTCTCGGTGTGGTTCCACTACACTCTGCGGTATAGCTGCCTCTGTAACTGTGACCATTCAGTGATTCAGTTCCAATTCTCAGTGTGTTTCTCTGGGTGGGTCCACTGCACTCTGGGGTGTATCTGCCTCTGTAACTGTGACCATTCAGTGATTCAGTTTCAATTCTCAGTGTGTTTCTCAGGGTGGGTCCACTGCACTCTGGGGTGTATCTGCCTCTGTAACTATGACCATTCAGTGATTCAATTCCAATTCTCAGTGTGTTTCTCAGGGTGGGTCCACTGCACTCTGGGGTGTATCTGCCTCTGTAACTGTGACCATTCAGTGATTCAGTTCCAATTCTCAGTGTGTTTCTCTGGATTGTTCCACTGCACTCTGGGGTGCAGCTGCCTCTGTAACTGTGACCATTCAGTGATTCAGTTCCAATTGTCAGTGTGTTTCTCTGGATGGTTCCACTGCTCTCTGGGGTGTAGCTGCCTCTGTAACTGTGACAATTCAGTGATTCAGTTCCAATTGTCAGTGTGTCTCTCTAGTTGGTTCCACTGCACTCTGGGGTGTAGCTGTCTCTGTAACTTTGACCATTCAATGATTCAGTTCCAATTGTCAGTGTGTTTCTCTGGGTGGTTCCACTGCACTCTGGGATGTAGCTCCCTCTGTAACTGTGACCATTCAGTGATTCAGTTCCAATTGTCAGTGTGTTCCTCTCGGTGGTTCTACTGCACTTTGTGCTGCAGCTGCCTCTGTAACTGTGACCATTCACTGCTTCAGCCCCAATTGGTAGAGCATTTCTCTGGGTGTTTCAACTGCACACTCCGCGTGTAGCTGCCTCTGTAACTGTGAACATTCAGTGATTCAGTTCCAATTGTCCGTGTGTTTCTCTGGATGGTTCCTCTTCTCTCTGGGGTGCAGCTGCCTCTGTACCTGTGACCATTCAGTGATTCTGTTCCAATTGTCTGTGTGTTTCTCTGGGTGGGTGCACTGCACTTTGGGGTGTAGCTGCCTCTGTAACTCTGAACATTCAGTGATTCACTTCCAATAGTCAGTGTGTTTATCTGGGTGGTTCCACTGTGCTCTGGGATGTAGCTGCCATTGTAACTGTGAACATTCAGTGATTCAGTTCCAATTGTCAGTGTGTTTCTCTAGTTGGTTCTACTGCACTCTGGGATGTAGCTGCCACTGTAACTATGAACATTCAGTGATTCAGTTCCAATTGTCTGTGTGTTTCTCTCGGTGGTTCTACTACACTCTGGGGTGTAGCTGTCTCTGTAACTGTGGCCATTCAGTGATTCAGTTCCAATTGTCAGTGTGTTTCTCTGGGTGGGTCCACTGCACGCTGGGATGTAGCTGCCACTGTAACTGTGACCATTCATTGATTCAGTTCCAATTGTCAGTGTGTTTCTCTGTGTGGTTCCACTGAACTCTGGGGTGTAGCTGCCACTGTAACTGTGACCATTCAGTGATTCAGTTCCAATTGTCAGTGTGTTCCTCTCGGTGATTCGACTGCACTCTGGGTTTAGCTGCCTCTGTAACTGTCTCCGTTCAGTGATTCAGTTCCAATTGTCAGTGTGTTTCTATGGGTGGGTCCACTGCACGCTGGGATGCAGCTGCCTCTGTAACTGTGACCATTCAGGGATTCAGTTCCAATTGTCTGTGTGTTTCTCTGGGTGGGTCCACTGCACTCTGGGATGTAGCTGCCACTGTAACTGTGACCATTCAGTAATTCAGTTCCAATTGTCAGTGTGTTTCTCTGTGTGGTTCCACTACACTCTGGGGTGTAGCTGCCTCTGTGACTCTGACCATTCAGTGATTCAGTTCCACTTGTCAGTGTGTTTCTCTCGGTGGTTGTACTGCACTCTGGGGGGTAGCTGCCACTGTAACTGTGACAATTCAGTGAATCAGATTCAATTGTCAGTGTGTTTCTCTCGGATTTCTACTGCACTCTGTGTTTAGCTGCCTCTGTAACTGTCTCCGTTCAGTGATTCAGTTGCTATTGTCAGTGTGTTTCTCGGTGTGGTTCCACTACACTCTGCGGTATAGCTGCCTCTGTAACTGTGACCATTCAGTGATTCAGTTCCAATTCTCAGTGTGTTTCTCTGGGTGGGTCCACTGCACTCTGGGGTGTATCTGCCTCTGTAACTGTGACCATTCAGTGATTCAGTTTCAATTCTCAGTGTGTTTCTCAGGGTGGGTCCACTGCACTCTGGGGTGCAGCTGCCTCTGTAACTGTGACCATTCAGTGATTCAGTTCCAATTGTCAGTGTGTTTCTCTGGATGGTTCCACTGCTCTCTGGGGTGTAGCTGCCTCTGTAACTGTGACAATTCAGTGATTCAGTTCCAATTGTCAGTGTGTCTCTCTAGTTGGTTCCACTGCACTCTGGGGTGTAGCTGTCTCTGTAACTTTGACCATTCAATGATTCAGTTCCAATTGTCAGTGTGTTTCTCTGGGTGGTTCCACTGCACTCTGGGATGTAGCTCCCTCTGTAACTGTGACCATTCAGTGATTCAGTTCCAATTGTCAGTGTGTTCCTCTCGGTACTTCTACTGCACTTTGTGCTGCAGCTGCCTCTGTAACTGTGACCATTCACTGCTCCAGACCCAATTGGTAGAGCATTTCTCTGGGTGTTTCAACTGCACACTCCGCGTGTAGCTGCCTCTGTAACTGTGAACATTCAGTGATTCAGTTCCAATTGTCCGTGTGTTTCTCTGGATGGTTCCTCTTCTCTCTGGGGTGCAGCTGCCTCTGTACCTGTGACCATTCAGTGATTCTGTTCCAATTGTCTGTGTGTTTCTCTGGGTAGGTGCACTGCACTCTGGGGTGTAGCTGCCTCTGTAACTCTGAACATTCAGTGATTCACTTCCAATAGTCAGTGTGTTTATCTGGGTGGTTCCACTGTACTCTGGGATGTAGCTGCCATTGTAACTATGAACATTCAGTGGTTCAGTTCCAATTGTCAGTGTGTTTCTCTCGGTGGTTCTACTACACTCTGGGGTGTAGCTGTCTCTGTAACTGTGGCCATTCAGTGATTCAGTTCCAATTGTCAGTGTGTTTCTCTGGGTGGGTCCACTGCACGCTGGGATGTAGCTGCCACTGTAACTGTGACCATTCATTGATTCAGTTCCAATTGTCAGTGTGTTTCTCTGTGTGGTTCCACTGAACTCTGGGGTGTAGCTGCCACTGTAACTGTGACCATTCAGTGATTCAGTTCCAATTGTCAGTGTGTTCCTCTCGGTGATTCTACTGCACTCTGGGTTCAGCTGCCTCTGTAACTGTCTCCGTTCAGTGATTCAGTTCCAATTGTCAGTGTGTTTCTCTGGGTGGGTCCAATGCACGCTGGGATGCAGCTGCCTCTGTAACTGTGACCATTCAGGGATTCAGTTCCAATTGTCTGTGTGTTTCTCTGGGTGGGTGCACTGCACTCTGGGGTGTAGCTGCCTCTGTAACTCTGAACATTCAGTGATTCAGTTCCAATTGTCAGTGTGTTTCTCTGGGTGGGTGCACTGCACTCTGGGGTGTAGCTGCCTCTGTAATTGTGACCATTCAGTGATTCACTTCCAATTGTCAGTGTGTTTCTCTGGGTGGTTCCACTGCACTCTGGGGTGTTGCTGCCTCTGTAACATTGACAATTCAGTGATTCAGTTCCAATTGTCAGTGTATCTATGTGTGGTTCCACTTCTCTCTGTTATGTAGCTGACTCTGTAACTGTGAACATTCAGTGATTCAGTTCCAATTGTCAGTGTGTTTCTCTTGGTGGGTCCACTGCACTCTGGGATGTAGCTGCCTCTGTAATTGTAACCATTCAGTGATTATCTTCCAATTTTCCGTGTGTTTCTCTGTGTGGTTCTACTGCATTCTGGGGTGTAGCTGTCTCTGTAACTGTGACCATTCAGTGATTCTGTTCCAATTGTCAATGTGTTTCTCTGTGTGGTTCCACTGCACTAACGGGTGAAGCTGTCTGTGTAACTGTGACCACTCAGTGATTCAGTTCCAGTTGTCAGTATGTTTCTCTATGTGGTTCCACTGCACTCTGGGGCGTCGCTGCCTCTGTAAATGTCTCCATTCAGTGATTCAGTTCCAATTGTCTGTGTGTTTCTATGGATGTTTCCACTGCATCCTGGGATGCAGCTGCCTCTGTAACTGTGGCCATTCAGTGATTCTGATCCAATTGTGAATGTGTTTCTCTGGGTGGTTCCACTGCACTCTGGAGTGTAGCTGCCACTGTAACTGTGACCATTCAGTGATTCAGTTCCAATTGTCAGTGTGTTTCTCTCGGATTTCTACTGCACTCTGGGTTTAGCTGCCTCTGTAACTGTCTCCGTTCAGTGATTCAGTTGCTATTGTCAGTGTGTTTCTCTGTGTGGTTCCACTGCACTCTGGGTTGTAGCTGCCTCTGTAACAGTGACCATTCAGTGATTCAGTTCCAATTCTCAGTGTGTTTCTCTGGGTGGGTCCACTGCACTCTGGGGTGTAGCTGCCTCTGTAACTGTGACCATTCAGTGAATCAGTTCCAATTGTCAGTGTGTTTATCTGGGTGGTTCCACTGCACTCTGGGGTGTAGTTGCCTCTGTAACTGTGACCATTCAGTGATTCAGTTACTAATGTCATTGTGTGTTTCTCTGGGTTGTTCCACTGCACTCTGGTATGTAGCTGACTCTGTAACTGTGACCATTCAGCGATTCAGTTCCAATTGTCAGTGTGTTTCTCTGGGTGCGTCCACTGCACTCTGGGTTGTTGCTGCCTCTGGAACAGTGACTATTCAGTGATTCAGTTCCAATTGTCAGTGCATCTATGTGTGGTTCCACTTCACTCTGTTTTGTAGCTGACTCTGTAACTGTGACCATTCAGTGATTCAGTTCCAATTCTCAGTGTGTTTCTCTGTGTGGGTCCACTGCACTCTGTGTTGCAGCTGCCTCTGTATCTGTGACCATTCAGTGATTCAGTTCCAATTGTCAGTTTGTTTCTCTGGGTGGTTCCACTGCACTCTGGAGTGTAGCTGCCTCTGTAACTGTGACCATTCAGTGATTCAGTTCCAATTCTCAGTGTGTTTCTCTGGGTAGGTCCACGGCACTGTGGGGTGTAGCTGCCTCTGTAACTCTGAACATTCAGTGATTCAGTTACAATTGTCAATGTGTTTCTCTGTGTGGTTCCACTGAACTCTGGGGTGTAGCTGCCTCTGCAACTCTGACCATTCAGTGATTCAGTTCCAATTGTCAGTGTGTTTCTCTCGGTGGTTCTACTGCACTCTGGGCTGTAGCTGCCACTGTAACTGTGACCATTCAGTGATTCAGTTCCAATTGTCTGTGTGTTCCTCTCGGTGATTCTACTGCACTCTGGGTTCAGCTGCCTCTGTAACTGTCTCCGTTCAGTGATTCAGTTCCAATTGTCAGTGTGTTTCTCTGTGTGGTTCCACTACACTCTGGGGTGTAGCTGCCTCTGTGACTCTGACCATTCAGTGATTCAGTTCCACTTGTCAGTGTGTTTCTCTCGGTGGTTGTACTGCACTCTGGGGGGTAGCTGCCACTGTAACTGTGACAATTCAGTGAATCAGATTCAATTGTCAGTGTGTTTCTCTCGGATTTCTACTGCACTCTGTGTTTAGCTGCCTCTGTAACTGTCTCCGTTCAGTGATTCAGTTGCTATTGTCAGTGTGTTTCTCGGTGTGGTTCCACTACACTCTGCGGTATAGCTGCCTCTGTAACTGTGACCATTCAGTGATTCAGTTCCAATTCTCAGTGTGTTTCTCTGGGTGGGTCCACTGCACTCTGGGGTGTATCTGCCTCTGTAACTGTGACCATTCAGTGATTCAGTTTCAATTCTCAGTGTGTTTCTCAGGGTGGGTCCACTGCACTCTGGGGTGCAGCTGCCTCTGTAACTGTGACCATTCAGTGATTCAGTTCCAATTGTCAGTGTGTTTCTCTGGATGGTTCCACTGCTCTCTGGGGTGTAGCTGCCTCTGTAACTGTGACAATTCAGTGATTCAGTTCCAATTGTCAGTGTGTCTCTCTAGTTGGTTCCACTGCACTCTGGGGTGTAGCTGTCTCTGTAACTTTGACCATTCAATGATTCAGTTCCAATTGTCAGTGTGTTTCTCTGGGTGGTTCCACTGCACTCTGGGATGTAGCTCCCTCTGTAACTGTGACCATTCAGTGATTCAGTTCCAATTGTCAGTGTGTTCCTCTCGGTACTTCTACTGCACTTTGTGCTGCAGCTGCCTCTGTAACTGTGACCATTCACTGCTCCAGACCCAATTGGTAGAGCATTTCTCTGGGTGTTTCAACTGCACACTCCGCGTGTAGCTGCCTCTGTAACTGTGAACATTCAGTGATTCAGTTCCAATTGTCCGTGTGTTTCTCTGGATGGTTCCTCTTCTCTCTGGGGTGCAGCTGCCTCTGTACCTGTGACCATTCAGTGATTCTGTTCCAATTGTCTGTGTGTTTCTCTGGGTAGGTGCACTGCACTCTGGGGTGTAGCTGCCTCTGTAACTCTGAACATTCAGTGATTCACTTCCAATAGTCAGTGTGTTTATCTGGGTGGTTCCACTGTACTCTGGGATGTAGCTGCCATTGTAACTATGAACATTCAGTGGTTCAGTTCCAATTGTCAGTGTGTTTCTCTCGGTGGTTCTACTACACTCTGGGGTGTAGCTGTCTCTGTAACTGTGGCCATTCAGTGATTCAGTTCCAATTGTCAGTGTGTTTCTCTGGGTGGGTCCACTGCACGCTGGGATGTAGCTGCCACTGTAACTGTGACCATTCATTGATTCAGTTCCAATTGTCAGTGTGTTTCTCTGTGTGGTTCCACTGAACTCTGGGGTGTAGCTGCCACTGTAACTGTGACCATTCAGTGATTCAGTTCCAATTGTCAGTGTGTTCCTCTCGGTGATTCTACTGCACTCTGGGTTCAGCTGCCTCTGTAACTGTCTCCGTTCAGTGATTCAGTTCCAATTGTCAGTGTGTTTCTCTGGGTGGGTCCAATGCACGCTGGGATGCAGCTGCCTCTGTAACTGTGACCATTCAGGGATTCAGTTCCAATTGTCTGTGTGTTTCTCTGGGTGGGTGCACTGCACTCTGGGGTGTAGCTGCCTCTGTAACTCTGAACATTCAGTGATTCAGTTCCAATTGTCAGTGTGTTTCTCTGGGTGGGTGCACTGCACTCTGGGGTGTAGCTGCCTCTGTAATTGTGACCATTCAGTGATTCACTTCCAATTGTCAGTGTGTTTCTCTGGGTGGTTCCACTGCACTCTGGGGTGTTGCTGCCTCTGTAACATTGACAATTCAGTGATTCAGTTCCAATTGTCAGTGTATCTATGTGTGGTTCCACTTCTCTCTGTTATGTAGCTGACTCTGTAACTGTGAACATTCAGTGATTCAGTTCCAATTGTCAGTGTGTTTCTCTTGGTGGGTCCACTGCACTCTGGGATGTAGCTGCCTCTGTAATTGTAACCATTCAGTGATTATCTTCCAATTTTCCGTGTGTTTCTCTGTGTGGTTCTACTGCATTCTGGGGTGTAGCTGTCTCTGTAACTGTGACCATTCAGTGATTCTGTTCCAATTGTCAATGTGTTTCTCTGTGTGGTTCCACTGCACTAACGGGTGAAGCTGTCTGTGTAACTGTGACCACTCAGTGATTCAGTTCCAGTTGTCAGTATGTTTCTCTATGTGGTTCCACTGCACTCTGGGGCGTCGCTGCCTCTGTAAATGTCTCCATTCAGTGATTCAGTTCCAATTGTCTGTGTGTTTCTATGGATGTTTCCACTGCATCCTGGGATGCAGCTGCCTCTGTAACTGTGGCCATTCAGTGATTCTGATCCAATTGTGAATGTGTTTCTCTGGGTGGTTCCACTGCACTCTGGAGTGTAGCTGCCACTGTAACTGTGACCATTCAGTGATTCAGTTCCAATTGTCAGTGTGTTTCTCTCGGATTTCTACTGCACTCTGGGTTTAGCTGCCTCTGTAACTGTCTCCGTTCAGTGATTCAGTTGCTATTGTCAGTGTGTTTCTCTGTGTGGTTCCACTGCACTCTGGGTTGTAGCTGCCTCTGTAACAGTGACCATTCAGTGATTCAGTTCCAATTGTCAGTGTGTTTATCTGGGTGGTTCCACTGCACTCTGGGGTGTAGTTGCCTCTGTAACTGTGACCATTCAGTGATTCAGTTACTAATGTCATTGTGTGTTTCTCTGGGTTGTTCCACTGCACTCTGGTATGTAGCTGACTCTGTAACTGTGACCATTCAGCGATTCAGTTCCAATTGTCAGTGTGTTTCTCTGGGTGCGTCCACTGCACTCTGGGTTGTTGCTGCCTCTGGAACAGTGACTATTCAGTGATTCAGTTCCAATTGTCAGTGCATCTATGTGTGGTACCACTTCACTCTGTTTTGTAGCTGACTCTGTAACTGTGACCATTCAGTGATTCAGTTCCAATTCTCAGTGTGTTTCTCTGTGTGGGTCCACTGCACTCTGTGTTGCAGCTGCCTCTGTATCTGTGACCATTCAGTGATTCAGTTCCAATTGTCAGTTTGTTTCTCTGGGTGGTTCCACTGCACTCTGGAGTGTAGCTGCCTCTGTAACTGTGACCATTCAGTGATTCAGTTCCAATTCTCAGTGTGTTTCTCTGGGTAGGTCCACGGCACTGTGGGGTGTAGCTGCCTCTGTAACTCTGAACATTCAGTGATTCAGTTACAATTGTCAATGTGTTTCTCTGTGTGGTTCCACTGAACTCTGGGGTGTAGCTGCCTCTGCAACTCTGACCATTCAGTGATTCAGTTCCAATTGTCAGTGTGTTTCTCTCGGTGGTTCTACTGCACTCTGGGCTGTAGCTGCCACTGTAACTGTGACCATTCAGTGATTCAGTTCCAATTGTCTGTGTGTTCCTCTCGGTGATTCTACTGCACTCTGGGTTTAGCTGCCTCTGTAACTGTCTCCGTTCAGTGATTCAGTTCCAATTGTCAGTGTGTTTCTCTGGGTGGGTCCACTGCACGCTGGGATGCAGCTGCCTCTGTAACTGTGACCATTCAGGGATTCAGTTCCAATTGTCTGTGTGTTTCTCTGGGTGGGTGCACTGCACTCTGGGGTGTAGCTGCCTCTGTAACTCTGAACATTCAGTGATTCAGTTCCAATTGTCAGTGTGTTTCTCTGGGTGGGTGCACTGCACTCTGGGGTGTAGCTGCCTCTGTAATTGTGACCATTCAGTGATTCACTTCCAATTGTCAGTGTGTTTCTCTGGGTGGTTCCACTGCACTCTGGGGTGTTGCTGCCTCTGTAACAGTGACAATTCAGTGATTCAGTTCCAATTGTCAGTGTATCTATGTGTGGTTCCACTTCTCTCTGTTATGTAGCTGACTCTGTAACTGTGAACATTCAGTAATTCAGTTCCAATTGTCAGTGTGTTTCTCTGGGTGGGTCCACTGCACTCTGGGATGTAGCTGCCTCTGTAACTGTGACCATTCAGGGATTCAGTTCCAATTGTCTGTGTGTTTCTATGGACGTTTCCACTGCATCCTGGGATGCAGCTGCCTCTGTAACTGTGGCCATTCAGTGATTCAGTTCCAATTGTCAGTGTGTTTCTCTCGGATTTCTACTGCACTCTGGGTTGAGCTGCCTCTGTAACTGTCTCCGTTCAGTGACTCAGTTGCTATTGTCAGTGTGTTTCTCTGTGTGGTTCCACTGCACTCTGTGTCGTAGCTGCCTCTGTAACAGTGACCATTCAGTGATTCAGTTCCAATTCTCAGTGTGTTTCTCTGGGTGGGTCCACTGCACTCTGGGGTGTAGCTGCCTCTGTAACTGTGACCATTCAGTGAATCAGTTCCAATTGTCAGTGTGTTTATCTGGGTGGGTCCACTGCACTCTGGGGTGTAGTTGCCTCTGTAACTGTGACCATTCAGTGATTCAGTTCCAATTGTCAGTGTATCTCTGTGTGGTCACTTCTCTCTGGTATGTCGCTGACTCTGTAAATGTGACCATTCAGTGATTCAGTTACTATTGTCAGTGTGTTTCTATGGGTGGTTCCACTGCACTCTGGTATGTAGCTGACTCTGTAAATGTGACCATTCAGTGATTCAGTTACTATTGTCAGTGTGTTTCTCTGGGTGGTTCCACTGCACTCTGGTATGTAGCTAACTCTGTAACTGTGACCATTCAGCGATTCAGTTCCAATTGTCAGTGTGTTTCTCTGGGTGCGTCCACTGCACTCAGGGTTGTTGCTGCCTCTGGAACAGTGACCATTCAGTGATTCAGTTCCAATTGTCAGTGTATCTATGTGTGGTTCCACTTCTCTCAGGTATGTAGCTGACTCTGTAACTGTGACCATTCAGTGATTCAGTTCCAATTCTCAGTGTGTTTCTCTGGGTGGGTCCACTGCACTCTGTGTTGTAGCTGCCTCTGTAACTGTGACCATTCAGTGATTCAGTTCCAATTGTCAGTGTGTTTCTCTGGGTGGTTCCACTGCACTCTGGGGTGTAGCTGCCTCTGTAACTGTGACCATTCAGTGATTCAGTTCCAATTCTCAGTGTGTTTCTCTGGGTAGGTCCACTGCACTGTGGGGTGTAGCTGCCTCTGTAACTGTGACCATTCAGTGATTCAGTTCCAATTGTCAGTGTATCTCTGTGTGGTCACTTCTCTCTTGTATGTAGCTGACTCTGTAACTGTGACCATTCAGTGATTCAGTTACAATTGTCAGTGTGTTTCTCTGACTGGTTCCACTGCACTCTGGGGTGCAGCTGCCTCTGTAACTGTGACCATTCCGTGATTCAGGTCCAATTGTCGGTGTGTTTCTCTGGGTGGATCCAATGCACTCTGGTGTGTCGCTGCCTCTGTAACTGTGACCATTCAGTGATTCAGTTCCAATTGTCAGTGTGTTTCTCTCGGTGGTTCAACTGCACTCTGGGGTGTAGCTGCCACTGTAACTGAGACCATTCAGTGATTCAGTTCCAATTGTCATTGTGTTCCTCTCGGTGATTCTACTGCACACTGGGTTTAGCTGCCTCTGTAACTGTCTCCGTTTTGTGATTCAGTTCCAATTCTCAATGTGTTCCTAAGGATGGTTCCACTGCACCCTGGGATGCAGCTGCCTCTGTAACTGTGGCCATTCAGTGATTCAGTTCCAATTCTCAATGTGTTTCTCTGGGTGGTTCCACAGCACTCAGGGGTGTAGGTGCCTCTGTAACTGTGACCATTTAGTGATTCAGTTCCAATTGTCTGTGTGTTTCTCTGGGTGGTTCCACTGCACTCTGGGATGTAGCTGCCACTGTAACTGTGAACATTCAGTGATTCAGTTCCAATTGTCAGTGTGTTTCTCTCGGTGGTTCTACTGCACTCTGGAGTGTAGCTGCCTCTGTAACTGTGACCATTCAGTGATTCAGTTCCAATTGTCAGTGTGTTTCTCTGTGTGGTTCCACTGCACTCTGGGGTGTAGTTGCCTCTGTAACTGTGACCATGCAGTGAATCAGTTCCAATTGTCAGTGTGTTCCTCTCGGTGGTTCTACTGCACTTCGTGCTGCAGCTGCCTCTGTAACTGTGACCATTCACTGCTCCAGCCCCAATTGGTAGAGCATTTCTCTGGGTGTTTCAACTGCACACTCCGCGTGTAGCTGCCTCTGTAACTGTGAACATTCAGTGATCCAGTTCCAATTGTCCGTGTGTTTCTCTGGATGGTTCCTCTTCTCTCTGGGGTGCAGCTGCCTCTGTACCTGTGACCATTCAGTGATTCTGTTCCAATTGTCTGTGTGTTTCTCTGGGTGGGTGCACTGCACTCTGGGGTGTAGCTGCCTCTGTAACTCTGAACATTCAGTGATTCACTTCCAATAGTCAGTGTGTTTATCTGGGTGGTTCCACTGAACTCTGGGATGTAGCTGCCATTGTAACTGTGAACATTCAGTGATTCAGTTCCAATTGTCAGTGTGTTTCTCTCGGTGGTTCTACTGCACTCTGGGATGTAGCTGCCACTGTAACTATGAACATTCAGTGATTCAGTTCCAATTGTCAGTGTGTTTCTCTCGGTGGTTCTACTACACTCTGGGGTGTAGCTGTCTCTGTAACTGTGGCCATTCAGTGATTCAGTTCCAATTGTCAGTGTGTTTCTCTGGGTGGGTCCACTGCACGCTGGGATGTAGCTGCCACTGTAACTGTGACCATTCATTGATTCAGTTCCAATTGTCAGTGTGTTTCTCTGTGTGGTTCCACTGAACTCTGGGGTGTAGCTGCCACTGTAACTGTGACCATTCAGTGATTCAGTTCCACTTGTCAGTGTGTTCCTCTCGGTGATTCTACTGCACTCTGGGTTTAGCTGCCTCTGTAACTGTCTCCGTTCAGTGATTCAGTTCCAATTGTCAGTGTGTTTCTCTGGGTGGGTCCACTGCACTCTGGGGTGTAGCTGCCTCTGTAACTCTGAACATTCAGTGATTCAGTTCCAATTGTCAGTGTGTTTCTCTGGGTGGGTGCACTGCACTCTGGGGTGTAGCTGCCTCTGTAATTGTGACCATTCAGTGATTCACTTCCAATTGTCAGTGTGTTTCTCTGGGTGGTTCCACTGCACTCTGGGGTGTTGCTGCCTCTGTAACATTGACAATTCAGTGATTCAGTTCCAATTGTCAGTGTATCTATGTGTGGTTCCACTTCTCTCTGTTATGTAGCTGACTCTGTAACTGTGAACATTCAGTGATTCAGTTCCAATTGTCAGTGTGTTTCTCTTGGTGGGTCCACTGCACTCTGGGATGTAGCTGCCTCTGTAATTGTAACCATTCAGTGATTATCTTCCAATTTTCCGTGTGTTTCTCTGTGTGGTTCTACTGCATTCTGGGGTGTAGCTGTCTCTGTAACTGCGACCATTCAGTGATTCTGTTCCAATTGTCAATGTGTTTCTCTGTGTGGTTCCACTGCACTAACGGGTGAAGCTGTCTGTGTAACTGTGACCACTCAGTGATTCAGTTCCAGTTGTCAGTATGTTTCTCTCTGTGGTTCCACTGCACTCTGGGGCGTCGCTGCCTCTGTAAATGTCTCCATTCAGTGATTCAGTTCCAATTGTCTGTGTGTTTCTATGGATGTTTCCACTGCATCCTGGGATGCAGCTGCCTCTGTAACTGTGGCCATTCAGTGATTCTGTTCCAATTGTGAATGTGTTTCTCTGGGTGGTTCCACTGCACTCTGGAGTGTAGCTGCCACTGTAACTGTGACCATTCAGTGATTCAGTTCCAATTGTCAGTGTGTTTCTCTCGGATTTCTACTGCACTCTGGGTTTAGCTGCCTCTGTAACTGTCTCCGTTCAGTGATTCAGTTGCTATTGTCAGTGTGTTTCTCTGTGTGGTTCCACTGCACTCTGGGTTGTAGCTGCCTCTGTAACAGTGACCATTCAGTGATTCAGTTCCAATTCTCAGTGTGTTTCTCTGGGTGGGTCCACTGCACTCTGGGGTGTAGCTGCCTCTGTAACTGTGACCATTCAGTGAATCAGTTCCAATTGTCAGTGTGTTTATCTGGGTGGTTCCACTGCACTCTGGGGTGTAGTTGCCTCTGTAACTGTGACCATTCAGTGATTCAGTTACTATTGTCAGTGTGTTTCTCTGGGTGGTTCCACTGCACTCTGGTATGTAGCTGACTCTGTAACTGTGACCATTCAGCGATTCAGTTCCAATTGTCAGTGTGTTTCTCTGGGTGCGTCCACTGCACTCTGGGTTGTTGCTGCCTCTGGAACAGTGACTATTCAGTGATTCAGTTCCAATTGTCAGTGCATCTATGTGTGGTTCCACTTCACTCTGTTTTGTAGCTGACTCTGTAACTGTGACCATTCAGTGATTCAGTTCCAATTCTCAGTGTGTTTCTCTGGGTGGGTCCACTGCACTCTGTGTTGCAGCTGCCTCTGTATCTGTGACCATTCAGTGATTCAGTTCCAATTGTCAGTGTGTTTCTCTGGGTGGTTCCACTGCACTCTGGAGTGTAGCTGCCTCTGTAACTGTGACCATTCAGTGATTCAGTTCCAATTCTCAGTGTGTTTCTCTGGGTAGGTCCACGGCACTGTGGGGTGTAGCTGCCTCTGTAACTCTGAACATTCAGTGATTCAGTTACAATTGTCAATGTGTTTCTCTGTGTGGTTCCACTGAACTCTGGGGTGTAGCTGCCTCTGCAAGTCTGACCATTCAGTGATTCAGTTCCAATTGTCAGTGTGTTTCTCTCGGTGGTTCTACTGCACTCTGGGCTGTAGCTGCCACTGTAACTGTGACCATTCAGTGATTCAGTTCCAATTGTCTGTGTGTTCCTCTCGGTGATTCTACTGCACTCTGGGTTTAGCTGCCTCTGTAACTGTCTCCGTTCAGTGATTCAGTTCCAATTGTCAGTGTGTTTCTCTGGGTGGGTCCACTGCACGCTGGGATGCAGCTGCCTCTGTAACTGTGACCATTCAGGGATTCAGTTCCAATTGTCTGTGTGTTTCTCTGGGTGGGTGCACTGCACTCTGGGGTGTAGCTGCCTCTGTAACTCTGAACATTCAGTGATTCAGTTCCAATTGTCAGTGTGTTTCTCTGGGTGGGTGCACTGCACTCTGGGGTGTAGCTGCCTCTGTAATTGTGACCATTCAGTGATTCACTTCGAATTGTCAGTGTGTTTCTCTGGGTGGTTCCACTGCACTCTGGGGTGTTGCTGCCTCTGTAACAGTGACAATTCAGTGATTCAGTTCCAATTGTCAGTGTATCTATGTGTGGTTCCACTTCTCTCTGTTATGTAGCTGACTCTGTAACTGTGAACATTCAGTGATTCAGTTCCAATTGTCAGTGTGTTTCTCTGGGTGGGTCCACTGCACTCTGGGATGTAGCTGCCTCTGTAACTGTGACCATTCAGGGATTCAGTTCCAATTGTCTGTGTGTTTCTATGGACGTTTCCACTGCATCCTGGGATGCAGCTGCCTCTGTAACTGTGGCCATTCAGTGATTCAGTTCCAATTGTCAGTGTGTTTCTCTCGGATTTCTACTGCACTCTGGGTTGAGCTGCCTCTGTAACTGTCTCCGTTCAGTGACTCAGTTGCTATTGTCAGTGTGTTTCTCTGTGTGGTTCCACAGCACTCTGTGTCGTAGCTGCCTCTGTAACAGTGACCATTCAGTGATTCAGTTCCAATTCTCAGTGTGTTTCTCTGGGTGGGTCCACTGCACTCTGGGGTGTAGCTGCCTCTGTAACTGTGACCATTCAGTGAATCAGTTCCAATTGTCAGTGTGTTTATCTGGGTGGGTCCACTGCACTCTGGGGTGTAGTTGCCTCTGTAACTGTGACCATTCAGTGATTCAGTTCCAATTGTCAGTGTATCTCTGTGTGGTCACTTCTCTCTGGTATGTCGCTGACTCTGTAAATGTGACCATTCAGTGATTCAGTTACTATTGTCAGTGTGTTTCTCTGGGTGGTTCCACTGCACTCTGGTATGTAGCTGACTCTGTAAATGTGACCATTCAGTGATTCAGTTACTATTGTCAATGTGTTTCTCTGGGTGGTTCCACTGCACTCTGGTATGTAGCTGACTCTGTAACTGTGACCATTCAGTGATTCAGTTCCAATTCTCAGTGTGTTTCTCTGGGTGGGTCCACTGCACTCTGTGTTGTAGCTGCCTCTGTAACTGTGACCATTCAGTGATTCAGTTCCAATTGTCAGTGTGTTTCTCTGGGTGGTTCCACTGCACTCTGGGGTGTAGCTGCCTCTGTAACTGTGACCATTCAGTGATTCAGTTCCAATTCTCAGTGTATTTCTCTGGGTAGGTCCACTGCACTGTGGGGTGTAGCTGCCTCTGTAACTGTGACCATTCAGTGATTCAGTTCCAATTGTCAGTGTATCTCTGTGTGGTCACTTCTCTCTTGTATGTAGCTGACTCTGTAACTGTGACCATTCAGTGATTCAGTTACAATTGTCAGTGTGTTTCTCTGAGTGGTTCCACTGCACTCTGGGGTGCAGCTGCCTCTGTAACTGTGACCATTCCGTGATTCAGGTCCAATTGTCAGTGTGTTTCTCTGGGTGGATCCAATGCACTCTGGTGTGTCGCTGCCTCTGTAACTGTGACCATTCAGTGATTCAGTTCCAATTGTCAGTGTGTTTCTCTCGGTGGTTCAACTGCACTCTGGGGTGTAGCTGCCACTGTAACTGAGACCATTCAGTGATTCAGTTCCAATTGTCATTGTGTTCCTCTCGGTGATTCTACTGCACACTGGGTTTAGCTGCCTCTGTAACTGTCTCCGTTCAGTGATTCAGTTCCAATTCTCAATGTGTTCCTAAGGATGGTTCCACTGCACCCTGGGATGCAGCTGCCTCTGTAACTGTGGCCATTCAGCGATTCAGTTCCAATTCTCAATGTGTTTCTCTGGGTGGTTCCACAGCACTCAGGGGTGTAGGTGCCTCTGTAACTGTGACCATTTAGTGATTCAGTTCCAATTGTCTGTGTGTTTCTCTGGGTGGTTCCACTGCACTCTGGGATGTAGCTGCCACTGTAACTGTGAACATTCAGTGATTCAGTTCCAATTGTCAGTGTGTTTCTCTCGGTGGTTCTACTGCACTCTGGAGTGTAGCTGCCTCTGTAACTGTGACCATTCAGTGATTCAGTTCCAATTGTCAGTGTGTTTCTCTGTGTGGTTCCACTGCACTCTGGGGTGTAGTTGCCTCTGTAACTGTGACCATTCAGTGAATCAGTTCCAATTGTCAGTGTGTTTATCTGGGTGGGTCCACTGCACTCTGGGGTGTAGTTGCCTCTGTAACTGTGACCATTCAGTGATTCAGTTCCAATTGTCAGTGTATCTCTGTGTGGTCACTTCTCTCTGGTATGTCGCTGACTCTGTAAATGTGACCATTCAGTGATTCAGTTACTATTGTCAGTGTGTTTCTCTGGGTGGTTCCACTGCACTCTGGTATGTAGCTGACTCTGTAAATGTGACCATTCAGTGATTCAGTTACTATTGTCAGTGTGTTTCTCTGGGTGGTTCCACTGCACTCTGGTATGTAGCTGACTCTGTAACTGTGACCATTCAGCGATTCAGTTCCAATTGTCAGTGTGTTTCTCTGGGTGCGTCCACTGCACTCTGGGTTGTTGCTGCCTCTGGAACAGTGACCATTCAGTGATTCAGTTCCAATTGTCAGTGTATCTATGTGTGGTTCCACTTCTCTCAGGTATGTAGCTGACTCTGTAACTGTGACCATTCAGTGATTCAGTTCCAATTCTCAGTGTGTTTCTCTGGGTGGGTCCACTGCACTCTGTGTTGTAGCTGCCTCTGTAACTGTGACCATTCAGTGATTCAGTTCCAATTGTCAGTGTGTTTCTCTGGGTGGTTCCACTGCACTCTGGGGTGTAGCTGCCTCTGTAACTGTGTCCATTCAGTGATTCAGTTCCAATTATCAGTGTGTTTCTCTGGGTAGGTCCACTGCACTGTGGGGTGTAGCTGCCTCTGTAACTGTGACCATTCAGTGATTCAGTTCCAATTGTCAGTGTATCTCTGTGTGGTCACTTCTCTCTTGTATGTAGCTGACTCTGTAACTGTGACCATTCCGTGATTCAGGTCCAATTGTCAGTGTGTTTCTCTGGGTGGATCCAATGCACTCTGGTGTGTCGCTGCCTCTGTAACTGTGACCATTCAGTGATTCAGTTCCAATTGTCAGTGTGTTTCTCTGGGTGCGTCCACTGCACTCTGGGGTGTTGCTGCCTCTGTAACAGTGACCATTCAGTGATTCACTTCCAATTGTCAGTGTATCTATGTGTGGTTTCACTTCTCTCTGGTATGTAGCTGACTCTGTAACTGTGACCATTCAGTGATTCAGATCCAATTGTCAGTGTGTTTCTTTGGGTGATTCCACTGCTCTCTGGGATGTAGCTGCCTCTGTAACTGTGACCATTCAATGCTTCACTTCCTATTTTCCGTGTGTTTCCCTGGGTGGTTCTACTACACTCTGGGGTGTAGCTGTCTCTGTAACTGTGACCATTAAGTGATTCAGTTCCAATTGTCAATGTGTTTCTCTGTGTGGTTCCACTGCACTCTGGGATGTAACTGCCACTGTAACTGTGACCATTCAGTGATTCAGTTCCAATTGTCAGTGTGTTTCTCTGCGTGGTTCCACTGAACTCTGGGGTGTAGCTGCCTCTGTAACTGAGACCATTCAGTGATTCAGTTCCTATTGTCAGTGTGTTTCTCTCGGTGGTTCAACTGCACTCTGGGGTGTAGCTGCCACTGTAACTGAGACGATTCAGTGATTCAGTTCCTATTGTCATTGTGTTCCTCTCGGTGATTCTACTGCACACTGGGTTTAGCTGCCTCTGTAACTGCCTCCGTTCAGTGATTCAGTTCCAATTCTCAATGTGTTTCTAAGGATGGTTCCACTGCACCCTGGGATTCAGCTGCCTCTGTAACTGTGGCCATTCAGTGATTCAGTTCCAATTCTCAATGTGTTTCTCTGGGTGGTTCCACTGCACTCAGGGGTGTAGGTGCCTCTGTAACTGTGACCATTTAGTGATTCAGTTCCAATTGTCTGTGTGTTTCTCTGGGTGGTTCCACTGCACTCTGGGATGTAGCTGCCACTGTAACTGTGAACATTCAGTGATTCAGTTCCAATTGTCAGTGTGTTTCTCTCGGTGGTTCTACTGCACTCTGGAGTGTAGCTGCCACTGTAACTGTGACCATTCAGTGATTCAGTTCCAATTGTCAGTGTGTTTCTCTGTCTGGTTCCACTACACTCTGCGGTATAGCTGCCTCTGTAACAGTGACCATTCAGTGATTCACTTCCAATTCTCAGTGTGTTTCTCTCGGTGGGTCCACTGCACTCTGGGGTGTAGCTGCCTCTGTAACTGTGAACATTCAGTGATTCAGTTCCAATTGTCAGTGTATCTCTGTGTGGTCACTTCTCTCTGGGATGGAGCTGACCCTGTAAATGTGACCATTCAGTTATTCAGTTCCAATTGTCAATGTGTTTATCTTGGTGGATCCAATGCACTCTGGTGTGTCGCTGCCTCTGTAACTGTGACCATGCAGTGATTCAGTTCCAATTGTCAGTGTGTTTCTCTGGGTGCGTCAACTGCACTCTGGGTTGTTGCTGCCTCTGGAACAGTGACCATTCAGTGATTCAGTTCCAATTGTCAGTGTATCTATGTGTGGTTCCACTTCTCTCTGGTATGTAGCTGACTCTATAACTGTGACCATTCAGTGATTCAGTTCCAATTCTCAGTGTGTTTCTCTGGGTGGGTCCACTGCACTCTGGGGTGTAGCTGCCTCTGTAACTGTGACCATTCAGTGATTCAATTCGAATTGGCAGTTTGTTTCTCAGGGTGGGTCCACTGCACTCTGGGGTGTAGCTGCCTATGTAACTGTGACCATTCAGTGATTCAGTTCCAATTCTCAGTGTATCTCTGTGTGGTCACTTCTCTCCGGTATGTAGCTGACTCTGTAAATGTGACCATTCAGTGATTCAGTTCCAATTGTCAGTGTATCTCTGTGTGGTCACTTCTCTCTTGTATGTAGCTGACTCTGTAACTGTGACCATTCAGTGATTCAGTTACAATTGTCAGTGTGTTTGTCTGAGTGGTTCCACAGCACTCTGGGGTGCAGCTGCCTCTGTAACTGTGACCATTCCGTGATTCAGGTCCAATTGTCAGTGTGTTTCTCTGGGTGGATCCAATGCACTCTGGTGTGTCGCTGCCTCTGTAACTGTGACCATTCAGTGATTCAGTTCCAATTGTCAGTGTGTTTCTCTGGGTGCGTCCACTGCACTCTGGAGTGTTGCTGACTCTGTAACAGTGACCATTCAGTGATTCAGTTCCAATTGTCTGTGTATCTATGTGTGGTTTCACTTCTCTCTGGTATGTAGCTGACTCTGTAACTGTGACCATTCAGTGATTCAGATCCAATTGTCAGTGTGTTTCTTTGGGTGATTCCACTGCTCTCTGGGATGTAGCTGCCTCTGTAACTGTGACCATTCAATGCTTCACTTCCTATTTTCCGTGTGTTTCCCTGGGTGGTTCTACTACACTCTGGGGTGTAGCTGACTCTGTAAATGTGACCATTCAGTGATTCAGTTACTATTGTCAGTGTGTTTCTCTGCGTGGTTCCACTGCACTCTGGAATGTAGCTGCCTCTGTAACTCTGGCCATTCAGTGATTCAGTTCCAGTTGTCAGTGTGTTTCTCTAGGTGGTGCCACTGCACTCTGGGGCGTCGCTGCCTCTGTAACTGTCTCCATTCAGTGATTCAGTTCCAATTGCCTGTGTGTTTCTCTGGTTGGTTCCTCTGCAAGCTGGAATGTAGCTGCCTCTGTAACTGTGACCATTCAATGATTCAGTTCCAATTGTCAGTGTATTTCTCTGGGTGGTTCTACTGCTCTCTGAAATGTAGCTGCCTCTGTACCTGTGACCATTCAGTGATTCAGTTCCAATTGTCTGTGTGTTTCTCTGGGTGGGTCCACTGCACTCTGGGATGTAGCTGCCACTGTAACTGTGACCATTCAGTGATTCAGTTCCAATTGTCAGGGTGTTTCTCTGTGTGGTTCCACTACACTCTGGGGTGTAGCTGCCTCTGTAACTCTGACCGTTCAGTGATTCAGTTCCAATTGTCAGTGTGTTTCTCTCGGTGGTTATACTGCACTCTGGGGTGTAGCTGCCACTGTAACTGTGACAATTCAGTGAATCAGTTCCAATTGTCAGCGTGTTTCTCTCGGATTTCTACTGCACTCTGTGTTTAGCTGCCTCTGTAACTGTCTCCGTTCAGTGATTCAGTTGCTATTGTCAGTGTGTTTCTCGGTGTGGTTCCACTACACTCTGCGGTATAGCTGCCTCTGTAACTGTGACCATTCAGTGATTCAGTTCCAATTCTCAGTGTGTTTCTCTGGGTGGGTCCACTGCACTCTGGGGTGTATCTGCCTCTGTAACTGTGACCATTCAGTGATTCAGTTCCAATTCTCAGTGTGTTTCTCAGGGTGGGTCCACTGCACTCTGGGGTGTATCTGCCTCTGTAACTGTGACCATTCAGTGATTCAGTTCCAATTCTCAGTGTGTTTCTCAGGGTGGGTCCACTGCACTCTGGGGTGTATCTGCCTCTGTAACTGTGACCATTCAGTGATTCAGTTCCAATTCTCAGTGTGTTTCTCTGGATTGTTCCACTGCACTCTGGGGTGCAGCTGACTCTGTAACTGTGACCATTCAGTGATTCAGTTCCAATTGTCAGTGTATCTCTGTGTGGTCACTTCTCTCTTGTATGTAGCTGACTCTGTAACTGTGACCATTCAGTGATTCAGTTACAATTGTCAGTGTGTTTCTCTGAGTGGTTCCACAGCACTCTGGGGTGCAGCTGCCTCTGTAACTTTGACCATTCCGTGATTCAGGTCCAATTGTCAGTGTGTTTCTCTGGGTGGATCCAATGCACTCTGGTGTGTCGCTGCCTCTGTAACTGTGACCATTCAGTGATTCAGTTCCAATTGTCAGTGTGTTTCTCTGGGTGCGTCCACTGCACTCTGGGGTGTTGCTGACTCTGTAACAGTGACCATTCAGTGATTCAGTTCCAATTGTCAGTGTATCTATGTGTGGTTTCACTTCTCTCTGGTATGTAGCTGACTCTGTAACTGTGACCATTCAGTGATTCAGATCCAATTGTCAGTGTGTTTCTTTGGGTGATTCCACTGCTCTCTGGGATGTAGCTGCCTCTGTAACTGTGACCATTCAATGCTTCACTTCCTATTTTCCGTGTGTTTCCCTGGGTGGTTCTACTACACTCTGGGGTGTAGCTGACTCTGTAAATGTGACCATTCAGTGATTCAGTTACTATTGTCAGTGTGTTTCTCTGCGTGGTTCCAATGCACTCTGGAATGTAGCTGCCTCTGTAACTCTGGCCATTCAGTGATTCAGTTCCAGTTGTCAGTGTGTTTCTCTAGGTGGTGCCACTGCACTCTGGGGCGTCGCTGCCTCTGTAACTGTCTCCATTCAGTGATTCAGTTCCAATTGCCTGTGTGTTTCTCTGGTTGGTTCCACTGCAAGCTGGAATGTAGCTGCCTCTGTAACTGTGACCATTCAATGATTCAGTTCCAATTGTCAGTGTATTTCTCTGGGTGGTTCTACTGCTCTCTGAAATGTAGCTGCCTCTGTACCTGTGACCATTCAGTGATTCAGTTCCAATTGTCTGTGTGTTTCTCTGGGTGGGTCCACTGCACTCTGGGATGTAGCTGCCACTGTAACTGTGACCATTCAGTGATTCAGTTCCAATTGTCAGGGTGTTTCTCTGTGTGGTTCCACTACACTCTGGGGTGTAGCTGCCTCTGTAACTCTGACCGTTCAGTGATTCAGTTCCAATTGTCAGTGTGTTTCTCTCGGTGGTTATACTGCACTCTGGGGTGTAGCTGCCACTGTAACTGTGACAATTCAGTGAATCAGTTCCAATTGTCAGCGTGTTTCTCTCGGATTTCTACTGCACTCTGTGTTTAGCTGCCTCTGTAACTGTCTCCGTTCAGTGATTCAGTTGCTATTGTCAGTGTGTTTCTCGGTGTGGTTCCACTACACTCTGCGGTATAGCTGCCTCTGTAACTGTGACCATTCAGTGATTCAGTTCCAATTCTCAGTGTGTTTCTCTGGGTGGGTCCACTGCACTCTGGGGTGTATCTGCCTCTGTAACTGTGACCATTCAGTGATTCAGTTCCAATTCTCAGTGTGTTTCTCAGGGTGGGTCCACTGCACTCTGGGGTGTATCTGCCTCTGTAACTGTGACCATTCAGTGATTCAGTTCCAATTCTCAGTGTGTTTCTCAGGGTGGGTCCACTGCACTCTGGGGTGTATCTGCCTCTGTAACTGTGACCATTCAGTGATTCAGTTCCAATTCTCAGTGTGTTTCTCTGGATTGTTCCACTGCACTCTGGGGTGCAGCTGACTCTGTAACTGTGACCATTCAGTGATTCAGTTCCAATTGTCAGTGTGTTACTCTGGATGGTTCCACTGCTCTCTGGGGTGTAGCTGCCTCTGTAACTGTGACAATTCAGTGATTCAGTTCCAATTGTCAGTGTGTCTCTCTAGTTGGTTCCACTGCACTCTGGGGTGTAGCTGTCTCTGTAACTTTGACCATTCAATGATTCAGTTCCAATTGTCAGTGTGTTTCTCTGGGTGGTTCCACTGCACTCTTGGATGTAGCTCCCTCTGTAACTGTGACCATTCAGTGATTCAGTTCCAATTGTCAGTGTGTTCCTCTCGGTGGTTCTACTGCACTTTGTGCTGCAGCTGCCTCTGTAACTGTGACCATTCACTGCTTCAGCCCCAATTGGTAGAGCATTTCTCTGGGTGTTTCAACTGCACACTCCGCGTGTAGCTGCCTCTGTAACTGTGACCATTCAGTGATTCAGTTCCAATTGTCCGTGTGTTTCTCTGGATGGTTCCTCTTCTCTCTGGGGTGTAGCTGCCTCTGTACCTGTGACCATTAAGTGATTCTGTTCCAATTGTCTGTGTGTTTCTCTGGGTGGGTGCACTGCACTCTGGGGTGTAGCTGCCTCTGTAACTCTGAACATTCGGTGATTCATTTCCAATAGTCAGTGTGTTTCTCTGGGTGGTTCCACTGCACTCTGGGATGTAGCTGCCATTGTAACTGTGAACATTCAGTGATTCAGTTCCAATTGTCAGTGTGTTTCTCTCGGTGGTTCTACTGCACTCTGGGATGTAGCTGCCACTGTAACTATGAACATTCAGTAATTCAGTTCCAATTTTCAGTGTGTTTCTCTCGGTGGTTCTACTACACTCTGGGGTGTAGCTGTCTCTGTAACTGTGACCATTAAGAGATTCAGTCACAATTGTCAATGTGTTTCTCTGTGTGGTTCCACTGCACTCTGGGGTATAGCTGCCACTGTAACTGTGACCATTCAGTGATTCAGTTCCAATTGTCAGTGTGTTTCTCTCGGTGATTCTACTGCACTCTGTGTTTAGCTGCCTCTGTAACTGTAACCATTCTGTGATTCAGTTCCAATTGTCAGTGTATCTCTGTGTGGTTCTACTGCACTCTGGGATGTAGCTGTCTCCGTAACTGTGAACATTCAGTTATTCAGTTCCAATTGTCAATGTGTTTCTCTGTGTTGTTCCACTGCACTATGGGGTGAAGCTGTCTCTGTAACTGAGACCATTCAGTGATTCAGTTCCTGTTGTCAGGGTGTTTCTCTAGGTGGTTCCACTGCACTCTGGGGCGTCGCTGCCTCTGGAAATGTCTCCATTCAGTGATTCAGTTCCAATTCTCAGTGCGTTTCTCTCGGTGGTTCTACTGCACTCTGGGGTGTAGCTGCCAATGTAAATGTGACCATTCAGTGATTCAGTTCCAATTGTCAGTGTGTTTCTCTGGGTGATTCTACAGCACTCTGGGGTGTAGCTGTCTCTGTAACTGTGACCATTCAGTGATTCAGTTCCAATTGTCAGTGTGTTTCTCTGGTTTGGTCCACTGCACTCTGGGATGTAGCTGCCACTGTAACTGTGACCATTCAGTGATTCAGTTCCAATTGTCAGTGTGTTTCTCTCGGTAGTTATACTGCACTCTGGGGTGTAGCTGCCACTGTAAATGTGACCATTCAGTGATTCAGTTCCAATTGTCAGTGTGTTTCTCTCGGTGATTCTACTGCACTCTGAGGTGTAGCTGCCTCTGTAACTCTGACCATTCTGTGATTCAGTTCCAATTGTCAATGTGTTTCTCTGGGTGGTTCCACTGCACTCTGGGGTGTAACTACCTTTTTAACTCTGACCATTCAGTGATTCAGTTCCAATTGTCAGTGTGTTTCTCTCGGTAGTTATACTGCACTCTGGGGTGTAGCTGCCACTGTAACTGTGACCATTCAGTGTTTCAGTTCCAATTGTCAGTGTGTTTCTCTGGGTGGATCCAATGCACTCTGGTATGTCGCTGCCTCTGTAACTGTGACCATTCAGTGATTCAGTTCCAATTGTCAGTGTGTTTCTCTGTATGGATCCAATGCACTCTGGTGTGTCGCTGCCCCTGTAACTATGACCATTCAGTGATTCATGTCCAATTGTCAGTGTGTTTTCTCTGGGTGGGTCCACTGCACTCTGGGATGTAGCTGCCTCAGTAACTGTGACCATTCAGCGATTCGATTCCAATTGTCAGTGTGTTTCTCTCTGTGGTTCCACTGCACTCTGGTGTGTAGCTGCCTATGTTAGTCTGACCATTCAGTGATTCAGTTCCAATTGTCAGTGTGTTTCTCTCGGCGATTCTATTGCACTCTGGGGTGTAGTTGTCTCTGTAACTGTGACCATTCCGTGATTCAGTTCCAATTGTCAGTGTGTTTCTCTTGGTGGTTCCACTGCATTCTGGGGTGTAGCTGTCCCTGTAACTGTGACCTTTCAGTGATTCAGTTCCAATTGTCGGTGAGTTTCTCTGGGTGGGTCCACTGCTCTCTGGGGTGTAGCTGCCTCTGTAACTGTCTCCATTCAGTGATTCAGTTGCTATTGTCAGTGTGTTTCTCTGGGTTGTTCCACTACACTCTGCGGTATAGCTGCCTCTGTAACTGTGACCATTCAGTGATACAGTTCCAGTTCTCTGTGTGTTTCTCTGGGTGGGTTCACTGCACTCTGGGGTGGAGCTGCCTCTGTAACTGTCTCCATTCAGTGATTCAGTTGCTATTGTCAGTGTGTTTCTCAGGGTGCGTCCACTACACTCTGCGGTATAGCTGCCTCTGTAACTGTGACCATTCAGTGATACAGTTCCAGTTCTCTGTGTGTTTCTCTGGGTGGGTTCACTGCACTCTGGGATGTAGCTGCCTCTGTAACTGTGACCGTTCAGTGATTCAGTTCCAATTGTCAGTGTGTTTCTCTCGGTCGGTCCACTGCACTCTGGGATATAGCTGCCTCTGTACCAGTGACCATTCAGTGATTCAGTTCCAATTGTCAGTGCGTTTCTCTGGGTGGGTCCACTGCACCCTGGGGTGAATCTGCCTCTGCAACTGTGACCATCAGTGATTCAGTTCCTATTGTCAGTGTGTTACTCTGAGTGGTTCCACTGTACTTTGGAATGGACCTACCTCTGTAACTGTGACCATTCAGTGATTCAGTTCCAATTGTCAGTGTGTTTCTCTCGGATATTCTACTGGACTCTGGGGTGTAGCTGCCACTGGAACTGTGACCATTCAATGATTCAGTTCCAACTGTAAGTGTGTTTCTCTCCGTCATTCTACTTCACTCTGGGGTTTAGCTGCCTCTGTAAGAGTCTCCATTCAGTCATTCAGTTCCAATTGTAAGTGTGTTTCTCTCCGTCATTATACTTCACTCTGGGGTTTAGCTGCCTCTGTAACATACTCCATTCAGTGATTCAGTTCCAATTGTCAGTGTGTTTCTCTGGGTGTGTCCACTGCACTCTGGGGTGTAGCTGCCTCTTTAACTGTGGCCATTCAGTGTTTCAGTTCCAATTGTCAGTGTGTTTCTCTGGGTGGTTCCACTGCACTCGGGGGTGTAGGTGCCTCTGTAACTGTGACCATTCAGTGTTTTAGTTCCAGTTGTCAGTGTGTTTCTCTAGGTGGTTCCACTGCACTCTGGGGCGTCGCTGCCTCTGTAACTGTCTCCATTCAGTGATTCAGTTCCAATTGTCAGCGTGTTTCTCTGGATGGGTCCACTGCACTCTGGGATTTAGCTGCCACTGTAACTGTGACCATTCAGTGATTCAGTTCCAATTATCAGTGTGTTTCTCTGTGTAGTTCCACTGCACTCTGGGCTGTAGCTGCCTCTTTAACTCTGACCATTCATTGATTCAGTTCCAATTGTCAGTGTGTTTCTCACGGTGGTTATACTGCACTCTGGGGTGTAGCTGCCACTGTAACTGTGACCATTCAGTGATTCAGTTCCATGTGTGTGTGTTTCTCTCGGTGATTCTACTGCATTCTGATGTGTAGCTGCTCTGTAACTCTGACCATTCAGTGATTCAGTTCCAATTGTCAATGTGTTTCTCTGGGTGGTTCCACTGCAATCTGGGGTGTAGCTGACTCAGTAACTGTGACCATTCAGTGTTTCAGTTCCAATTGTCAGTGTGTTTCTCTGAGTGGATCCAATGCACTCAGGTATGTCGCTGCCTCTGTAACTGTGACCATTCAGTGATTCAGTTCCAATTGTCAGTGTGTTTCTCTCCGTGATTCTTCTGCACTCTGAGGTGTAGGTGCCTCTGTAACTGTGTCCATTCAGTGATCCAGTTCCAGTTATCAGTGTGTTTCTCTAGGTGGTTATACTGCACTCTGGGGTGTAGCTGTCAATGTAACTGTGACCACTCAGTGATTCAGTTCCAATTGTCAGTGTGTTTCTCTGGGTGGTTCCACTGCACTCGGGGGTGTAGGTGCCTCTGTAACTGTGACCATTTAGTGTTTTAGTTCCAGTTGTCAGTGTATTTCTCTAGGTGGTTCCACTGCACTCTGGGGCGTCGCTGCCTCTGTAACTGTCTCCATTCAGTGATTCAGTTCCAATTGTCAGCGTGTTTCTCTGGATGGGTCCACTGCACTCAGGGATTTAGCTGCCAATGTAACTGTGACCATTCAGTGATTCAGTTACAATTATCAGTGTGTTTCTCTGTGTAGTTCCACTGCACTCTGGGCTGTAGCTGCCTCTTTAACTCTGACCATTCAGTGATTCAGTTCCAATTGTCAGTGTGTTTCTCTCGGTGGTTATACTGCACTCTGGGGTGTAGATGCCACTGTAAGTGTGACCATTCAGTGATTCAGTTCCAATTGTCAGTGTGTTTCTCTCGGTGATTCTACTGCATTCTGAGGTGTAGCTGCTCTGTAACTCTGACCATTCAGTGATTCAGTTCCAATTGTCAATGTGTTTCTCTGGGTGGTTCCACTGCAATCTGGGGTGTAGCTGACTCAGTAACTGTGACCATTCAGTGTTTCAGTTCCAATTATCAGTGTGTTTCTCTGGGTAGATCCAATGCACTCAGGTATGTCGCTGCCTCTGTAACTGTGACCATTCAGTGATTCAGTTTCAATTGTCAGTGTGTTTCTCTCCGTGATTCTACTGCACTCTGAGGTGTAGGTGCCTCTGTAACTGTGTCCATTCATTGATCCAGTTCCAGTTGTCAGTGTGTTTCTCTAGGGGGTTATACTGCACTCTGGGGTGTAGCTGTCAATGTAACTGTGACCACTCAGTGATTCAGTTCCAATTGTCAGTGTGTTTCTCTCCGTGATTCTACTGCACTCTGAGGTGTAGGTGCCTCTGTAACTGTGACCATTCAATGATTCAGCTCCAATTCTCAGTGTGTTTCTCTGGGTGGGTCCACTGCAGTCTGGGATATAGCTGCCTCTGTAACAGTGACCATTCAGTGATTCAGTTCCAATTGTCAGTGTGTTTCTCTGGGTGGGTCCACTGCACCCTGGGGTGAAGCTGCCTCTGCAACTGTGACCATTCAGTGATTCAGTTCCTATTGTCAGTGTGTTACTCTGGGAGGGTGCACTGTACTCTGGGGTGTACCTGCCTCTGTAACTGTGACCATTCAGTGATTCACTGCCAATTGTCAGTCTGTTTCTCTGAGTTGTTCCACTGCACTTTGGAATGGACCTACCTCTGTAACTGTGACCATTCAGTGATTCAGTTCCAATTGTCAGTGTGTTTCTCTCGGAGGTTCTACTGCACTCTGGGGTGTAGCTGCCACTGGAACTGTGACCATTCAATGATTCAGTTCCAATTGAAAGTGTGTTTCTCTCCGTCATTCTACTTCACTCTGGGGTTTAGCTGCCTCTGTAACAGTCTCCATTCAGTGATTCAGTTCCAATTGTCAGTGTGTTTCTCTGGGTGTTTCCACTGCACTCTGGGATGTAGCTACCTCTGTAACTGTGACCATTCAGTGATTCAGTTCCAATTGTCAGTGTTTTTCTCTGGGTGTGTCCACTGCACTCTGGGGTGTAGCTGCCTCTGTAACTGTGACCATTCAGTGTTTCAGTTCCAATTGTCAGTGTGTTTCTCTGGGTGGTTCCACTGCACTCGGGGGTGTAGGTGCCTCTGTAACTGTGACCATTCAGTGATTTAGTTCCAGTTGTCAGTGTGTTTCTGTAGGTGGTTCCACTGCACTCTGGGGCGTCGCTGCCTCTGTAACTGTCTCCATTCAGTGATTCAGTTCCAATTGTCAGCGTTTTTCTCTGGATGGGTCCACTGCACTCTGGGATTTAGCTGCCACTGTAACTGTGACCATTCAGTGATTCAGTTCCAATTGCCAGTGTGTTTCTCTGTGTAGTTCCACTGCACTCTGGGCTGTAGCTGCCTCTTTAACTCTGACCATTCAGTGATTCAGTTCCAATTGTCAGTGTGTTTCTCTCGGTGGTTCTTCTGCACTCTGGGGTGTAGCTGCCAGTGTAACTGTGACCATTCAGTGATTCAGTTCCAATTGTCAGTGTGTTTCTTTCGATGATTCTACTGCACTTTGGGATGTAGCTGCCTCTGTAACTGTCTCCATTCAGTGATTAAGTTGCTATTGTCAGTGTGTTTCTCTGGGCGGGTTCACTGCACTCAGGGGTGGAGCTGCCTCTGTAACTGTGACCATTCAGTGATTCAGTTCCAATTGTCAGTGTGTTTCTCTGGGTGGATCCAATGCACTCTGGTATGTCACTGCCTCTGTAACTGTGACCATTCAGTGATTCAGTTCCAATTGTCAGTGTGTTTCTCTCGGTCAATCAACTGCACTCTTGGGTTTAGCTGCCTCTGTAACTGTCTCCATTCAGTGATTCAGTTGCTATTGTCAGTATGTTTCTCTGGGTGGTTCCACTGCACTCTGCGGTATAGCTGCCTTTGTAACTGTGACCATTCAGTGATTCAGTTCCAATTCTCGGTGTTTTTCTCTGGGTGTGTCCACTGCACTCTGGGGTGTAGCTGCCTCTGTAACTGTGAACATTCAGTGATTCAATTCCAATTGTCAGTGTGTTTCCCTGGGTGGTTCCACTGCACTCTGGGGCGTCGCTGCCTCTGTCACTGTCTCCATTCAGTTATTCAGTTCCAATTGTCAGTGTGTTTCTCTGGGTGGGTCCACTGCACTCTGGGATGTAGCTGCCACTGTAACTGTGACCATTCAGTGATTCAGTTCCAATTGTCAGTGTGTTTCTCTGTGTGGTTCCACTGCACTCTGGGGTGTAGCTGCCTCTTTAACTCTGACCATTCAGTGATTCAGTTCCAATTGTCAGTGTGTTTCTCTCGGTGGTTATACTGCACTCTGGGGTGTAGCTGCCACTGTAACTGTGACCATTCAGTGATTCAGTTCCAATTGTCAGTGTGTTTCTCTCGGTGATTCTACTGCACTCTGAGGTGTAGGTGCCTGTGTAACTGTGTCCATTCAGTGATCCAGTTCCAGTTGTCAGTGTGTTTCTCTAGGTGGTTCCACTGCACTCTGGGGCATCGCTGCCTCTTTAACTGTCTCCATTCAGTGATTCAGCTCCAATTGTCAGTGTGTTTCTCTGGGTGGGTCCACTGCACTCTGGGATGTAGCTGCCACTGTAACTGTGACCATTCAGTGATTCAGTTCCAATTGTCAGTGTGTTTCTCTGTGTGGTTCCACTGCACTCTGGGGTGTAGCTGCCTCTTTAACTTTGACCATTCAGTGATTCAGTTCCAATTGTCAGTGTGTTTCTCTCGGTGATTCTACTGCACTCTGAGGTGTAGCTGCCTCTGTAACTGTGACCATTCAGTGATTCAGTTCCAATTGTCAGTGTGTTTCTCTGGGTGGTTCCACTGCAATCTGGGGTGTAGCTGACTCAGTCACTGTAACCATTCAGTGTTTCAGTTCCAATTGTCAGTGTGTTTCTCTGGGTGGATCCAATGCACTCTGGTATGTCGCTGCCTCTGTAACTGTGACCATTCAGTGATTCAGTTCCAATTGTCAGTGTGTTTCTCTCGGTGAATCAACTGCACTCTTGGGTTTAGCTGCCTCTGGAACTGTCTCCATTCAGTGATTCAGTTGCTATTGTCAGTATGTTTCTCTGGGTGGTTCCACTGCACTCTTCGGTATAGCTTCCTTTGTAACTGTGACCATTCGGTGATTCAGTTCCAATTCTCGGTGTTATTCTCTGGGTGTGTCCACTGCACTCTGGGGTGTAGCTGCCTCTGTAACTGTGACCATTCAGTGATTCAGTTCCAATTGTCAGTGTGTTTCTCTGGGTGGTACCACTGCACTTTGGGGTGTAGCTGCCTCTTTAACTCTGACCATTCACAGATTCAGTTCCAATTGTCAGTGTGTTTCTCTGGGTGGTTCCACTGCACTCGGGGGTGTAGCTGCCACTGTAACTGTGACCATTCAGTGATTCAGTTCCAATTGTCAGTGTGTTTCCCGAGATGATTCTACTGCACTCTGAGGTGCAGGTGCCTCATTAACTGTCTCCATTCAGTGATTCAGTTCCAATTGTCAGTGTGTTTCTCTGTGTGGGTCCACTGCACTCTGGGATGTAGCTGCCAATGTAACTGTGACCATTCAGTGATTCAGTTCCAATTGTCAGTGTGTTTCTCTGTGTGGTTCCACTGCACTCTGGGGTGTAGCTGGCACTGTAACTGTGACCATTCAGTGGTTCACTTCCAATTGTCAGTGTGTTTCTCTCGGTGAATATACTGCACTCTGGGGTTTAGCTGCCTCTGTAACTGTCTCCATTCAGTGATTCAGTTGCTATTGTCAGTGTGTTTCTCTGGGTGGTTCCACTGCACTGTGCGATATAGCTGCCTTTGTAAATGTGACCATTCAGTGATTCAGTTCCAATTGTCAGTGTTTTTCTCTGGGTGGATCCATTGCACTCTGGGGTGTAGCTGGCACTGTAACTATGACCATTCAGTGATTCAGTTCCAGTTGTCAGTGTGTTTCTTTAGGGGGTTATACTGCACTCTGGGGTGTAGCTGTCAATGTAACTGTGACCACTCAGTGATTCAGTTCCAATTGTCAGTGTGTTTCTCTCCGTGATTCTACTGCACTCTGAGGTGTAGGTGCCTCTGTAACTGTGACCATTCAATGATTCAGCTCCAATCCTCAGTGTGTTTCTCTGGGTGGGTCCACTGCAGTCTGGGATATAGCTGCCTCTGTAACAGTGACCATTCAGTGATTCAGTTCCAATTGTCAGTGTGTTTCTCTGGGTGGGTCCACTGCACCCTGGGGTGAAGCTGCCTCTGCAACTGTGACCATTCAGTGATTCAGTTCCTATTGTCAGTGTGTTACTCTGGGAGGGTGCACTGTACTCTGGGGTGTACCTGCCTCTGTAACTGTGACCATTCAGTGATTCACTGCCAATTGTCAGTCTGTTTCTCTGAGTTGTTCCACTGCACTTTGGAATGGACCTACCTCTGTAACTGTGACCATTCAGTGATTCAGTTCCAATTGTCAGTGTGTTTCTCTCGGAGGTTCTACTGCACTCTGGGGTGTAGCTGCCACTGGAACTGTGACCATTCAATGATTCAGTTCCAATTGTAAGTGTGTTTCTCTCCGTCATTCTACTTCACTCTGGGGTTTAGCTGCCTCTGTAACAGTCTCCATTCAGTGATTCAGTTCCAATTGTCAGTGTGTTTCTCTGGGTGTTTCCACTGCACTCTGGGATGTAGCTACCTCTGTAACTGTGACCATTCAGTGATTCAGTTCCAATTGTCAGTGTTTTTCTCTGGGTGTGTCCACTGCACTCTGGGGTGTAGCTGCCTCTGTAACTGTGACCATTCAGTGTTTCAGTTCCAATTGTCAGTGTGTTTCTCTGGGTAGTTCCACTGCACTCGGGGGTGTAGGTGCCTCTGTAACTGTGACCATTCAGTGATTTAATTCCAGTTGTCAGTGTGTTTCTGTAGGTGGTTCCACTGCACTCTGGGGCGTCGCTGCCTCTGTAACTGTCTCCATTCAGTGATTCAGTTCCAATTGTCAGCGTGTTTCTCTGGATGGATCCACTGCACTCTGGGATTTAGCTGCCACTGTAACTGTGACCATTCAGTGATTCAGTTCCAATTGTCAGTGTGTTTCTCTGTGTAGTTCCACTGCACTCTGGGCTGTAGCTGCCTCTTTAACTCTGACCATTCAGTGATTCAGTTCCAATTGTCAGTGTGTTTCTCTCGGTGGTTCTTCTGCACTCTGGGGTGTAGCTGCCAGTGTAACTGTGACCATTCAGTGATTCAGTTCCAATTGTCAGTGTGTTTCTTTCGATGATTCTACTGCACTTTGGGATGTAGCTGCCTCTGTAACTGTCTCCATTCAGTGATTAAGTTGCTATTGTCAGTGTGTTTCTCTGGGCGGGTTCACTGCACTCAGGGGTGGAGCTGCCTCTGTAACTGTGACCATTCAGTGATTCAGTTCCAATTGGCAGTGTGTTTCTCTGGGTGGATCCAATGCACTCTGGTATGTCACTGCCTCTGTAACTGTGACCATTCAGTGATTCAGTTCCAATTGTCAGTGTGTTTCTCTCGGTGAATCAACTGCACTCTTGGGTTTAGCTGCCTCTGTAACTGTCTCCATTCAGTGATTCAGTTGCTATTGTCAGTATGTTTCTCTGGGTGGTTCCACTGCACTCTGCGGTATAGCTGCCTTTGTAACTGTGACCATTCAGTGATTCAGTTCCAATTCTCGGTGTTTTTCTCTGGGTGTGTCCACTGCACTCTGGGGTGTAGCTGCCTCTGTAACTGTGACCATTCAGTGATTCAGTTCCAATTGTCAGTGTGTTTCTCTCGGTGAATCTACTGCACTCTGGGGTTTAGCTGCCTCTGAAATGTCTCCATTCAGTGACTCAGTTGCTATTGTCAGTGTGTTTCTCTGGGTGGTTCCACTGCACTGTGCGATATAGCTGCCTTTGTAACTGTGACCATTCAGTGATTCAGTTCCAATTGTCAGTGTTTTTCTCTGGGTGGATCCAATGCACTCTGGTGTATCGCTGCCTCTGTAACTGTGACCATTCAGTGATTCAGTTCCAATTATAAGTGTGTTTCTCTGGATGGGTCCACTGCACTCTGGGATGTAGCTGCCTCTGTAACTGTAACCATTCAGTGATTCACTTCCAATTGTCCGTGTGTTTCTCTGGGTGGTTCGACTTCACTCTGGGGTGTAGCTGTCTCTGTAACTGTGACCATTCAGTGATTCAGTTCCAATTGTCAATGCGTTTCTCTGGGTGGGTGCACTGCTCTCTGGCATGTAGCTGCCACTGTAACTGAGACCTTTCAGTGATTCAGTTCCAATTGTCAGTGTGTTTCTCTCGGTGAATCAACTGCACTCTTGGGTTTAGCTGCCTCTGTAACTGTCTCCATTCAGTGATTCAGTTCCAAATGTCAGTGTGTTTCTCTGGGTATTTCCACTGCACTCTGGGATGTAGCTAACTCTGTAACTGTGACCATTCAGTGATTCAGTTCCAATTGTCAGTTTTTTTCTATGGTTGTGTCCACTGCACTCTGGGGTGTAGCTGCCTCTGTAACTGTGACCATTCAGTGATTCAGTTCCAATTGTCAGTGTGTTTCTCTGGGTGGTTACACTGCACTCTGGGGTGTAGGTGCCTCTGTACCTGTGACCATTCAGTGATTCAGTTCCAGTTGTCAGTGTGTTTCTCTAGGTGGTTCCACTGCACTCTGGGGCGTCGCTGCCTCTGTAACTGTCACGATTCAGTTATGCAGTTCCAATTGTCTGTGTGTTTCTCTGGGTGGGTCCACTGCACTCTGGGATGTAGCTGCCACTGTAACTGTGACCATTCAGTGATTCAGTTCCAATTGTCAGTGTGTTTCTCTGTGTGGTGTAACTGCACTCTGGGGTGTAGCTGCCTCTTTAACTCTGACCATTCAGTGATTCAGTTCCAATTGTCAGTGTGTTTCTCTTGGTGATTCTACTGCACTCTGAGGTGTAGGTGCCTCTGTAACAATGTCCATTCAGTGATCCAGTTCCTGTTGTCAGTGTGTTTCTCTAGGTGGTTCCACTGCACTCTGGGGCGTCGCTGCTTCTTTAACTGTCTCCATTCAGTGATTCAGTTCCAATTGTCAGCGTGTTTCTCTGGGTGGGTCCACTGCACTCTGGGATGTAGCTGCCACTGTAACTGTGACCATTCAGTGATTCAGTTGCTATTGTCAGTGTGTATCTCTGGGTGGTTCCACTGCACTGTGCGATATAGCTGCCCTTGTAACTGTGACCATTCAGTGATTCAGTTCCAATTGTCAGTGTTTTTCTCTGGGTGGATCCAATGCACTCTGGGGTGTAGCTGGCACTGTAACTGTGACCATTCAGTGATTCAGTTCCAATTGTCAGTGTGTTTCTCTCGGTGAATCTACTGCACTCTGGGTTTTAGCTGCCTCTGTAACTGTCTCCATTCAGTGACTCAGTTGCTATTGTCAGTGTGTTTCTCTGGGTGGTTCCACTGCACTGTGCGATATAGCTGCCTTTGTAACTGTGACCATTCAGTAATTCAGTTCCAATTGTCAGTGTTTTTCTCTGGGTGGATCCAATGCACTCTGGTGTGTCGCTGCCTCTGTAACTGTGACGATTCAGTGATTCAGTTCCAATTATCAGTGTGTTTCTCTGGATGGGTCCACTGCACTCTGGGATGTAGCTGCCTCTGTAACTGTAACCATTCAGTGATTCACTTCCAATTGTCCGTGTGTTTCTCTGGGTGGTTCTACTGCACTCTGGGGTGTAGCTGTCTCTGTCACTGTGACCATTCAGTGATTCAGTTCCAATTGTCAATGATTTCTCTGGGTGGGTCCACTGTACTCTGGCATGTATCTGCCACTGTAACTGAGACCATTCAGTGATTTAGTTCCAATTGTCAGTGTGTTTCTCTCGGTGAATCTTGTGTTTAGCAGCCTCTGTAACTGTCTCCATTCAGTGTTTCAGTTCCAATTGTCAGTATGTTTCTCTGGGTGGTTACACTGCACTCTGCGGTATAGCTGCCTTTGTAACTGTGACCATTCAGTGATTCAGTTCCAATTCTCGGTGTTTTTCTCTGGGTGTGTCCACGGCACTCTGGGGTGTAGCTGCCTATGTAACTGTGACCATTCAGTGATTCAGTTCCAATTGTCAGTGTGTTTCTCTCGGAGGTTCTACTGCACTCTGGGGTGTAGCGGCCACTGGAACTGTGACCATTCAATGATTCAGTTCCAATTGTAAGTATGTTTCTCTCCGTCATTCTACTTCACTCTGGGGTTTAGCTGCCTCTGTAACTGTCTCCATTCAGTGATTCAGTTCCAAATGTCAGTGTGTTTCTCTGGGTATTTCCACTGCACTCTGGGATGTAGCTACCTCTGTAACTGTGACCATTCAGTGATTCAGTTCCAATTGTCAGTGTTTTTCTCTGGTTGTGTCCACTGCACTCTGGGGTGTAGCTGCCTCTGTAACTGTGACCATTCAGTGATTCAGTTCCAATTGTCAGTGTGTTTCTCTGGGTGGTTCCACTGCACTCTGGGGTGTAGCTGTCTCTTTAACTCTGACCATTCAGTGATTCAGTTCCAATTGTCAGCGTGTTTCTCTCGGTGGTTATACTGCACTCCGGGGTGTAGCAGCCACTGTAACTGTGACCATTCAGTGATTCAGTTCCAATTGTCAGTGTGTTTCTCTCTGTGGTTCCACTGCTCTCTGGAATGTAGCTGCCTCTGTAACTGTGACCATTCAGTGATTCAGTTCCAATTGTCAGTGTGTTTCTCTGTGTGGTTAAACTGCACTCTGGGGTGTAGCTGCCTCTGTTACTCAGACCATTCAGTGATTCAGTTCCAATTGTCAGTGTGTTTCTCTCGGTGGTTCTACTGCACTCTGGGGTGTAGCTGGCACTGTAACTGTGACCATTCAGTGATTCAGTTCCAATTGTCAGTGCGTTTCTCTCGGCGTATCTACTGCACTCTGTGGTTTAGCTGCCTCTGTAACTGTCTCAATTCAGTGATTCAGTTGCTATGGTCAGTGTGTTTCTCTGGGTGGTTCCACCGCACTGTGCGATATAGCTGCCTTTGTAACTGTGACCATTCAGTGAATCAGTTCCAATTGTCAGTGTGTTTCTCTGGGTGGGTCCAATGCACTCTGGTGTGTCGCTGCCTCTGTAACTGTGACCATTCAGTTATTCAGTTCCAATTGTCACTGTGTTTCTCTGGGTGGGTCCACAGCACTCTGGGGTGTAGCTGCCTCTGTAACTGTGACCATTCAGTGATTCAGTTCCAATTGTCCGTGTGTTTCTCTTGGTGGTTGCACTGCACTCTGGGATGTAGCTGTCTCTGTAACTGTGACCGTACAGTGATTCACTTCCAATTGTCAATGTGTTTCTCTGGGTGGGTCCACTGCACTCTGGGATGTAGCTGCCACTGAAACTGTGACCATTCAGTGATTCAGTTCCAATTGTCAGTGTGTTTCTCTGGTTGGGTCCACTGCACTCTGGGGTGTAGCTGCCTCTGTAACTGTGACCATTCAGTGATTCAGTTCCAATTTTCAGTGTGTTTCTCTCGGTGATTCTACTGCACTCTGGGATGTAGCTGCCTCTGTAACTGTCTCCATTAAGTGGTTCAGTTCTATTATCAGAGTATTTTTCTGGATGGTTCCACGACACTCTGCGGTATAGCTGCCTCTGTAACTGTAACCATTCAGTGATACAGTTCCAATTCTCAGTGTGTTTCTCTGGGTGGGTTCACAGCACTCTGGGGTGGAGCTGCCTCTGTAACTGTGACCATTCAGTGATTCAATTGCTATTGTCAGTGTGTTTCTCTGGGTGGTTCCACCGCACTGTGCGATATAGCTGCCTTTGTAACTGTGACCATTCAGTGAATCAGTTCCAATTGTCAGTGTGTTTCTCTCGGAGGTTCTACTGCACTCTGGGGTGTCGCTGCCACTGGAACTGTGACCATTCAATGATTCAGTTCCAATTGTAAGTGTGTTTCTCTCCGTCATTCTACTTCACTCTGGGGTTCAGCTGCCTCTGAAACTGTCTCCATTCAGTGATTCAGTTCCAATTGTCAGTGTGTTTCTCTTGGTGTTTCCACTGCACTCTAGGATGTAGCTGCCTCTGTAACTGTGAACATACAGTTATTCAGTTCCAATTGTCAGTGTGTTTCTCTTGGTGGTTGCACTGCACTCTGGGATGTAGCTGCCACTGTAACTGTGACCATTCAGTGATTCAGTTCCAATTGTCAGTGTGTTTCTCTGGTTGGGTCCACTGCACTCTGGGGTGTAGCTGCCTCTGTAACTCTGCCATTCAGTGATTCAGTTCCAATTGTCAGTGTGTTTCTGTCGATGATTCTACTACACCCTGGGATGTCGCTGCCTCTGTAACTGTCTCCATTAAGTGATCCAGTTGCTATTATCAGTGTATTTTTCTGGGTGGTTCCACTACAATCAGCGGTATAGCTGCCTCTGTAACTGTAACCATTCAGTGATTCTGTTCCAGTTGTCAGTGTGTTTCTATCGGAGGTTCTACTGCACTCTGGGGTATCGCTGCCACTGGAACTGTGACCATTCAATGATTCAGTTCCAATTTTAAGTGTGTTTCTCTCCGTCATTCTACTTCACTCTGGGGTTTAGCTGCCTCTGTAACTGTCTCCATTCAGTGATTCAGTTCCAATTGTCAGTGTGTTTCTCTGGGTGTTTCCACTGCACTCTCGGATGTAGCTACCTCTGTAACTGTGACCATTCAGTGATTCAGTTCCAATTGTCAGTGTTTTTCTCTGGGTGTGTCCACTGCAATCTGGGGTGTAGCTGCCTCTGTAACTGTGACCATTCAGTGATTCAGTTCCAATTGTCAGTGTGTTTCTCTTGGTGGTTCCACTGCACTCTGGATTGTAGCTGTCTCTGTAACTGTGACCATTCAGTGATTCTGTTCCAGTTGTCAGTTTGTTTCTCTAGGTGGTTCCACTGCACTCTGGGGCGTCGCTGCCTCTGTAACTGTCTCCATTCAGTGATTCAGTTCCAATTGTCAGTGTGTTTCTCTCTGTGGTTATACTGCACTCTGTGGTGTAGCTGCCACTGTAACTGTGACCATTCAGTGATTCAGTTCCAATTGTCAGTGTGTTTCTCTCGGTGATTCTACTGCACTCTGAGGTGTAGGTGCCTCTGTAACTGTGTCCATTCAGTGATCCAGTTCCAGTTGTCAGTGTGTTTCTCTAGGTGGTTCCAATGCACTCTGGGGCGTCGCTGCCTCTGTAACTGTCTCCATTCAGTGATTCAGTTCCAAAAGTCAGTGTGTTTCTCTGGGTGGGTCCACTGCACTCTGGGATGTAGCTGCCACTGTAACTGTGACCATTCATTGATTCAGTTCCAATTGTCAGTGATTTTCTCTGTGTGGTTCCACTGCACTCTGGGGTGTAGCTGTCCCTTTAAATCTGACCATTCAGTGGTTCAGTTCCACTTGTCAGTGTGTTTCTCTCGGTGGTTATACTGCACTCTGGGGTGTAGCTGCCTCTGTAACTTTGACCATTCAGTGATTCACTTCCAATTGTCCGTGTGTTTCTCTGGGTGGTTCCACTGCACTCTGGGGTGTAGCTGTCTCTGTAACTGTGACCATTCAGTGATTCAGTTCCAATTGTCAATGTGTTTCTCTGGCTGGTTCCACTGCACTATGGGGTGTAGGTTCCTCTGTAACTGTGACCATTCAGTGATTCAGTTCCAATTGTCAGTATGTTTCTCTGTGTGGTTCCACTGCACCCTGGGATGTAGCTGCCTCTGTAACTGTGACCACTCAGTGATTCAGTTCCAATTGTCAGTGTGTTTCTCTGAGTGGGTCCACTGCACTCTGGTGTGTGGCTGCCTCTGTAACTGTGACCATTCAGTGATTCAGTTCCAATTGTCAGTGTGTTTCTCTCGGAGGATGCACTGTACTCTGGGGTGTATCTGCCTCTGTAACTGTGACCATTCAGTGATTCACTTCCAATTGTCAGTGTGTTTCTCTCGGTGGTTCTACTGCACTCTGGGGTGTAGCTGCCACTGTAACTGTGACCATTCAATGATTCAGTTCCTCTTGTAAGTTTGTTTCTCTCCGTCATTCTACTTCACTCTGGGTTTAGCTGCCTCTGTAACTGTCTCCATTCAGTGATTCAGTTCCAATTGTCAGTGTGTTTCTCTGGGTGTTTTCACTGCACTCTGGGATGTATCTACCTCTGTAATGTGACCATTCAGTTCCAATTGTCAGTGTGTTTATCTGGGTTGTTCCACTTCACTCTGGATGTAGCTGCCTCTGTAACTGTGACCATTCAGTGATTCAGTTCCAATTGTCAGTGTGTTTCTCTGTGTGGTTCCACTGCTCGCTGGTATGTAGCTGCCTCTGTAACTGTGACCATTCAAGTGATACAGTTCCAATTGTCAGTGTGTTTCTTTGTGTGGTTTAACTGCACTCTGGGGTGCAGCTGCTTCTGTTACTCTGACCATTCAGTGATTCAGTTGCAATTGTCAGTGTGTTTTTCTAGTTGGTTCCACTGCACTCGGCGGTGCAGGTGCCTCTGTAACTGTGACCATTCAGTGATTCAGTTCCAATTGTCAGTGTGTATCTCTGGGTGGATCCACTGCACTCTGGGATGTAGCTGTCTCTATAACTGTGACCATTCAGTGATTCATTCACAATTGTCAGTGTGTTTCTCTGGGTGGGTCCACTGCACTCTGGGGTGTAGCTGCCTCTGTAACTGTGACCATTCAGTGATTCAGTTCCAATTGTCCGTGTGTTTCTCCGGGTGGTTCCACTGCACTCTGGAGTGTAGCTGTCTCTGTAACTGTGACCATTCATTGATTCAGTTCCAATTGTCAATGTGCTTCTCTGGGTGGTACCACTGCACTCTGGGGCGTCGCTGCCTCTGAAACTGTCTCCATTCAGTGATTCAGTTCCAATTGTCAGCGTGTTTCTCTTGGTGGGTCCACTGCACTCTGGGGTGTAGCTGCCACTGTAACTGTGACCAATCAGTGATTCAGTTCCAATTGTCAGTGTGTTTCTCTCGGTGGTTCCACTGCACTCTGGGGTGTAGCTGCCTCTTTAACTCTGACCATTCAGTGATTCAGTTCCAATTGTCAGTGTGTTTCTCTCTGTGGTTCCACTGCACCCTGGGATGTAGCTGCCTCTTTAACTGTGACCACTCAATGATTCAGTTCCAATTATCAGTGTGTTTCTCTGGGTGGGTCCACTGCACTCTGGTGTGTGGCTGCCTCTGTAACTGTGACCATTCAGTGATTCAGTTCCAATTGTCAGTGTGTTTCTCTGTGTGGTTCCACTGCACCCTAGGATGTAGCTGCCTCTGTAAATGTGAACATTCAGTGATTCGGTTCCAATTGTCAGTGCGTTTCTCTGGGTGGTTCCAATGCACTGTGGGTTGCAGCTCCCTCTGTAACTGTGACCATTCAGTGATTCAGTTCCCATTATCAGTTTGTTTCTCTGAGTGGTTCCACTGCACTCTGGGGCGTAGCTGCCTCTGTAACTGTGTCCATTCAGTGACTCAGTTCCAATTGTCAGTGTGTTTCTCTGTGTGATTCCACTGCACTCTGGGGTGCAACTGCCTCTGTAACTGTGACCATTCAGTGATTCAGTTCCAATTGCCAGTGTGTTTCTCTGTGTGGTTCCACTGCACTCTGGGGTGCAACTGCCTCTGTCACTGTAACCATTCCGTTCTTTAATTAAAGTAGTTTCTATTTGAGCATATGTAGCAAATTTCAATGTCTCCAAAATGTGGAACTATTTAAGCGCAAAGTATGTGATCCCATATCTAAATCTGATTCAGCCCTTCAAACTACGAAAACATTTAGAATCATTGGAACCTCAGAAAACTCAGAGGCTGCAGCAGCAACAAATCCATCACCTCAGAGAGCCGCATTAAAACATAGTCAGCTGTGAAAACTATTACCCCGTCTCTAACTGACACCGGTCGTACATCTGATACACACACTTCAACTGGGAGAGAGGTGTGGTGAGATGTGGAGGAAGGGAGAACTGGTCTGTGAGATGTGCTGATGGAAGATAGGCTGAGAGAGAAATAGTGTGGGAGGAGATAGAATGGGACAGAAGTTGGGTGGAGAAATAAAGGATAAAACGAGAGAAGGAGGAGGATTGTCTGAGAGCAAGTGAAGCAGAGAGTGGAGACCGAGCGGGTGAGTGGATGAGGGAGGCAGATTGTGTGAGAAGGATTCTGTATAAAATACTAACATAACCTTAGACATCAGTACAGGAGAGAGCGACTGAGTGACTGAAGGAGTGGAAGAGGGAAAGATTGTGAGAGAAAGTGTGAGAGAGGGAAAGAGTGTGGGATAAAGTGTGAGAGGGGGAAAGGGTGTGAGAGAAAGTGTGAGAGAGGGAGAGAGTGTGAGAGAAAGTGTGAGAGGGTTAAAGAGTGTGAGAGAACGTGTCAGTGAGGGAGTTGTGTGAGAGGGAGGGAGGCATGAGGGGAGAGTGACATAGGGATTGAGCGAGTGTGAGAGAGAGACGGAATGTGAGAGAAAGTGTCTAAGTGAGGTATGAGCGAGAGAGGGAGGGAGTGTGAGAGAGGGAGGGAGTGTGAGAGGGAAAGGGAGAGAGAGGGAGAGAGTGTGAGAGAGTGTATGGGTTGGAAGGAATTTGAGAGAGGGATAGTGTGAGAGAGTGTGAGAGAGGGAGAGAGTGGGAGAGAGGGAGAGAATGCAAGGGAGAGATAGTGTGAGGGAATTCTTGGCGATATGGGGAACTGGGTATCATGTGGGAAACACAATTTGGATTAATACATTTGCTGAATAAACAAACTTGTTCCTAAATTATAAAATCAGATCCTGGATGAAGTAAATGTCCTTCATGCAGTATTGCACCATTTAAGTGGTGAATCACTGACAGAGTGTGATAGGTCAGTTATTGTGCAGAGCTGGAATAGAACTTGTCTTTCCCCAGTGAGAGGCCAGAAAGCAAACACGTGGCACAGCCGCTTTTAAATATAATTGTAAAGCAACCTGAAAAAAGATAGACCTCCCTCTAATCATTAAATGTGCGTCTGCTTTTATTGGGAGCAACACAGATGTTTTCAATATTAAAAGCACAGACAGCGCCCAGGGTCAGACAGATTGGAACTTACAATGAAGTTGATGCTGTGACGTAAGCAGTGAGCTAAAGCGGACGTTGAGTTCACACATGGACACAGTGAATAGAAAGGATTACAGTGAGAATACTCGCGGTGATGGGGAACTTGGAGGGAACCTGCAGGTGTTGGTCCACATCATCTCACAGCCAGACCACATCCAAAGCCTTTAAAGTGCGTGAAGTCCGGAAGGAGGACATTCATTCCTGGGGCTGGTTTAGCACACTGGGATAAATCGATGTCTTTTAAAGCAGACCAAGGCAGGCCAGCAGCACAGTTCAATTCCCGTACCAGCCTCCCCTTGCAGGCGCCGGAATGTGGCGACGAGGGGCTTTACACAGTAACTTCATTTGAAGCCTCCTTGTGACAATAAGCGATTTTCATTTCATTTCATTCCGTTTGACCTCAGCGGCTCTATAGATGAGCAGATCATTCAATCCTACTGGAGCGCCCTTTCCCTGGAGACATACATTTGATTTCTGTCACTCCTACCATTCCCTGTGAAATCACTGTTGTATCTGTCGGCACCAGTGTCCCAGGCCGTGCAGACCAGATCAGAACCACTCGCTGTGTGAATCGTTTAGAAGCAGTTTTCCCTGCGGGATGATTGGATAGGCTGGGGCTGGGTTATTGGGAATAAAAGACGATGATGTGAGATTCGTTCCACACATTTAAGATGATAAAATTTTGGATAATCTGGATGTAAATGAACTGTTTCCATGAACAATATAAATATCTGTTGGAAAGATGTAACTGAAATATATGATCATGCAACGACATTCAGCAGCGAGTAATGCAGAGCCGGAACTGATAACAAATGGCAACATGGGGAGACTACACGCTCACTCACACCTCCTCCACCATTCAATTTAATCACTGCTCAGCTTCTGCCTCGATGTCATTTCCCACTTGTTCCTCAGGTCCTTTCATTGCCTCATTTTCTGTCAGAATAATGGAGGCAGACACCCAAAGCCACATTTCAAACCGAGTTGGACATTTACGGCCATAAGACCATAAGACACAGGAGCTGAACTTGGTCAATAGGCCCAGCGAGCCTGCTCCGCCATTCAATCATGGCTGATATGTTTCTCATCCTCATTCTCCTACCGTAACACCTTCTCCCCATAACCCCATATCTCCTTATTAACCAAGATCCTATCTGTCTCTGTCTTAAAGACACTCTGTGATTTGGCCTCCACAGCCTTCGGCAGCAAGGAGTTCCACAGATTCACTGCCTCCTGGCTGAATGAATTCCTCCACATCTCTGTTTTAAAGCATCGTCCCGTTAGTCTGAGATGGTGTCCTCTGGTTCTAGTTTTTCCTGTAAGTGGAAACACCCTCCCCACATCCACTCTATCCAGGACTCCTGTAAGTTTCAATAAGATTCCCCCTCATCCTTCTGAACTCCAACGAGTACAGACCCAGTGTCCTCAACCATTCCTCATACGACAAGCTCTTCATTCCAGGGACAGTTCTTGTGAACCTCCTCTGGACCCTTTCCAAGGGAAGCATATTCTTCTTCAGATACGGGGCCCAAAACTACTCGCAATACTCCAAATGGGGTCTAACCAGAGCCTTATACATCCTCAGAAGTGCATTCCTGGTCTTGTATTCTAGCCCTCTCGACATGAATGCTAACATTTCAATTGCCTTCCGAACTGCCGACTGAACCTGCACGTTAACCGTAAGAGAATCGTGAACAAGGCCTCCCAAGTCCCTTTGTGCTTCTGATTTCCGAAGCATTTCCCCATTTAAAGAATAGTCGCTGCCTCCATTCCTCCTTCTAAAGTGCATAACCTCACACTTTTCCACATTGTATTCCATCTGTCACTTCTTTGCACAATCTCCCAGCCTCTGAGTCCTTCTGAAGCCTCCACACCACCACCCCCCCCCCCCCCCCACACCCCGCATCCTCAATACTACCTGTCCCTCTACAGATCTTTGCATCATCGGCAAACTCTACACCAGTGCCTTCGATTCCTTCTTCCAGATCATTAATGTATATTGTGGGAAGTTGTGGTCCCAGCACAGACCCCAGAGGCACACGACTAGACACCGGCTGCCATCCTGAAAAATACCCCTTTATCCCCACTCTCTGCCTTCTGCCAGTCAGCCAATTCTTTTTCCATCCCAGGATCTTACCCTGAACACCATGGGCTCTTAACCAATTTAACAGTCTGTAATGCGGCACTATGTCAAAGGACCTCTGGAAATCTAAATAAATCACGTCCACTGGTTCTCCCTTGTCTAACTTCCTTGTTACTTCCTCAAAGAGAACTCTAACAGATTTGTCAGACATGACCTCCCCTTGACGAAGCCGTGCTGACTCAGTCCTATTTTACCATGCACTTCCAAGTACTCCGCAATCTCATCTTTAATAATGGATCTAAAATCTTACCAATGACCGAAGTCAGGCTAACCGGCCTATAATTTCCCATCTTCTGCCTCCCTCCCTTCTTAAACAGCGGTGCTACATTAGCCACTTTCCAGTCCTCTGGGACCCTTTCTGCCTCCAGTGATTCCTGGAAGACTCCCGCCACTGCCTCCACAATCTCCTCAGCTATCTCTTTTAGAACCCTGGGATGTAGTCCATCCGTCCAGGTCATTCATCCACCTTCAGACCTTTCAGTTTCCGCAGAACCTTCTCCTTAGTGATGGCCACGGCACTCACCTCTGCCCCCTGGTTCTCCTGGAGCTCTGACATCCCACTGGTCTCTTCCACCGTGAAGACTGATGCAAAGTAACTGTACAGTTCGCCTGCCATTTCTTTGTTGCCTATTATTACTTCCCCAATAACATTTTACAGGAGCCCAATGTATTTTCTTGTCTCTCTCTTACCTTTTATATATTGAAAAAAACATCTTTCTATCTTCTTTTCCATTACTAACTAACTTGCACTCAAATTCCATCTCCTCCTCCTTTATTGCTTTTTCATTGTCCTCTGCTCGCTGTTAAAGGCTTCCCAATCTTCTGGCATCCCACTATTTCGCGCCACATTGTATGTTTTTTATTTTGCTTTACTGCTGTCCATGGGTGCGCTGCCGGCGGAATTGGAGGATGCTGCCGAGGGAGAATCCCATTGATTGAGATTGTGAGCTGAACAAATGCATTTTTAATTGATGCTACTACTGTTGTGTGGTCAGGAAATACAGATTCTATTCCACTGAATAACAATCTCAATTTGATTATTGTCTGAACAGTAATTAGAAACCGCCTGTGATTATTGCAATGAACAACCCTTTGACAATCACAGTGAAAGATGCAATGAAATGTTTTTCGATATTTGCTGTGTTTAATGGACTGAAAGCTAATTTGGTATTTTCTCACAATGTTGCACAAATAACAATTAGTTGTGTAATGCTTGTTGGACTTTAACATAATGAGCTGTTCAGTGATTTAATTCAACCTCGCAATGAATGAATGAGATAATTGTTTATTGGACCAAACAATCAATTCAAGTTCACTCTGATTATTGGGATGAACGATGTTAACATGTGATTAATCTTCACAGAAAAAAATTAAATAATTCAAGTAAAAAGCACCAGACCAGTACGAACTTCACCAGTTTAAAGACATTTAATGTTGGGACTCTGGCAATCATTGGTTAAAATATCTGAGCCATTTTAACAGATAGTTCTTCCATATTCGCTTTGATTATTGGGTGTAATGATTAAAAGTTAGTTACTTTAACTCTTGGACTGATGGAGAATTTGCTCTTCACTTTTATACGAAATCCAAGCAGCAGAAAAAGTGTTGTCCCTCAGGGCAATCTCAAGAAAAGGACATTTGAAAAGGGATCTGCTGCAGTGACTGATGTCTCCAAATCCCGCAGCCCACTCACCCCTCTCTGGGGTTGGGTGATATCGGGGAGGGGGTGATATCATGTGTGGGAGTGCTATCTGGGAGTGGATGATATCGGGGAGCGGGTGATATCGGGGAGCGGGTGATATCGGGGAGTGGATGATATCGGGGAGGGGGTGATATCAGGGTGGGGTTGATATCGGGGAGGGGGTGATATCGGGGAGGGGCTGATATCGGGGTGGGGGTGATATCGGGGAGGGGTTGATATCCGGGAGGGGGTGTGATATCGGGGAGGGGGTGATTTCGGGGAGGGGGTGATATCAGGGCGGGGGTGATATCGGGGAGCGGGTGATGTCGGAGTGTGGGTGATATTGTGGCGGGTCTGATATCGGGGCGGGGTGATATCGGGGAGGGGGTGATACCGGGGGAGTGTGTGCTATCCGGGGTGGGGGAGGGGCAGTGCTGTGGTGTCTATTGAGACACAACAATCCCGACGACCCGCAATGGGGCCAATGGGCAGCAGAAGCCGCCACTGCGCCTGTGCCACACTTATCCCAGCATCCTCTGCGTGCCGGCGGCGGCCATCTTGTGTTGCCAGGGGAGTCTCCCGCGAGCCATCTTGTGTTGCCAGAGGAGACGATGCCAGTCAGTGGGTGGCCCGCGCACTGCCTGCTGGGAGAGCACATGCGCACGGACAGCTCTGAGTGAACCCTCCATTGTCTGAAGCATTATTACTGCCATAAGACCCAGAGTCCTCAACCGTTCCTCATACAACAAGCCCTCCTCTGCCTCCAGACTCCGGCTTCACTCTCGGTGAACACGGATTCCTCAAACACCCATTCCCCTTTCCTTGGAGGGACAGTGGCCTCTGTCAGGGGGGGGGGGGACAGCGGCCTCTAGCGGTGGGGGGACAGCGGCCTCTGGCGGCAGGGAGGTGGGACAGCGGCCTCTGGCGGCGGGGTGGGCAGCGGCCTCCGGCGGCAGGGGGACAGCGGACTCTGGCGGCGGGGTGGACAGCGGCCTCTGGCGGCGGGGGGTGAGCGGCCTCTGGTGGCGGGGGAACAGTGGCCTCTGGCGGCGGGGGGACAGCGCCCTCTGGCGGCGGGGGGACAGCGGCCTCTGGCGGCGGGCGTACAGCGCCCTCTGGCGGCGCGGGGACAGCGGCCTCTGGCGGCGGGGGATCAGCGGTCACTGGCGTCGGGAGGGGGACAGCGGTCTCTGGCGGCGGGAGGGGGACAGCGGCTTCTGGCAGTAGGGAGGGGGGACAGCAGCTGTCCCATGTCTCTGTCTGTGTCTCTGTCTCTCTGCCTGTGTTTCTGACAGTGTCTCTCTCTGTGTCTCTCTCTGTGTCTGTGTCTCTGTATGTGTCTGTGTCTCTGTCTGTATCCCTATCTGTGTCTGTGTCTCTGTCTGTATCCCTGTCTGTGTCTCTGTCTGTGTCTGTATCCCTGTCTGTGTCTGTGTCTGTGTCTGTATCTCTGTCTGTGTCTGTGTCTCTGTCTGTGTCTGTGTCTCTGTCTGCATCTCTGTCTGCGTCTCTGTCTGCGTCTCAGTCTGTGTCTCTGTCTGTGTCTCTGTCTGTGTCTCTGTCTGTGTCTGTGTCTGTGTCTCTGTCTCTGTCTGTTTCTCTGTGTCAGTATCTGTCTGTGTTTCTGTCTGTGGCTCTATCTGTGTCTATGTCTCTGTCTGTGTCTGTGTCTCAGTCTATGTCTCTGTCTGTATCTCTGTGTCTGTCTCTGTCTGTCTCTGTATCTCAGTCTGTCTCTCTGTCTCTGTTTGTGTCTCTGTCTGTGTCTCTGTGTCTTTCAATGTCTGTCTATGTGTCTCTGTCTCTGTCTTTGTCTGTGTCTGTGTCTATGTCTGTCTCTGTGTCTCAGTCTGTTTCTCTGTCTGTGTCTGTGACTGTCTGTGTCTGTGACTGTCTCTGTCTGTGTCTCTGACTCTGTATCTGTCTGTGTCTGTGTCCCTGTCTCTGTCTGTGTTTCTGTGCCTCTGTCTCTGTCTGTGTCTGTGTCTGTGTCTCTGCCTCTGCCTCTGTCTCTGTCTGTGACTCTGACTCTGTCTCTGTCTGTATCTCTGTCTGGGTCTGTGTCTCTGTCTGTGTCCCTGTGTCTCTGTCTGTGTCTCTGTCTGTGTCTCTCTGTCTGTGTCTCTGTCTGTGTCTCTCTCTCTGTCTATGTCTCTGTATGTGTCTGTGTCTCTGTGTCTGTCTCTGTCTGTGTTTCTGTCTGTGTCTCTGTCTCTGCCTGTGTCTGACTCTGTCTGTGTTGCTGTCTGTGTCTCTATCTGTGTCTGGTTCTCTGTGTCTGTCTCGGTCTGTGTTTACGTCTGTGTCTCTATCTGTGTCTATGTCTCTGCCTGTGTCTCTGAGTCTGTCTCTGTCTGTCTCTGTGTTTAAGTCTGTGTCTCTGTCCGTCTCTGTGTCTCAGTCTGTGTCTCTATCTGTGTCTCAGTCTCTGTCTGTGTCTCTGTGTCTGTCTCTGTGTCTCAGTCTGTGTCTGTGTCTGTGTGTCGGTCTGTCTCTGTGTCTCAGTCTGTGTCTCTGTCTGCGTCTCTCTCTCAGTCTGTGTCTCTATCTGTGTCTATGTCTCTGTCTGTGTCTGTGTCTCAGTCTGTGTCTGTGATTCTGTATGTGTCTCTGTCTGTGTCGATGTCTCAGTCTGTGCCTCAGTCTGTGTCGCTATGTTTGTGTCTGTGTCTGTGTCTCTGTGTCTGTCTGTGCCTGTGTCTACGTCTCTTTCTGTATCTATGCTCTGTCTGTGTCTCTGTCACTGTGTCTGTGTCTGTCTCTGTCTGTGTTTCTGTCTGTGTCTCTGTCTCTGTCTGTGCCTGTGTCCGACTCTGTCTGTGTTGCTGTCTTTGTCTCTATCTGTTTCTCTGTGTCTGTCTCTGTCTGTGTTTCCGTCTGTGTCTCTATCTGTGTCTATGCCTCTGTCTGTGTCTCTGTGTCTGTCTCTGTCTGTCTCTCTGTCTCAGTCTGTGTCTGTGTCTCTGTGTCTCCGTCTGTGTCTCTATCTGTGCCTCTTTCTCTGTCTGTGTCTCTGTATCTCTGTCTGTGTCTCTGTCTGTATATCTCTCTCTGTGTCTGTGTCCCTGTTGTGGCTGTGTCTGTGTCTGTCTCTGTATCTCTGTCTGTGTCTCTGTCTGTGTCACTGCATCTGTCTCTGTGTCTCTGTCTGTTTCTGTCTCTGTCTCCGTCTGTGTCTATGTCTGTATCTGTGTGTCTGTCTCTCTGTGTCTCTGTCTGTGTCTCTTTCTCTGTCTGTGTCTCTGTATCTCTGTCTGTGCCTCTGTGTGTATCTCTCTCTGTGTGTCTGTGTCCCTGTTGTGGCTGTGTCTGTGTCTCTATCTGTGTCTCTATCTGTGTCTCTGTCTGTGTCTCTATCTGTGTCTCTATCTGTGTCTCTATCTGTGTCTCTGTCTGTGTCTCTGTCTGTGGCTGTGTCTCTGTCTCTGTGTGAGTTAGTGTTTCTGCCTGTGTCTCTGTCTGTGTCGCTCTGTACCTCTGTCTGTGTCTCTATGTCTGTCTGTGTCTCAGTCTCTGTCTCTGTCTGGGGCACATTCTGCTGCACAGACCGGGTTTAAGTGTGAGGCACACACCTAGCTTATCGGCAATGGGGAGAGGCACACACACCCAGCTGATCGGCCATGGTGGAGGCACATACGCAGCTGATCGGCCATGGTGGAGGCACATACGCAGCTGATCGGCAATGGGGGGGAAGTACGCACCCTGCTGATCGGTAATTGGGGGAAGCAAGAAAAAAGAACAAAGAACAAAGAAATGTACAGCACAGGAACAGGCCCTTCGGCCCTCCAAGCCCGTGCCGACCATGCTGCCCGACTAAACTACAATCTTCTACACTTCCTGGGTCCCTATCCTTCTATTCCCATCCTATTCATATATTTGTCAGGATGCCCCTTAATTGTCCCTATCGTCCCTGCTTCCACAACCTCCTCCGGTAGTGAGTTCCAGGCACCCACTACCCTCTGCGTAAAAAACTTGCCTCGTACATCTACTCTAAACCTTGCCCCTCTCACCTTAAACCTATGCCCCCTAGTAATTGACCCCTCTACCCTGGGGAAAAGCCTCTGACTATCCACTCTGTCTATGCCCCTCATAATTTTGTATACCTCTATCAGGTCGCCCCTCAACCTTCTTCGTTCCAGTGAGAACAAACCGAGTTTATTCAATCGCTCCTCATAGCTTATGCCCTCCATACCAGGCAACATTCTGGTAAATCTCTTCTGCACCCTCTCTAAAGACTCCACATTCTTCTGGTAGTGTGGCGACCAGAATTGAACACTATACTCCAAGTGTGGCCTAACTAAGGTTCTATACAGCTGCAACATGACTTGCCAATTCTTATACTCAATGCCCCGGCCAATGAAGGCAAGCATGCCGTATGCCTTCTTGATTACCTTCTACGCCTGTGTTGCCCCTTTCTATGACCTGTGGACCTGTGCTCCTAGATCTCTTTGACTTTCAATACTCTTGAGAGGTCTACCATTCACTGTATATTCCCTACCTGCATTAGACCTTCCAAAATGCATTACCTCACATTTGTCCGAATTAAACTCCATCTGCCATCTCTCCGCCCAAGTCTCCAGACAATCTAAATCCTGCTGTATCCTCCGACAGTCCTCATCGCTATCCGCAATTCCACCAACCTTTGTGTCGTCTGCAAACTTACTAATCAGACCAGTTACATTTTCCTCCAAATCATTTATATATACTACAGAGAGCAAAGGTTCCAGCACTGATCCCTGTGGAACACCACTGGTCACAGCCCTCCAATTAGAAAAGCATCCCTCCATTGCTACTCTCTGCCTGCTATGGCCTAGCCAGTTCTGTATCCACATTGCCAGCTCACCACTGATCCCGTGTGACTTCACCTTTTGTAATAGTCTACCATGAGGGACCTTGTGAAAGGCCTTACTGAAGTCCAGATAGACAACATCTACTGCCCTACCTGCATCAATCATCTTAGTGACCTCCTCGAAAAACTCTATCAAGTTAGTGAGACACGACCTCCCCTTCACAAAACCATGCTGCCTCTCACTAATACGTCCATTTGCTTCCATCTGGGATTAGATCCTGTCTCGAAGAATTCTCTCCAGTAATTTCCCTACCACTGAAGTAAGGCTCACCGGCCTGTAGTTCCCGGGATTATCCTTGCTACCCTTCTTAAACAGAGGAACAACATTGGCTATTCTCCAGTCCTCCGGGACATCCCCTGAAGACAGCGAGGATCCAAAGATTTCTGTCAAGGCCTCAGCAATTTCCTCTCCAGCCTCCTTCAGTATTCTGGGGTAGATCCCATCAGGCCCTGGGGACTTATCTACCTTAATATTTTTTAAGACACCCAACACCTCGTCTTTTTGGATCACAATGTGACCCAGGCTATCTACACCCCCTTCTCCAGACTCAACATCTACCAATTCCTTCTCTTTGGTGAATACTGAGGCAAAGTATTCATTTAGTAACTCGCCCATTTCCTCTGGCTCCACACATAGATTCCATTGTCTATCCTTCAGTGGGCCAACCCTTTCCCTGGCTACCCTCTTGCTTTTTATGTACGTGTAAAAAGCCTTGGGACTTTCCTTAACCCTATTTGCCAATGACTTTTCGTGACCCCTTCTAGCCCTCCTGACTCCTTGCTTAAGTTCCTTCCTCCTTTCCTTATATTCCACGCAGGCTTCGTCTGTTCCCAGACTTTTAGCCCTGACAAATGCCTCCTTTTTCTTTTTGACGAGGCCTACAATATCACTCGTCATCCAAGGTTCCCGAAAATTGCCGTATTTATCTTTCTTCCTCACAGGAACATGCCGGTCCTGTATTCCTTTCAACTGCCACTTGAAAGCCTCCCACATGTCAGATGTTGATTTGCCCTCAAACATCCGCCCACAATCTATGTTCTTCAGTTCCCGCCTACTATTGTTATAATTAGCCTTCCCCCAATTTAGCACATTCATCCTCGGACCACTCTTATCCTTGTCCACCAGTACTTTAAAACTTACTGAATTGTGGTCACTGTTACCGAAATGCTCCCCTACTGAAACATCTACCACCTGGCCGGACTCATTCCCCAATACCAGGTCCAGTACCGCCCCTTCTCTAGTTGGACAGTCTACATATTGTTTTAAGAAGCCCTCCTGGATGCTCCTTACAAACTCCGCCCCGTCTAAGCCCCTGGCACTAAGTGAGTCCCAGTCAATATTGGGGAAGTTGAAGTCACCCATCACCACAACCCTGTTGTTTTTACTCTTTTCCAAAATCTGTCGACCTATCTGCTCCTCTATCTCCCGCTGGCTGTTGGGAGGCCTGTAGTATACCCCCAACATTGTGACTGCACCCTTCTTATTCCTGATCTCTACCCATATAGCCTCACTGCCCTCTGAGGTGTCCTCTCGCAGTACAGCTGTGATATTCTCCAGAACAAGTAGCGCAACTCCCCCGACCCTTTTACATCCCCCTCTATCCCGCCTGAAACATATAAATCCTGGAACGTTTAGCTGCCAATCCTGCCCTTCCCTCAACCAGGTCTCTGTAATGGCAACGACATCATAATTCCAAGTACTAATCCAAGCTCTAAGTTCATCTGCCTTACCCGTAATGCTCCTTGCATTAAAACATATGCACTTCAGGCCACCAGACCCGCTGTGTTCAGCAACTTCTCCCTGTCTGCTCTGCCTCAGAGCCACACTGTCCCTATTCCCTAGTTCTCCCTCAATGATCTCACCTTCTGACCTATTGCTCCCGTGCACACACCCATCTGATCGGCAATGCGGGGAAGCACACACCCAGCTGATCGGGAATGCGGTGAAGCACACACCCAGCTGATCGGCAATGGGGGGAAGGACAGATCCAGCTGATCGGCGATTGTGGGAAGCACGCACCCAGCTAATCGGCAATGGGGGGAAGCACACTCCCAGCTGATCGGCAATGCGGGGAATCACACACCCAGCTGATCGGCAATGCGGGGAAGGACAGACACAGCTGATGGGCCATGGGGGGATTCACACCCACCCACCGACAGTCCCTCCTGGTAATGCAGAATGGTAAATCAGGGTGAGGCTGGCTGTGGATGGTCAGTTTTACCGGCAGTGCGAGGAGAGAGATGTCGTGTCGGTGGGGTTTCCTGTCAGGATTTAATGAATTGCAGAATTGAACTAAAGGGAACTTTCAGCACATTCTTCAACTGCTGCCTGAACTGAGTCTGTGTCACTGCGTAAATGGCAGTGTTTGTGCAGCAACTCAGGAGCTGCAGCATGAAGCCAAATTCCCGAACATAATGATCTAACCATACAGAGTCATACCCCAGCCACCACATCCGGCTCCATATAGAATAAACCATTAACGTTGACCATAACAGGATGAAATTGGCAGAGATAATAAAGAGTAAAATGATGGATTTCCTCCGACTCTCCATCTCTGGGTCTCTGGGACTGTGCCCACTGCTGTGAGCCCGGAGTCTCCTGCGAGCCCTGCTGCTCAGGACAATGTGTCTGACGGTGAGAACATTGAGCAGCAGAATCAGGGCGAATGGAACACACGGGGTTAGAATGTTGTGGAGGAACTCGATTGTTGTCCAGGCCGGAGAGTACAGAACACCGATTGTGGCATCACAAAACCAGAGGTTGTTCGCCAGCCAATACAGACCGGTCAGCATAAACCCCCAGGAAATGTCCTTCAAACAGCTCAGCACAGCCACTGTTCCCAGAACCACAGCCGCCGTTTTCTCGCTGCAATATTTACTTTTCAGCTTCGGGCAACAAATGGCCACAAATCGATCAAAGGTGAAAGCGACGGTGAACCAGACAGAACAGTCAGTGGCTGCATAAAGCAGGACGGCGTGGCTATTACACACGGGGATGTCCCACAGGAAATAAAACTGTTCCCTAAAAACAATGGGAATGTGTCTCAATATCAGGTCGAGAATAACGACCAGTAGATCCCCCACTGCCATGGCCAACAGGTAACAAGTCACACATTTGGACAGCCCACAGTTTCTTCTCTTCAGGATCACAATTGTGATGAGGTTCACTGTGAGGAAGGGACATAAACAATGAAATTATACATCAGCCTGGGAAAGACATCACATGTATGGTCCACGTGGTGTTGAGGAAGTCAAATAAATATGTACAAATACACTCACACACTCACACAGACACTAAAACACACACACACACACACACAGCAAGAAACTCTCACACACACAGGCAGAGACATTAATACACTCACACTCACACAGACACTAACACACACACACACACACACAGCAACACACTCACACACACACAGGCAGAGCCATTAATACACTCACACTCACACAGACACTAATACACACATACACACAAAGAACAAAGAAAAAAGAAATGTACAGCACAGGAACATGCCCTTCGGCCCTCCAAGCCCGCGCCGACCATGCTGCCCGACTAACCTACAATCTTCTACACTTCCGGGGTCCGTATCCCTCTATTCCCATCCTATTCATGTATTTGGCAAGATGCCCCTTAAATGTCACTATCGTCCCTGCTTCCACCACCTGTTCCGATAGCGAGTTCCAGGCACCCACTACCCACTGTGTAAAGAACTTGCCTCGTACATCTACTCTCAACCTTGCCCCTCTCACCTTAAGCCTATGCCCCCTAGTAATTGACCCCTCTACCCTGGGGAAAAGCCTCTGACTATCCACTCTGCCTATGCCCCTCATAATTTTGTAGACCTCTATCAGGTCGCCCCTCAACCTCTGTCGTTCCAGTGAGAACAAACCGAGTTTATTCAACCACTCCTCATAACTAATGCCCTCCATACCAGGCAACATTCTGGGAAATCTCTATTGCACCATCTCTAAAGCCTCCACATCCTTCTGGTAGTGTGGCGACCAGAATTGGACACTATACTCCAAGTGTGGCCTAACTAAGATTCTCTCCAACTGCAACTCACAATGGGACTGTGGTACATTGAGTACTGTGAGGGGAATGGGGCTGTGGTACATTGAATACTGTGAGGGGGACGGGACTGTGGGACATTGAGTGCTGTGAGGGGAATGGGACTGTGGTACATTGAGCACTGTGAGAGGGATGGGACCGTGGTACATTGAATACTGTGAGGGGGATGGGACTGTGATACATTGAGTAACGTGAGGGGAATGGGGCTGTGGTGCATTGAGTACAGTGAGGGGAATGCGGCTGTGGTGCATTGAGTACTGTGAGGGGGCAGGACTCTGGTACATTGAGGTGGATGGGACAGTGGTACATTGAATACTGTGAGGGGGATGGGACTGTGGGACATTGAGTACTGTGAGGGGGTGGGACTGTTGTGCATTGAGTACTGTGTGGGGAATGGGACTGTGGGACATTGTGTACTGTGAGATGGATGACACTGTGGTACATTGAGTACAGTGAGGGGAATGGGACTGTGGGACATTGTGTACGGTGAGGGGAATGAGGCTGTGGTACATTGAGTACTGTGAGGGGAATGGGACTGTGGTACATTGAGTACTGTGAGGGGAATAGGATGTGGTACATTGAGTACCGTGAGGGGGATGGGACTACGTGACATTGAGTACAGTGAGTGGGATGGGACTGTGGTACATTGAGTGGTGTGAGTGGAATGTGACTGTGGGACTTTGAGCACTGTGAGGCGGATGGGACTGTGGTACATTGAGTACTGTGATGGAGATGGGACTGTGATACATTGAGTACAATGTGGGAATGGGACTGTGGTACAATGAGTACTGTGAGGGGGATGAGACTGTGGTACATTGAGTACTGTGAGCGGGACGGGATTGTGGTACATTGTGTACTGTGTGGGGAATAGGTCTGTCGTACATTGAGTACTGTGACCGGGAAGAGACTGTGGTACATTGAGTACTGTGAGGGGGATGGGACTGTGGTACATTGAGAACTGTGAGGGGAATGGGACAGTGGTTCATTGAGTACTGTGAGGGGGATGGGACTGTGGTACATTGAGTACTGTGAGGGGAATGGGACTGTGGTACATTGAGTACTCAGGGGGGGAATGGACTGTGGTACATTGAGTACTGTGAGGGTGATGAGACTGTGGTACATTGAGTACTGTGAGGGGAATGCGGCTGTGGTACATTGAGTACTGTTAGGGAATGGGACTGTGGGACATTGAGCACTGTGAGGGGAATGGAACTGTGGTACATTGAGTACTGTGACGGGAATTGGACTGTGATACATTGAGTGCTGTGAGGGGAATGGAGCTGTGGTACATTGAGTACTGTGAGGGAGATGGGACTGGGGTACATTGAGTACTGTGAGGGGAATGGGACTGTGGTACATTGAGTACTGTGAGGGGGATGGGACTGTGGTACATTGAGTACTGTGAGGGGAATGGGACTGTGGTACATTGAGTACTGTGAGGAGGATGGGGCTGTGGTACATTGAGTACTGTGAGGGGGATGGGGCTGTGCTACATTGAGTACTGTGAGGGAGATGGGACTGTGGTACATTGAGTACTGTGAGGGGGATGGGACTGTGGTACATTGAGCACTGTGAGGGGAATGGGACTGTGGGACAATGAGAACTCTGAGGAGAATTGGAATGTGGTACATTGTGTACTGTGAGGGGAATGGGATTGTGGTACATTGAGTACTGTGAGGGAGATGGGACTGTGCTCCATTAAGTACTGTGAGGGGAATGGGCTTGTGGGACATTGAGTACTGTGAAGGGAATAGGACTGTGGTACATTGAGTACTGTGAGGGAGATGGGACTGTGGTACATTGAGTACTGTGAGGGGAATGGCTCTGTGGGACATTGCGTACTGTGAGGGGGAAGGGACTGTGGTACATTGAGTACTGTGAGGGGAATGGGAGTGTGGTACATTGAGAACTGTGAGGGGAATGGGACTGTGGTACATTGAGTACTGTGAGGGAGATGGGACTGTGGTACATTGAGTACTGTGAGGGGAATGGGACTGTGGGACAATGAGAACTCTGAGGGGAATTGGAATGTGGTACATTGAGTACTGTGAGGGGGTTGGGACTGTGGTATATTGAATACTGTGAGGGGAATGGGACTGTGGTACATTGAGTACTGTGACGGGAATTGGACTGTGGTACATTGAGTACTGTGAGGGGAATGGAGCTGTGGTACATTGAGTACTATGAGGGAGATGGTACTATGGTACATTGAGTACTGCGAGGGGGATGGGGCTGTGCTACATTGATTACTGTGAGGGGAATGGGACTGTGGTACATTGAGTACTGTGAGGGCAATGGGACTGTGGTACATTGAGTACATTGAGGGGGATGGAAATGTGGGACATTGAGTACTGTGAGGGGAATGGGACTGTGGTACATTGAGTACAGTGAGGGGAATGGTACAGTGGTACATTGAGTACTGTGAGGGAGATGGGACTGTGGTACATTGAGTACTGTGAGGGGAATGGGACTGTGGGACAATGAGAACTCTGAGGGGAATTGGAATGTGGTACATTGTGTACTGTGAGGGGAATGTGATTGTGGTACATTGAGTACTGTGAGGGAGATGGGACTCTGCTACATTAAGTACTGTGAGTGGAGTGTGATGTGGTACATTAAGTACTGTGAGGGGAAGAGGCTGTGGTACATTGAGTACTGTGAGGGGGTGGGACTGTGGCACCTTGAGTACTGTGAGGGGGATGGGGCTGTGGTACATTGTGTACTGTGAGGTAGTTGGTCTGTGGTACATTGAGTACTGTGAGGGGGATGGGACTGTGGTACATTGAGTACTGTGAGGGGGATGGGACTGTGGTACATTGAGTACTGAGAGGGAGATGGGACTGTGGTTTCATTGAGTACTGTGAGGGGGATGGGGCTGTGCTACATTGAGTACTGTGAGGGGAATGGTGCTGTGGTACATTGAGTACTGTGAGGGGAATGGGACTGTGGTGCATTGAGCACTGTGAGGGGAATGGGACTGTGGGACATTGAGTACAGTGAGGGGATTGTGACTCTGGTACATTGAGTACTGTGAGGGGAATGGAACTGTGGGACATTGAGTACTGTGAGGGGAATGGGACTGTGGTACATTGAGTATTCTGAGGGGAATGGGAATGTGGTACATTGAGTACTGTGCTGGAAATGGTGCTGTGGTACATTGAGTACTGTGAGGGGAATGGGACTGTTGTACATTGAGTACTGTGAGGGGAATGGGACTGTGGTACATTGAGTACTGTGAGGGAATTGTACTGTGGTACATTGAGTACTGTGAGGGGGTTGGGACTGTGGTATATTGAATACTGTGAAAGGAATGGGACTGTGGTACATTGAGTACTGTGACGGAAATTGGACTGTGGTACATTGAGTACTGTGAGGGGAATGGAACTGTGGTACATTGAATACTGTGAGGGCGATGGGACTGTGGTACATTGAGTACTGTGAGGGGGATGGGACTGTGGTACATTGAGTACTGTGAGGGAGACGGGACTGTGGTACATTGAGTACTGAGAGGGGAATGGGACTGTGGGACAATGAGTACTGTGAGGGGAATTGGACTCTGGTACATTGAGTACTGTGAACGGAATGGGACTGTGGTACATTGAGTGCTGTGAGGGAGATGGGACTGTGGGACATTGAGTACTGTGAGGGGGATGGGGCTGTGCTACATTGAGTACTGTGAGGGGAATGGGACTGTGGTACATTGAGTACTGTGAGGGGAATGGGACTGTGGTACATTGAGTACTGTGAGGGTGATGGAAATGTGGGACATTGAGTACTGTGAGGGAGATGTGACTGTGGTACATTGAGTACTGTGAGGGGAATGGGACTGTGGTACATTGAGTACTGTGAGGGAGATGGGACTGTGGTATATTGATTACTGTGAGGGGGATGGGACTGTGGGACAATGAGAACTCTGAGGGCAATTGGAATGTGGTACATTGAGTACTGTGAGGGGAATGGGATTGTGGTACATTGAGTACTGTGAGGGAGATGGGACTGTGGTACATTGAGTACTGTGAGGGGGATGGGGCTGTGGTACATTGAGTACTGTGAGGGGAATGGGACTGTGGTACATTGAGTAAATTGAGCGGGATGGGACTGTGGTACATTGAGTACTGTGAGGGGAATGGGACTGTGGTACATTGAGTACTGTGAGGGAGATGGGACTGTGGTACATTGATGACTGTGAGGGGGATGGGACTGTGCTACATTAAGTACTGTGAGGGAGATGGGACTGTGGTTTCATTGAGTACTGTGAGGGGGATGGGGCTGTGCTACATTGAGTACTGTGAGGGGAATGGTGCTGTGGTACATTGAGTACTGTGAGGGGAATGGGACTGTGGTGCATTGAGCACTGTGAGGGGAATGGGACTGTGGGACATTGAGTACAGTGAGGGGATTGTGACTCTGGTACATTGAGTACTGTGAGGGGAATGGAACTGTGGGACATTGAGTACTGTGAGGGGAATGGGACTGTGGTACATTGAGTATTCTGAGGGGAATGGGAATGTGGTACATTGAGTACTGTGCTGGAAATGGTGCTGTGGTACATTGAGTACTGTGAGGGGAATGGGACTGTTGTACATTGAGTACTGTGAGGGGAATGGGACTGTGGTACATTGAGTACTGTGAGGGAATTGTACTGTGGTACATTGAGTACTGTGAGGGGGTTGGGACTGTGGTATATTGAATACTGTGAAAGGAATGGGACTGTGGTACATTGAGTACTGTGACGGAAATTGGACTGTGGTACATTGAGTACTGTGAGGGGAATGGAACTGTGGTACATTGAATACTGTGAGGGCGATGGGACTGTGGTACATTGAGTACTGTGAGGGGGATGGGACTGTGGTACATTGAGTACTGTGAGGGAGACGGGACTGTGGTACATTGAGTACTGAGAGGGGAATGGGACTGTGGGACAATGAGTACTGTGAGGGGAATTGGACTCTGGTACATTGAGTACTGTGAACGGAATGGGACTGTGGTACATTGAGTGCTGTGAGGGAGATGGGACTGTGGGACATTGAGTACTGTGAGGGGGATGGGGCTGTGCTACATTGAGTACTGTGAGGGGAATGGGACTGTGGTACATTGAGTACTGTGAGGGGAATGGGACTGTGGTACATTGAGTACTGTGAGGGTGATGGAAATGTGGGACATTGAGTACTGTGAGGGAGATGGGACTGTGGTACATTGAGTACTGTGAGGGGAATGGGACTGTGGTACATTGAGTACTGTGAGGGAGATGGGACTGTGGTATATTGATTACTGTGAGGGGAATGGGACTGTGGGACAATGAGAACTCTGAGGGGAATTGGAATGTGGTACATTGAGTACTGTGAGGGGAATGGGATTGTGGTACATTGAGTACTGTGAGGGAGATGGGACTGTGGTACATTGAGTACTGTGAGGGGGATGGGGCTGTGGTACATTGAGTACTGTGAGGGGAATGGGACTGTGGTACATTGAGTAAATTGAGCGGGATGGGACTGTGGTACATTGAGTACTGTGAGGGGAATGGGACTGTGGTACATTGAGTACTGTGAGGGAGATGGGACTGTGGTACATTGATGACTGTGAGGGGGATGGGACTGTGCTACATTAAGTACTGTGAGGGGAATGGGACTGTGGGACATTGAGTATTGTGAGGAGGATGGGGCTGTGGTACATTGAGTCCTGTGAGCGGAATGGTGCTGTGGTACATTGCGTACTGTGAGGGGAATAGGACAGTTGGACATTGAGTACTGTGAGGGGAATGGGACTGTGGGACATAAGAACATAAGATCTAGGAGCAGGAGTAGGCCATCTGGCCCCTCGAGCCTGCTCCGCCATTCAATGAGATCATGGCTGATATTTTGTGGACTCAGCTCCACTTTCCGGCCCGAACACCATAACCCTTAATCCCTTTATTCTTCAAAAAACTATCTATCTCTATCTTAAAAACATTCAATGAAGGAGCCTCTACTGCTTCAGTGGGCAAGGAATTCCATAGATTCACAACCCTTTGGGTGAAGAAGTTCCTCCTAAACTCAGTCCTAAATCTACTTCCCCTTATTTTGAGGCTATGCCCCCTAGTTCTGCCTTCACACGCCAGTGGAAACAACCTGCCCGCATCTATCCTATCGATGCCCTTCATAATCTTATATGTTTCTTTAAGATCCCCCCTCATCCTTCTAAATTCCAACGAGTACAGTCCCAGTCTACTCAACCTGTCGTCGTAATCCAACCCCTTCAGCTCTGGGATTAACCCAGTGAATCTCCTCTGCACACCCTCCAGTGCCAGTACGTCCTTTCTCATGTAAGGAGACCAAAACTGAACACAACACCTTATACAATTGCGGCATAACCTCCCTAGTCTTAAACTCCATCCCTCTAGCAATGAAGGACAAAATTCCATTTGCCTTCTTAATCACCTTTTGCACCTGAAAACCAACATTCTGCTACTCATGCACGAGCACACCCTGGTCTCTCTGCACAGCAGCATGTTTTAATATTGTATCATTTAAATAATAGTCCCTTTTGCCGTTATTCTTACCAAAATGGATAACCTCACATTTGTCAACATTGTATTCCATCTGCCAGACTCAAGCCCATTCTCTTAGCCTGTCCAAATCCGTCTGCAGACTTCCAGTATCCTCTGCATTGAGTACTGTGAGGGGAATGGTGCTGTGGTACATTGAGTACTGTGTGGGGAATGGGACTGTGGGACATTGAGTACTGTGAGGGGAATGGGACTGTGGTACATTGAGTACTGTGAGGGGGATGGGACTGTGGGACATTGAGTACAGGGAGGGGAATGTGACTGTGGTATATTGAGTACTGTGAGGGGAATGGGACTGTGGTACATTGAGTACTGTGAGGGGGTTGGGACTGTGGTATATTGAATACTGTGAGGGGAATTGGACTGTGGTACATTGAGTAATGTGACGGGAATTGGACTGTGGTACATTGAGTACTGTGAGGGGAATGGAGCTGTGGTACATTGAGTACTATGAGGGAGATGGTACTATGGTACATTGAGTACTGTGAGGGGGATGGGGCTGTGCTACATTGATTACTGTGAGGGGAATGGGACTGTGGTACATTGAGTACTGTGAGGGCAATGGGACTGTGGTACATTGAGTACATTGAGGGGGATGGAAATGTGGGACATTGAGTACTGTGAGGGAGATGGGACTGTGGTACATTGAGTACAGTGAGGGGAATGGGACTGTGGTACATTGAGTACTGAGAGGGAGATGGGACTGTGGTTTCATTGAGTACTGAGAGGGAGATGGGACTGTGGTTTCATTGAGTACTGTGAGGGGGATGGGGCTGTGCTACATTGAGTACTGTGAGGGGAATGGTGCTGTGGTACATTGAGTACTGTGAGGGGAATGGGACTGTGGTGCATTGAGCACTGTGAGGGGAATGGCACTGTGGGACATTGAGTACAGTGAGGGGATTGTGACTCTGGTACATTGAGTACTGTGAGGGGAATGGAACTGTGGGACATTGAGTACTGTGAGGGGAATGGGACTGTGGTACATTGAGTATTCTGAGGGGAATGGGAATGTGGTACATTGAGTACTGTGCTGGGAATGGTGCTGTGGTACATTGAGTACTGTGAGGGGAATGGGGCTGTGGTACATTGAGTACTGTGAGGGGGTTGGGACTGTGGTACATTGAGTACTGTGAGAGGAATGGGGCTGTGGTACATTGAGTACTGTGAGGGGAATGGGGCTGTGGTACATTGAGTACTGTGAGGGGGGTGGGACTGTGGTACATTGAGTACTGTGAGGGGAATGGGACTGTTGTACATTGAGTACTGTGAGGGGAATGGGACTGTGGTACATTGAGTACTGTGAGGGAATTGTACTGTGGTACATTGAGTACTGTGAGGGGGTTGGGACTGTGGTATATTGAATACTGTGAAAGGAATGGGACTGTGGTACATTGAGTACTGTGACGGAAATTGGACTGTGGTATATTGAGTACTGTGAGGGGAATGGAACTGTGGTACATTGAATACTGTGAGGGCGATGGGACTGTGGTACATTGAGTACTGTGAGGGGGATGGGACTGTGGTACATTGAGTACTGTGAGGGGAATGGGACTGTGGTACATTGAGTACTGTGAGGGAATGTGACTGTGGTACATTGAGTACTGTGAGGTGAATGGGACTGTGGGACAATGAGTACTGTGAGGGGAATTGGACTCTGGTACATTGAGTACTGTGAACGGAATGGGACTGTGGTACATTGAGTGCTGTGAGGGAGATGGGACTGTGGGACATTGAGTACTGTGAGGGGGATGGGGCTGTGCTACATTGAGTACTGTGAGGGGAATGGGACTGTGGTACATTGAGTACTGTGAGGGGAATGGGACTGTGGTACATTGAGTACTGTGAGGGTGATGGAAATGTGGGACATTGAGTACTGTGAGGGAGATGGGACTGTGGTACATTGAGTACTGTGAGGGGAATGGGACTGTGGTACATTGAGTACTGTGAGGGAGATGGGACTGTGGTATATTGATTACTGTGAGGGGAATGGGACTGTGGGACAATGAGAACTCTGAGGGGAATTGGAATGTGGTACATTGAGTACTGTGAGGGGAATGGGATTGTGGCACATTGAGTACTGTGAGGGAGATGGGACTGTGGTACATTGAGTACTGTGAGGGAGATGGGACTGTGGTACATTGATGACTGTGAGGGGGATGGGACTGTGCTACATTAAGTACTGTGAGGGGAATGGGACTGTGGGACATTGAGTATTGTGAGGAGGATGGGGCTGTGGTACATTGAGTCCTGTGAGCGGAATGGTGCTGTGGTACATTGCGTACTGTGAGGGGAATAGGACTGTGGGACATTGAGTACTGTGAGGGGAATGGGACTGTGGGACATAAGAACATAAGAACTAGGAGCAGGAGTAGGCCATCTGGCCCCTCGAGCCTGCTCCGCCATTCAATGAGATCATGGCTGATCTTTTGTGGACTCAGCTCCACTTTCCGGCCCGAACACCATAACCCTTAATCCCTTTATTCTTCAAAAAACTATCTATCTTTATCTTAAAAACATTCAATGAAGGAGCCTCTACTGCTTCAGTGGGCAAGGAATTCCATAGATTCACAACCCTTTGGGTGAAGAAGTTCCTCCTAAACTCAGTCCTAAATCTACTTCCCCTTATTTTGAGGCTATGCCCCCTAGTTCTGCTTTCACACGCCAGTGGAAACAACCTGCCCGCATCTATCCTATCGATTCCCTTCATAATCTTGTATGTTTCTTTAAGATCCCCCCTCATCCTTCTAAATTCCAACGAGTACAGTCCCAGTCTACTCAACATGTCCTCGTAATCCAATCCCTTCAGCTCTGGGATTAACCCAGTGAATCTCCTCTGCACACCCTCCAGTGCCAGTACGTCCTTTCTCATGTAGGGAGACCAAAACTGAACACAACACCTTATACAATTGCAGCATAACCTCCCTAGTCTTAAACTCCATCCCTCTAGCAATGAAGGACAAAATTCCATTTGCCTTCTTAATCACCTTTTGCACCTGAAAACCAACATTCTGCTACTCATGCACGAGCACACCCTGGTCTCTCTGCACAGCAGCATGTTTTAATATTGTATCATTTAAATAATAATGCCTTTTGCCGTTATTCTTACCAAAATGGATAACCTCACATTTGTCAACATTGTATTCCATCTGCCAGACTCAAGCCCATTCTCTTAGCCTGTCCAAATCCGTCTGCAGACTTCCAGTATCCTCTGCATTGAGTACTGTGAGGGGAATGGTGCTGTGGTACATTGAGTACTGTGTGGGGAATGGGACTGTGGGACATTGAGTACTGTGAGGGGGTGGGACTGTGGTACATTGGGTACTGTGAGGGGGATGGGATGTGGTACATGGAGTACTGTGAGGGAGAGAGGCTGTGGTACATTGAGTACTGTGAGGGGGTGTGACTGTGGTACATTGAGTACTGTGGGGGGGATGGGATGTGGTACATCGAGTACTGTGAGGGGAAGGGGCTGTGGTACATTGAGTACTGTGAGGGGGTGGGACTGTGGCACATTGAGTGCTCTGAGGGGAATGGGGCTGTGGTACATTGAGTACTGTGAGGTAGTTGGGACTGTGGTACATTGAGTACTGTGAGCGGGATGGGTCTGTGGTACATTGAGTACTGTGAGGGGGATGGGACTGTGGTACATTGAGTACTGGGAGGGAGATGGGACTGTGGTACATTGAGTACTGTGAGGGGAATGGGATGTGGTACGTTGAGTACTGTGAGGGGAATGGTGCTGTGGTACATTGAGTACTGTGAGGGGGATGGGACTGTGGTGCATTGAGCACTGTGAGGGGAATGGGACTGTGGGACATTGAGTACAGTGAGGGGAATGTGACTGTGGTACATTGAGTACTGTGAGGGGAATGGTGCTGTGCTACATTGAGCACTGTGAGGGGAATGGGACTGTGGGACATTGAGTACAGTGAGGGGATGTGACTGTGGTACATTGAGTACTGTGAGGGAAATGGGACTGTGGTACATTGAGTACTCTGAGGGGAATGGGACTGTGGTACATTGAGCACTGTGATGGGAATGGTGCTGTGGTACATTGAGTACTGTGAGGGGAATGGGACTGTGGTACATTGAGTACTGTGAGGGGGTTGGGACTGTGGTACATTGAGTACTGTGAGGGGAATGGGACTGTGGTACATTGAGTACTGTGAGGGGAATGGGACTGTGGTATATTGAGTACTGTGAGGGGGAAGGGACTGTGGTACATTGAGTACTGTGAGGGGAATGGGACTGTGGGACATTGAGCACTGTGAGGGGGATGGGACTGTGGTAAGTTGAGTACTGTGAGGGGGATGGGACTGTGGTATATTGAGTACTGTGAGGGGGAAGGGACTGTGGTGCATTGAGTACTGTGAGGGGAATGGGACTGTGGGACATTGAGCACTGTGAGGGGAATGGGACTGTGGTACATTGAGTACTGTGAGGGGGATGGGACTGTGGGACATTGAGGACAGTGAGGGGAATGTTACTGTGGTACATTGAGTACTGTGAGGGGAATGGTACTGTGGTACATTGAGTACTGTGAGCGGGTTGGGACTGTGGTATATTGAACACTGTGAGGGGAATGGGACTGTGGTACATTGAGTACTGTGAGGGGAATTGGACTGTGGTACATTGAGTACTGTGAAGGGAATGGAACTGTGGTACATTGAGTACTGTGAGGGAGATGGGACTGTGGTACATTGAGTACTGTGAGCGGGATGGGTCTGTGGTACATTGAGTACTGTGAGGGGAATGGGATGTGGTACGTTGAGTACTGTGAGGGGAATGGGACTGTGGTGCATTGAGCACTGTGAGGGGAATGGGACTGTGGGACATTGAGTACAGTGAGGGGAATGTGACTGTGGTACATTGAGTACTGTGAGGGGAATGGTGCTGTGCTACATTGAGCACTGTGAGGGGAATGGGACTGTGGGACATTGAGTACAGTGAGGGGATGTGACTGTGGTACATTGAGTACTGTGAGGGAAATGGGACTGTGGTACATTGAGTACTCTGAGGGGAATGGTGCTGTGGTACATTGAGTACTGTGAGGGGAATGGGACTGTGGTACATTGAGTACTGTGAGGGGGTTGGGACTGTGGTACATTGAGTACTGTGAGGGGAATGGGACTGTGGTACATTGAGTACTGTGAGGGGAATGGGAATGTGGTATATTGAGTACTGTGAGGGGGATGGGACTGTGGTACATTGAGTACTGTGAGGGGAATGGGACTGTGGGACATTGAGCACTGTGAGGGGGATGGGACTGTGGTAAGTTGAGTACTGTGAGGGGGATGGGACTGTGGTATATTGAGTACTGTGAGGGGGAAGGGACTGTGGTGCATTGAGTACTGTGAGGGGAATGGGACTGTGGGACATTGAGCACTGTGAGGGGAATGGGACTGTGGTACATTGAGTACTGTGAGGGGGATGGGACTGTGGGACATTGAGGACAGTGAGGGGAATGTGACTGTGGTACATTGAGTACTGTGAGGGGAATGGTACGGTGGTACATTGAGTACTGTGAGCGGGTTGGGACTGTGGTATATTGAACACAGTGAGGGGAATGGGACTGTGGTACATTGAGTACTGTGAGGGGAATTGGACTGTGGTACATTGAGTACTGTGAAGGGAATGGAACTGTGGTACATTGAGTACTGTGAGGGAGATGGGACTGTGGTACATTGAGTACTGTGAGGGGGAAGGGTCTGTGGAACATTGAGTACTGTGAGGGAGATGGGACTGTGGTACATTGAGTACTGTGAGGGGAATGGGACTGTGGGACAATGAGTACTGTGAGCGGAATAGGACTGTGGTACATTGAGTACTGTGAGGGGAAAGGGACTGTGGTACATTGAGTACTGTGAGGGAGATGGGACTGTTGGACATTGAGTACTGTGAGGGGGATGGGGCTGTGCTACTTTGAGTACTGTGAGGAGAATGGGACTGTGGTACATTGAGGACTGTGAGGGAGGTGGAAATGTGGGACATTGAGTACTGTGAGGGAGATGGGACTGTGGTACATTGAGTACTGTGAGGGGAATGGGACTGTGGTACATTGAGTACTGTGAGGGAGATGGGACTGTGGTACATTGAGTACTGTGAGGGGGATGGGACTGTGGTACATTGAGTACTGTGAGGGGAATGGGACTGTGGGACAATGAGAACTCTGAGGGGAATTGGAATGTGGTACATTGAGTACTGTGAGGGGAATGGGATTGTGGTACAATGAATACTGTGAGGGAGATGTGACTGTGGGACATTGAGTACTGTGACGGGGATGGGGCTGTCCTATATTGAGTACTGTGAGGGGAATGGTACTGTGGTACATTGAGTACTGTGAGGGGGATGGGACAGTGATACATTGAGTACTGTGAGTGGAATGCGACTGTGGTACATTGAGTACTCTGAGGAGAATGGGGCTGTGGTACACTGTGTACTGTGAGGGGATTGGGACTGTGGTACATTTAGTATTGTGAGGTAGATGGGACTGTGGTACATTGAGTACTGTGAGGGAGATGGGACTGTGGTACATTGAGTACTGTGAGGGGAATGGGACTGTGGAACATTGAGTACTGTGAGGGGGATCTGACTGGGGACAATGATTACAGTGAGGGGAATGGGACTGTGGTACACTGAGTACTGTGAGGGGAATGGGACTGCGGGACATTGAGCACTGTGAGGGGGTTGGGTATTTGGTACATTGAGTACGATGAGGGGAATGGGACTATGGTACATTGAGCACTGTGATTGAGATGGGACTGTGGTACATTGAGTACTATGAGCGAATGGCACTGTGGTACATTGAGTATTGTGAGGGGGTTGGGACTTTGCTACTTTGAGTACTGTGAGGGGGATGGGACTGTGGTACATTGAGTATTGTGAGGGGGATGGGCCTGTGGTACATTGTGTACTGTGAGGGAGATGGAACTGTGGTATATTGAGTACTGTGAGTGGAATGGGACTGTGGGACATTGAGTACTTTGAGAGGGATGGGTCTGTCCTACATTGTGTACTGTGAGGGGAATAGGATGTGGTACATTGAGTACTGTGAGGGGAATGGGACTGTGGTACATTGGGTACTGTGAGTGGAATGTGACTGTGGTACATTGAGTACTCTGAGGGGAATGGGGCTGTGGTACATTGAGTACTGTGAGGTAGATGGGACTGTGGTATATTGAGATTTGAGAGGGGATTGGGACTGTGGTACATTGAGAACTGTGAGGGAGATGAGACTGTGGGACATTGAGTACTGTGAGGGGGATGGGACTGTGGTACATTGAGTACTGTGAGGGAGATGGGACTGTGGTACATTGAATACTGTGAAGGGAATGGGACTGTGTGACAATGAGTACAGTGAGGGGAATTGGAATGTGGTACATTGAGTACTGTGAGGGGAATGGGACAGTGGTACATTGAGTACTGTAAGGGGAATGGACTGTGGTAAATTGAGTATTGTGAGGGGGTGGGACTGTTGTACATTGTGTACTGTGAGGGAGATGTGACTGTGGTACATTGAGTGCTGTGAGGGGGATGGGGCTGTGCTACATTGAGTACTGTGAGGGGAATGGGACTGTGGGACATTGAGTACTGTGAGGAGGATGGGGCTGTGGTACATTGAGTACTGTGAGGGGAATGGTGCTGTGGTACATTGCGTACTGTGAGGGGAATGGGACTGTGGGACATTGAGTACTGTGAGGGGGATGGTGCTGTGGTACATTGAGTGCTGTGAGGGGAATGGAACTGTGGTACATTGAGTACTGTGAGGTAGATGGGACTGTGGGGCATTGAGGAGTGTGAAGGTGATGGGACTGTGGTACATTGAGAACTGTGAGGGAGATGGGACTGTGGGACATTGAGTACTGTGAGGGGGATTTGACTGTGGTACATTGAGTACTGTGAGGGAGATGGTACTGTGGCACATTGAGTACTGTGAGGGGAATGGGACTGTGGGACAATGAGAACTGTGAGGGGAATGGGACTGTGGTATATTGAGTGCTGTGAGGGGGAAGGGACTGTGGTACATTAAGTACTGTGAGGGGAATGGGACTGTGGGACATTGAGCACTGCGAGGGGAATGGGACTGTGGTACATTGAGTACTGTGAGGGGAATGGGACTGTGGTACATTGAGTACTGTGAGGGAGATGGGACTGTGGGACAATGAGTACAGTGAGGGGCATGTGACTGTGATACACTGAGTATTGTGAGGGGGTTGGGACTTTGGTACATTGAGTACTATGAGTGGAATGGGACTGTGGTACATTGAGTACTATGAGTGGGATGGGACTGTGGTACATTGAGTATTGTGAAGGGGATGGGACTGTGGTACATTGAGTACTGTGAGGGAGATGGTACTTTGGGACATTGAGTACTGTGAGGAGGATGGGACTGTGTTACATTGAGTACTGTGAGGGGGATGGGCCTGTGGTACATTGTGTACTGTGAGGGGAATGTGACTGTGGTACATTAAGTACTGTGAGTTAGATGGGACTGTGGTATATTGAGTACTGTGAGTGGATTGGGACTGTGGGACAATGAGTACTGTGAGGGGAATTGGAATGTGGTACATTGAGTGCTGTGAGGGGAATGGGACTGTGGTACATTGAGTACTGTGAGGAGAATGGGACTGTGGTACATTGAGTACAGTGAGGGGAATGTGACTGTGATAAATTGAGTATTGTGAGGGGGTTGGGTCTTTGGTACATTGAGTACTATGAGTGGGATGGGACTGAGGTACATTGAGTATTGTGAAGGGGATGGGGCTGTGGTACATTGAGTACTGTGAGGGAGATGGTACTTTGGGACATTGAGTACTGTGAGGAGGACGGGACTGTGGTACATTGAGTACTGTGAGGGGGATGGGCCTGTGGTACATTGTGTACTGTGAGGGAGATGGGACTGTTGTTTCTTGAGTACTGTGAGTGGAATGGGACTGTGGGACAATGAGTACCATGAGGGAGATGGTACTTTGGGACATTGAGTACTGTGAGGAGGATGGTACTTTGGTACATTGAGTACTGTGAGGGAGATGGGACTGTGGTACATTCAGTACTGTGAAGGGAATGGGACTGTGGTATATTGAGTACTGTGAGTGGAAAGGGACTGTGGGACAATGAGTACAGTGAGGGGAATGTGACTGTGATACATTGAGTATTGTGAGGGGGTTGGGACTTTGGTACATTGAGTACTATGAGTGGGATGGGACTGTGGTACATTGAGTATTGTGAAGGGGATGGGACTGTGGTACATTGAGTACTGTGAGGGAGATGGTACTTTGGGACATTGAGTACTGTGAGGAGGATGGGACTGTGGGACATTGAGTATTGTGAGGGGGATGGGACTGTGGGACAATGAGTACTGTGAGGGAGATGGGACTGTGGTATATTGAGTACTGTGAGTGGATTGCGACTGTGGGACATTGCGTACTGTGAGGGGAATTGGAATGTGGTACAATGAGTACTGTGAGCGGAATTGGACTGTGGTACATTGAGTTACTGTGAGGGAGATGGGACTGTGGGACATTGAGTACTGTGAGAGGGATGGGTCTGTCCTACATTGAGTACTGTGAGGGGAATGGGACTGTGGTACATTGGGTACTGTGAGTGGAATGTGACTGTGGTACATTGAGTACTCTGAGGGGAATGGGGCTGTGGTACATTGAGTACTGTGAGGTAGATGGGACTGTGGTATATTGAGTACTGTGAGGTAGATGGGACTGTGGTACATTGAGAACTGTGAGGGAGATGAGACTGTGGTACATTGAGTACTGTGAGGGAGATGGGACTGTGGTCCATTGAGTACCTTGAAGGGAATGGGACTGTGGGACAATGAGTACTGTGAGGGGAATTGGACTGTGGTACATTGAGTACTGTGAGGGGAATGGGACAGTGGTACATTGAGTACTGTGAGGGGAATGGGACTGTGGTATATTTAATACTGTGAGGGGAATGGGACTGTGGTACATTGAGTACTGTGACGGGAATTGGACTGTGATACATTGAGTACAGTGAGGGGAATGGAGCTGTGGTACATTGAGTACTGTGAGGAAGATGGGACTGTGGTACATTGAGTACTGTGAGGGGGATGGGGCTGTGCTACATTGAGTAATGTGAGGGGAATTGGACTGTGGTCCATTGAGTACTGTGAGGGGGGTGGGCCTGTGGTACATTGTGTACTGTGAGGGAGATAGGACTGTGGTATATTGAGTACTGTGAGTGGATTGGGACTGTGGGACAATGAGTACTGTGAGTGGAATTGGAATGTGGTACAATGAGTACTGTGAGCGGAATGGGACTGTGGTACATTGAGTTACTGTGAGGGAGATGGGACTGTGGGACATTGAGTACTGTGAGAGGGATGGGTCTGTCCTACATTGAGTACTGTGAGGGGAATGGGACTGTGGTACATTGGGTACTGTGAGTGGAATGTGACTGTGGTACATTGAGTACTGTGAGGGGAATGGGGCTGTGGTACATTGAGTAATGTGAGGTAGATGGGACTGTGGTATATTGAGTACTGTGAGGTTGTTGGGACTGTGGTACATTGAGAACTGTGAGGGAGATGAGACTGTGGTACATTGAGTACTGTGAGGGAGATGGGACTGTGGTACATTGAGTACTGTGAAGGGAATGGGACTGTGGGACAATGAGTACTGTGAGGGGAATTGGACTGTGGTACATTGAGTACTGTGAGGGGAATGGGACTGTGGTACATTGAGTACTGTGAGGGGAATGGGACTGTGGTATATTGAATACTGTGAGGGGAATGGGACTGTGGTACATTGAGTACTGTGACGGGAATTGGACTGTGATACATTGAGTACTGTGAGGGGAATGGAGCTGTGATACATTGAGTACTGTGAGGGAGATGGGACTGTGGTACATTGAGTACTGTGAGGGGGATGGGGCTGTGCTACATTGAGTACTGTGAGGGGAATGGGACTGTGGTACATTGAGTAGTGTGAGGGGAATGGGACTGTGGTACATTGAGTACTGTGAGGGGAATGGAAATGTGGGACATTGAGTACTGTGAGGGAGATGGGACTGTGGTACATTGAGTACTGTGAGGGGAATGGGACTGTTGTACATTGAGTACTGTGAGGGAGATGGACTGTGGTACATTGAGTACTGAGAGGGGAATGGGACTGTGGGACAATGAGAACTCTGAGGGGAATTGGAATGTGGTACATTGTGTACGTGAGGGGAATGTGATTGTGGTACATTGAGTACTGTGAGGGAGATGGGACTGTGCTACATTAAGTACTGTGAGGGGAATGGGCTTGTGGGGCATTGAGTACTGTGAGGAGGATGGGGCTGTGGTACATTGAGTACTGTGAGTGGAAAGGTGATGTGGTACATTGCGTACTGTGAGGGGAATGGGACTGTGGGACATTGCGTACTGTGAGGGGGATGGGAGTGTGGTACATTGATTACTGTGAGGGGAATGGGACTGTGGGACAATGACAACACTGAGGGGAATTGGAATGTGGTACATTGAGTACTGTGAGGGGAATGGGACTGTGGTCCATTGAGTACTGTGAGAGGGTTGGGACTGTGGTATATTGAGTACTGTGAGGGGGAAGGGACTGTGGTACATTGAGTACTGTGAGGGGAGTGGGACTGTGGGCCATTGAGCACTGTGTGGGAGATGGGATTGTGGGACAATGAGTACAGTGAGGGGAATGTGACTGTCATTAACACTGAGTATTGTGAGGTGGTTGGGACTTTGGTACATTGAGTACTATGAGTGGGATGGGACTGTGGTACATTGAGTACTGTGAGGGAGATGGTTCTTTGGGGCATTGAGTACTGTGAGGAGGATGGGACTGTGGTACATTGAGTACTGTGAGGGAGATGGGACTGTGGTACATTGAGTACTGTGAAGGGAATGGGACTGTGGTACATTGAGTACTGTGAGTGGAATGGGACTGTGGGACAATGCGTACAGTGAGGGGAATGTGACTGTGATACATTGAGTACTGTGAGGTAGATGGGACTGTGGTATATTGAGTACTGTGAGGTAGATGGGACTGTGGTACATTGAGAACTGTGAGGGAGATGAGACTGTGGTACATTGGGTACTGTGAGTGGAATGTGACTGTGGTACATTGAGTACTCTGAGGGGAATGGGGCTGTGGTACATTGAGTACTGTGAGGTAGATGGGACTGTGGTATATTGAGTACTGTGAGGTAGATGGGACTGTGGTACATTGAGAACTGTGAGGGAGATGAGACTGTGGTACATTGAGTACTGTGAGGGAGATGGGACTGTGGCCCATTGAGTACCGTGAAGGGAATGGGACTGTGGGACAATGAGTACTGTGAGGGGAATTGGACTGTGGTACATTGAGTACTGTGAGGGGAATGGGACAGTGGTACATTGAGTACTGTGAGGGGAATGGAGCTGTGGTACATTGAGTACTGTGAGGAAGATGGGACTGTGGTACATTGAGTACTGTGAGGGGAATGGTGCTGTGGTACATTGAGTACTGTGTGGGGAATGGGACTGTGGGACATTGAGTACTGTGAGGGGAATGGGACTGTGGTACATTGAGTACTGTGAGGGGGATGGGACTGTGGGACATTGAGTACAGTGAGGGGAATGTGACTGTGGTATATTGAGTACTGTGAGGGGAATGGGACTGTGGTACATTGAGTACTGTGAGGGGGTTGGGACAGTGGTATATTGAATACTGTGAGGGGAATGGGACTGTGGTACATTGAGTACTGTGACGGGAATTGGACTGTGGTACATTGAGTACTGTGAGGGGAATGGAGCTGTGGTACATTGAGTACTATGAGGGAGATGGTACTATGGTACATTGAGTACTGTGAGGGGGATGGGGCTGTGCTACATTGATTACTGTGAGGGGAATGGGACTGTGGTACATTGAGTACTGTGAGGGCAATGGGACTGTGGTACATTGAGTACATTGAGGGGGATGGAAATGTGGGACATTGAGTACTGTGAGGGAGATGGGACTGTGGTACATTGAGTACAGTGAGGGGAATGGGACTGTGGTACATTGAGTACTGAGAGGGAGATGGGACTGTGGTTTCATTGAGTACTGAGAGGGAGATGGGACTGTGGTTTCATTGAGTACTGTGAGGGGGATGGGGCTGTGCTACATTGAGTACTGTGAGGGGAATGGTGCTGTGGTACATTGAGTACTGTGAGGGGAATGGGACTGTGGTGCATTGAGCACTGTGAGGGGAATGGCACTGTGGGACATTGAGTGCAGTGAGGGGTTTGTGACTCTGGTACATTGAGTACTGTGAGGGGAATGGAACTGTGGGACATTGAGTACTGTGAGGGGAATGGGACTGTGGTACATTGAGTATTCTGAGGGGAATGGGAATGTGGTACATTGAGTACTGTGCTGGGAATGGTGCTGTGGTACATTGAGTACTGTGAGGGGAATGGGGCTGTGGTACATTGAGTACTGTGAGGGGGTTGGGACTGTGGTACATTGAGTACTGTGAGGGGAATGGGGCTGTGGTACATTGAGTACTGTGAGGGGAATGGGGCTGTGGTACATTGAGTACTGTGAGGGGGATGGGACTGTGGTACATTGAGTACTGTGAGGGGAATGGGACTGTTGTACATTGAGTACTGTGAGGGGAATGGGACTGTGGTACATTGAGTACTGTGAGGGAATTGTACTGTGGTACATTGAGTACTGTGAGAGGGTTGGGACTGTGGTATATTGAATACTGTGAAAGGAATGGGACTGTGGTTCATTGAGTACTGTGACGGAAATTGGACTGTGGTATATTGAGTACTGTGAGGGGAATGGAACTGTGGTACATTGAATACTGTGAGGGCGATGGGACTGTGGTACATTGAGTACTGTGAGGGGGATGGGACTGTGGTACATTGAGTACTGTGAGGGGAATGGGACTGTGGTACATTGAGTACTGTGAGGGAATGTGACTGTGGTACATTGAGTACTGTGAGGTGAATGGGACTGTGGGACAATGAGTACTGTGAGGGGAATTGGACTCTGGTACATTGAGTACTGTGAACGGTATGGGACTGTGGTACATTGAGTGCTGTGAGGGAGATGGGACTGTGGGACATTGAGTACTGTGAGGGGGATGGGGCTGTGCTACATTGAGTACTGTGAGGGGAATGGGACTGTGGTACATTGAGTACTGTGAGGGGAATGGGACTGTGGTACATTGAGTACTGTGAGGGTGATGGAAATGTGGGACATTGAGAACTGTGAGGGAGATGGGACTGTGGTACATTGAGTACTGTGAGGGGAATGGGACTGTGGTACATTGAGTACTGTGAGGGAGATGGGACTGTGGTATATTGATTACTGTGAGGGGAATGGGACTGTGGGACAATGAGAACTCTGAGGGGAATTGGAATGTGGTACATTGAGTACTGTGAGGAGAATGGGATTGTGGCACATTGAGTACTGTGAGGGAGATGGGACTGTGGTACATTGAGTACTGTGAGGGAAATGGGACTGTGGTACATTGATGACTGTGAGGGGGATGGGACTGTGCTACATTAAGTACTGTGAGGGGAATGGGACTGTGGGACATTGAGTATTGTGAGGAGGATGGGGCTGTGGTACATTGAGTCCTGTGAGCGGAATGGTGCTGTGGTACATTGCGTACTGTGAGGGGAATAGGACTGTGGGACATTGAGTACTGTGAGGGGAATGGGACTGTGGGACATAAGAACATAAGAACTAGGAGCAGGAGTAGGCCATCTGGCCCCTCGAGCCTGCTTCGCCATTCAATGAGATCATGGCTGATCTTTTGTGGACTCAGCTCCACTTTCCGGCCCGAACACCATAACCCTTAATCCCTTTATTCTTCAAAAAACTATCTATCTTAATCTTAAAAACATTCAATGAAGGAGCCTCTACTGCTTCAGTGGGCAAGGAATTCCATAGATTCACAACCCTTTGGGTGAAGAAGTTCCTCCTAAACTCAGTCCTAAATCTACTTCCCCTTATTTTGAGGCTATGCCCCCTAGTTCTGCTTTCACACGCCAGTGGAAACAACCTGCCCGCATCTATCCTATCGATTCCCTTCATAATCTTATATGTTTCTTTAAGATCCCCCCTCATCCTTCTAAATTCCAACGAGTACAGTCCCAGTCTACTCAACATGTCCTCGTAATCCAACCCCTTCAGCTCTGGGATTAACCCAGTGAATCTCCTCTGCACACCCTCCAGTGCCAGTACGTCCTTTCTCATGTAGGGAGACCAAAACTGAACACAACACCTTATACAATTGCAGCATAACCTCCCTAGTCTTAAACTCCATCCCTCTAGCAATGAAGGACAAAATTCCATTTGCCTTCTTAATCACCTTTTGCACCTGAAAACCAACATTCTGCTACTCATGCACGAGCACACCCTGGTCTCTCTGCACAGCAGCATGTTTTAATATTGTATCATTTAAATAATAATCCCTTTTGCCGTTATTCTTACCAAAATGGATAACCTCACATTTGTCAACATTGTATTCCATCTGCCAGACTCAAGCCCATTCTCTTAGCCTATCCAAATCCGTCTGCAGACTTCCAGTATCCTCTGCATTGAGTACTGTGAGGGGAATGGTGCTGTGGTACATTGAGTACTGTGTGGGGAATGGGACTGTGGGACATTGAGTACTGTGAGGTGGTGGGACTGTGGTACATTGGGTACTGTGAGGGGGATGGGATGTGGTACATGGAGTACTGTGAGGGAGAGAGGCTGTGGTACATTGAGTACTGTGAGGGGGTGTGACTGTGGTACATTGAGTACTGTGAGGGGGATGGGATGTGGTACATCGAGTACTGTGAGGTGAAGGGGCTGTGGTACATTGAGTACTGTGAGTGGGTGGGACTGTGGCACATTGAGTGCTCTGAGGGGAATGGGGCTGTGGTACATTGAGTACTGTGAGGTAGTTGGGACTGTGGTACATTGAGTACTGTGAGCGGGATGGGTCTGTGGTACATTGAGTACTGTGAGGGGGGTGGGACTGTGGTACATTGAGTACTGGGAGGGAGATGGGACTGTGGTACATTGAGTACTGTGAGGGGAATGGGATGTGGTACGTTGAGTACTGTGAGGGGAATGGTGCTGTGGTACATTGAGTACTGTGAGGGGGATGGGACTGTGGTGCATTGAGCACTGTGAGGGGAATGGGACTGTGGGACATTGAGTACAGTGAGGGGAATGTGACTGTGGTACATTGAGTACTGTGAGGGGAATGGTGCTGTGCTACATTGAGCACTGTGAGGGGAATGGGACTGTGGGACATTGAGTACAGTGAGGGGATGTGACTGTGGTACATTGAGTACTGTGAGGGAAATGGGACTGTGGTACATTGAGTACTCTGAGGGGAATGGGACTGTGGTACATTGAGCACTGTGATGGGAATGGTGCTGTGGTACATTGAGTACTGTGAGGGGAATGGGACTGTGGTACATTGAGTACTGTGAGGGGGTTGGGACTGTGGTACATTGAGTACTGTGAGGGGAATGGGACTGTGGTACATTGAGTACTGTGAGGGGAATGGGACTGTGGTATATTGAGTACTGTGAGGGGGAAGGGACTGTGGTACATTGAGTACTGTGAGGGGAATGGGACTGTGGGACATTGAGCACTGTGAGGGGGATGGGACTGTGGTAAGTTGAGTACTGTGAGGGGGATGGGACTGTGGTATATTGAGTACTGTGAGGGGGAAGGGACTGTGGTGCATTGAGTACTGTGAGGGGAATGGGACTGTGGGACATTGAGCACTGTGAGGGGAATGGGACTGTGGTACATTGAGTACTGTGAGGGGGATGGGACTGTGGGAAATTGAGGACAGTGAGGGGAATGTGACTGTGGTACATTGAGTACTGTGAGGGGAATGGTACTGTGGTACATTGAGTACTGTGAGCGGGTTGGGACTGTGGTATATTGAACACTGTGAGGGGAATGGGACTGTGGTACATTGAGTACTGTGAGGGGAATTGGACTGTGGTACATTGAGTACTGTGAAGGGAATGGAACTGTGGTACATTGAGTACTGTGAGGGAGATGGGACTGTGGTACATTGAGTACTGTGAGCGGGATGGGTCTGTGGTACATTGAGTACTGTGAGGGGAATGGGATGTGGTACGTTGAGTACTGTGAGGGAAATGGGACTGTGGTGCATTGAGCACTGTGAGGGGAATGGGACTGTGGGACATTGAGTACAGTGAGGGGAATGTGACTGTGGTACATTGAGTACTGTGAGGGGAATGGTGCTGTGCTACATTGAGCACTGTGAGGGGAATGGGACTGTGGGACATTGAGTACAGTGAGGGGATGTGACTGTGGTACATTGAGTACTGTGAGGGAAATGGGACTGTGGTACATTGAGTACTCTGAGGGGAATGGTGCTGTGGTACATTGAGTACTGTGAGGGGAATGGGACTGTGGTACATTGAGTACTGTGAGGGGGTTGGGACTGTGGTACATTGAGTACTGTGAGGGGAATGGGACTGTGGTACATTGAGTACTGTGAGGGGAATGGGACTGTGGTATATTGAGTACTGTGAGGGGGATGGGACTGTGGTACATTGAGTACTGTGAGGGGAATGGGACTGTGGGACATTGAGCACTGTGAGGGGGATGGGACTGTGGTAAGTTGAGTACTGTGAGGGGGATGGGACTGTGGTATATTGAGTACTGTGAGGGGGAAGGGACTGTGGTGCATTGAGTACTGTGAGGGGAATGGGACTGTGGGACATTGAGCACTGTGAGGGGAATGGGACTGTGGTACAGTGAGTACTGTGAGGGGGATGGGACTGTGGTACATTGAGTACTGTGAGGGGAATGGGACTGTGGGACAATGAGTACTGTGAGGGGAATTGGACTGTGGTACATTGAGTACTGTGAGGGAGATGGGACTGTTGGACATTGAGTACTGTGAGGGGGATGGGGCTGTGCTACTTTGAGTACTGTGAGGAGAATGGGACTGTGGTACATTGAGTACTGTGAGGGAGGTGGAAATGTGGGACATTGAGTACTGTGAGGGAGATGGGACTGTGGTACATTGAGTACTGTGAGGGGAATGGGACTGTGGTACATTGAGTACTGTGAGGGAGATGGGACTGTGGTACATTGAGTACTGTGAGGGGGATGGGACTGTGGTACATTGAGTACTGTGAGGGGAATGGGACTGTGGGACAATGAGAACTCTGAGGGGAATTGGAATGTGGTACATTGAGTACTGTGAGGGGAATGGGATTGTGGTACAATGAATACTGTGAGGGAGATGTGACTGTGGGACATTGAGTACTGTGACGGGGATGGGGCTGTCCTATATTGAGTACTGTGAGGGGAATGTTACTGTGGTACATTGAGTACTGTGAGGGGGATGGGACAGTGATACATTGAGTACTGTGAGTGGAATGCGACTGTGGTACATTGAGTACTCTGAGGAGAATGGGGCTGTGGTACACTGTGTACTGTGAGGGGATTGGGACAGTGGTACATTTAGTATTGTGAGGTAGATGGGACTGTGGTACATTGAGTACTGTGAGGGAGATGGGACTGTGGTACATTGAGTACTGTGAGGGGAATGGGACTGTGGAACATTGAGTACTGTGAGGGGGATCTGACTGGGGACAATGAGTACAGTGAGGGGAATGGGACTGTGGTACACTGAGTACTGTGAGGGGAATGGGACTGCGGGACATTGAGCACTGTGAGGGGGTTGGGTATATGGTACATTGAGTACGATGAGGGGAATGGGACTATGGTACATTGAGCACTGTGATTGAGATGGGACTGTGGTACATTGAGTACTATGAGCGAATGGCACTGTGGTACATTGAGTATTGTGAGGGGGTTGGGACTTTGCTACTTTGAGTACTGTGAGGGGGATGGGACTGTGGTACATTGAGTATTGTGAGGGGGATGGGCCTGTGGTACATTGTGTACTGTGAGGGAGATGGGACTGTGGTATATTGAGTACTGTGAGTGGAATGGGACTGTGGGACATTGAGTACTTTGAGAGGGATGGGTCTGTCCTACATTGTGTACTGTGAGGGGAATAGGATGTGGTACATTGAGTACTGTGAGGGGAATGGGACTGTGGTACATTGGGTACTGTGAGTGGAATGTGACTGTGGTACATTGAGTACTCTGAGGGGAATGGGGCTGTGGTACATTGAGTACTGTGAGGTAGATGGGACTGTGGTATATTGAGATTTGAGAGGGGATTGGGACTGTGGTACATTGAGAACTGTGAGGGAGATGAGACTGTGGGACATTGAGTACTGTGAGGATGATGGGACTGTGGTACATTGAGTACTGTGAGGGAGATGGGACTGTGGTACATTGAATACTGTGAAGGGAATGGGACTGTGTGACAATGAGTGCAGTGAGGGGAATTGGAATGTGGTACATTGAGTACTGTGAGGGGAATGGGACAGTGGTACATTGAGTACTGTAAGGGGAATGGACTGTGGTAAATTGAGTATTGTGAGGGGGTGGGACTGTTGTACATTGTGTACTGTGAGGGAGATGTGACTGTGGTACATTGAGTGCTGTGAGGGGGATGGGGCTGTGCTACATTGAGTACTGTGAGGGGAATGGGACTGTGGGACATTGAGTACTGTGAGGAGGATGGGGCTGTGGTACATTGAGTACTGTGAGGGGAATGGTGCTGTGGTACATTGCGTACTGTGAGGGGAATGGGACTGTGGGACATTGAGTACTGTGAGGGGGATGGTGCTGTGGTACATTGAGTGCTGTGAGGGGAATGGAACTGTGGTACATTGAGTACTGTGAGGTAGATGGGACTGTGGGGCATTGAGGAGTGTGAAGGTGATGGGACTGTGGTACATTGAGAACTGTGAGGGAGATGGGACTGTGGGACATTGAGTACTGTGAGGGGGATTTGACTGTGGTACATTGAGTACTGTGAGGGAGATGGTACTGTGGCACATTGAGTACTGTGAGGGGAATGGGACTGTGGGACAATGAGAACTGTGAGGGGAATGGGACTGTGGTATATTGAGTGCTGTGAGGGGGAAGGGACTGTGGTACATTAAGTACTGTGAGGGGAATGGGACTGTGGGACATTGAGCACTGCGAGGGGAATGGGACTGTGGTACATTGAGTACTGTGAGGGGAATGGGACTGTGGTACATTGAGTACTGTGAGGGAGATGGGACTGTGGGACAATGAGTACAGTGAGGGGCATGTGACTGTGATACACTGAGTATTGTGAGGGGGTTGGGACTTTGGTACATTGAGTACTATGAGTGGAATGGGACTGTGGTACATTGAGTACTATGAGTGGGATGGGACTGTGGTACATTGAGTATTGTGAAGGGGATGGGACTGTGGTACATTGAGTACTGTGAGGGAGATGGTACTTTGGGACATTGAGTACTGTGAGGAGGATGGGACTGTGTTACATTGAGTACTGTGAGGGGGATGGGCCTGTGGTACATTGTGTACTGTGAGGGGAATGTGACTGTGGTACATTGAGTACTGTGAGTTAGATGGGACTGTGGTATATTGAGTACTGTGAGTGGATTGGGACTGTGGGACAATGAGTACTGTGAGGGGAATTGGAATGTGGTACATTGAGTGCTGTGAGGGGAATGGGACTGTGGTACATTGAGTACTGTGAGGAGAATGGGACTGTGGTACATTGAGTACAGTGAGGGGAATGTGACTGTGATACATTGAGTATTGTGAGGGGGTTGGGTCTTTGGTACATTGATTACTATGAGTGGGATGGGACTGAGGTACATTGAGTATTGTGAAGGGGATGGGGCTGTGGTACATTGAGTACTGTGAGGGAGATGGTACTTTGGGACATTGAGTACTGTGAGGAGGACGGGACTGTGGTACATTGAGTACTGTGAGGGGGTTGGGCCTGTGGTACATTGTGTACTGTGAGGGAGATGGGACTGTGGTTTCTTGAGTACTGTGAGTGGAATGGGACTGTGGGACAATGAGTACCATGAGGGAGATGGTACTTTGGGACATTGAGTACTGTGAGGAGGATGGTACTTTGGTACATTGAGTACTGTGAGGGAGATGGGACTGTGGTACATTCAGTACTGTGAAGGGAATGGGACTGTGGTATATTGAGTACTGTGAGTGGAATGGGACTGTGGGACAATGAGTACAGTGAGGGGAATGTGACTGTGATACATTGAGTATTGTGAGGGGGTTGGGACTTTGGTACATTGAGTACTATGAGTGGGATGGGACTGTGGTACATTGAGTATTATGAAGGGGATGGGACTGTGGTACATTGAGTACTGTGAGGGAGATGGTACTTTGGGACATTGAGTACTGTGAGGAGGATGGGACTGTGGGACATTGAGTATTGTGAGGGAGATGGGACTGTGGGACAATGAGTACTGTGAGGGAGATGGGACTGTGGTATATTGAGTACTGTGAGTGGATTGCGACTGTGGGACATTGCGTACTGTGAGGGGAATTGGAATGTGGTACAATGAGTACTGTGAGCGGAATTGGACTGTGGTACATTGAGTTACTGTGAGGGAGATGGGACTGTGGGACATTGAGTACTGTGAGAGGGATGGGTCTGTCCTACATTGAGTACTGTGAGGGGAATGGGACTGTGGTACATTGGGTACTGTGAGTGGAATGTGACTGTGGTACATTGAGTACTCTGAGGGGAATGGGTCTGTGGTACATTGAGTACTGTGAGGTAGATGGGACTGTGGTATATTGAGTACTGTGAGGTAGATGGGACTGTGGTACATTGAGAACTGTGAGGGAGATGAGACTGTGGTACATTGAGTACTGTGAGGGAGATGGGACTGTGGTCCATTGAGTACCGTGAAGGGAATGGGACTGTGGGACAATGAGTACTGTGAGGGGAATTGGACTGTGGTACATTGAGTACTGTGAGGGGAATGGGACAGTGGTACATTGAGTACTGTGAGGGGAATGGGACTGTGGTATATTTAATACTGTGAGGGGAATGGGACTGTGGTACATTGAGTACTGTGACGGGAATTGGACTGTGATACATTGAGTACTGTGAGGGGAATGGAGCTGTGGTACATTGAGTACTGTGAGGAAGATGGGACTGTGGTACATTGAGTACTGTGAGGGGGATGGGGCTGTGCTACATTGAGTAATGTGAGGGGAATTGGACTGTGGTCCATTGAGTACTGTGAGGGGGGTGGGCCTGGGGTACATTGTGTACTGTGAGGGAGATAGGACTGTGGTATATTGAGTACTGTGAGTGGATTGGGACTGTGGGACAATGAGTACTGTGAGTGGAATTGGAATGTGGTACAATGAGTACTGTGAGCGGAATGGGACTGTGGTACATTGAGTTACTGTGAGGGAGATGGGACTGTGGGACATTGAGTACTGTGAGAGGGAAGGGTCTGTCCTACATTGAGTACTGTGAGGGGAATGGGACTGTGGTACATTGGGTACTGTGAGTGGAATGTGACTGTGGTACATTGAGTACTCTGAGGGGAATGGGGCTGTGGTACATTGAGTAATGTGAGGTAGATGGGACTGTGGTATATTGAGTACTGTGAGGTTGTTGGGACTGTGGTACATTGAGAACTGTGAGGGAGATGAGACTGTGGTACATTGAGTACTGTGAGGGAGATGGGACTGTGGTACATTGAGTACTGTGAAGGGAATGGGACTGTGGGACAATGAGTACTGTGAGGGGAATTGGACTGTGGTACATTGAGTACTGTGAGGGGAATGGGACTGTGGTACATTGAGTACTGTGAGGGGAATGGGACTGTGGTTTATTGAATACTGTGAGGGGAATGGGACTGTGGTACATTGAGTACTGTGACGGGAATTGGACTGTGATACATTGAGTACTGTGAGGGGAATGGAGCTGTGATACATTGAGTACTGTGAGGGAGATGGGACTGTGGTACATTGAGTACTGTGAGGGGGATGGGGCTGTGCTACATTGAGTACTGTGAGGGGAATGGGACTGTGGTACATTGAGTACTGTGAGGGGAATGGGACTGTGGTACATTGAGTACTGTGAGGGGAATGGAAATGTGGGACATTGAGTACTGTGAGGGAGATGGGACTGTGGTACATTGAGTACTGTGAGGGGAATGGGACTGTTGTACATTGAGTACTGTGAGGGAGATGGACTGTGGTACATTGAGTACTGAGAGGGGAATGGGACTGTGGGACAATGAGAACTCTGAGGGGAATTGGAATGTGGTACATTGTGTACTGTGAGGGGAATGTGATTGTGGTACATTGAGTACTGTGAGGGAGATGGGACTGTGCTACATTAAGTACTGTGAGGGGAATGGGCTTGTGGGGCATTGAGTACTGTGAGGAGGATGGGGCTGTGGTACATTGAGTACTGTGAGTGGAAAGGTGATGTGGTACATTGCGTACTGTGAGGGGAATGGGACTGTGGGACATTGCGTACTGTGAGGGGGATGGGAGTGTGGTACATTGAGTACTGTGAGGGGAATGGGACTGTGGGACAATGACAACTCTGAGGGGAATTGGAATGTGGTACATTGAGTACTGTGAGGGGAATGGGACTGTGGTCCATTGAGTACTGTGAGAGGGTTGGGACTGTGGTATATTGAGTACTGTGAGGGGGAAGGGACTGTGGTACATTGAGTACTGTGAGGGGAGTGGGACTGTGGGCCATTGAGCACTGTGTGGGAGATGGGATTGTGGGACAATGAGTACAGTGAGGGGAATGTGACTGTCATTAACACTGAGTATTGTGAGGTGGTTGGGACTTTGGTACATTGAGTACTATGAGTGGGATGGGACTGTGGTACATTGAGTACTGTGAGGGAGATGGTTCTTTGGGGCATTGAGTACTGTGAGGAGGATGGGACTGTGGTACATTGAGTACTGTGAGGGAGATGGGACTGTGGTACATTGAGTACTGTGAAGGGAATGGGACTGTGGTACATTGAGTACTGTGAGTGGAATGGGACTGTGGGACAATGAGTACAGTGAGGGGAATGTGACTGTGATACATTGAGTACTGTGAGGTAGATGGGACTGTGGTATATTGAGTACTGTGAGGTAGATGGGACTGTGGTACATTGAGAACTGTGAGGGAGATGAGACTGTGGTACATTGGGTACTGTGAGTGGAATGTGACTGTGGTACATTGAGTACTCTGAGGGGAATGGGGCTGTGGTACATTGAGTACTGTGAGGTAGATGGGACTGTGGTATATTGAGTACTGTGAGGTAGATGGGACTGTGGTACATTGAGAACTGTGAGGGAGATGAGACTGTGGTACATTGAGTACTGTGAGGGAGATGGGACTGTGGCCCATTGAGTACCGTGAAGGGAATGGGACTGTGGGACAATGAGTACTGTGAGGGGAATTGGACTGTGGTACATTGAGTACTGTGAGGGGAATGGGACTGTGGTACATTGAGTACTGTGAGGGGAATGGGACTGTGGTATATTGAATACTGTGAGGGGAATGGGACTGTGGTACATTGAGTACTGTGACGGGAATTGGACTGTGATACATTGAGTACTGTGAGGGGAATGGAGCTGTGATACATTGAGTACTGTGAGGGAGATGGGACTGTGGTACATTGAGTACTGTGAGGGGGATGGGGCTGTGCTACATTGAGTACTGTGAGGGGAATGGGACTGTGGTACATTGAGTACTGTGAGGGGAATGGGACTGTGGTACATTGAGTACTGTGAGGGGAATGGAAATGTGGGACATTGAGTACTGTGAGGGAGATGGGACTGTGGTACATTGAGTACTGTGAGGGGAATGGGACTGTTGTACATTGAGTACTGTGAGGGAGATGGACTGTGGTACATTGAGTACTGAGAGGGGAATGGGACTGTGGGACAATGAGAACTCTGAGGGGAATTGGAATGTGGTACATTGTGTACTGTGAGGGGAATGTGATTGTGGTACATTGAGTACTGTGAGGGAGATGGGACTGTGCTACATTAAGTACTGTGAGGGGAATGGGCTTGTGGGGCATTGAGTACTGTGAGGAGGATGGGGCTGTGGTACATTGAGTACTGTGAGTGGAAAGGTGATGTGGTACATTGCGTACTGTGAGGGGAATGGGACTGTGGGACATTGCGTACTGTGAGGGGGATGGGAGTGTGGTACATTGAGTACTGTGAGGGGAATGGGACTGTGGGACAATGACAACTCTGAGGGGAATTGGAATGTGGTACATTGAGTACTGTGAGGGGAATGGGACTGTGGTCCATTGAGTACTGTGAGAGGGTTGGGACTGTGGTATATTGAGTACTGTGAGGGGGAAGGGACTGTGGTACATTGAGTACTGTGAGGGGAGTGGGACTGTGGGCCATTGAGCACTGTGTGGGAGATGGGATTGTGGGACAATGAGTACAGTGAGGGGAATGTGACTGTCATTAACACTGAGTATTGTGAGGTGGTTGGGACTTTGGTACATTGAGTACTATGAGTGGGATGGGACTGTGGTACATTGAGTACTGTGAGGGAGATGGTTCTTTGGGGCATTGAGTACTGTGAGGAGGATGGGACTGTGGTACATTGCGTACTGTGAGGGAGATGGGACTGTGGTACATTGAGTACTGTGAAGGGAATGGGACTGTGGTACATTGAGTACTGTGAGTGGAATGGGACTGTGGGACAATGAGTACAGTGAGGGGAATGTGACTGTGATACATTGAGTACTGTGATGTAGATGGGACTGTGGTATATTGAGTACTGTGAGGTAGATGGGACTGTGGTACATTGAGAACTGTGAGGGAGATGAGACTGTGGTACATTGGGTACTGTGAGTGGAATGTGACTGTGGTACATTGAGTACTCTGAGGGGAATGGGGCTGTGGTACATTGAGTACTGTGAGGAAGATGGGACTGTGGTATATTGAGTACTGTGAGGTAGATGGGACTGTGGTACATTGAGAACTGTGAGGGAGATGAGACTGTGGTACATTGAGTACTTTGAGGGAGATGGGACTGTGGCCCATTGAGTACCGTGAAGGGAATGGGACTGTGGGACAATGAGTACTGTGAGGGGAATTGGACTGTGGTACATTGAGTACTGTGAGGGGAATGGGACAGTGGTACATTGAGTACTGTGAGGGGAATGGGACTGTGGTATATTGAATACTGTGAGGGGAATGGGACTGTGGTACATTGAGTACTGTGACGGGAATTGGACTGTGATACATTGAGTACTGTGAGGGGAATGGAGCTGTGGTACATTGAGTACTGTGAGGAAGATGGGACTGTGGTACATTGAGTACTGTGAGGGGGATGGGGCTGTGCTACATTGAGTAATGTGAGGGGAATTGGACTGTGGTCCATTGAGTACTGTGAGGGGGGTGGGCCTGTGGTACATTGTGTACTGTGTGGGAGATAGGACTGTGGTATATTGAGTACTGTGAGTGGATTGGGACTGTGGGACAATGAGTACTGTGAGTGGAATTGGAATGTGGTACAATGAGTACTGTGAGCGGAATGGGACTGTGGTACATTGAGTTACTGTGAGGGAGATGGGACTGTGGGACATTGAGTACTGTGAGAGGGAAGGGTCTGTCCTACATTGAGTACTGTGAGGGGAATGGGACTGTGGTACATTGGGTACTGTGAGTGGAATGTGACTGTGGTACATTGAGTACTCTGAGGGGAATGGGGCTGTGGTACATTGAGTAATGTGAGGTAGATGGGACTGTGGTATATTGAGTACTGTGAGGTTGTTGGGACTGTGGTACATTGAGAACTGTGAGGGAGATGAGACTGTGGTACATTGAGTACTGTGAGGGAGATGGGACTGTGGTACATTGAGTACTGTGAAGGGAATGGGACTGTGGGACAATGAGTACTGTGAGGGGAATTGGACTGTGGTACATTGAGTACTGTGAGGGGAATGGGACTGTGGTACATTGAGTACTGTGAGGGGAATGGGACTGTGGTATATTGAATACTGTGAGGGGAATGGGACTGTGGTACATTGAGTACTGTGACGGGAATTGGACTGTGATACATTGAGTACTGTGAGGGGAATGGAGCTGTGGTACATTGAGTACTGTGAGGGAGATGGGACTGTGGTACATTGAGTACTGTGAGGGGGATGGGGCTGTGCTACATTGAGTACTGTGAGGGGAATGGGACTGTGGTACATTGAGTACTGTGAGGGGAATGGGACTGTGGTACATTGAGTACTGTGAGGGGAATGGAAATGTGGGACATTGAGTACTGTGAGGGAGATGGGACTGTGGTACATTGAGTACTGTGAGGGGAATGGGACTGTTGTACATTGAGTACTGTGAGGGAGATGGACTGTGGTACATTGAGTACTGAGAGGGGAATGGGACTGTGGGACAATGAGAACTCTGAGGGGAATTGGAATGTGGTACATTGTGTACTGTGAGGGGAATGTGATTGTGGTACATTGAGTACTGTGAGGGAGATGGGACTGTGCTACATTAAGTACTGTGAGGGGAATGGGCTTGTGGGGCATTGAGTACTGTGAGGAGGATGGGGCTGTGGTACATTGAGTACTGTGAGTGGAAAGGTGATGTGGTACATTGCGTACTGTGAGGGGAATGGGACTGTGGGACATTGCGTACTGTGAGGGGGATGGGAGTGTGGTACATTGAGTACTGTGAGGGGAATGGGACTGTGGGACAATGACAACTCTGAGGGGAATTGGAATGTGGTACATTGAGTACTGTGAGGGGAATGGGACTGTGGTCCATTGAGTACTGTGAGAGGGTTGGGACTGTGGTATATTGAGTACTGTGAGGGGGAAGGGACTGTGGTACATTGAGTACTGTGAGGGGAGTGGGACTGTGGGCCATTGAGCACTGTGTGGGAGATGGGATTGTGGGACAATGAGTACAGTGAGGGGAATGTGACTGTCATTAACATTGAGTATTGTGAGGTGGTTGGGACTTTGGTACATTGAGTACTATGAGTGGGATGGGACTGTGGTACATTGAGTACTGTGAGGGAGATGGTTCTTTGGGGCATTGAGTACTGTGAGGAGGATGGGACTGTGGTACATTGAGTACTGTGAGGGAGATGGGACTGTGGTACATTGAGTACTGTGAAGGGAATGGGACTGTGGTACATTGAGTACTGTGAGTGGAATGGGACTGTGGGACAATGAGTACAGTGAGGGGAATGTGACTGTGATACATTGAGTACTGTGAGGTAGATGGGACTGTGGTATATTGAGTACTGTGAGGTAGATGGGACTGTGGTACATTGAGAACTGTGAGGGAGATGAGACTGTGGTACATTGAGTACTGTGAGGGAGATGGGACTGTGGTCCATTGAGTACCGTGAAGGGAATGGGACTGTGGGACAATGAGTACTGTGAGGGGAATTGGACTGTGGTACATTGAGTACTGTGAGGGGAATGGGACAGTGGTACATTGAGTACTGTGAGGGGAATGGGACTGTGGTATATTGAATACTGTGAGGGGAATGGGACTGTGGTACATTGAGTACTGTGACGGGAATTGGACTGTGATACATTGAGTACTGTGAGGGGAATGGAGCTGTGGTACATTGAGTACTGTGAGGAAGATGGGACTGTGGTACATTGAGTACTGTGAGGGGGATGGGGCTGTGCTACATTGAGTAATGTGAGGGGAATTGGACTGTGGTCCATTGAGTACTGTGAGGGGGGTGGGCCTGTGGTACATTGTGTACTGTGAGGGAGATAGGACTGTGGTATATTGAGTACTGTGAGTGGATTGGGACTGTGGGACAATGAGTACTGTGAGGGGAATTGGAATGTGGTACAATGAGTACTGTGAGCCGAATGGGACTGTGGTACATTGAGTTACTGTGAGGGAGATGGGACTGTGGGACATTGAGTACTGTGAGAGGGAAGGGTCTGTCCTACATTGAGTACTGTGAGGGGAAAGGGACTGTGGTACATTGGGTACTGTGAGTGGAATGTGACTGTGGTACATTGAGTGCTCTGAGGGGAATGGGGCTGTGGTACATTGAGTAATGTGAGGTAGATGGGACTGTGGTATATTGAGTACTGTGAGGTTGTTGGGACTGTGGCACATTGAGAACTGTGAGGGAGATGAGAATGTGGTACATTGAGTACTGTGAGGGAGATGGGACTGTGGTACATTGAGTACTGTGAAGGGAATGGGACTGTGGGACAATGAGTACTGTGAGGGGAATTGGACTGTGGTACATTGAGTACTGTGAGGGGAATGGGACTGTGGTACATTGAGTACTGTGAGGGGAATGGGACTGTGGTATATTGAATACTGTGAGGGGAATGGGACTGTGGTACATTGAGTACTGTGACGGGAATTGGACTGTGATACATTGAGTACTGTGAGGGGATTGGAGCTGTGGTACATTGAGTACTGTGAGGGAGATGGGACTGTGGTACATTGAGTACTGTGACGGGGATGGGGCTGTGCTACATTGAGTACTGTGAGGGGAATGGGACTGTGGTACATTGAGTACTGTGAGGGGAATGGGACTGTGGTACATTGAGTACTGTGAGGGGAATGGAAATGTGGGACATTGAGTACTGTGAGGAAGATGGGACTGTGGTACATTGAGTACTGTGAGGGGAATGGGACTGTTGTACATTGAGTACTGTGAGGGAGATGGACTGTGGTACATTGAGTACTGAGAGGGGAATGGGACTGTGGGACAATGAGAACTCTGAGGGGAATTGGAATGTGGTACATTGTGTACTGTGAGGGGAATGTGATTGTGGTACATTGAGTACTGTGAGGGAGATGGGACTGTGCTACATTAAGTACTGTGAGGGGAATGGGCTTGTGGGGCATTGAGTACTGTGAGGAGGATGGGGCTGTGGTACATTGAGTACTGTGAGTGGAAAGGTGATGTGGTACATTGCGTACTGTGAGGGGAATGGGACTGTGGGACATTGCGTACTGTGAGGGGGATGGGAGTGTGGTACATTGAGTACTGTGAGGGGAATGGGACTGTGGGACAATGACAACTCTGAGGGGAATTGGAATGTGGTACATTGAGTACTGTGAGGGGAATGGGACTGTGGTATTGAGTACTGTGAGAGGGTTGGGACTGTGGTATATTGAGTACTGTGAGGGGGAAGGGACTGTGGTACATTGAGTACTGTGAGGGGAGTGGGACTGTGGGCCATTGAGCACTGTGTGGGAGATGGGATTGTGGGACAATGAGTACAGTGAGGGGAATGTGACTGTCATTAACACTGAGTATTGTGAGGTGGTTGGGACTTTGGTACATTGAGTACTATGAGTGGGATGGGACTGTGGTACATTGAGTACTGTGAGGGAGATGGTTCTTTGGGGCATTGAGTACTGTGAGGAGGATGGGACTGTGGTACATTGAGTACTGTGAGGGAGATGGGACTGTGGTACATTGAGTACTGTGAAGGGAATGGGACTGTGGTACATTGAGTACTGTGAGTGGAATGGGACTGTGGGACAATGAGTACAGTGAGGGGAATGTGACTGTGATACATTGAGTATTGTGAGGGGGTTGGGACTTTGGTACATTGAGTACTATGAGTGGGATGGGACTGTGGTACATTGAGTATTGTGAAGGGGATGGGACTGTGGTACATTGAGTACTGTGAGGGAGATGGTACTTTGGGACATTGAGTACTGTGAGGAGGATGGGACTGTGGTACATTGAGGACTGTGAGGGGGATGGGCCATGGTACATTGTGTACTGTGAGGGAGATGGGACTGTGGTATATTGAGTACTGTGAGTGGAATGGGACTGTGGGACAATGAGTACTGTGAGGTGAATTGGAATGTGGTACAATGAGTACTGTGAGCGGAATGGGACTGTGGTATATTGAGTTACTGTGAGGGAGATGGGACTGTGGGACATTGAGTACTGTGAGAGGGATGGGTCTGTCCGACATTGAGTACTGTGAGGGGAATGGGACTGTGGTACATTGGGTACTGTGAGTGGAATGTGACTGTGGTACATTGAGTACCCTGAGGTAATGGGGCTGTGGTACATTGAGTACTGTGAGGTAGATGGGACTGTGGTATATTGAGTACTGTGAGGTAGATGGGACTGTGGTACATTGAGAACTGTGAGGTAGATGAGACTGTGGGACATTGAGCACTGTGAGGGAGATGAGACTGTGGTACATTGAGTACTGTGAGGGAGATGGGACTGCGGTACATTGAGTACTGTGAGGGAGATGGGGCTGTGGTACATTGAGTACTGTGAGGGAGATGGGGCTGTGGTACATTGAGTACTGTGAGGGAGATAGGACTGTGGTACATTGAGTACTGTGAAGGGAATGGGACTGTGGGACAATGAGAACGATGAGGGGAATTGGACTATGGTACATTGAGTACTGTGAGGGGAATGGGACTGTGGTACATTGAGTACTGTGAGGGGAATGGGACTGTGGTATATTGAATACTGTGAGGGGAATGGGACTGTGGTACATTGAGTACTGTGACGGGAATTGGACTGTGATACATTGAGTACTGTGAGGGGAATGGAGCTGTGGTACATTGAGTACTGTGAGGGAGATGGGACTGTGGTACATTGAGTACTGTGAGGGGGATGGGGCTGTGCTACATTGAGTACTATGAGGGGAATGGAGCTGTGTTACATTGAGTACTGTGAGGGGAATGGAAATGTGGGACATTGAGTACTGTGAGGGAGATGGGACTGTGGTACATTGAGTACTGAGAGGGGAATGTGACTGTGGGACAATGAGAACTCTGAGGGGAATTGGAATGTGGTACATTGTGTACTGTGAGGGGAATGGGATTGTGGTACATTGAGTACTGTGAGGGAGATGGGACTGTGCTACATTAAGTACTGTGAGGGGAATGGGCTTGTGTGACATTGAGTACTGTGAGGAGGATGGGGCTGTGGTACATTGAGTACTGTGAGCGGAAAGGTGATGTGGTACATTGCGTACTGTGAGGGGAATGGGACTGTGGGACATTGCGTACTGTGAGGGGGATGGGACTGTGGTACATTGAGTACTGTGAGGGGAATCGGAGTGTGGTACATTGAGTACTGTGAGGGGAATGGGACTGTGGTACATTGAGTACTGTGAGGGAGATGGGACTGTGGTACATTGAGTACTGTGATGGGAATGGGACTGTGGGACAATGAGAACTCTGAGGGGAATTGTAATGTGGTACATTGTGTACTGTGAGGGGGAAGTGAGTGTGGTACATTGAGTACTGTGAGGGGAATGGGACTGTGGGACATTGAGCAGTGTGAGGGGAATGGGACTGTGGTACATTGAGTACTGTGAGGTGGATGGGACTGTGGGACATTGAGTACAGTGAGGGGAATGTGACTGGTACATTGAGTACTATGACGGGAATTGTAATGTGGTACATTGAGTACTGTGAGGGGAATGGGACTGAGGTACATTGAGTACTGTGAGGGAGATGGGACTGTGGTACATTGAGTACTGTGAGGGGGATGGGGCTGTGCTACATTGAGTACTGTGAGGGGAATGGGACTGTGGTACATTGAGTACTGTGAGGGCAATGGGACTGTGGTACATTGAGTACTGTGAGGGGGATGGAAATGTGGGACATTGAGGACTGTGAGGGATATGGGACTGTGGTACATTGAGTACTGTGAGTGGAATGGGACAGTGGTACATTGAGTACTGTGAGGGAGATGGAACTGTGGGACATTGAGTACTGTGAGGGGAATGGAACTGTGGGACAATGAGAACTCTGAGGGGAATTGGAATGTGGTACATTGTGTACTGTGAGGGGAATGGGATTGTGGTACATTGAGTACTCTGAGGGAGATGGGACTGTGGTACATTGAGTACTGTGAGGGGAATGGGACTGTGGTACATTGAGTACTGTGAGGGGAATGGGACTGTGGTACATTGAGAACTGTGAGGGAGATGAGACTGTGGTACATTGAGTACTGTGAGGGAGATGGGACTGTGGTAAATTGAGTACCGTGAAGGGAATGGGTCTGTGGGACAATGAGTACTGTGAGGGGAATTTGACTGTGGTTCATTGAGTACTGTGAGGGGAATGGGACTGTGGTACATTGAGTACTGTGAGGGGAATGGGACTGTGGTATATTGAATACTGTGAGGGGAATGGGACTGTGGTACATTGAGTACTGTGACGGGAATTGGACTGTGATACATTGAGTACTGTGAGGGGAATGGAGCTGTGGTACATTGAGTACTGTGAGGAAGATGGGACTGTGGTACATTGAGTACTGTGAGGGGGATGGGGCTGTGCTACATTGAGTAATGTGAGGGGAATTGGAATGTGGTACATTGAATACTGTGAGGGGGTGGGCCTGTGGTACATTGAGTACTGTGAGAGGGATGGGTCTGTCCTACATTGAGTACTGTGAGGGGAATGGGACTGTGGTACATTGGGTACTGTGAGTGGAATGTGACTGTGGTACATTGAGTACTCTGAGGGGAATGGGGCTGTGGTACATTGAGTACTTGGAGGTAGATGGGACTGTGGTATATTGAGTACTGTGAGGTAGATGGGACTGTGGTACATTGAAAACTGTGAGGGAGATGAGACTGTGGTACATTGAGTACTGTGAGGGAGATGGGACTGTGGTACATTGAGTACTGTGAAGGGAATGGGACTGTGGGACAATGAGTACTGTGAGGGGAATTGGACTGTGGTACATTGAGTACTGTGAGGGGAATGGGACTGTGGTACATTGAGTACTGTGAGGGGAATGGGACTGTGATATATTGAATACTGTGAGGGGAATGGGACTGTGGTACATTGAGTACTGTGACGGGAATTGGACTGTGGGACATTGCGTACTGTGAGGGGGATGGGACTGTGGTACATTGAGTACTGTGAGGGGGATGGGATTGTGGTACATTGAGTACTGTGAGGGGAATCGGAGTGTGGTACATTGAGTACTGTGAGGGGAATGGGACTGTGGTACATTGAGTACTGTGAGGGAGATGGGACTGTGGTACATTGAGTACTGTGATGGGAATGGGACTGTGGGACAATGAGAACTCTGAGGGGAATTGTAATGTGGTACATTGAGTACTGTGAGGGGAATGGGACTGAGGTACATTGAGTACTGTGATGGGAATGGTGCTGTGGTACATTGAGTACTGTGATTGGGTTGGGACTGTGGTATATTGAGTATTGTGAGGGGGAAGGGACTGTGGTACATTGAGTACTGTGAGGGGAATGGGACTGTGGGACATTGAGCAGTGTGAGGGGAATGGGACTGTGGTACATTGAGTACTGTGAGGTGGATGGGACTGTGGGACATTGAGTACAGTGAGGGGAATGTGACTGGTACATTGAGTACTATGACGGGAATTGGACTGTGGTACATTGAGTACTGTGAGGGGAATGGAGCTGTGGTACATTGAGTACTGTGAGGGAGATGGGACTGTGGTACATTGAGTACTGTGAGGGGGATGGGGCTGTGCTACATTGAGTACTGTGAGGGGAATGGGACTGTGGTACATTGAACACTGTGAGGGCAATGGGACTGTGGTACATTGAGTACTGTGAGTGGAATGGGACAGTGGTACATTGAGTACTGTGAGGGAGATGGAACTGTGGTACATTGAGTACTGTGAGGGGGATGGGGCTGTGCTACATTGAGTAATGTGAGGGGAATTGGAATGTGGTACATTGAATACTGTGAGGGGGGTGGGCCTGTGGTACATTGAGTACTGTGAGAGGGATGGGTCTGTCCTACATTGAGTACTGTGAGGGGAATGGGACTGTGGTACATTGGGTACTGTGAGTGGAATGTGACTGTGGTACATTGAGTACTCTGAGGGGAATGGGGCTGTGGTACATTGAGTACTTGGAGGTAGATGGGACTGTGGTATATTGAGTACTGTGAGGTAGATGGGACTGTGGTACATTGAAAACTGTGAGGGAGATGAGACTGTGGTACATTGAGTACTGTGAGGGAGATGGGACTGTGGTACATTGAGTACTGTGAAGGGAATGGGACTGTGGGACAATGAGTACTGTGAGGGGAATTGGACTGTGGTACATTGAGTACTGTGAGGGGAATGGGACTGTGGTACATTGAGTACTGTGAGGGGAATGGGACTGTGATATATTGAATACTGTGAGGGGAATGGGACTGTGGTACATTGAGTACTGTGACGGGAATTGGACTGTGGGACATTGCGTACTGTGAGGGGGATGGGACTGTGGTACATTGAGTACTGTGAGGGGGATGGGATTGTGGTACATTGAGTACTGTGAGGGGAATCGGAGTGTGGTACATTGAGTACTGTGAGGGGAATGGGACTGTGGTACATTGAGTACTGTGAGGGAGATGGGACTGTGGTACATTGAGTACTGTGATGGGAATGGGACTGTGGGACAATGAGAACTCTGAGGGGAATTGTAATGTGGTACATTGAGTACTGTGAGGGGAATGGGACTGAGGTACATTGAGTACTGTGATGGGAATGGTGCTGTGGTACATTGAGTACTGTGATTGGGTTGGGACTCTGGTATATTGAGTATTGTGAGGGGGAAGGGACTGTGGTACATTGAGTACTGTGAGGGGAATGGGACTGTGGGACATTGAGCAGTGTGAGGGGAATGGGACTGTGGTACATTGAGTACTGTGAGGTGGATGGGACTGTGGGACATTGAGTACAGTGAGGGGAATGTGACTGGTACATTGAGTACTATGACGGGAATTGGACTGTGGTACATTGAGTACTGTGAGGGGAATGGAGCTGTGGTACATTGAGTACTGTGAGGGAGATGGGACTGTGGTACATTGAGTACTGTGAGGGGGATGGGGCTGTGCTACATTGAGTACTGTGAGGGGAATGGGACTGTGGTACATTGAACACTGTGAGGGCAATGGGACTGTGGTACATTGAGTACTGTGAGTGGAATGGGACAGTGGTACATTGAGTACTGTGAGGGAGATGGAACTGTGGGACATTGAGTACTGTGAGGGGAATGGAACTGTGGGACAATGAGAACTCTGAGGGGAATTGGAATGTGGTACATTGTGTACTGTGAGGGGAATGGGATTGTGGTACATTGAGCACTGTGAGGGGAATGGGACTGTGGTACATTGAGTACTGTGAGGGGAATGGGACTGTGGTACATTGAGAACTGTGAGGGAGATGAGACTGTGGTACATTGAGTACTGTGAGGGAGATGGGACTGTGGTAAATTGAGTACCGTGAAGGGAATGGGACTGTGGGACAATGAGTACTGTGAGGGGAATTGGACTGTGGTACATTGAGTACTGTGAGGGGAATGGGGCTGTGGTACATTGAGTACTGTGAGGGGAATGGGACTGTGGTATATTGAATACTGTGAGGGGAATGGGACTGTGGTACATTGAGTACTGTGACGGGAATTGGACTGTGATACATTGAGTACTGTCAGGGGAATGGAGCTGTGGTACATTGAGTACTGTGAGGGGAATTGGACAGTGGTACATTGAGTACTGTGAGGAAGATGGGACTGTGGTACATTGAGTACTGTGAGGGGGATGGGGCTGTGCTACATTGAGTAATGTGAGGGGAATTGGACTGTGGTACATTGAGTACTGTGAGGGGGGTGGGCCTGTGGTACATTGTGTACTGTGAGGGAGATAGGACTGTGGTATATTGAGTACTGTGAGTGGATTGGGACTGTGGTACAATGAGTACTGTGAGCGGAATGGGACTGTGGTACATTGAGTTACTGTGAGGGAGATGGGACTGTGGGACATTGAGTACTGTGAGAGCGATGGGTCTGTCCTACATTGAGTACTGTGAGGGGAATGGGACTGTGGTACATTGGGTACTGTGAGTGGAATGTGACTGTGGTACATTGAGTACTCTGAGGGGAATGGGGCTGTGGTACATTGAGTACTTGGAGGTAGATGGGACTGTGGTATATTGAGTACTGTGAGGTAGATGGGACTGTGGTACATTGAGAACTGTGAGGGAGATGAGACTGTGGTACATTGAGTACTGTGAGGGAGATGGGACTGTGGTACATTGAGTACTGTGAAGGGAATGGGACTGTGGGACAATGAGTACTGTGAGGGGAATTGGACTGTGGTACATTGAGTACTGTGAGGGGAATGGGACTGTGGTACATTGAGTACTGTGAGGGGAATGGGACTGTGGTATATTGAATACTGTGAGGGGAATGGAACTGTGGTACATTGAGTACTGTGACGGGAATTGGACTGTGATACATTGAGCACTGTGAGGGGAATGGAGCTGTGGTACATTGAGTACTGTGAGGGAGATGGGACTGTGGTACATTGAGTACTGTGAGGGGGATGGGGCTGTGCTACATTGAGTACTGTGAGGGGAATGGGACTGTGGTACATTGAGTACTGTGAGGGGAATGGGACTGTGGTACATTGAGTACTGTGAGGGGAATAGAAATGTGGGACATTGAGTACTGTGAGGGAGATGGGACTGTGGTACATTGAGTACTGTGAGGGGAATGGGACTGTTGTACATTGAGTACTGTGAGGGAGATGGACTGTGGTACATTGAGTACTGAGAGGGGAATGGGACTGTGGGACAATGAGAACTCTGAGGGGAATTGGAATGTGGTACATTGTGTACTGTGAGGGGAATGTGATTGTGGTACATTGAGTACTGTGAGGGAGATGGGACTGTGCTACATTAAGTACTGTGAGGGGAATGGGCTTGTGGGACATTGAGTACTGTGAGGAGGATGGGGCTGTGGTACATTGAGTACTGTGAGCGGAAAGGTGATGTGGTACATTGCGTACTGTGAGGGAAATGGGACTGTGGGACATTGCATACTGTGAGGGGGATGGGAGTGTGGTACATTGAGTACTGTGAGGGAAATGGGACTGTGGTACATTGAGTACTGTGAGGGGAATGGGACTGTGGGACAATGACAAATCTGAGGGGAATTGGAATGTGGTACATTGAGTACTGTGAGGGGAATGGGACTGTGGTACATTGAGTACTGTGAGGGGGTTGGGACTGTGGTATATTGAGTACTGTGAGGGGGAAGGGACTGTGGTAGATTGAGTACTGTGTGGGGAGTGGGACTGTGGGACATTGAGCACTGTGTGGGAGATGGGACTGTGGGACAATGAGTACAGTGAGGGGAATGTGACTGTGATACACTGAGTATTGTGAGGTGGTTGGGACTTTGGTACATTGAGTACTATGAGTGGGATGGGACTGTGGTACATTGAGTACTGTGAGGGAGATGGTTCTTTGGGGCATTGAGTACTGTGAGGAGGATGGGACTGTGGTACATTGAGTACTGTGAGGGAGATGGGACTGTGGGACAATGAGTACAGTGAGGGGAATGTGACTGTGATACACTGAGTATTGTGAGGTGGTTGGGATTTTGGTACATTGAGTACTATGAGTGGGATGGGACTGTGGTACATTGAGTACTGTGAGGGAGATGGTTCTTTGGGGCATTGAGTACTGTGAGGAGGATGGGACTGTGGTACATTGAGTACTGTGAGGGAGATGGGACTGTGGTACATTGAGTACTGTGAAGGGAATGGGACTGTGGTACATTGAGTACTGTGAGTGGAATAGGACTGTGGGACAATGAGTACAGTGAGGGGAATGTGACTGTGATACATTGAGTATTGTGGGGGGGTTGGGACTTTGGTACATTGAGTACTATGAGTGGGATGGGACTGTGGTACATTGAGTATTGTGAAGGGGATGGGTCTGTGGTACATTGAGTACTGTGAGGGAGATGGTACTTTGGGACATTGAGTACTGTGAGGAGGATGGGACTGTGGTACATTGAGGACTGTGAGGGGGATGGGCCTGTGGTACATTGTGTACTGTGAGGGAGATGGGACTGTGGTATATTGAGTACTGTGAGTGGAATGAGACTGTGGGACAATGAGTACTGTGAGGTGAATTGGAATGTGGTACAATGAGTACTGTGAGCGGAATGGGACTGTGGTACATTGAGTTACTGTGAGGGAGATGGGACTGTGGGACATTGAGTACTGTGAGGGGGATGGGACTGTGGTACATTGAGTACTGAGAGGGAGATGGGACTGTGGTTTCATTGAGTACTGTGAGGGGGATGGGGCTGTGCTACATTGAGTACTGTGAGGGGAATGGGGTGTGGTACGTTGAGTACTGTGAGGGGAATGGTGCTGTGCTACATTGAGTACTGTGAGGGGAATGGGACTGTGGTGCATTGAGCACTGTGAGGGGAATGGGTCTGTGGGACATTGAATACAGTGAGGGGATTGTGACTGTGGTACATTGAGTACTGTGAGGGGAATGGGACTGTGGTACATTGAGTACTCTGAGGGGAATGGAACTGTGGTACATTGAGTACTGAGCTGGGAATGGTGCAGTGGTACATTGAGTACTGTGAGGGGAATGGGACTGTGGTAAATTGAGTACTGTGAGGGGGTTGGGACTGTGGTATATTGAGTACTGTGAGGGGGATGGGACTGTGGTACATTGAGTACTGTGAGGGCGATGGTACTTTGGGACATTGAGTACTGAGAGGGGGATGGGACTGTGGGACAATGAGAACTCTGAGGGGAATTGGTATGTGGTACATTGAGTACTGTGAGGGGAATGGGACTGTGGTACATTGAGTACTGTGATGGGAATGGTGCTGTGGTACATTGAGTACTGTGAGGGGAATGGGACTGTGGTACATTGAGTACTGTGAGGGGGTTGGGACTGTGTTATATTGAGTACTGTGAGGGGGAAGGGACTGTGGTACATTGAGTACTGTGAGGGAGATGGGACTGTGGTACATTGAGTACTGTGAGGGGAATGGGACTGTGGGAGAATGAGAACTCTGAGGGGAATTGGTATGTGGTACATTTAGTAGTGTGAAGGGAATGGGACTGTCGTACATTGAGTACTGAGATGGAGATAGGCCTGTGGTTTCATTGAGTACTGTGAGGGGGATGGGGCTGTGCTACATTGAGTACTGTGAGGGGAATGGGGTGTGGTACGTTGAGTACTGTGAGGGGAATGGTGCTGTGCGACATTGAGTACTGTCAGGGGAATGGGACTGTGGTGCATTGAGCACTGTGAGGGGAATGGGACTGTGGGACATTGAGTACAGTGAGGGGATTGTGACTGTGGTACATTGAGTACTGTGAGGGGAATGGGACTGTGGTACATTGAGTATTCTGAGGGGAATGGGACTGTTGTACATTGAGTACTGTGCTGGGAATGGTGCTGTGGTACATTGAGTACTGTGAGGGGAATGGGACTGTGGTACATTGAGTACTGTGAGGGGTTTGGGACTGTTGTATATTGAGTACTGTGAGGGGGAAGGGACTGTGGTACATTGAGTACTGTGAGCGGAATGGGACTGTGGGACATTGAGCACTGTGAGGGGAATGGGTCTGTTGTACATTGAGTACTGTGAGGGGAATGGGACTGTGGTACATTGAGTACTGTGAGCGGAATGGTACTGTGGTACATTGAGTACTGTGAGGGGGTTGGGACTGTGGTATATTGAATACTGTGAAAGGAATTGGACTGTGGTACATTGAGTACTGTGACGGGAATTGGACTGTGGTATATTGAGTACTGTGAGGGGAATGGAACTGTGGTACATTGAGTACTATGAGGGAGATGGGACTGTGGTCCATTGAGTACTGTGAGGGAGATGGGGCTGTGGTACATTGAGGACTGTGAGGGGAATGGGACCGTGGGACAATGAGAACTCTGAGGGGAATTGGAATGTGGTACATTGTGTACTGTGAGGGGAATGGGACTGTGGTACATTGAGTACTGTGAGGGGGTTGGGACTGTGGTATATTGAGTACTGTGAGGGGGATGGGACTGTGGTACATTGAGTACTGTGAGGGAGATGGTACTTTGGGACATTGAGTATTGTGAGGAGGATGGGACTGTGGTACATTGAGTACTGTGAGGGAGATGGGACTGTGGTACATTGAGTACTGTGAAGGGAATGGGACTGTGGTATCTTGAGTACTGTGAGTGGAATGGGACTGTGGGACAATGAGTACAGTGAGGGGAATGTGACTGTGATACATTGAGTATTGTGAGGGGGTTGGTACTTTGGTACATTGAGTACTATGAGTGGGATGGGACTGTGGTACATTGAGTATTGTGAAGGGGATGGGACTGTGGTACATTGAGTACTGTGAGGGAGATGGTACTTTGGGACATTGAGTACTGTGAGGAGGATGGGACTGTGGTACATTGAGAACTGTGAGGGGGATGGGCCTGTGGTACATTGTGTACTGTGAGGGAGATGGGACTGTGGTATATTGAGTACTGTGAGTGGAATGGGACTGTGGGACAATGAGTTCTGTGAGGGGAATTGGAATGTGGTACAATGAGTACTGTGAGCGGAATGGGACTGTGGTACATTGAGTTACTGTGAGGGAGATGGGACTGTGAGACATTGAGTACTGTGAGAGGGATGGATCTGTCCTACATTGAGTACTGTGAGGGGAATGGGACTGTGGTCAATTGGGTACTGTGAGTGGAATGTGACTGTGGTACATTGAGTACTCTGAGGTGAATGGGGCTGTGGTACATTGAGTACTGTGAGGTAGATGGGACTGTGGTATATTGAGTACTGTGAGGTAGATGGTACTGTGTTACATTGTGAACTGTGAGGGAGATGAGACCGTGGGACATTGAGAACTGTGAGGGAGATGAGACTGTGGTACATTGAGTACTGTGAGGGAGATGGGACTGTGGTACATTGAGTACTGTGAAGGGAATGGGACTGTGGGACAATGAGTACTGTGAGGGGAATTGGACTGTGGTACATTGAGTACTGTGAGGGGAATGGGACTCTGGTACATTGAGTACTGTGAGGGGAATGGGACTGTGGAATATTGAATACTGTGAGGGCAATGGGACTGTGGTACATTGAGTACTGTGACGGGAATTGGACTGTGATACATTGAGTACTGTGAGCGGAATGGAGCTGTGGTACATTGAGTACTGTGAGGGAGATGGGACTGTGGTACATTGAGTACTGTGAGGGGGATGGGGCTGTGCTACATTGAGTACTTTTAGGGGAATGGGACTGTGGTACATTGAGTACTGTGAGGGGAATGGGACTGTGGTACATTGAGTACTGTGAAGGGAATGGAAATGTGGGACATTGAGTACTGTGAGGGAGATGGGACTGTGGTACATTGAGTACTGTGAGGGGAATGGGAATGTGGTACATTGAGTACTGTGAGGGAGATGGGACTTTGGTACATTGAGTACTGAGAGGGGAATGGGACTGTGGGACAATGAGAACTCTGAGGGTAATTGGAATGTGGTACATTGTGTACTGTGAGGGGAATGGGATTGTGGTACATTGAGTACTGTGAGGGAGATGGGACTGTGCTACATTAAGTACTGTGAGGGGAATGGGCTTGTGGGACATTGAGTACTGTGAGGAGGATGGGGCTGTGGTACATTGAGTACTGTGAGCGGAAAGGTGATGTGGTACATTGCGTACTGTGAGGGGAATGGGACTGTGGGACATTGCCTACTGTGAGGGGGATGGGACTGTGGCACATTGAGTACTGTGAGGGGAATCGGAGTGTGGTACATTGAGTACTGTGATGGGAATGGGACTGTGGTACATTGAGTACTGTGAGGGGAATGGGGCTGTGGTACATTGAGAACTCTGAGGGGAATTGTAATGTGGTACATTGAGTACTGTGAGGGGAATGGAACTGAGGAACATTGAGTACTGTGATGGGAATGGTGCTGTGGTACATTGAGTACTGTGAGGGGAATGGGACTGTGGTACATTGAGTACTGTGAGGGGGTTGGGACTGTGGTATATTGAGTACTGTGAGGGGGAAGGGACTGTGGTACATTGAGTACTGTGAGGGGAATGGGACTGTGGGACATTGAGCAGTGTGAGGGGAATGGGACTGTGGTACATTGAGTACTGTGAGGTGGATGGGACTGTGGGACATTGAGTACAGTGAGGGGAATGTGACTGGTACATTGAGTACTATGACGGGAATTGGACTGTGGTACATTGAGTACTGTGAGGGGACTGGAGCTGTGGTACATTGAGTACTGTGAGGGAGATGGGACTGTGGTACATTGAGTACTGTGAGGGGGATGGGGCTGTGCTACATTGAGTACTGTGAGGGTAATGGGACTGTGGTACATTGAGTACTGTGAGGGCAATGGGACTGTGGTACATTGAGTACTGTGAGGGGGATGGAAATGTGGGACATTGAGGACTGTGAGGGAGATGGGACTGTGGTACATTGAGTACTGTGAGTGGAATGGGACAGTGGTACATTGAGTACTGTGAGGGAGATGGAACTGTGGGACATTGAGTACTGAGAGGGGAATGGAACTGAGGGACAATGATAACTCTGAGGGGAATAGGAATGTGGTACATTGTGTACTGTGAGGGGAATGGGATTGTGGTACATTGAGTACTCTGAGGGAGATGAGACTGTGCTACATTAAGTACTGTGAGGTGAGTGGGGTGTGGTACATTGAGTACTGTGAGGGGAAGTGGCTGTGGTACGTTGAGTACTGTGAGGTGGTGGGACTGTGGTACATTGAGTACTGTGTGGGAGATGGGACTGTGGTACATTGAGTACTGTGAGGGTTTGGGACTGTGGTATATTGAGTACTGTGAGGGGGAAGGGACTGTGGTACATTGAGTACTGTGAGCGGAATGGGACTGTGGGACATTGAGCACTGTGAGGGGAATGGGTCTGTTGTACATTGAGTACTGTGAGGGGAATGGGACTGTGGTACATTGAGTACTGTGAGCGGAATGGTACTGTGGTACATTGAGTACTGTGAGGGGGTTGGGACTGTGGTATATTGAATACTGTGAAAGGAATTGGACTGTGGTACATTGAGTACTGTGACGGGAATTGGACTGTGGTACATTGAGTACTGTGAGGGGAATGGAACTGTGGTACATTGAGTACTATGAGGGAGATGGGACTGTGGTCCATTGAGTACTGTGAGGGAGATGGGGCTGTGGTACATTGAGGACTGTGAGGGGAATGGGACTGTGGGACAATGAGAACTCTGAGGGGAATTGGAATGTGGTACATTGTGTACTGTGAGGGGAATGGGACTGTGGTACATTGAGTACTGTGAGGGGGTTGGGACTGTGGTATATTGAGTACTGTGAGGGGGATGGGACTGTGGTACATTGAGTACTGTGAGGGAGATGGTACTTTGGGACATTGAGTATTGTGAGGAGGATGGGACTGTGGTACATTGAGTACTGTGAGGGAGATGGTTCTTTGGGGCATTGAGTACTGTGAGGAGGATGGGACTGTGGTACATTGCGTACTGTGAGGGAGATGGGACTGTGGTACATTGAGTACTGTGAAGGGAATGGGACTGTGGTATCTTGAGTACTGTGAGTGGAATGGGACTGTGGGACAATGAGTACAGTGAGGGGAATGTGACTGTGATACATTGAGTATTGTGAGGGGGTTGGTACTTTGGTACATTGAGTACTATGAGTGGGATGGGACTGTGGTACATTGAGTATTGTGAAGGGGATGGGACTGTGGTACGTTGAGTACTGTGAGGGAGATGGTACTTTGGGACATTGAGTACTGTGAGGAGGATGGGACTGTGGTACATTGAGTACTGTGAGGGGGATGGGCCTGTGGTACATTGTGTACTGTGAGGGAGATGGGACTGTGGTATATTGAGTCCTGTGAGTGGAATGGGACTGTGGGACAATGAGTACTGTGAGGGGAATTGGAATGTGGTACAATGAGTACTGTGAGCGGAATGGGACTGTGGTACATTGAGTTACTGTGAGGGAGATGGGACTGTGAGACATTGAGTACTGTGAGAGGGATGGATCTGTCCTACATTGAGTACTGTGAGGGGAATGGGACTGTGGTCAATTGGGTACTGTGAGTGGAATGTGACTGTGGTACATTGAGTACTCTGAGGGGAATGGGGCTGTGGTACATTGAGTACTGTGAGGTAGATGGGACTGTGGTATATTGAGTACTGTGAGGTAGATGGTACTGTGTTACATTGTGAACTGTGAGGGAGATGAGACCGTGGGACATTGAGAACTGTGAGGGAGATGAGACTGTGGTACATTGAGTACTGTGAGGGAGATGGGACTGTGGTACATTGAGTACTGTGAAGGGAATGGGACTGTGGGACAATGAGTATTGTGAGGGGAATTGGACTGTGGTACATTGAGTACTGTGAGGGGAATGGGACTCTGGTACATTGAGTACTGTGAGGGGAATGGGACTGTGGAATATTGAATACTGTGAGGGGAATGGGACTGTGGTACATTGAGTACTGTGACGGCAATTGGACTGTGATACATTGTGTACTGTGAGGGAAATGGAGCTGTGGTACATTGAGTACTGTGAGGGAGATGGGACTGTGGTACATTGAGTACTGTGAGGGGGATGGGGCTGTGCTACATTGAGTACTGTGAGGGGAATGGGACTGTGGTACATTGAGTACTGTGAGGGGAATGGGACTGTGGTACATTGAGTACTGTGAGGGGAATGGAAATGTGGGACATTGAGTACTGTGAGGGAGATGGGACTGTGGTACATTGAGTACTGTGAGGGGAATGGGATTGTGGTACATTGAGTACTGTGAGGGAGATGGGACTTTGCTACATTAAGTACTGTGAGGGGAATGGGCTTGTGGGACATTGAGTACTGTGAGGAGGATGGGGCTGTGGTACATTGAGTACTGTGAGCGGAAAGGTGATGTGGTACATTGCGTACTGTGAGGGGAATGGGACTGTGGGACATTGCGTACTGTGAGGGGGATGGGACTGTGGCACATTGAGTACTGTGAGGGGAATCGGAGTGTGGTACATTGAGTACTGTGATGGGAATGGGACTGTGGTACATTGAGTACTGTGAGGGGAATGGGGCTGTGGTACATTGAGAACTCTGAGGGGAATTGTAATGTGGTACATTGAGTACTGTGAGGGGAATGGAACTGAGGAACATTGAGTACTGTGATGGGAATGGTGCTGTGGTACATTGAGTACTGTGAGGGGAATGGGACTGTGGTACATTGAGTACTGTGAGGGGGTTGGGACTGTGGTATATTGAGTACTGTGAGGGGGAAGGGACTGTGGTACATTGAGTACTGTGAGGGGAATGGCACTGTGGGACATTGAGCAGTGTGAGGGGAATGGGACTGTGGTACATTGAGTACTGTGAGGTGGATGGGACTGTGGGACATTGAGTACAGTGAGGGGAATGTGACTGGTACATTGAGTACTATGACGGGAATTGGACTGTGGTACATTGAGTACTGTGAGGGGACTGGAGCTGTGGTACATTGAGTACTGTGAGGGAGATGGGACTGTGGTACATTGAGTACTGTGAGGGGGATGGGGCTGTGCTACATTGAGTACTGTGAGGGGAATGGGACTGTGGTACATTGAGTACTGTGAGGGCAATGGGACTGTGGTACATTGAGTACTGTGAGGGGGATGGAAATGTGGGACATTGAGGACTGTGACGGAGATGGGACTGTGGTACATTGAGTACTGTGAGTGGAATGGGACAGTGGTACATTGAGTACTGTGAGGGAGATGGAACTGTGGGACATTGAGTACTGTGAGGGGAATGGAACTGTGGGACAATGAGAACTCTGAGGGGAATAGGAATGTGGTACATTGTGTACTGTGAGGGGAATGGGATTGTGGTACATTGAGTACTCTGAAGGAGATGAGACTGTGCAACATTAAGTACTGTGAGGTGAGTGGGGTGTGGTACATTGAGTACTGTGAGGGGAAGTGGCTGTGGTACGTTGAGTACTGTGAGGTGGTGGGACTGTGGTACATTGAGTACTGTGAGGGGGATGGGATGTGGTACATTGAGTACTGTGAGGGGAAGGGGCTGTGGTACATTGAGTACTGTGAGGGGGTGGGACTGTGGTACATTGAGTACTCTGAGGGGAATGGGGCTGAGGTACATTGAGTACTGTGAGGTAGGTGGGACTGTGGTACATTGAGTACTGTGAGGGGGATGGGACTGTGGTACATTGAGTACTGTGAGGGGGATGGGACTGTGGTACATTGAGTACTGAGAGGGAGATGGGACTGTGGTTTCATTGAGTACTGTGAGGGGGATGGGGCTGTGCTACATTGAGTACTGTGAGGGGAATGGGGTGTGGTACGCTGAGTACTGTGAGGGGAATGGTGCTGTGCTACATTGAGTACTGTGAGGGGAATGGGACTGTGGTGCATTGAGCACTGTGAGGGGAATGGGTCTGTGGGACATTGAGTACAGTGAGGGGATTGTGACTGTGGTACATTGAGTACTGTGAGGGGAATGGGACTGTGGTACATTGAGTACTCTGAGGGGAATGGAACTGTGGTACATTGAGTACTGTGCTGGGAATGGTGCAGTGGTACATTGAGTACTGTGAGGGGAATGGGACTGTGGTACATTGAGTACTGTGAGGGGGTTGGGACTGTGGTATATTGAGTACTGTGAGGGGGATGGGACTGTGGTACATTGAGTACTGTGAGGGAGATGGTACTTTGGGACATTGAGTACTGAGAGGGGGATGGGACTGTGGGACAATGAGAACTCTGAGGGGAATTGGTATGTGGTACATTGAGTACTGTGAGGGGAATGGGCCTGTGGTACATTGAGTACTGTGATGGGAATGGTGCTGTGGTACATTGAGTACTGTGAGGGGAATGGGACTGTGGTACATTGAGTACTGTGAGGGGGTTGGGACTGTGTTATATTGAGTACTGTGAGGGGGAAGGGACTGTGGTACATTGAGTACTGTGAGGGAGATGGGACTGTGGTACATTGAGTACTGTGAGGGGAATGGGACTGTGGGAGAATGAGAACTCTGAGGGGAATTGGTATGTGGTACATTTAGTAGTGTGAAGGGAATGGGACTGTCGTACATTGAGTACTGAGAGGGAGATAGGCCTGTGGTTTCATTGAGTACTGTGAGGGGGATGGGGCTGTGCTACATTGAGTACTGTGAGGGGAATGGGGTGTGGTACGTTGAGTACTGTGAGGGGAATGGTGCTGTGCGACATTGAGTACTGTCAGGGGAATGGGACTGTGGTGCATTGAGCACTGTGAGGGGAATGGGACTGTGGGACATTGAGTACAGTGAGGGGATTGTGACTGTGGTACATTGAGTACTGTGAGGGAAATGGGACTGTGGTACATTGAGTATTCTGAGGGGAATGGGACTGTTGTACATTGAGTACTGTGCTGGGAATGGTGCTGTGGTACATTGAGTACTGTGAGGGGAATGGGACTGTGGTACATTGAGTACTGTGAGGGGTTTGGGACTGTGGCATATTGAGTACTGTGAGGGGGAAGGGACTGTGGTACATTGAGTACTGTGAGCGGAATGGGACTGTGGGACATTGAGCACTGTGAGGGGAATGGGTCTGTTGTACATTGAGTACTGTGAGGGGAATGGGACTGTGGTACATTGAGTACTGTGAGCGGAATGGTACTGTGGTACATTGAGTACTGTGAGGGGGTTGGGACTGTGGTATATTGAATACTGTGAAAGGAATGGGACTGTGGTACATTGAGTACTGTGACGGGAATTGGACTGTGGTACATTGAGTACTGTGAGGGGAATGGAACTGTGGTACATTGAGTACTATGAGGGAGATGGGACTGTGGTCCATTGAGTACTGTGAGGGAGATGGGACTGTGGTACATTGAGGTCTGTGAGGGGAATGGGACTGTGGGACAATGAGAACTCTGAGGGGAATTGGAATATGGTACATTGTGTACTGTGAGGGGAATGGGACTGTGGTACATTGAGTACTGTGAGGGGGTTGGGACTGTGGTATATTGAGTACTGTGAGGGGGATGGGACTGTGGTACATTGAGTACTGTGAGGGAGATGGTACTTTGGGACATTGCGTATTGTGAGGAGGATGGGACTGTGGTACATTGAGTACTGTGAGGGAGATAGGACTGTGGTACATTGAGTACTGTGAAGGGAATGGGACTGTGGTATCTTGAGTACTGTGAGTGGAATGTGACTGTGGGACAATGAGTACAGTGAGGGGAATGTGACTGTGATACATTGAGTATTGTGAGGGGGTTGGGACTTTGGTACATTGAGTACTATGAGTGGGATGGGACTGTGGTACATTGAGTATTGTGAAGGGGATGGGACTGTGGTACATTGAGTACTGTGAGGGAGATGGTACTTTCGGACATTGAGTACTGTGAGGAGGATGGGACTGTGGTACATTGAGTACTGTGAGGGGGATGGGCCTGTGGTACATTGTGTACTGTGAGGGAGATGGGACTGTGGTATATTGAGTACTGTGAGTGGAATGGGACTGTGGGACAATGAGTACTGTGAGGGGAATTGGAATGTGGTACAATGAGTACTGTGAGCGGAATGGGACTGTGGTACATTGAGTTACTGTGAGGGAGATGGGACTGTGAGACATTGAGTACTGTGAGAGGGATGGATCTGTCCTACATTGAGTACTGTGAGGGGAATGGGACTGTGGTCAATTGGGTACTGTGAGTGGAATGTGACTGTGGTACATTGAGTACTCTGAGGGGAATGGGGCTGTGGTACATTGAGTACTGTGAGGTAGATGGGACTGTGGTATATTGAGTACTGTGAGGTAGATGGTACTGTGTTACATTGTGAACTGTGAGGGAGATGAGACTGTGGGACATTGAGAACTGTGAGGGAGATGAGACTGTGGTACATTGAGTACTGTGAGGGAGATGGGACTGTGGTACATTGAGTACTGTGAAGGGAATGGGACTGTGGGACAATGAGTACTGTGAGGGGAATTGGACTGTGGTACATTGAGTACTGTGAGGGGAATGGGACTCTGGTACATTGAGTACTGTGAGGGGAATGGGACTGTGGAATATTGAATACTGTGAGGGGAATGGGAATGTGGTACATTGAGTACTGTGACGGGAATTGGACTGTGATACATTGAGTACTGTGAGGGGAATGGAGCTGTGGTACATTGAGTACTGTGAGGGAGATGGGACTGTGGTACATTGAGTACTGTGAGGGGGATGGGGCTGTGCTACATTGAGTACTGTGAGGGGAATGGGACTGTGGTACATTGAGTACTGTGAGGGGAATGGGACTGTGGTACATTGAGTACTGTGAGGGGAATGGAAATGTGGGACATTGAGTACTGTGTGGGAGATGGGACTGTGGTACATTGAGTACTGTGAGGGGAATGGGACTGTGGTACATTGAGTACTGTGAGGGGGATGGGACTGTGGTACATTGAGCACTGTGAGGGGAATGGGACTGTGGTACATTGAGTACTGTGAGGGGAATGGGACTGTGGTACATTGAGTACTGTGAGGGGAAGGTGCTGTGCTACATTGAGTACTGTGAGTGGAATGGAACTGTGGTACATTGAGTACTGTGAGGGAAATGGGACTGTGGTACATTGAGTACTGTGAGGGGAATGGGACTGTGGGACATTGAGTACTGTGAGGGGAATGGGACTGTGTTACATTGAGTACTCTGAGGGGAATGAGACTGTGGTACATTGATTACTGTGAGGGGGTTGGGACTGTGGTATATTGAGTACTGTGAGGGGAATGGGACTGTGGTACATTGAGTACTGTGAGGGGGTTGGGACTGTGGTATATTGGGTACAGTGAGGGGTAAGGGACTGTGGTATATTGAGTACTGTGAGGTAGATGGGACTGTGGTACATTGAGAACTGTGAGGGAGATGAGACTGTGGGACATTGAGAACTGTGAGGGAGATGAGACTGTGGTACATTGAGTACTGTGAGGGAGATGGGACTGTGGTACATTGAGTACTGTGAAGGGAATGGGACTGTGGGACAATGAGTACTGTGAGGGAAATTGGACTGTGGTACATTGAGTACTGTGAGGGGAATGGAACTGTGGTACATTGAGTACTGTGAGGGGGATGGGACTGTGGTACATTGAATACTGTGAGGGGAATGGGACTGTGGTACATTGAGTATTGTGAGGGGGATGGGACTGTTGTACATTGTGTACTGTGAGGGAGATGTGACTGTGGTACATGGAGTACTGTGAGGGGGATGGGACTGTGGTACATTGAGTACTGTGAGGGGGATGGGATGTGGTACATTGATTACTGTGAGGGGAATGGGATGTGGTACGTTGAGTACTGTGAGGGGAATGGGACTGTGGTACATTGAGTACTGTGAGGGAATGGTACTTTGGGACATTGAGTACTGTGAGGAGGATGGGACTGTGGTACATTGAGTACTGTGAGGGGGATGGGCCTGTGGTACATTGTGTACTGTGAGGGAGATGGGACTGTGGTATATTGAGTACTGTGAGTGGAATGGGACTGTGGGACAATGAGTACTGTGAGGGGAATTGGAATGTGGTACAATGAGTACTGTGAGCGGAATGGGACTGTGGTACATTGAGTTACTGTGAGGGAGATGGGACTGTGAGACATTGAGTACTGTGAGAGGGATGGATCTGTCCTACATTGAGTACTGTGAGGGGAATGGGACTGTGGTCAATTGGGTACTGTGAGTGGAATGTGACTGTGGTACATTGAGTACTCTGAGGGGAATGGGGCTGTGGTACATTGAGTACTGTGAGGTAGATGGGACTGTGGTATATTGAGTACTGTGAGGTAGATGGTACTGTGTTACATTGTGAACTGTGAGGGAGATGAGACTGTGGGACATTGAGAACTGTGAGGGAGATGAGACTGTGGTACATTGAGTACTGTGAGGGAGATGGGACTGTGGTGCATTGAGTACTGTGAGGGGAATGGGACTCTGGTACATTGAGTACTGTGAGGGGAATGGGACTGTGGAATATTGAATACTGTGAGGGGAATGGGACTGTGGTACATTGAGTACTGTGACGGGAATTGGACTGTGATACATTGAGTACTGTGAGGGGAATGGAGCTGTGGTACATTGAGTACTGTGAGGGAGATGGGACTGTGGTACATTGAGTACTGTGAGGGGGATGGGGCTGTGCTACATTGAGTACTGTGAGGGGAATGGGACTGTGGTACATTGAGTACTGTGAGGGGAATGGGACTGTGGTACATTGAGTACTGTGAGGGGAATGGAAATGTGGGATATTGAGTACTGTGTGGGAGATGGGACTGTGGTACATTGAGTACTGTGAGGGGAATGGGACTGTGGTACATTGAGTACTGTGAGGGGGATGGGACTGTGGTACATTGAGCACTGTGAGGGGAATGGGACTGTGGTACATTGAGTACTGTGAGGGGAATGGGACTGTGGTACATTGAGTACTGTGAGGGGAAGGTGCTGTGCTACATTGAGTACTGTGAGTGGAATGGAACTGTGGTACATTGAGTACTGTGAGGGAAATGGGACTGTGGTACATTGAGTACTGTGAGGGGAATGGGACTGTGGGACATTGAGTACTGTGAGGGGAATGGGACTGTGTTACATTGAGTACTCTGAGGGGAATGAGACTGTGGTACATTGATTACTGTGAGGGGGTTGGGACTGTGGTATATTGAGTACTGTGAGGGGAATGGGACTGTGGTACATTGAGTACTGTGAGGGGGTTGGGACTGTGGTATATTGGGTACAGTGAGGGGTAAGGGACTGTGGTATATTGAGTACTGTGAGGTAGATGGGACTGTGGTACATTGAGAACTGTGAGGGAGATGAGACTGTGGGACATTGAGAACTGTGAGGGAGATGAGACTGTGGTACATTGAGTACTGTGAGGGAGATGGGACTGTGGTACATTGAGTACTGTGAAGGGAATGGGACTGTGGGACAATGAGTACTGTGAGGGAAATTGGACTGTGGTACATTGAGTACTGTGAGGGGAATGGAACTGTGGTACATTGAGTACTGTGAGGGGGATGGGACTGTGGTACATTGAATACTGTGAGGGGAATGGGACTGTGGTACATTGAGTATTGTGAGGGGGATGGGACTGTTGTACATTGTGTACTGTGAGGGAGATGTGACTGTGGTACATGGAGTACTGTGAGGGGGATGGGACTGTGGTACATTGAGTACTGTGAGGGGGATGGGATGTGGTACATTGATTACTGTGAGGGGAATGGGATGTGGTACGTTGAGTACTGTGAGGGGAATGGGACTGTGGTACATTGAGTACTGTGAGGGGGATGGTGCTGTGCTACATTGAGTACTGTGAGGGGAATGGGACATTGCTGCATTGAGTACTGTGAGGGGGTTGGGACTGTGGTACATTGAGTACTGTGAGTGGAATGGGACTGTGGTACATTGAGAACTGTGAGGGGAATGGTGCTGTGGTACATTGAGTACTGTGAGGGGAATGGGACTGTGGTACATTGAGTACTGTGAGGGGAATGGAACTGTGGTACATTGAGTACTGTGAGGTAGATGGGACTGTGGGACATTGAGTACTGTGAAGGGGATGGGACTGTGGTACATTGAGAACTGTGAGGGAGATGGGACTGTGGGACATTGAGTACTGTGAGGGGAATGGGAATGTGGGACAATGAGAACTGTGAGGGGAATGGGACTGTTGTATATTGAGTACTGTGAGGGGAATGGGACTGTGGTACATTGAGTACTGTGAGGGGAATGGAACTGTGGTACATTGAGTACTGTGAGGTGGATGGGACTGCGGGACAATGAGTACAGTGAGGGGAATGTGACTGTGATACATTGAGTATTGTGAGGGGGTTGGGACTTTGGTACATTGAGTACTATGAGTGGGATGTGACTGTGGTACATTGAGTATTGTGAAGGGGATGGGACTGTGGTACATTGAGTACTGTGAGGGAGATGGTACTTTGGGACATTGAGTACTGTGAGGAGGATGGGACTGTGGTACATTGAGTACTGTGAGCAGGATGGGTCTGTGGTACATTGAGTACTGTGAAGGGAATGGGACTGTGGGACAATGAGTACTGTGAGGGGAATTGGACTGTGGTACATTGAGTACTGTGAGGGGAATGGGACTGTGGGACATTGAGTACTGTGAGGGAGTGGGACTGTGGTACATTGAGTACTGTGAGGGGTATGGGATGTGGTACATTGAGTACTGTGAGGGGGATGGGATGTGGTACATTGAGTACTGTGAGGGGAAGAGGCTGTGGTACATTGAGAACTGTGAGGGGGTGGGACTGTGGCACATTGAGTACTGTGAGGGGATGGGATGTGGTACATCGAGTCCTGTGAGGGGAAGGGGCTATGGTACATTGAGTACTGTGAGCTGGTGGGACTGTGGCACATTGAGTACTCTGAGGGGAATGAGGCTGTGGTACATTGTGTACTTTGAGGTCGTTGGGACTGTGGTACATTGAGTACTGTGAGGGGGATGGGACTGTGGGACATTGAGTACTGTGAGGGGGATGGGACTGTGGTACATTGAGTACTGTGAGGAGGATGGGACTGTGGGACATTGTGTACTGTGAGGGGAATGGGACTGTGGTACATTGAGCACTGTGAGGGGGATGGGTCTGTGGTACATTGAGTACTGAGAGTGAGATGGGACTGTGGTACATTGAGTACTGTGAGGGGGATGGGATGTGGTACGTTGAGTACTGTGAGGGGAAGGTGCTGTGCTACATTGAGTACTGTGAGTGAAATGGAACTGTGGTACATTGAGTACTGTGAGGGGAATGGGACTGTGGTACATTGAGTACTGTGAGGGGAATGGGACTGTGGGACATTGAGTACTGTGAGGGGGTTGGGACTGTGGTATATTGAATACTGTGAAAGGAATGGGACTGTGGTACATTGAGTACTGTGACGGGAATTGGACTGTGGTACATTGAGTACTGTGAGGGGAATGGAACTGTGGTACATTGAGTACTATGAGGGAGATGGGACTGTGGTCCATTGAGTACTGTGAGGGAGATGGGACTGTGGTACATTGAGGACTGTGAGGGGAATGGGACTGTGGGACAATGAGAACTCTGAGGGGAATTGGAATGTGGTACATTGTGTACTGTGAGGGGAATGGGACTGTGGTACATTGAGTACTGTGAGGGGGTTGGGACTGTGGTATATTGAGTACTGTGAGGGGGATGGGACTGTGGTACATTGAGTACTGTGAGGGAGATGGTACTTTGGGACATTGAGTATTGTGAGGAGGATGGGACTGTGGTACATTGAGTACTGTGAAGGGAATGGTACTGTGGTACATTGAGTACTGTGAAGGGAATGGGACTGTGGTATCTTGACTACTGTGAGTGGAATGGGACTGTGGGACAATGAGTACAGTGAGGGGAATGTGACTGTGATACATTGAGTATTGTGAGGGGGTTGGGACTTTGGTACATTGAGTACTATGAGTGGGATGGGACTGTGGTACATTGAGTATTGTGAAGGGGATGGGACTGTGGTACATTGAGTACTGTGAGGGAGATGGTACTTTGGGACATTGAGTACTGTGAGGAGGATGGCACTGTGGTACATTGTGTACTGTGAGGGAGATGGGACTGTGGTATATTGAGTACTGTGAGTGGAATGGGACTGTGGGACAATGAGTACTGTGAGGGGAATTGGAATGTGGTACAATGAGTACTGTGAGCGGAATGGGACTGTGGTACATTGAGTTACTGTGAGGGAGATGGGACTGTGAGACATTGAGTACTGTGAGAGGGATGGATCTGTCCTACATTGAGTACTGTGAGGGGAATGGGACTGTGGTCAATTGGGTACTGTGAGTGGAATGTGACTGTGGTACATTGAGTACTCTGAGGGGAATGGGGCTGTGGTACATTGAGTACTGTGAGGTAGATGGGACTGTGGTATATTGAGTACTGTGAGGTAGATGGGACTATGGTACATTGAGTACTGTGAAGGGAATGGGACTGAGGGACAATGAGTACTGTGAGGGGAATTGGACTGTGGGACATTGAGTACTGTGAGGGGAATGGGACTGTGGTACATTGAGTACTCTGAGGGGAATGAGACTGTGGTACATTGATTACTGTGAGGGGAATGAGACTGTGGTACATTGATTACTGTGAGGGGGTTGGGACTGTGGTATATTGAGTACTGTGAGGGGAATGGGAATGTGGTAGATTGAGTACTGTGAGGGGGTTGGGACTGTGGTATATTGGGTACTGTGAGGGGTAAGGGACTGTGGTATATTGAGTACTGTGAGGTAGATGGGACTGTGGTACATTGAGAACTGTGAGGGAGATGAGACTGTGGTACATTGAGTACTGTGAGGGGGATGGGACTGTGGTACATTGAATACTGTGAGGGGAATGGGACTGTGGTACATTGAGTATTGTGAGGGGGATGGGACTGTTGTACATTGTGTACTGTGAGGGAGATGTGACTGTGGTACATGGAGTATTGTGAGGGGGATGGGACTGTGGTACATTGAGTACTGTGAGGGGGATGGGATGTGGTACATTGATTACTGTGAGGGGAATGGGATGTGGTACGTTGAGTACTGTGAGGGGAATGGGACTGTGGTACATTGAGTACTGTGAGGGGGATGGTGCTGTGCTACATTGAGTACTGTGAGGGGAATGGGACATTGCTGCATTGAGTACTGTGAGGGGGTTGGGCCTGTGGTACATTGAGTACTGTGAGTGGAATGGGACTGTGGTACATTGAGAACTGTGAGGGGAGTGGTGCTGTGGTACATTGAGTACTGTGAGGGGAATGTGACTGTGGTACATTGAGTACTGTGAGGGGAATGGAACTGTGGTACAGTGAGTACTGTGAGGTAGATGGGACTGTGGGACATTGAGTACTGTGAAGGGGATGGGACTGTGGTACATTGAGAACTGTGAGGGAGATGGGACTGTGGGACATTGAGTACTGTGAGGGGGATGGGACTGTGGTACATTGAGTACTGTGAGGGAGTGGGACTGTGGTACATTGAGTACTGTGAGGGGAATGGGACTGTGGTACATTGAGAACTGTGAGGGGAATGGTGCTGTGGTACATTGAGTACTGTGAGGGGAATGGGACTGTGGTACATTGAGTACTGTGAGGGGAATGGAACAGTGGTACATTGAGTACTGTGAGGTAGATGGGACTGTGGGACATTGAGTACTGTGAAGGGGATGGGACTGTGGTACATTGAGAACTGTGAGGAAGATGGGACTGTGTGACATTGAGTACTGTGAGGGGGATGGGACTGTGGTACATTGAGTACTGTGAGGGAGATGGTACTGTGGCACATTGAGTACTGTGAGGGGAATGGGAATGTGGGACAATGAGAACTGTGAGGGGAATGGGACAGTTGTATATTGAGTACTGTGAGGGGAATGGGACTGTGGGACATTGAGCACTGCGAGGGGAATGGGACTGTGGTACATTGAGTACTGTGAGGTGGATGGGACTGCGGGACAATGAGTACAGTGAGGGGAATGTGACTGTGATACATTGAGTATTGTGAGGGGGTTGGGACTTTGGTACATTGAGTACTATGAGTGGGATGGGACTGTGGTACATTGAGTATTGTGAAGGGGATGGGACTGTGGTACATTGAGTACTGTGAGGGAGATGGTATTTTGGGACATTGAGTACTGTGAGGAGGATGGGACTGTGGTACATTGAGTACTGTGAGGAGGATGGGTCTGTGGTACATTGAGTACTGTGAAGGGAATGGGACTGTGGGACAATGAGTACTGTGAGGGGAATTGGACTGTGGTACATTGAGTACTGTGAGGGGGATGGTGCTGTGCTACATTGAATACTGTGAGGGGAATGGGACATTGCTGCATTGAGTACTGTGAGGGGGTTGGGACTGTGGTACATTGAGTACTGTGAGTGGAATGGGACTGTGGTACATTGAGAACTGTGAGGGGAATGGTGCTGTGGTACATTGAGTACTGTGAGGGGAATGGGACTGTGGTACATTGAGTACTGTGAGGGGAATGGAACTGTGGTACATTGAGTACTGTGAGGTAGATGGGACTGTGGGACATTGAGTACTGTGAAGGGGATGGGACTGTGGTACATTGAGAACTGTGAGGGAGATGGGATTGTGGGACATTGAGTACTGTGAGGGGAATGGGAATGTGGGACAATGAGAACTGTGAGGGGAATGGGACTGTTGTATATTGAGTACTGTGAGGGGAATGGGACTGTGGTACATTGAGTACTGTGAGGGGAATGGAACTGTGGTACATTGAGTACAGTGAGGTAGATGGGACTGTGGGACATTGAGTACTGTGAAGGGGATGGGACTGTGGTACATTGAGAACTGTGAGGGAGATGGGACTGTGGGACATTGAGCACTGCGAGGGGAATGGGACTGTGGTACATTGAGTACTGTGAGGTGGATGGGACTGCGGGACAATGAGTACAGTGAGGGGAATGTGACTGTGATACATTGAGTATTGTGAGGGGGTTGGGACTTTGGTACATTGAGTACTATGAGTGGGATGTGACTGTGGTACATTGAGTATTGTGAAGGGGATGGGACTGTGGTACATTGAGTACTGTGAGGGAGATGGTACTTTGGGACATTGAGTACTGTGAGGAGGATGGGACTGTGGTACATTGAGTACTGTGAGCAGGATGGGTCTGTGGTACATTGAGTACTGTGAAGGGAATGGGACTGTGGGACAATGAGTACTGTGAGGGGAATTGGACTGTGGTACATTGAGTACTGTGAGGGGAATGGGACTGTGGGACATTGAGTACTGTGAGGGAGTGGGACTGTGGTACATTGAGTACTGTGAGGGGTATGGGATGTGGTACATTGAGTACTGTGAGGGGGATGGGATGTGGTACATTGAGTACTGTGAGGGGAAGAGGCTGTGGTACATTGAGAACTGTGAGGGGGTGGGACTGTGGCACATTGAGTACTGTGAGGGGATGGGATGTGGTACATCGAGTCCTGTGAGGGGAAGGGGCTATGGTACATTGAGTACTGTGAGCTGGTGGGACTGTGGCACATTGAGTACTCTGAGGGGAATGAGGCTGTGGTACATTGTGTACTTTGAGGTCGTTGGGACTGTGGTACATTGAGTACTGTGAGGGGGATGGGACTGTGGGACATTGAGTACTGTGAGGGGGATGGGACTGTGGTACATTGAGTACTGTGAGGAGGATGGGACTGTGGGACATTGTGTACTGTGAGGGGAATGGGACTGTGGTACATTGAGCACTGTGAGGGGGATGGGTCTGTGGTACATTGAGTACTGAGAGTGAGATGGGACTGTGGTACATTGAGTACTGTGAGGGGGATGGGATGTGGTACGTTGAGTACTGTGAGGGGAAGGTGCTGTGCTACATTGAGTACTGTGAGTGAAATGGAACTGTGGTACATTGAGTACTGTGAGGGGAATGGGACTGTGGTACATTGAGTACTGTGAGGGGAATGGGACTGTGGGACATTGAGTACTGTGAGGGGGTTGGGACTGTGGTATATTGAATACTGTGAAAGGAATGGGACTGTGGTACATTGAGTACTGTGACGGGAATTGGACTGTGGTACATTGAGTACTGTGAGGGGAATGGAACTGTGGTACATTGAGTACTATGAGGGAGATGGGACTGTGGTCCATTGAGTACTGTGAGGGAGATGGGACTGTGGTACATTGAGGACTGTGAGGGGAATGGGACTGTGGGACAATGAGAACTCTGAGGGGAATTGGAATGTGGTACATTGTGTACTGTGAGGGGAATGGGACTGTGGTACATTGAGTACTGTGAGGGGGTTGGGACTGTGGTATATTGAGTACTGTGAGGGGGATGGGACTGTGGTACATTGAGTACTGTGAGGGAGATGGTACTTTGGGACATTGAGTATTGTGAGGAGGATGGGACTGTGGTACATTGAGTACTGTGAAGGGAATGGTACTGTGGTACATTGAGTACTGTGAAGGGAATGGGACTGTGGTATCTTGAGTACTGTGAGTGGAATGGGACTGTGGGACAATGAGTACAGTGAGGGGAATGTGACTGTGATACATTGAGTATTGTGAGGGGGTTGGGACTTTGGTACATTGAGTACTATGAGTGGGATGGGACTGTGGTACATTGAGTATTGTGAAGGGGATGGGACTGTGGTACATTGAGTACTGTGAGGGAGATGGTACTTTGGGACATTGAGTACTGTGAGGAGGATGGCACTGTGGTACATTGTGTACTGTGAGGGAGATGGGACTGTGGTATATTGAGTACTGTGAGTGGAATGGGACTGTGGGACAATGAGTACTGTGAGGGGAATTGGAATGTGGTACAATGAGTACTGTGAGCGGAATGGGACTGTGGTACATTGAGTTACTGTGAGGGAGATGGGACTGTGAGACATTGAGTACTGTGAGAGGGATGGATCTGTCCTACATTGAGTACTGTGAGGGGAATGGGACTGTGGTCAATTGGGTACTGTGAGTGGAATGTGACTGTGGTACATTGAGTACTCTGAGGGGAATGGGGCTGTGGTACATTGAGTACTGTGAGGTAGATGGGACTGTGGTATATTGAGTACTGTGAGGTAGATGGGACTATGGTACATTGAGTACTGTGAAGGGAATGGGACTGAGGGACAATGAGTACTGTGAGGGGAATTGGACTGTGGGACATTGAGTACTGTGAGGGGAATGGGACTGTGGTACATTGAGTACTCTGAGGGGAATGAGACTGTGGTACATTGATTACTGTGAGGGGAATGAGACTGTGGTACATTGATTACTGTGAGGGGGTTGGGACTGTGGTATATTGAGTACTGTGAGGGGAATGGGAATGTGGTAGATTGAGTACTGTGAGGGGGTTGGGACTGTGGTATATTGGGTACTGTGAGGGGTAAGGGACTGTGGTATATTGAGTACTGTGAGGAAGATGGGACTGTGGTACATTGAGAACTGTGAGGGAGATGAGACTGTGGTACATTGAGTACTGTGAGGGGGATGGGACTGTGGTACATTGAATACTGTGAGGGGAATGGGACTGTGGTACATTGAGTATTGTGAGGGGGATGGGACTGTTGTACATTGTGTACTGTGAGGGAGATGTGACTGTGGTACATGGAGTATTGTGAGGGGGATGGGACTGTGGTACATTGAGTACTGTGAGGGGGATGGGATGTGGTACATTGATTACTGTGAGGGGAATGGGATGTGGTACGTTGAGTACTGTGAGGGGAATGGGACTGTGGTACATTGAGTACTGTGAGGGGGATGGTGCTGTGCTACATTGAGTACTGTGAGGGGAATGGGACATTGCTGCATTGAGTACTGTGAGGGGGTTGGGCCTGTGGTACATTGAGTACTGTGAGTGGAATGGGACTGTGGTACATTGAGAACTGTGAGGGGAATGGTGCTGTGGTACATTGAGTACTGTGAGGGGAATGTGACTGTGGTACATTGAGTACTGTGAGGGGAATGGAACTGTGGTACAGTGAGTACTGTGAGGGAGATGGGACTGTGGGACATTGAGTACTGTGAGGGGGATGGGACTGTGGTACATTGAGTACTGTGAGGGAGTGGGACTGTGGTACATTGAGTACTGTGAGGGGAATGGGACTGTGGTACATTGAGAACTGTGAGGGGAATGGTGCTGTGGTACATTGAGTACTGTGAGGGGAATGGGACTGTGGTACATTGAGTACTGTGAGGGGAATGGAACAGTGGTACATTGAGTACTGTGAGGTAGATGGGACTGTGGGACATTGAGTACTGTGAAGGGGATGGGACTGTGGTACATTGAGAACTGTGAGGAAGATGGGACTGTGTGACATTGAGTACTGTGAGGGGGATGGGACTGTGGTACATTGAGTACTGTGAGGGAGATGGTACTGTGGCACATTGAGTACTGTGAGGGGAATGGGAATGTGGGACAATGAGAACTGTGAGGGGAATGGGACAGTTGTATATTGAGTACTGTGAGGGGAATGGGACTGTGGGACATTGAGCACTGCGAGGGGAATTGGACTGTGGTACATTGAGTACTGTGAGGTGGATGGGACTGCGGGACAATGAGTACAGTGAGGGGAATGTGACTGTGATACATTGAGTATTGTGAGGGGGTTGGGACTTTGGTACATTGAGTACTATGAGTGGGATGTGACTGTGGTACATTGAGTATTGTGAAGGGGATGGGACTGTGGTACATTGAGTACTGTGAGGGAGATGGTATTTTGGGACATTGAGTACTGTGAGGAGGATGGGACTGTGGTACATTGAGTACTGTGAGGAGGATGGGTCTGTGGTACATTGAGTACTGTGAAGGGAATGGGACTGTGGGACAATGAGTACTGTGAGGGGAATTGGACTGTGGTACATTGAGTACTGTGAGGGGAATGGGACTGTGGGACATTGAGTACTGTGAGGGGGATGGGACTGTGGGACATTGAGTACTGTGAGGGGAATGGGACTGTGGTACATTGAGTACTGTGACGGGGTTGGGACTGTGGTATATTGAGTACTGTGAGGGGGAAGGGACTGTGGTACATTGAGTACTGTGAGGGGAATGGGACTGTGGGACATTGAGCACTGTGAGGGGAATGGGACTGTGGTACATTGAGTACTGTGAGGGGGATGGGACTGTGGGACATTGAGTACAGTGAGGGGAATGTGACTGTGGTACATTGAGTACTGTGAGGGGAATGGTACTGTGGTACATTGAGTACTGTGAGGGGGTTGGGACTGAGGTATATTGAACACTGTGAGGGGAATGGGACTGTGGTACATAGAGTACTGTGAGGGGAATTGGACTCTGGTACATTGAGTACTGTGAGGGGAATGGTACTGTGGTACATTGAGTACTGTGAGGGAGATGGGACTGTGGTACATTGAGTACTGTGAGGGGGATGGGACTGTGCTACATTGAGTACTGTGAGGGAGATGGGACTGTGGTACATTTAGTACTGTGAGGGGAGTGGGACTGTGGGACAATGAGTACTGTGAGGGGAATTGGATGGTGGTACATTGAGTACTGTGAGTGGAATGGGACTGAGGTACATTGAGTACTGTGAGGGAGATGGGACTGTGGGACATTGAGTACTGTGAGGGGGATGGGGCTCTGCTACTTTGAGTACTGTGAGGGGAATGGGACTGTGGTACATTGAGTACTGTGAGGGGAATGGGTCTGTGGTACATTGAGTACTGTGAGGTGGATGTAAAAGTGGGACATTGAGTATTGTGAGGTAGATGGGACTGTGGTACATTGAGTACTGTGAGGGAGATGGGACTGTGGTACATTGAGTACTGTGAGGGGAATGGGACTGTGGAACATTGGGTACTGTGAGGGGAATGGGACTGTGGGACAATGAGAACTCTGAGGGGAATTGGAATATGGTACATTGAGTACTGTGAGGGGAATGGGATTGTGGTACTTTGAGTACTGTGAGGGAGATGGGACTGTGATACATTGAGTACTGTGAGTGGAATGTGACAGTGGTACATTGAGTACTCTGAGGGGAATGGGGCTGTGGTTCACTGTGTACTGTGAGGGGGATGGGACTGTGGTACATTGAGTATTATGAGGTAATGGGACTGTGGTACATTGAGTACTGTGAGGGAGATGGGACTGTGGTACATTGAGTACTGTGAGGGGAATGGGACTGTGGAACATTGCGTACTGTGAGGGGGATCTGACTGGGGACAATGAGTCCTGTGAGGGGAATGGGACTGTGGTATACTGAGTACTGAGAGTGAGATGGGACTGTGGTACATTGAGTACTGTGAGGGGGATGGGATGTGGTACGTTGAGTACTGTGAGGGGAAGGTGCTGTGCTACATTGAGTACTGTGAGTGGAATGGAACTGTGGTACATTGAGTACTGTGAGGGGAATGGGACTGTGGTACATTGAGTACTGTGAGGGGAATGGGACTGTGGGATATTGAGTACTGTGAGGGGAATGGGACTGTGGTACATTGAGTACTCTGAGGGGAATGAGACTGTGGTACATTGAGTACTGTGAGGGGGTTGGGACTGTGGTATATTGAGTACTGTGAGGGGAATGGGACCGTGGTACATTGAGTACTGTGAGGGTGTTGGGACTGTGGTATATTGGGTACTGTGAGGTGTAAGGGACTGTGGTATATTGAGTACTGTGAGGTAGATGGGACTGTGGTACATTGAGAACTGTGAGGGAGATGAGACTGTGGGACATTGAGAACTGTGAGGGAGATGAGACTGTGGTACATTGAGTACTGTGAGGGAGATGGGACTGTGGTACATTGAGTACTGTGAAGGGAATGGGACTGTGGGACAATGAGTACTGTGAGGGAAATTGGACTGTGGTAAATTGAGTACTGTGAGGGGAATGGAACTGTGGTACATTGAGTACTGTGAGGGGAATGGGACTGTGGTACATTGAATACAGTGAGGGGAATGGGACTGTGGTACATTGAGTATTGTGAGGGGGATGGGACTGTTGTACATTGTGTACTGTGAGGGAGATGTGACTGTGGTATATTGAGTACTGTGAGGGGGATGGGACTGTGGTACATTGAGTACTGTGAGGGGGATGGGATGTGGTACATTGATTACTGTGAGGGGAATGGGATGTGGTACGTTGAGTACTGTGAGGGGAATGGGACTGTGGTACATTGAGTACTGTGAGGGGGATGGTGCTGTGCTACATTGAGTACTGTGAGGGGAATGGGACATTGCTGCATTGAGTACTGTGAGGGGGTTGGGACTGTGGTACATTGAGTACTGTGAGTGGAGTGGGACTGTGGTACATTGAGAACTGTGAGGGGAATGGTGCTGTGGTACATTGAGTACTGTGAGGGGAATGGGACTGTGGTACATTGAGTACTGTGAGGGGAATGGAACTGTGGTACATTGAGTACTGTGAGGTAGATGGGACTGTGGGACATTGAGTACTGTGAAGGGGATGGGACTGTGGTACATTGAGAACTGTGAGGGAGATGGGACTGTGGGACATTGAGTACTGTGAGGGGGATGGGACTGTTGTACATTGAGTACTGTGAGGGAGTGGGACTGTGGTACATTGAGTACTGTGAGGGGAATGGGACTGTGGTACATTGAGAACTGTGAGGGGAATGGTGCTGTGGTACATTGAGTACTGTGAGGGGAATGGGACTGTGGTACATTGAGTACTGTGAGGGGAATGGAACTGTGGTACATTGAGTACTGTGAGGTAGATGGGACTGTGGGACATTGAGTACTGTGAAGGGGATGGGACTGTGGTACATTGAGAACTGTGAGGGAGATGGGACTGTGTGACATTGAGTACTGTGAGGGGGATGGGACTGTGGTACATTGAGAACTGTGAGGGAGATGGGACTGTGTGACATTGAGTACTGTGAGGGGGATGGGACTGTGTGACATTGAGTACTGTGAGGGGAATGGGAATGTGGGACAATGAGAACTGTGAGGGGAATGGGACTGTTGTATATTGAGTACTGTGAGGGGAATGGGACTGTGGGACATTGAGAACTGTGAGGGAGATGGGACTGTGTGACATTGAGTACTGTGAGGGGGATGGGACTGTGTGACATTGAGTACTGTGAGGGGAATGGGAATGTGGGACAATGAGAACTGTGAGGGGAATGGGACTGTTGTATATTGAGTACTGTGAGGGGAATGGGACTGTGGGACATTGAGCACTGCGAGGGGAATGGGACTGTGGTACATTGAGTACTGTGAGGTGGATGGGACTGCGGGACAATGAGTACAGTGAGGGGAATGGGACTGTGGTACATTGAGTACTGTGAGGGGGATGGGACTGTGGGACATTGAGTACAGTGAGGGGAATGTGACTGTGGTACATTGAGTACTGTGAGGGGAATGGTACTGTGGTACATTGAGTACTGTGAGGGGGTTGGGACTGAGGTATATTGAACACTGTGAGGGGAATGGGACTGTGGTACATAGAGTACTGTGAGGGGAATTGGACTCTGGTACATTGAGTACTGTGAGGGGAATGGTACTGTGGTACATTGAGTACTGTGAGGGAGATGGGACTGTGGTACATTGAGTACTGTGAGGGGGATGGGACTGTGCTACATTGAGTACTGTGAGGGAGATGGGACTGTGGTACATTTAGTACTGTGAGGGGAGTGGGACTGTGGGACAATGAGTACTGTGAGGGGAATTGGATGGTGGTACATTGAGTACTGTGAGTGGAATGGGACTGAGGTACATTGAGTACTGTGAGGGAGATGGGACTGTGGGACATTGAGTACTGTGAGGGGGATGGGGCTCTGCTACTTTGAGTACTGTGAGGGGAATGGGACTGTGGTACATTGAGTACTGTGAGGGGAATGGGTCTGTGGTACATTGAGTACTGTGAGGTGGATGTAAAAGTGGGACATTGAGTATTGTGAGGTAGATGGGACTGTGGTACATTGAGTACTGTGAGGGAGATGGGACTGTGGTACATTGAGTACTGTGAGGGGAATGGGACTGTGGAACATTGGGTACTGTGAGGGGAATGGGACTGTGGGACAATGAGAACTCTGAGGGGAATTGGAATATGGTACATTGAGTACTGTGAGGGGAATGGGATTGTGGTACTTTGAGTACTGTGAGGGAGATGGGACTGTGATACATTGAGTACTGTGAGTGGAATGTGACAGTGGTACATTGAGTACTCTGAGGGGAATGGGGCTGTGGTTCACTGTGTACTGTGAGGGGGATGGGACTGTGGTACATTGAGTATTATGAGGTAATGGGACTGTGGTACATTGAGTACTGTGAGGGAGATGGGACTGTGGTACATTGAGTACTGTGAGGGGAATGGGACTGTGGAACATTGCGTACTGTGAGGGGGATCTGACTGGGGACAATGAGTCCTGTGAGGGGAATGGGACTGTGGTATACTGAGTACTGAGAGTGAGATGGGACTGTGGTACATTGAGTACTGTGAGGGGGATGGGATGTGGTACGTTGAGTACTGTGAGGGGAAGGTGCTGTGCTACATTGAGTACTGTGAGTGGAATGGAACTGTGGTACATTGAGTACTGTGAGGGGAATGGGACTGTGGTACATTGAGTACTGTGAGGGGAATGGGACTGTGGGATATTGAGTACTGTGAGGGGAATGGGACTGTGGTACATTGAGTACTCTGAGGGGAATGAGACTGTGGTACATTGAGTACTGTGAGGGGGTTGGGACTGTGGTATATTGAGTACTGTGAGGGGAATGGGACCGTGGTACATTGAGTACTGTGAGGGTGTTGGGACTGTGGTATATTGGGTACTGTGAGGTGTAAGGGACTGTGGTATATTGAGTACTGTGAGGTAGATGGGACTGTGGTACATTGAGAACTGTGAGGGAGATGAGACTGTGGGACATTGAGAACTGTGAGGGAGATGAGACTGTGGTACATTGAGTACTGTGAGGGAGATGGGACTGTGGTACATTGAGTACTGTGAAGGGAATGGGACTGTGGGACAATGAGTACTGTGAGGGAAATTGGACTGTGGTAAATTGAGTACTGTGAGGGGAATGGAACTGTGGTACATTGAGTACTGTGAGGGGAATGGGACTGTGGTACATTGAATACAGTGAGGGGAATGGGACTGTGGTACATTGAGTATTGTGAGGGGGATGGGACTGTTGTACATTGTGTACTGTGAGGGAGATGTGACTGAGGTATATTGAGTACTGTGAGGGGGATGGGACTGTGGTACATTGAGTACTGTGAGGGGGATGGGATGTGGTACATTGATTACTGTGAGGGGAATGGGATGTGGTACGTTGAGTACTGTGAGGGGAATGGGACTGTGGTACATTGAGTACTGTGAGGGGGATGGTGCTGTGCTACATTGAGTACTGTGAGGGGAATGGGACATTGCTGCATTGAGTACTGTGAGGGGGTTGGGACTGTGGTACATTGAGTACTGTGAGTGGAGTGGGACTGTGGTACATTGAGAACTGTGAGGGGAATGGTGCTGTGGTACATTGAGTACTGTGAGGGGAATGGGACTGTGGTACATTGAGTACTGTGAGGGGAATGGAACTGTGGTACATTGAGTACTGTGAGGTAGATGGGACTGTGGGACATTGAGTACTGTGAAGGGGATGGGACTGTGGTACATTGAGAACTGTGAGGGAGATGGGACTGTGGGACATTGAGTACTGTGAGGGGGATGGGACTGTTGTACATTGAGTACTGTGAGGGAGTGGGACTGTGGTACATTGAGTACTGTGAGGGGAATGGGACTGTGGTACATTGAGAACTGTGAGGGGAATGGTGCTGTGGTACATTGAGTACTGTGAGGGGAATGGGACTGTGGTACATTGAGTACTGTGAGGGGAATGGAACTGTGGTACATTGAGTACTGTGAGGTAGATGGGACTGTGGGACATTGAGTACTGTGAAGGGGATGGGACTGTGGTACATTGAGAACTGTGAGGGAGATGGGACTGTGTGACATTGAGTACTGTGAGGGGGATGGGACTGTGGTACATTGAGAACTGTGAGGGAGATGGGACTGTGTGACATTGAGTACTGTGAGGGGGATGGGACTGTGTGACATTGAGTACTGTGAGGGGAATGGGAATGTGGGACAATGAGAACTGTGAGGGGAATGGGACTGTTGTATATTGAGTACTGTGAGGGGAATGGGACTGTGGGACATTGAGCACTGCGAGGGGAATGGGACTGTGGTACATTGAGTACTGTGAGGTGGATGGGACTGCGGGACAATGAGTACAGTGAGGGGAATGTGACTGTGATGCATTGAGTATTGTGAGGGGGTTGGGACTTTGGTACATTGAGTACTATGAGTGGGATGTGACTGTGGTACATTGAGTATTGTGAAGGGGATGGGACTGTGGTACATTGAGTACTGTGAGGGAGATGGTACTTTGGGACATTGAGTACTGTGAGGAGGATGGGACTGTGGTACATTGAGTACTGTGAGGAGGATGGGTCTGTGGTACATTGAGTACTGTGAAGGGAATGGGACTGTGGGACAATGAGTACTGTGAGGGGAATTGGACTGTGGTACATTGAGTACTGTGAGGGGAATGGGACTGTGGGACATTGAGTACTGTGAGGGAGTGGGACTGTGGTACATTGAGTACTGTGAGGGGGATGGGATGTGGTACATTGAGTACTGTGAGGGGAAGAGGCGGTGGTACATTGAGAACTGTGAGGGGGTGGGACTGTGGCACATTGAGTACTGTGAGGGGATGGGATGTGGTACATCGAGTCCTGTGAGGGGAAGGAGCTGTGGTACATTGAGTACTGTGAGGGGGTGGGACTGTGGCACATTGAGTACTCTGAGGGGAATGAGGCTTTGGTACATTGTGTACTTTGAGGTCGTTGGGACTGTGGTACATTGAGTAATGTGAGGGGGATGGGACTGTGGGACATTGAGTACTGTGAGGGGGATGGGACTGTGGTACATTGAGTACTGTGAGGAGGATGGGACTGTGGGACATTGTGTACTGTGAGGGGAATGGGACTGTGGTACATTGAGCACTGTGAGGGGGATGGGTCTGTGGTACATTGAGTACTGAGAGTGAGATGGGACTGTGGTAGATTCAGTACTGTGAGGGTGATGGGATGTGGTACGTTGAGCACTGTGAGGGGAAGGTGCTGTGCTACATTGAGTACTGTGAGTGGAATGGAACTGTGGTACATTGAGTACTGTGAGGGGAATGGGACTGTGGTACATTGAGTACTGTGAGGGGAATGGGACTGTGGGACATTGAGTACTGTGAGGGGAATGGGACTGTGGTACATTGAGTACTCTGAGGGGAATGAGACTGTGGTACATTGAGTACTGTGAGGGTGTTGGGACTGTGGTATATTGAGTACTGTGAGGGGAATGGGACTGTGGTACATTGAGTACTGTGAGGGGGTTGGGACTGTGGTATATTGAGTACTGTGAGGGGGAAGGGACTGTGGTACATTGAGTACTGTGAGGGGAATGGGACTGTGGGACATTGAGCACTGTGAGGGGAATGGGACTGTGGTACATTGAGTACTGTGAGGGGGATGGGACTGTGGGACATTGAGTACAGTGAGGGGAATGTGACTGTGGTACATTGAGTACTGTGAGGGGAATGGTACTGTGGTACATTGAGTACTGTGAGGGGGTTGGGACTGAGGTATATTGAACACTGTGAGGGGAATGGGACTGTGGTACATAGAGTACTGTGAGGCGAATTGGACTCTGGTACATTGAGTACTGTGAGGGGAATGGTACTGTGGTACATTGAGTACTGTGAGGGAGATGGGACTGTGGTACATTGAGTACTGTGAGGGGGATGGGACTGTGCTACATTGAGTACTGTGAGGGAGATGGGACTGTGCTACATTTAGTACTGTGAGGGGAATGGGACTGTAGGACAATGAGTACTGTGAGGGGAATTGGACGGTGGTACATTGAGTACTGTGAGTGGAATGGGACTGAGGTACATTGAGTACTGTGAGGGAGATGGGACTGTGGGACATTGAGTACTGTGAGGGGGATGGGGCTGTGCTACTTTGAGTACTGTGAGGGGAATGGGACTGTGGTACATTGAGTAATGTGAGGGGAATGGTTCTGTGGTACATTGAGTACTGTGAGGAGGATGTAAAAGTGGGACATTGAGTATTGTGAGGTAGATGAGACTGTGGTACATTGAGTACTGTGAGGAAGATGGGACTGTGGTACATTGAGTACTGTGAGGGGAATGGGACTGTGGGACAATGAGTACTGTGAGGGGAATTGGATGGTGGTACATTGAGTACTGTGAGTGGAATGGGACTGAGGTACATTGAGTACTGTGAGGGAGATGGGACTGTGGGACATTGAGTACTGTGAGGGGGATGGGGCTCTGCTACTTTGAGTACTGTGAGGGGAATGGGACTGTGGTACATTGAGTACTGTGAGGGGAATGGGTCTGTGGTACATTGAGTACTGTGAGGTGGATGTAAAAGTGGGACATTGAGTATTGTGAGGTAGATGGGACTGTGGTACATTGAGTACTGTGAGGGAGATGGGACTGTGGTACATTGAGTACTGTGAGGGGAATGGGACTGTGGAACATTGAGTACTGTGAGGGGAATGGGACTGTGGGACAATGAGAACTCTGAGGGGAATTGGAATATGGTACATTGAGTACTGTGAGGGGAATGGGATTGTGGTACTTTGAGTACTGTGAGGGAGATGGGACTGTGATACATTGAGTACTGTGAGTGGAATGTGACAGTGGTACATTGAGTACTCTGAGGGGAATGGGGCTGTGGTTCACTGTGTACTGTGAGGGGGATGGGACTGTGGTACATTGAGTATTATGAGGTAATGGGACTGTGGTACATTGAGTACTGTGAGGGAGATGGGACTGTGGTACATTGAGTACTGTGAGGGGAATGGGACTGTGGAACATTGCGTACTGTGAGGGGGATCTGACTGGGGACAATGAGTCCTGTGAGGGGAATGGGACTGTGGTATACTGAGTACTGAGAGTGAGATGGGACTGTGGGACATTGAGTACTGTGAGGGGGATGGGATGTGGTACGTTGAGTACTGTGAGGGGAAGGTGCTGTGCTACATTGAGTACTGTGAGTGGAATGGAACTGTGGTACATTGAGTACTGTGAGGGGAATGGGACTGTGGTACATTGAGTACTGTGAGGGGAATGGGACTGTGGGATATTGAGTACTGTGAGGGGAATGGGACTGTGGTACATTGAGTACTCTGAGGGGAATGAGACTGTGGTACATTGAGTACTGTGAGGGGGTTGGGACTGTGGTATATTGAGTACTGTGAGGGGAATGGGACTGTGGTACATTGAGTACTGTGAGGGTGTTGGGACTGTGGTATATTGGGTACTGTGAGGTGTAAGGGACTGTGGTATATTGAGTACTGTGAGGTAGATGGGACTGTGGTACATTGAGAACTGTGAGGGAGATGAGACTGTGGGACATTGAGAACTGTGAGGGAGATGAGACTGTGGTACATTGAGTACTGTGAGGGAGATGGGACTGTGGTACATTGAGTACTGTGAAGGGAATGGGACTGTGGGACAATGAGTACTGTGAGGGAAATTGGACTGTGGTAAATTGAGTACTGTGAGGGGAATGGAACTGTGGTACATTGAGTACTGTGAGGGGAATGGGACTGTGGTACATTGAATACTGTGAGGGGAATGGGACTGTGGTACATTGAGTATTGTGAGGGGGATGGGACTGTTGTACATTGTGTACTGTGAGGGAGATGTGACTGTGGTACATTGAGTACTGTGAGGGGGATGGGATGTGGTACATTGATTACTGTGAGGGGAATGGGATGTGGTACGTTGAGTACTGTGAGGGGAATGGGACTGTGGTACATTGAGTACTGTGAGGGGGATGGTGCTGTGCTACATTGAGTACTATGAGGGGAATGGGACATTGCTGCATTGAGTACTGTGAGGGGGTTGGGACTGTGGTACATTGAGTACTGTGAGTGGAATGGGACTGTGGTACATTGAGAACTGTGAGGGGAATGGTGCTGTGGTACATTGAGTACTGTGAGGGGAATGGGACTGTGGTACATTGAGTACTGTGAGGGGAATGGAACTGTGGTACATTGAGTACTGTGAGGTAGATGGGACTGTGGGACATTGAGTATTGTGAGGGGGATGGGACTGTTGTACATTGTGTACTGTGAGGGAGATGTGACTGTGCTACATTGAGTACTGTGAGGGGGATGGGATGTGGTACATTGATTACTGTGAGGGGAATGGGATGTGGTACGTTGAGTACTGTGAGGGGAATGGGACTGTGGTACATTGAGTACTGTGAGGGGGATGGTGCTGTGCTACATTGAGTACTATGAGGGGAATGGGACATTGCTGCATTGAGTACTGTGAGGGGGTTGGGACTGTGGTACATTGAGTACTGTGAGTGGAATGGGACTGTGGTACATTGAGAACTGTGAGGGGAATGGTGCTGTGGTACATTGAGTACTGTGAGGGGAATGGGACTGTGGTACATTGAGTACTGTGAGGGGAATGGAACTGTGGTACATTGAGTACTGTGAGGTAGATGGGACTGTGGGACATTGAGTACTGTGAAGGGGATGGGACTGTGGTACATTGAGAACTGTGAGGGAGATGGGACTGTGGGACATTGAGTACTGTGAGGGGGATGGGACTGTTGTACATTGAGTACTGTGAGGGAGTGGGACTGTGGTACATTGAGTACTGTGAGGGGAATGGGACTGTGGTACATTGAGAACTGTGAGGGGAATGGTGCTGTGGTACATTGAGTACTGTGAGGGGAATGGGACTGTGGTACATTGGGTACTGTGAGGGGAATGGAACTGTGGTACATTTAGTACTGTGTGGTAGATGGGACTGTGGGACATTGAGTACTGTGAAGGGGATGGGACTGTGGTACATTGAGAACTGTGAGGGAGATGGGACTGTGTGACATTGAGTACTGTGAGGGGGATGGGACTGTGGTACATTGAGAACTGTGAGGGAGATGGGACTGTGTGACATTGAGTACTGTGAGGGGGATGGGACTGTGTGACATTGAGTACTGTGAGGGGAATGGGAATGTGGGACAATGAGAACTGTGAGGGGAATTGGACGGTGGTACATTGAGTACTGTGAGTGGAATGGGACTGAGGTACATTGAGTACTGTGAGGGAGATGGGACTGTGGGACATTGAGTACTGTGAGGGGGATGGGGCTGTGCTACTTTGAGTACTGTGAGGGGAATGGGACTGTGGTACATTGAGTAATGTGAGGGGAATGGTTCTGTGGTACATTGAGTACTGTGAGGAGGATGTAAAAGTGGGACATTGAGTATTGTGAGGTAGATGAGACTGTGGTACATTGAGTACTGTGAGGAAGATGGGACTGTGGTACATTGAGTACTGTGAGGGGAATGGGACTGTGGGACAATGAGTACTGTGAGGGGAATTGGATGGTGGTACATTGAGTACTGTGAGTGGAATGGGACTGAGGTACATTGAGTACTGTGAGGGAGATGGGACTGTGGGACATTGAGTACTGTGAGGGGGATGGGGCTCTGCTACTTTGAGTACTGTGAGGGGAATGGGACTGTGGTACATTGAGTACTGTGAGGGGAATGGGTCTGTGGTACATTGAGTACTGTGAGGTGGATGTAAAAGTGGGACATTGAGTATTGTGAGGTAGATGGGACTGTGGTACATTGAGTACTGTGAGGGAGATGGGACTGTGGTACATTGAGTACTGTGAGGGGAATGGGACTGTGGAACATTGAGTACTGTGAGGGGAATGGGACTGTGGGACAATGAGAACTCTGAGGGGAATTGGAATATGGTACATTGAGTACTGTGAGGGGAATGGGATTGTGGTACTTTGAGTACTGTGAGGGAGATGGGACTGTGATACATTGAGTACTGTGAGTGGAATGTGACAGTGGTACATTGAGTACTCTGAGGGGAATGGGGCTGTGGTTCACTGTGTACTGTGAGGGGGATGGGACTGTGGTACATTGAGTATTATGAGGTAATGGGACTGTGGTACATTGAGTACTGTGAGGGAGATGGGACTGTGGTACATTGAGTACTGTGAGGGGAATGGGACTGTGGAACATTGCGTACTGTGAGGGGGATCTGACTGGGGACAATGAGTCCTGTGAGGGGAATGGGACTGTGGTATACTGAGTACTGAGAGTGAGATGGGACTGTGGGACATTGAGTACTGTGAGGGGGATGGGATGTGGTACGTTGAGTACTGTGAGGGGAAGGTGCTGTGCTACATTGAGTACTGTGAGTGGAATGGAACTGTGGTACATTGAGTACTGTGAGGGGAATGGGACTGTGGTACATTGAGTACTGTGAGGGGAATGGGACTGTGGGATATTGAGTACTGTGAGGGGAATGGGACTGTGGTACATTGAGTACTCTGAGGGGAATGAGACTGTGGTACATTGAGTACTGTGAGGGGGTTGGGACTGTGGTATATTGAGTACTGTGAGGGGAATGGGACTGTGGTACATTGAGTACTGTGAGGGTGTTGGGACTGTGGTATATTGGGTACTGTGAGGTGTAAGGGACTGTGGTATATTGAGTACTGTGAGGTAGATGGGACTGTGGTACATTGAGAACTGTGAGGGAGATGAGACTGTGGGACATTGAGAACTGTGAGGGAGATGAGACTGTGGTACATTGAGTACTGTGAGGGAGATGGGACTGTGGTACATTGAGTACTGTGAAGGGAATGGGACTGTGGGACAATGAGTACTGTGAGGGAAATTGGACTGTGGTAAATTGAGTACTGTGAGGGGAATGGAACTGTGGTACATTGAGTACTGTGAGGGGAATGGGACTGTGGTACATTGAATACTGTGTGGGGAATGGGACTGTGGTACATTGAGTATTGTGAGGGGGATGGGACTGTTGTACATTGTGTACTGTGAGGGAGATGTGACTGTGGTACATTGAGTACTGTGAGGGGGATGGGATGTGGTACATTGATTACTGTGAGGGGAATGGGATGTGGTACGTTGAGTACTGTGAGGGGAATGGGACTGTGGTACATTGAGTACTGCGAGGGGGATGGTGCTGTGCTACATTGAGTACTGTGAGGGGAATGGGACATTGCTGCATTGAGTACTGTGAGGGGGTTGGGACTGTGGTACATTGAGTACTGTGAGTGGAATGGGACTGTGGTACATTGAGAACTGTGAGGGGAATGGTGCTGTGGTACATTGAGTACTGTGAGGGGAATGGGACTGTGGTACATTGAGTACTGTGAGGGGAATGGAACTGTGGTACATTGAGTACTGTGAGGTAGATGGGACTGTGGGACATTGAGTACTGTGAAGGGGATGGGACTGTGGTACATTGAGAACTGTGAGGGAGATGGGACTGTGGGACATTGAGTACTGTGAGGGGGATGGGACTGTTGTACATTGAGTACTGTGAGGGAGTGGGACTGTGGTACATTGAGTACTGTGAGGGGAATGGGACTGTGGTACATTGAGAACTGTGAGGGGAATGGTGCTGTGGTACATTGAGTACTGTGAGGGGAATGGGACTGTGGTACATTGGGTACTGTGAGGGGAATGGAACTGTGGTACATTGAGTACTGTGTGGTAGATGGGACTGTGGGACATTGAGTACTGTGAAGGGGATGGGACTGTGGTACATTGAGAACTGTGAGGGAGATGGGACTGTGTGACATTGAGTACTGTGAGGGGGATGGGACTGTGGTACATTGAGAACTGTGAGGGAGATGGGACTGTGTGACATTGAGTACTGTGAGGGGGATGGGACTGTGTGACATTGAGTACTGTGAGGGGAATGGGAATGTGGGACAATGAGAACTGTGAGGGGAATGGGACTGTTGTATATTGAGTACTGTGAGGGGAATGGGACTGTGGGACGTTGAGCACTGCGAGGGGAATGGGACTGTGGTACATTGAGTACTGTGAGGTGGATGGGACTGCGGGACAATGAGTACAGTGAGGGGAATGTGACTGTGATACATTGAGTATTGTGAGGGGGTTGGGACTTTGGTACATTGAGTACTATGAGTGGGATGTGACTGTGGTACATTGAGTATGGTGAAGGGGATGGGACTGTGGTACATTGAGTACTGTGAGGGAGATGGTACTTTGGGACATTGAGTACTGTGAGGAGGATGGGACTGTGGTACATTGAGTACTGTGAGGAGGATGGGTCTGTGGTACATTGAGTACTGTGAGGGAGTGGGACTGTGGTACATTGAGTACTGTGAGGGGGATGGGATGTAGTACATTGAGTACTGTGAGGGGAAGAGGCGGTGGTACATTGAGAACTGTGAGGGGGTGGGACTGTGGCACATTGAGTACTGTGAGGGGATGGGATGTGGTACATCGAGTCCTGTGAGGGGAAGGGGCTGTGGTACATTGAGTACTGTGAGGGGGATGTGACTGTGGTACATTGAGTATTGTGAAGGGGATGGGACTGTGGTACATTGAGTACTGTGAGGGAGATGGTACTTTGGGACATTGAGTACTGTGAGGAGGATGGGACTGTGGTACATTGAGTACTGTGAGGAGGATGGGTCTGTGGTACATTGAGTACTGTGAGGGAGTGGGACTGTGGTACATTGAGTACTGTGAGGGGGATGGGATGTGGTACATTGAGTACTGTGAGGGGAAGAGGCTGTGGTACATTGAGAACTGTGAGGGGGTGGGACTGTGGCACATTGAGTACTGTGAGGGGATGGGATGTGGTACATCGAGTCCTGTGAGGGGAAGGGGCTGTGGTACATTGAGTACTGTGAGGGATGTGGGACTGTGGCACATTGAGTACTCTGAGGGGAATGACGCTTTGGTACATTGTGTACTTTGAGGTCGTTGGGACTGTGGTACATTCAGTAATGTGAGGGGGATGGGACTGTGGGACATTGAGTACTGTGAGGGGGATGGGACTGTGGTACATTGAGTACTGTGAGGAGGATGGGACTGTGGGACATTGTGTGCTGTGAGGGGAATGGGACTGTGGTACATTGAGCACTGTGAGGGGGATGGGTCTGTGGTACATTGAGTACTGAGAGTGAGATGGGATGTGGTACGTTGAGCACTGTGAGGGGAAGGTGCTGTGCTACATTGAGTACTGTGAGTGGAATGGAACTGTGGTACATTGAGTACTGTGAGGGGAATGGGACTGTGGTACATTGAGTACTGTGAGGGGAATGGGACTGTGGGACATTGAGTACTGTGAGGGGAATGGGACTGTGGTACATTGAGTACTCTGAGGGGAATGAGACTGTGGTACATTGAGTACTGTGAGGGTGTTGGGACTGTGGTACATTGAGTACTGTGAGGGGGTTGGGACTGTGGTATATTGAGTACTGTGAGGGGGAAGGGACTGTGGTACATTGAGTACTGTGAGGGGAATGGGACTGTGGGACATTGAGCACTGTGAGGGGAATGGGACTGTGGTACATTGAGTACTGTGAGGGGGATGGGACTGTGGGACATTGAGTACAGTGAGGGGAATGTGACTGTGGTACATTGAGTACTGTGAGGGGAATGGTACTGTGGTACATTGAGTACTGTGAGGGGGTTGGGACTGAGGTATATTGAACACTGTGAGGGGAATGGGACTGTGGTACATAGAGTACTGTGAGGGGAATTGGACTCTGGTACATTGAGTACTGTGAGGGGAATGGTACTGTGGTACATTGAGTACTGTGAGGGAGATGGGATTGTGATACATTGAGTACTGTGAGTGGAATGTGACAGTGGTACATTGAGTACTCTGAGGGGAATGGGGCTGTGGTTCACTGTGTACTGTGAGGGGGATGGGACTGTGGTACATTGAGTATTATGAGGTAATGGGACTGTGGTACATTGAGTACTGTGAGGGAGATGGGACTGTGGTACATTGAGTACTGTGAGGGGAATGGGACTGTGGAACATTGCGTACTGTGAGGGGGATCTGACTGGGGACAATGAGTCCTGTGAGGGGAATGGGACTGTGGTATACTGAGTACTGAGAGTGAGATGGGACTGTGGGACATTGAGTACTGTGAGGGGGATGGGATGTGGTACGTTGAGTACTGTGAGGGGAAGGTGCTGTGCTACATTGAGTACTGTGAGTGGAATGGAACTGTGGTACATTGAGTACTGTGAGGGGAATGGGACTGTGGTACATTGAGTACTGTGAGGGGAATGGGACTGTGGGATATTGAGTACTGTGAGGGGAATGGGACTGTGGTACATTGAGTACTCTGAGGGGAATGAGACTGTGGTACATTGAGTACTGTGAGGGGGTTGGGACTGTGGTATATTGAGTACTGTGAGGGGAATGGGACTGTGGTACATTGAGTACTGTGAGGGTGTTGGGACTGTGGTATATTGGGTACTGTGAGGTGTAAGGGACTGTGGTATATTGAGTACTGTGAGGTAGATGGGACTGTGGTACATTGAGAACTGTGAGGGAGATGAGACTGTGGGACATTGAGAACTGTGAGGGAGATGAGACTGTGGTACATTGAGTACTGTGAGGGAGATGGGACTGTGGTACATTGAGTACTGTGAAGGGAATGGGACTGTGGGACAATGAGTACTGTGAGGGAAATTGGACTGTGGTAAATTGAGTACTGTGAGGGGAATGGAACTGTGGTACATTGAGTACTGTGAGGGGAATGGGACTGTGGTACATTGAATACTGTGTGGGGAATGGGACTGTGGTACATTGAGTATTGTGAGGGGGATGGGACTGTTGTACATTGTGTACTGTGAGGGAGATGTGACTGTGGTACATTGAGTACTGTGAGGGGGATGGGATGTGGTACATTGATTACTGTGAGGGGAATGGGATGTGGTACGTTGAGTACTGTGAGGGGAATGGGACTGTGGTACATTGAGTACTGCGAGGGGGATGGTGCTGTGCTACATTGAGTACTGTGAGGGGAATGGGACATTGCTGCATTGAGTACTGTGAGGGGGTTGGGACTGTGGTACATTGAGTACTGTGAGTGGAATGGGACTGTGGTACATTGAGAACTGTGAGGGGAATGGTGCTGTGGTACATTGAGTACTGTGAGGGGAATGGGACTGTGGTACATTGAGTACTGTGAGGGGAATGGAACTGTGGTACATTGAGTACTGTGAGGTAGATGGGACTGTGGGACATTGAGTACTGTGAAGGGGATGGGACTGTGGTACATTGAGAACTGTGAGGGAGATGGGACTGTGGGACATTGAGTACTGTGAGGGGGATGGGACTGTTGTACATTGAGTACTGTGAGGGAGTGGGACTGTGGTACATTGAGTACTGTGAGGGGAATGGGACTGTGGTACATTGAGAACTGTGAGGGGAATGGTGCTGTGGTACATTGAGTACTGTGAGGGGAATGGGACTGTGGTACATTGGGTACTGTGAGGGGAATGGAACTGTGGTACATTGAGTACTGTGTGGTAGATGGGACTGTGGGACATTGAGTACTGTGAAGGGGATGGGACTGTGGTACATTGAGAACTGTGAGGGAGATGGGACTGTGTGACATTGAGTACTGTGAGGGGGATGGGACTGTGGTACATTGAGAACTGTGAGGGAGATGGGACTGTGTGACATTGAGTACTGTGAGGGGGATGGGACTGTGTGACATTGAGTACTGTGAGGGGAATGGGAATGTGGGACAATGAGAACTGTGAGGGGAATGGGACTGTTGTATATTGAGTACTGTGAGGGGAATGGGACTGTGGGACGTTGAGCACTGCGAGGGGAATGGGACTGTGGTACATTGAGTACTGTGAGGTGGATGGGACTGCGGGACAATGAGTACAGTGAGGGGAATGTGACTGTGATACATTGAGTATTGTGAGGGGGTTGGGACTTTGGTACATTGAGTACTATGAGTGGGATGTGACTGTGGTACATTGAGTATGGTGAAGGGGATGGGACTGTGGTACATTGAGTACTGTGAGGGAGATGGTACTTTGGGACATTGAGTACTGTGAGGAGGATGGGACTGTGGTACATTGAGTACTGTGAGGAGGATGGGTCTGTGGTACATTGAGTACTGTGAGGGAGTGGGACTGTGGTACATTGAGTACTGTGAGGGGGATGGGATGTAGTACATTGAGTACTGTGAGGGGAAGAGGCGGTGGTACATTGAGAACTGTGAGGGGGTGGGACTGTGGCACAATGTGTACTGTGAGGGGATGGGATGTGGTACATCGAGTCCTGTGAGGGGAAGGGGCTGTGGTACATTGAGTACTGTGAGGGGGATGTGACTGTGGTACATTGAGTATTGTGAAGGGGATGGGACTGTGGAACATTGAGTACTGTGAGGGAGATGGTACTTTGGGACATTGAGTACTGTGAGGAGGATGGGACTGTGGTACATTGAGTACTGTGAGGAGGATGGGTCTGTGGTACATTGAGTACTGTGAGGGAGTGGGACTGTGGTACATTGAGTACTGTGAGGGGGATGGGATGTGGTACATTGAGTACTGTGAGGGGAAGAGGCTGTGGTACATTGAGAACTGTGAGGGGGTGGGACTGTGGCACATTGAGTACTGTGAGGGGATGGGATGTGGTACATCGAGTCCTGTGAGGGGAAGGGGCTGTGGTACATTGAGTACTGTGAGGGATGTGGGACTGTGGCACATTGAGTACTCTGAGGGGAATGACGCTTTGGTACATTGTGTACTTTGAGGTCGTTGGGACTGTGGTACATTGAGTAATGTGAGGGGGATGGGACTGTGGGACATTGAGTACTGTGAGGGGGATGGGACTGTGGTACATTGAGTACTGTGAGGAGGATGGGACTGTGGGACATTGTGTACTGTGAGGGGAATGGGACTGTGGTACATTGAGCACTGTGAGGGGGATGGGTCTGTGGTACATTGAGTACTGAGAGTGAGATGGGATGTGGTACGTTGAGCACTGTGAGGGGAAGGTGCTGTGCTACATTGAGTACTGTGAGTGGAATGGAACTGTGGTACATTGAGTACTGTGAGGGGAATGGGACTGTGGTACATTGAGTACTGTGAGGGGAATGGGACTGTGGGACATTGAGTACTGTGAGGGGAATGGGACTGTGGTACATTGAGTACTCTGAGGGGAATGAGACTGTGGTACATTGAGTACTGTGAGGGTGTTGGGACTGTGGTACATTGAGTACTGTGAGGGGGTTGGGACTGTGGTATATTGAGTACTGTGAGGGGGAAGGGACTGTGGTACATTGAGTACTGTGAGGGGAATGGGACTGTGGGACATTGAGCACTGTGAGGGGAATGGGACTGTGGTACATTGAGTACTGTGAGGGGGATGGGACTGTGGGACATTGAGTACAGTGAGGGGAATGTGACTGTGGTACATTGAGTACTGTGAGGGGAATGGTACTGTGGTACATTGAGTACTGTGAGGGGGTTGGGACTGAGGTATATTGAACACTGTGAGGGGAATGGGACTGTGGTACATAGAGTACTGTGAGGGGAATTGGACTCTGGTACATTGAGTACTGTGAGGGGAATGGTACTGTGGTACATTGAGTACTGTGAGGGAGATGGGATTGTGGTACATTGAGTACTGTGAGGGGGATGGGACTGTGCTACATTGAGTACTGTGAGGGAGATGGGACTGTGGTACATTTAGTACTGTGAGGGGAATGGGACTGTAGGACAATGAGTACTGTGAGGGGAATTGGACGGTGGTACATTGAGTACTGTGAGTGGAATGGGACTGAGGTACATTGAGTACTGTGAGGGAGATGGGACTGTGGGACATTGAGTACTGTGAGGGGGATGGGGCTGTGCTACTTTGAGTACTGTGAGGGGAATGGGACTGTGGTACATTGAGTAATGTGAGGGGAATGGTTCTGTGGTACATTGAGTACTGTGAGGAGGATGTAAAAGTGGGACATTGAGTATTGTGAGGTAGATGAGACTGTGGTACATTGAGTACTGTGAGGGAGATGGGACTGTGGTACATTGAGTACTGAGAGGGGAATGGGACTGTGGAACATTGAGTACTGTGAGGGGAATGGGACTGTGGGACAATGAGAACTCTGAGGGGAATTGGAATATGGTACATTGAGTACTGTGAGGGGAATGGGATTGTGGTATATTGAGTACTGTGAGGGAGATGGGACTGTGGGACATTGAGTACTGTGAGGGGGATGGGACTGTGATACATTGAGTACTGTGAGTGGAATGTGACTGTGGTACATTGAGTACTCTGAGGGGAATGGGGCTGTGGTTCACTGTGTACTGTGAGGGGGATGGGACTGTGGTACATTGAGTATTATGAGGGAATGGGACTGTGGTACATTGAGTACTGTGAGGGAGATGGGACTGTGGTACATTGAGTACTGTGAGGGGAATGGGGCTGTGGAACATTGCGTACTGTGAGGGGGATCTGACTGGGGACAATGAGTCCTGTGAGGGGAATTGGAATGTGGTACAATGAGTACTGTGAGCGGAATGGGACTGTGGTACATTGAGTACTGTGAGGGGAATGGTACTGTGGTACATTGAGTACTGTGAGGGGGTTGGGACTGAGGTATATTGAACACTGTGAGGGGAATGGGACTGTGGTACATTGAGTACTGTGAGGGGAATGGGACTGTGGTACATTGAGTACTGTGAGGGGAATGGTACTGTGGTACATTGAGTACTGTGAGGGAGATGGGACTGTGGTACATTGAGTACTGTGAGGGGGATGGGACTGTGCTACATTGAGCACTGTGAGGGAGATGGGATTGTGGTACATTGAGTACTTTGAGGGAGATGGGACTGTTGTACATTGTGTACTGTGAGGGAGATGGGACTGTGGTATATTGAGTACTGTGAGTGGAATGGGACTGTGGGACAATGAGTACTGTGAGAGGGATGGGTCTGTCCTACATTGAGTACTTTGAGGGGAATATGATGTGGTACATTGAGTACTGTGAATGGAATGGGACTGTGGTACATTGGGTACTGTGAGTGGAATGTGACTGTGGTACATTGAGTACTCTGAGGGGAATGGGGCTGTGGTACATTGAGTACTGTGAGGTAGATGGGACTGTGGTACATTGAGATTTGAGAGGGGATTGGGACTGTGGTACATTGAGAACTGTGAGGGAAATGGGACTGTGGGACATTTTGTACTGTGAGGGGGATGGGACTGTGGTACATTGAGTACTGTGAGGGAGATGGGACTGTGCTACATTGAGTACTGTGAGGGGAATGGGACTGTGGGACATTGCGTACTGTGAGGGGAATGGGACTGTGGGACATTGAGTACTGTGAGGGGGATGGGACTGTGGTACATTGAGTACTGTGAGGGGAATGGGACTGTGGGACATTGAGTACTGTGAGGGGAATGGTGATGTGGTACATTGAGTACTGTGAGGGGAATGGGACTGTGGGACATTGAGTACTGTGAGGGGGATGGAACTGTGGTACATTGAGTACTGTAAGGGGGATGGGATGTGGTACATTGATTACTGTGAGGGGAATGGAATGTGGTACGTTGAGTACTGTGAGGGGAATGGGACTGTGGTACATTGAGTACTGTGAGGGGGATGGGATGTGGTACATTGAGTACTGTGAGGGGAATGGGACTGTGGTACATTGAGTACTGTGAGGGGGATGGGACTGTGGTACATTGAGTACTGTGAGGTGAATGGAATGTGGTACGGTGAGCACTGTGACGGGAATGGGACTGTGGTGCGTTGTGTACTGTGAGGGGGATGGTGCTGTGCTACATTGAGTACTGTGAGTGGAATGGGACATTGCTGCATTGAGTACTGTGAGGGGAATGGGACTGTGGGACATTGAGTACTGTGAGGGGAATGGTGCTGTGGTACATTGAGTACTGTGAGGGGAATGGAACTGTGGTACATTGTGTACTGTGAGGTAGATGGGACTGTGGGACATTGAGTACTGTGAGGGGAATGGGACTGTGGTACATTGAGTACTGTGAGGGAGATGGTACTGTGGCACATTGAGTACTGTGAGGGGAATGGGACTGTGGGACAATGAGAACTGTGAGTGGGATGGGACTGTGGTACATTGAGTACTGTGAGGGGGATGGGTCTGTGGTACATTGAGTACTGTGAGGGAGATGGGACTGTGGTACATTGAGTACAGTGAGGGGAATGAGACTGTGGTACATTGCGCACTGTGAGGGAGATGGGACTGTGGTACAATGAGTACTGTGAGGGGAATTGGAATGTGGTACATTGAGTACTATGAGGGGAATGGGACTGTGGTACATTGCGCACTGTGAGGGAGATGGGACTGTGGTACATTGAGTACTGTGAGCGAATGGCACTGTGGTACATTGAGTACTGTGAGGGGGTTTGGACTTTGCTACATTGAGTACTGTGAGGGGGATGGGACTGTGGTACATTGAGTATTGTGAGGGGGTTTGGACATTGCTACATTGAGTACTGTGAGGCGGATGGGACTGTGGTACATTGAGTACTGTGAGGGGGATGGGGCTGTGGTACATTGAGTACTGTGAGCGAATGGCACTGTGGTACATTGAGTACTGTGAGGGGGTTTGGACTTTGCTACATTGAGTACTGTGAGGGGGATGGGACTGTGGTACATTGAGTATTGTGAGGGGGTTTGGACATTGCTACATTGAGTACTGTGAGGCGGATGGGACTGTGGGACATTGAGTACTGTGAGGGGATGGGACTGTGGTACATTGAGTACTGTGAGGGGATTGGGACTGTGGTACATTGAGTACTGTGAGGGGGGTGGAAGTGTGGGACATTGAGTATTGTGAGGAAGATGGGACTGTGGTAAATTGAGTACTGTGAGGGGAATGGGACTGTGGTACATTGAGTACTGTGAGGGAGATGGGACTGTGGTACATTGAGTACTGTGAGGGGAACGGGATTGTGGTACATTGAGTACTGTGAGGGAGATGGGACTGTGGTACATTGAGTACTGTGAGGGGGATGGGGCTGTCCTATCTTGAGTACTGTGAGGGGAATGGGACTGTGGTACATTGAGTACTGTGAGGGGGATGGGTCTGTGATACATTGAGTACTGTGAGTGGAATGTAACTGTGGTACATTGAGTACTCTGAGGGGAATGGGGCTGTGGTACATTGAGTACTGTTGCGAATGGCACTGTGGTACATTGAGTACTGTGAGGGGGTTTGGACTTTGCTACATTGAGTACTGTGAGGGGGATGGGACTGTGGTACATTGAGTACTGTGAGGGGGATGGGACTATGGTACATTGAGTATTGTGAGGGGGTTTGGACATTGTTACATTGAGTACTGTGAGGCGGATGGGACTGTGGTACATTGAGTACTGTGAAGGGGATGGGACTGTGGTACATTGAGAACTGTGAGGGAGATGGGACTGTGGGACATTGAGTACTGTAAGGGGGATGGGACTGTGCTACATTGAGTACTGTGAGGGAGATGGTACTGTGGCACATTGAGTACTGTGAGGGGAATGGGACTGTGGGACAATGAGAACTGTGAGTGGGATGGGACTGTGGTACATTGAGTAATGTGAGGGAGATGGGACTGTGGTACATTGAGTACTGTGAGGGGAATGGGACTGTGGGACAATGAGTACTGTGAGGGGAATTGGAATGTGGTACTTTGAGTACTATGAGGGGAATGGCACTGTGGTACATTGAGTTCTGTGAGGGGGTTTGGACTTTGCTACATTGAGTACTGTGAGGCGGATGGGATTGTGGTACATTGCGTACTGTGAGGGGGATGGGGCTGTGCTACTTTGAGTACTGTGTGGGGAAAGGGACTGTGGTACATTGAGTACTGTGAAAGGAATGGGACTGTGGTACATTGAGTACTGTGAGGGGATGGAAATGTGGGACATTGAGTACTGTGAGGGAGATGGGACTGTGGTACATTGAGTACTGTGAGAGGAATGGGACTGTGGTACGTTAAGTACTGTGAGGAAGATGGGACTGTGTTACATTGAGTACTGTGAGGGGGATGGGACTGTGGTACATTGGGTACTGTGAGGGAGATGGGACTGTGGTACATTGAGTACTGTGACGGGAATGGGACTGTGGGACAATGAGTACTGTGAGGGAAATTGGAATGTGGTACATTGAGTACTATGAGGGAGATGGGACTGTGGTACATTGAGTACTGTGAGCGAATGGCACTGTGGTACATTGAGTACTGTGAGGGGGTTTGGACTTTGCTACATTGAGTACTGTGAGGGGTATGGGACTGTGGTACATTGAGTATTATGAGGGGGTTTGGACACTGCTACATTGAGTACTGTGTGGGGGATGGGACTGTGGTACATTGAGTACTGTGAGTGGGAAGGGGCTGTGCTACTTTGAGTACTGTGAGCGGAATGGGACTGTGGTACATTGAGTACTGTGAGGGGATTGGGACTGTGGTACATTGTGTACTGTGAGGGGGATGGAAGTGTGGGACATTGAGTATTGTGAGGAAGATGGGACTGTGGTAAATTGAGTACTGTGAGGGGAATGGGACTGTGGTACATTGAGTACTGTGAGGGAGATGGGACTGTGGTACATTGAGTACTGTGAGGGGAACGGGATTGTGGTACATTGAGTACTGTGAGGGAGATGGGACTGTGGTACATTGAGTACTGTGAGGGGGATGGGGCTGTCCTATCTTGAGTACTGTGAGGGGAATGGGACTGTGGTACATTGAGTACTGTGAGGGGGATGGGACTGTGATACATTGAGTACTGTGAGTGGAATGTAACTGTGGTACATTGAGTACTCTGAGGGGAATGGGGCTGTGGTACATTGAGTACTGTGAGGTAGATGGGACTGTGGTACATTGAGTACTGTCAGGGGAATGGGACTGTGGAACATTGAGTACTGTGAGGAGGATCCGACTGGGGACAATGAGTACTGTGAGGGGAATGGGACTGTGGTATACTGAGTACTGTGAGGGGAATGGGACTGTGGGACATTGAGTACTGTGAGGGCGATGGGACTGTGGTACATTGAGTACTGTGAGGGAGATGGTACTGTGGCACATTGAGTACTGTGAGGGGAATGGGACTGTGGGACATTGACAACTGCGAGGGGAATGGGACTGTGATACATTGAGTACTGTGAGGGGGATGGGACTGTGGGACAATGAGTGCAGTGAGGGGAATGTGACTTTGATACATTGAGTATTGTGAGGGGTTTGGACTTTGCTACATTGAGTACTGTGAGGGGAATGGGACTGTGGTACATTGAGAACTGTGAGTGGGATGGGACTGTGGTACATTGAGTACTGTGAGGGGAATGGGACTGTGGGACAATGAGTACTGTGAGGGGAATTGGAATGTGGTACATTGAGTACTATGAGGGGAATGGCACTGTGGTACATTGAGTTCTGTGAGGGGGTTTGGACTTTGCTACATTGAGTACCGTGAGGGGGATGGGACTGTGGTACATTGAGTATTGTGAGGGGTTTGGACATTGCTACATTGAGTACTGTGAGGCGGATGGGACTGTGGTACATTGAGTACTGTGAGGGGGTTGGGGCTGTGCTCCTTTGAGTACTGTGTGGGGAAAGGGACTGTGGTACATTGAGTACTGTGAAAGGAATGGGACTGTGGTACATTGAGTACTGTGAGGGGATGGAAATGTGGGACATTGAGTACTGTGAGGGAGATGGGACTGTGGTACATTGAGTACTGTGAGAGGAATGGGACTGTGGTACATTGGGTACTGTGAGGGAGATGGGACTGTGGTACATTGAGTACTGTGACGGGAATGGGACTGTGGGACAATGAGTACTGTGAGGGAAATTGGAATGTGGTACATTGAGTACTATGAGGGGAATGGGACTGTGGTACATTGCGCACTGTGAGGGAGATGGGACTGTGGTACATTGAGTACTGTGAGCGAATGGCACTGTGGTACATTGAGTACTGTGAGGGGGTTTGGACTTTGCTACATTGAGTACTGTGAGGGGTATGGGACTGTGGTACATTGAGTATTATGAGGGGGTTTGGACACTGCTACATTGAGTACTGTGTGGGGGATGGGACTGTGGTACATTGAGTACTGTGAGGGGGATGGGGCTGTGCTACTTTGAGTACTGTGAGCGGAATGGGACTGTGGTACATTGAGTACTGTGAGGGGATTGGGACTGTGGTACATTGAGTACTGTGAGGGGGATGGAAGTGTGGGACATTGAGTATTGTGAGGAAGATGGGACTGTGGTAAATTGAGTACTGTGAGGGGAATGGGACTGTGGTACATTGAGTACTGTGAGGGAGATGGGACTGTGGTACTGAGTACTGTGAGGGGAACGGGATTGTGGTACATTGAGTACTGTGAGGGAGATGGGACTGTGGTACATTGAGTACTGTGAGGGGGATGGGGCTGTCCTATCTTGAGTACTGTGAGGGGAATGGGACTGTGGTACATTGAGTACTGTGAGGGGGATGGGACTGTGATACATTGAGTACTGTGAGTGGAATGTAACTGTGGTACATTGAGTACTCTGAGGGGAATGGGGCTGTGGTACATTGAGTACTGTGAGGTAGATGGGACTGTGGTACATTGAGTACTGTCAGGGGAATGGGACTGTGGAACATTGAGTACTGTGAGGAGGATCCGACTGGGGACAATGAGTACTGTGAGGGGAATGGGACTGTGGTATACTGAGTACTGTGAGGGGAATGGGACTGTGGGACATTGAGTACTGTGAGGGCGATGGGACTGTGGTACATTGAGTACTGTGAGGGAGATGGTACTGTGGCACATTGAGTACTGTGAGGGGAATGGGACTGTGGGACATTGACAACTGCGAGGGGAATGGGACTGTGATACATTGAGTACTGTGAGGGGGATGGGACTGTGGGACAATGAGTGCAGTGAGGGGAATGTGACTGTGATACATTGAGTATTGTGAGGGGTTTGGACTTTGCTACATTGAGTACTGTGAGGGGAATGGGACTGTGGTACATTGAGAACTGTGAGTGGGATGGGACTGTGGTACATTGAGTACTGAGCGGGGATTGTGACTGTGGTACATTGAGAACTGTGAGGGAGATGGGACTCTGGGACATTGAGCACTGTGAGGGGGATGGGACTGTGGTACATTGAGAACTGTGAGGGAGATGGGACTGTGGTACATTGAGAACTGTGAGGGGGATGGGACTGTGGTACATTGAGAACTGTGAGGGAGATGGGACTGTGGTACATTGAGAACTGTGAGGGGGATGGGACTGTGGTACATTGAGAACTGTGAGGGAGATGGGACTGTGGTACATTGCGCACTGTGAGGGAGGTGGGACTGTGGGACATTGAGTACTGTGAGGGGGATGGGACTGTGGTACATTGAGTACTGTGAGGGAGATGGGACTGTGGTACATTGAGTACTGTGAGGGGGATGGGACTGTGGTACATTGAGTACTGTGAGGGGGATGGGACTGTGGTACATTGAGAACTGTGAGGGAGATGGGACTGTGGTACATTGAGAACTGTGAGGGGGATGGGACTGTGGTACATTGAGAACTGTGAGGGAGATGGGACTGTGGTACATTGCGCACTGTGAGGGAGGTGGGACTGTGGTACATTGAGTACTGTGAGGGAGACGGGAATGTGGTACATTGAGTACTGTGAAGGGAATGGGACTGTGGGACAATGAGTACTGTGAGGGGAATTGGACTGTGGTACATTGAGTACTGTGAGGGGAATGGAACTGTGGTACATTGAGTACTGTGAGGGGACTGGGACTGTGGTACATTGAGTATTGTGAGGGGGATGGGACTGTTGTACATTGTGTACTGAGAGGGAGATGTGACTGTGGTACATTGACTACTGTGAGGGGGATGGGACTGTGGTACATTGAGTGCTGTGAGGGGGATGGGGCTTACATTGAGTACTGTGAGGGGAATGGGACTGTGGGACATTGAGTACTGTGAGGAGGAAGGGGCTGTGGTACATTGAGTATTGTGAGGGGAATGGTGCTGTGGTACATTGCGTACTGTGAGGGGAATGGGACTGTGGGACATTGAGTACTGTGAGGAGGATGGGACTGTGGTACATTGAGTACTGTGAGGGAGATGGGACTGTGGTACATTGAGTGCTGTGAGGGGGTTGGGGCTTACATTGAGTACTGTGAGGGGAATGGGACTGTGGGACATTGAGTACTGTGAGGAGGAAGGGGCTGTGGTACATTGAGTACTGTGAGGGGAATGGTGCTGTGGTACATTGCGTACTGTGAGGGGAATGGGACTGTGGGACATTGAGTACTGTGAGGAGGATGGGGCTGTGGTACATTGAGTACTGTGAGGGGAATGGGACTGTGGGACATTGAGTACTGTGAGGGGAATGGTGCTGTGGTACATTGAGTACTGTGAGGGAAATGGGACTGTGGGAGATTGAGTGCTGCGAGGGGGATGGGACTGTGATACATTGAGTACTGTGAGGGCGGTGGGATGTGGTACATTGATTACTGTGAGGTGAATGGGATGTGGTACGTTGAGTACTGTGAGGGGAATGGGACTGTGGTACATTGAGAACTGTGAGGGGGTTGGTGCTGTGCCACATTGAGTACTGTGAGAGGAATGGGACTGTGCTGCATTGAGTACTGTGAGGGGAATGGTGCTGTGGTACATTGAGTACTGTAAGGGGAATGGGACTGTGGTATATTGAGTACTGTGAGGGGAATGGAACTGTGGTACATTGAGTACTGTGAAGGGGATGGGACTGTGGTACATTGAGTACTGTGAGGGGGATGGGACTGTGGTACATTGAGTGCTGTGAGGGGGATGGGGCTTACATTGAGTACTGTGAGGGGAATGGGACTGTGGGACATTGAGTACTGTGAGGAGGAAGGGGCTGTGGTACATTGAGTATTGTGAGGGGAATGGTGCTGTGGTACAAAGAACAAAGAACAAAGAAATGTACAGCACAGGAACAGGCCCTTCGGCCCTCCAAGCCCGTGCCGACCATACTGCCCGACTAAACTACAATCTTCTACACTTCCTGGGTCCGTATCCTTCTATTCCCATCCTATTCATATATTTGTCAAGATGCCCCTTAAATGTCCCTATCGTCCCTGCCTCCACTACCTCCTCCGGTAGTGAGTTCCAGGCACCCACTACCCTCTGCGTAAAAAACTTGCCTCGTACATCTACTCTAAACTTTGCCCCTCTCACCTTAAACCTATGCCCCCTAGTAATTGACCCCTCTACCCTGGGGAAAAGCCTCTGACTATCCAAGCCTCTGAATATCCAGATGGTACATTGAGTACTGTGAGGGGGATGGGACTGTGATACATTGAGTACTGTGAGTGGAATGTAACTGTGGTACATTGAGTACTCTGAGGGGAATGGGGCTGTGGTACATTGAGTACTGTGAGGTAGATGGGACTGTGGTACATTGAGTACTGTCAGGGGAATGGGACTGTGGAACATTGAGTACTGTGAGGAGGATCCGACTGGGGACAATGAGTACTGTGAGGGGAATGGGACTGTGGTATACTGAGTACTGTGAGGGGAATGGGACTGTGGGACATTGAGTACTGTGAGGGCGATGGGACTGTGGTACATTGAGTACTGTGAGGGAGATGGTACTGTGGCACATTGAGTACTGTGAGGGGAATGGGACTGTGGGACATTGACAACTGCGAGGGGAATGGGACTGTGATACATTGAGTACTGTGAGGGGGATGGGACTGTGGGACAATGAGTGCAGTGAGGGGAATGTGACTGTGATACATTGAGTATTGTGAGGGGTTTGGACTTTGCTACATTGAGTACTGTGAGGGGAATGGGACTGTGGTACATTGAGAACTGTGAGTGGGATGGGACTGTGGTACATTGAGTACTGAGCGGGGATTGTGACTGTGGTACATTGAGTACTGTGAGGGAGATGGGACTGTGGGACATTGAGTACTGTGAGGGGGATGGGACTGTGGTACATTGAGAACTGTGAGGGAGATGGGACTGTGGTACATTGAGAACTGTGAGGGGGATGGGACTGTGGTACATTGAGAACTGTGAGGGAGATGGGACTGTGGTACATTGCGCACTGTGAGGGAGGTGGGACTGTGGGACATTGAGTACTGTGAGGGGGATGGGACTGTGGTACATTGAGTACTGTGAGGGAGATGGGACTGTGGTACATTGAGTACTGTGAGGGGGATGGGACTGTGGTACATTGAGTACTGTGAGGGGGATGGGACTGTGGTACATTGAGAACTGTGAGGGAGATGGGACTGTGGTACATTGAGAACTGTGAGGGGGATGGGACTGTGGTACATTGAGAACTGTGAGGGAGATGGGACTGTGGTACATTGCGCACTGTGAGGGAGGTGGGACTGTGGTACATTGAGTACTGTGAGGGAGACGGGAATGTGGTACATTGAGTACTGTGAAGGGAATGGGACTGTGGGACAATGAGTACTGTGAGGGGAATTGGACTGTGGTACATTGAGTACTGTGAGGGGAATGGAACTGTGGTACATTGAGTACTGTGAGGGGACTGGGACTGTGGTACATTGAGTATTGTGAGGGGGATGGGACTGTTGTACATTGTGTACTGAGAGGGAGATGTGACTGTGGTACATTGAGTACTGTGAGGGGGATGGGACTGTGGTACATTGAGTGCTGTGAGGGGGATGGGGCTTACATTGAGTACTGTGAGGGGAATGGGACTGTGGGACATTGAGTACTGTGAGGAGGAAGGGGCTGTGGTACATTGAGTATTGTGAGGGGAATGGTGCTGTGGTACATTGCGTACTGTGAGGGGAATGGGACTGTGGGACATTGAGTACTGTGAGGAGGATGGGACTGTGGTACATTGAGTACTGTGAGGGAGATGGGACTGTGGTACATTGAGTGCTGTGAGGGGGTTGGGGCTTACATTGAGTACTGTGAGGGGAATGGGACTGTGGGACATTGAGTACTGTGAGGAGGAAGGGGCTGTGGTACATTGAGTACTGTGAGGGGAATGGTGCTGTGGTACATTGCGTACTGTGAGGGGAATGGGACTGTGGGACATTGAGTACTGTGAGGAGGATGGGGCTGTGGTACATTGAGTACTGTGAGGGGAATGGGACTGTGGGACATTGAGTACTGTGAGGGGAATGGTGCTGTGGTACATTGAGTACTGTGAGGGAAATGGGACTGTGGGACATTGAGTGCTGCGAGGGGGATGGGACTGTGATACATTGAGTACTGTGAGGGCGGTGGGATGTGGTACATTGATTACTGTGAGGTGAATGGGATGTGGTACGTTGAGTACTGTGAGGGGAATGGGACTGTGGTACATTGAGAACTGTGAGGGGGTTGGTGCTGTGCCACATTGAGTACTGTGAGGGGAATGGGACTGTGCTGCATTGAGTACTGTGAGGGGAATGGTGCTGTGGTACATTGAGTACTGTAAGGGGAATGGGACTGTGGTATATTGAGTACTGTGAGGGGAATGGAACTGTGGTACATTGAGTACTGTGAAGGGGATGGGACAGTGGTACATTGAGAAATGTGAGGGAGATGGGACTGTGGGACATTGAGTACTGTGAGGGGGATGGGACTGTGGTACATTGAGTCCTGTGAGGGAGATGGTACTGTGGCACATTGAGTACTGTGCGTGGAATGGGACTGTGGGACATTGAGCACTGTGAGGGGAATGGGACTGTGGTACATTGAGTATTGTGAGGGGGATGGGACTGTTGTACATTGTGTACTGAGAGGGAGATGTGACTGTGGTACATTGAGTACTGTGAGGGGGATGGGGCTGTGCTACATTGAGTACTGTGAGGGGAATGGGACTGTGGGACATTGAGTTACTGTGAGGGAGATGGGACTGTGGGACATTGAGTACCGTGAGAGGGATGGGTCTGACCTACATTGAGTACTGTGTGGGGAATAGGATGTGGTACATTGAGTACTGTGAGGGGAATGGGACTGTGGGACAATGAGTATTGTGAGGGGAATTGGACTGTGGTACATTGAGTACTGTGAGGGGCATTGGACTGTGGTACATTGAGTACTGAGAGGGAGATGTGACTGTGGTACATTGAGTGCTGTGAGGGGGATGGGGCTGTGCTACATTGAGTACTGTGAGGGGAATGGGACTGTGGGACATTGAGGACTGTGAGGAGGAAGGGGCTGTGGTACATTGAGTACTGTGAGGGGAATGGGACTGTGCTGCATTGAGTACTGTGAGGGGGTTGGGACTGTGGGACATTGAGTACTGTGAGGGAGATGGGACTGTGGTACATTGAGTACTGTGAGGGGAATGGGACTGTGGTACATTGAGTACTGTGAGGGAGATGGGACTGTGGGACATTGAGTACTGTGAGGGGAATGGGACTGGGGGACAATGAGAACACTGAGGGGAATTGGAATGTGGTACATTGAGTACTGTGAGGGGAATGGGATTGTGGTACTTTGAGTACTGTGAGGGCGATGGGACTGTGGGACATTGAGTACTGTGAGGGGGATGGGGCTGTCCTATATTGAGTACTGTGAGGGGAATGGGACTGTGGTACATTGAGTACTGTGAGGGGAATGGTGCTGTGGTACATTGCGTACTGTGAGGGGAATGGGACTGTGGGACATTGAGTACTGTGAGGAGGATGGGACTGTGGTACATTGAGTACTGTGAGGGGAATGGGACTGTGGGACATTGAGTACTGTGAGGGGAATGGTGCTGTGGTACATTGAGTACTGTGAGGGAAATGGGACTGTGGGACATTGAGTGCTGCGAGGGGGATGGGACTGTGATACATTGAGTACTGTGAGGGGGGTGGGATGTGGTACATTGATTACTGTGAGGTGAATGGGATGTGGTACGTTGAGTACTGTGAGGGGAATGGGACTGTGGTACATTGAGAACTGTGAGGGGGTTGGTGCTGTGCCACATTGAGTACTGTGAGGGGAATGGGACTGTGCTGCATTGAGTACTGTGAGGGGAATGGTGCTGTGGTACATTGAGTACTGTAAGGGGAATGGGACTGTGGTATATTGAGTACTGTGAGGGGAATGGAACTGTGGTACATTGAGTACTGTGAAGGGGATGGGACTGTGGTACATTGAGTACTGTGAGGGGGATGGGGCTGTCCTATCTTGAGTACTGTGAGGGGAATGGGACTGTGGTACATTGAGTACTGTGAGGGGGATGGGACTGTGATACATTGAGTACTGTGAGGGGAATGGGACTGTGGTACATTGAGTACTCTGAGGGGAATGGGGCTGTGGTACATTGAGTACTGTGAGGTAGATGGGACTGTGGTACATTGAGTACTGTCAGGGGAATGGGACTGTGGAACATTGAGTACTGTGAGGAGGATCCGACTGGGGACAATGAGTACTGTGAGGGGAATGGGACTGTGGTATACTGAGTACTGTGAGGGGAATGGGACTGTGGGACATTGAGTACTGTGAGGGCGATGGGACTGTGGTACATTGAGTACTGTGAGGGAGATGGTACTGTGGCACATTGAGTACTGTGAGGGGAATGGGACTGTGGGACATTGACAACTGCGAGGGGAATGGGACTGTGATACATTGAGTACTGTGAGGGGGAAGGGACTGTGGGACAATGAGTGCAGTGAGGGCAATGTGACTGTGATACATTGAGTATTGTGAGGGGTTTGGACTTTGCTACATTGAGTACTGTGAGGGGAATGGGACTGTGGTACATTGAGAACTGTGAGTGGGATGGGACTGTGGTACATTGAGTACTGAGCGGGGATTGTGACTGTGGTACATTGAGTACTGTGAGGGAGATGGGACTGTGGGACATTGAGTACTGTGAGGGGGATGGGACTGTGGTACATTGAGAACTGTGAGGGAGATGGGACTGTGGTACATTGAGAACTGTGAGGGGGTGGGACTGTGGTACATTGAGAACTGTGAGGGAGATGGGACTGTGGTACATTGCGCACTGTGAGGGAGGTGGGACTGTGGGACATTGAGTACAGTGAGGGGGATGGGACTGTGGTACATTGAGTACTGTGAGGGAGATGGGACTGTGGTACATTGAGTACTGTGAGGGGGATGGGACTGTGGTACATTGAGTACTGTGAGGGGGATGGGACTGTGGTACATTGAGAACTGTGAGGGAGATGGGACTTTGGTACATTGAGAACTGTGAGGGGGATGGGACTGTGATACATTGAGAACTGTGAGGGAGATGGGACTGTGGTACATTGCGCACTGTGAGGGAGGTGGGACTGTGGTACATTGAGTACTGTGAGGGAGACGGGAATGTGGTACATTGAGTACTGTGAAGGGAATGGGACTGTGGGACAATGAGTACTGTGAGGGGAATTGGACTGTGGTACATTGAGTACTGTGAGGGGAATGGAACTGTGGTACATTGAGTACTGTGAGGGGACTGGGACTGTGGTACATTGAGTATTGTGAGGGGGATGGGACTGTTGTACATTGTGTACTGAGAGGGAGATGTGACTGTGGTACATTGAGTACTGTGAGGGGGATGGGACTGTGGTACATTGAGTATTGTGAGGGGAATGGTGCTGTGGTACATTGCGTACTGTGAGGGGAATGGGACTGTGGGACATTGAGTAATGTGAGGAGGATGGGACTGTGGTACATTGAGTACTGTGAGGGAGATGGGACTGTGGTACATTGAGTGCTGTGAGGGGGATGGGGCTTACATTGAGTACTGTGAGGGGAATGGGACTGTGGGACATTGAGTACTGTGAGGAGGAAGGGGCTGTGGTACATTGAGTACTGTGAGGGGAATGGTGCTGTGGTACATTGCGTACTGTGAGGGGAATGGGACTGTGGGATTGAGTACTGTGAGGAGGATGGGGCTGTGGTACATTGAGTACTGTGAGGGGAATGGGACTGTGGGACATTGAGTACTGTGAGGGGAATGGTGCTGTGGTACATTGAGTACTGTGAGGGAAATGGGACTGTGGGACATTGAGTGCTGCGAGGGGGATGGGACTGTGATACATTGAGTACTGTGAGGGCGGTGGGATGTGGTACATTGATTACTGTGAGGTGAATGGGATGTGGTACGTTGAGTACTGTGAGGGGAATGGGACTGTGGTACATTGAGAACTGTGAGGGGGTTGGTGCTGTGCCACATTGAGTACTGTGAGGGGAATGGGACTGTGCTGCATTGAGTACTGTGAGGGGAATGGTGCTGTGGTACATTGAGTACTGTAAGGGGAATGGGACTGTGGTATATTGAGTACTGTGAGGGGAATGGAACTGTGGTACATTGAGTACTGTGAAGGGGATGGGACTGTGGTACATTGAGAAATGTGAGGGAGATGGGACTGTGGGACATTGAGTACTGTGAGGGGGATGGGACTGTGGTACATTGAGTCCTGTGAGGGAGATGGTACTGTGGCACATTGAGTACTGTGCGTGGAATGGGACTGTGGGACATTGAGCACTGTGAGGGGAATGGGACTGTGGTACATTGAGTATTGTGAGGGGGATGGGACTGTTGTACATTGTGTACTGAGAGGGAGATGTGACTGTGGTACATTGAGTACTGTGAGGGGGATGGGGCTGTGCTACATTGAGTACTGTGAGGGGAATGGGACTGTGGGACATTGAGTTACTGTGAGGGAGATGGGACTGTGGGACATTGAGTACCGTGAGAGGGATGGGTCTGACCTACATTGAGTACTGTGTGGGGAATAGGATGTGGTACATTGAGTACTGTGAGGGGAATGGGACTGTGGGACAATGAGTATTGTGAGGGGAATTGGACTGTGGTACATTGAGTACTGTGAGGGGCATTGGACTGTGGTACATTGAGTATTGTGAGGGGGATGGGACTGTTGTACATTGTGTACTGAGAGGGAGATATGACTGTGGTACATTGAGTGCTGTGAGGGGGATGGGGCTGTGCTACATTGAGTACTGTGAGGGGAATGGGACTGTGGGACATTGAGGACTGTGAGGAGGAAGGGGCTGTGGTACATTGAGTACTGTGAGGGGAATGGTGCTGTGATACATTGCGTACTGTGAGGGGAATGGGACTGTGGGACATTGAGTACTGTGAGGGAAATGGGACTGTGGTACATTGAGTACTGTGAGGGGAATGGGACAGTGGGACATTGAGTACTGAGAGGGGAATGGTGCTGTGGTACATTGAGTACTGTGAGGGGAATGGGACTGTGGGACATTGAGTACTGCGAGGGAGATGGGACTGTGGTACATTGAGTACTCTGAGGGGGATGGGATGTGGTACATTAATTACTGTGAGGGGAATGGGATGTGGTACGTTGAGTACTGTGAGGGGAATGGGGCTGTGCTACATTGAGTACTGTGAGGGGAATGGGACTGTGCTGCATTGAGTACTGTGAGGGGGTTGGGACTGTGGGACATTGAGTACTGTGAGGGAGATGGGACTGTGGTGCATTGAGTACTGTGAGGGGAATGGGACTGTGGTACATTGAGTACTGTGAGGGAGATGGGACTGTGGGACATTGAGTACTGTGAGGGGAATGGGACTGGGGGACAATGAGAACACTGAGGGGAATTGGAATGTGGTACATTGAGTACTGTGAGGGGAATGGGATTGTGGTACATTGAGTACTGTGAGGGCGATGGGACTGTGGGACATTGAGTACTGTGAGGGGGATGGGGCTGTCCTATATTGAGTACTGTGAGGGGAATGGGACTGTGGTACATTGAGTACTGTGAGGGGGATGGGACTGTGATACATTGAGTACTGTGAGTGGAATGTGACTGTGGTACATTGAGTACTCTGAGGGGAATGGGGCTGTGGTACACTGTGTACTGTGAGGGGGATGGGACTGTGGTACATTGAGTATTGTGAGGTAGATGGGACTGTGGTACATTGAGTACGGTGAGGGAGATGGGAATGTGGTACATTGAGTACTGTGAGGGGAATGGGACTGTGGGACATTGAGCACTGAGAGGGGGTTGGGACTGTGGTACATTGAGTACTGTGAGGGGAATGGGACTGTGGGACATTAAGCACTGAGAGGGGGTTGGGACTGTGGTACATTGAGTACTGTGAGGGGAATGGGACTGTGGTACATTGAGTACAGTGAGGGGGATGGGACAGTGGTACAGTGACTACTGTGAGGGGGAAGGACAGTGGGACATTGAGTACTGTGAGGAGCAGGGACAGTGGTACATTGAGTACTGTGAGGGGGGAGGACAGTGGGACATTGAGTACGGTGAGGGGAATGGGACTGTGGTACATTGCGTACTGTGAGGGGGATGGGACTGTGGTACATTGAGTACGGTGAGGGAGATGGGAATGTGGTACATTGAGTACTGTGAGGGGAATGGGACTGTGGGACATTGAGCACTGAGAGGGGGTTGGGACTGTGGTACATTGAGTACTGTGAGGGGAATGGGACTGTGGGACATTAAGCACTGAGAGGGGAATGGGACTGTGTTACATTGAGTACTGTGGGGGGAATGGGACTGTGGTACATTGAGTACTGTGAGGAGATTGGGATTGTGATACATTGAGTACTGTGAGGGGAATGGGACTGTGGTACATTGAGCACAGTGAGGGGGATGGGACAGTGGTACATTGAGTACGGTGAGGGGAATGGGACTGTGGTACATTGAGCACAGTGAGGGGGATGGGACAGTGGTACATTGAGTACGGTGAGGGGAGTGGGACTGTGGTTCGTTGAGTACTGTGAGGGGAATGGGACAGTGGTACATTGAGTACTGTGATGGGAATGGGACTGTGGTACATTGAGTACTGTGAGGGGGATGGGACTGTGGTACATTGAGTACTGTGAGGGGGATGGGACTGTGGTATATTGAGCACTGTGAGGGGAATGGGACTGTGGTACATTGAGTACTGTGAGGGGAATGGGACTGTGGTACATTGAGTACTGTGAGGGGGATGGTACTGTGGTATATTGAGTACTGTGGGGAGAATGGGACTGTGGTACATTGAGCACTGTGAGGGGAATGGGACTGTGGTACATTGAGTACTGTGAGGGGAATGGGACTGTGGTACATTGAGTACTGTGAGGGGGATGGGACTGTGGTATATTGAGTACTGTGAAGGGAATGGGACTGTAGTACATTGAGTATTGTGACGAGGATGGGACTGTGGTACATTGAGTACTGAGAGGAGAATGGGACTGTGGTACATTGAGTACTGTGAGGGGAATGGGACTGTGGTACATGGAGTACTGTGAGGGGGATGGGACTGTGGTACATTGAGTACAGTGAGGGGAATGGGGCTGTGGTACATTGAGTTCTGTGAGGGGGATGGCACTGTGGTACATTGAGTACTGTGAGGGGAATGGGACTGTGGTACATTGAGTTCTGTGAGGGGAATGGGACTGTGGTACATTGAGTACTGTGAGGGGGATGGGACTTTGGTACATTGAGTACTGTGAGGAGGATGGGACTGTGGTACATTGAGTACTGTGAGGGGAATGGGACTGTGGTACATTGAGTACTATGAGGGGAATGGGGCAGTGGTACATTGAGTACTGTGAGGGGGATGGGGCTGTGGTACATTGAGTACTGTGAGGGGAATGGGACTGTGGTACATTGAGCACTGTGAGTAGAATGGGACTGTGGTACATTGAGTACTGTGAGGGGAATGAGACTGTGGTACATTGAGTACAGTGAGGGGAATGGGGCTGTGGTACATTGAGTACTGTGAGGGGAATGGGACTGTGGTACATGGAGTACTGTGAGGGGGATGGGACTGTGGTACATTGAGTACAGTGAGGGGAATGGGGCTGTGGTACATTGAGGAGCGGGATGGGACTGTGGTATATTGAGTACTGTGAGGGGAATGGGACTGTGGTACATTGAGTTCTGTGAGGGGAATGGGGCTGTGGTACATGGAGTACTGTGAGGGGGATGGGACTGTGGTACATTGAGTACAGTGAGGGGAACGGGGCTGTGTTACATTGAGTTCTGTGAGGGGTATGGGACTGTGGTATATTGAGTACTGTGAGGGGAATGGGACTGTGGTACATTGAGTACTGTGAGGGGGTTGGGACTGTGGTACATTGAGTACTGTGAGGGGGTTGGGACTGTGGTACATTGAGTACTGTGAGGGGGATGGGACTGTTGTACATTGTGTACTGAGAGGAGAATGGGACTGTGGTACATGGAGTACTGTGAGGGGGATGGGACTGTGGTACATTGAGTACTGTGAGGGGGTTGGGACTGTGGTACATTGAGTACTGAGAGGGGGATGGGACTGTGGTACATTGCGTACTGTGAGGGGAATGGGACTGTGGTACATTGAGCACTGTGAGGGGGTTGGGACTGTACAGAGCACACCCTGACGTCACACAGATGGGAATGTTGACCAGGAGCTGCAGGGGTTATACAGAGCACACTCTGGACACACAGAGATGGGAATGTTGACCAGGAGCTGGGGATACACAGAGCACACCCTGGCCAAACAGAGATGGGAATGTTGACCAGGAACGCAGGCTTAATACAGAGCAAACCCTGACCACACACAGATGGGAATGTTGACCATGAGCTGCAGAGGTCATACAGAGGACTCCCTGACCACACAGAAATGGGAATGTTGAGCAGAAGCTGCGGTTATAGAGAGCGCACTTTGGCCACACAGAGATGGGAATGTAGATCAGGAGCTGCAGGAGTTACACAGAGCGCACCCTGGCCACACAGAGATGGGAATGTTAAACACGAGCAGGGGTTATACAGAGCACACCCTGGCAACACAGAGATGAGAATGTTGACCAGGCTCTACAGGGTTTATACAGTGCACACCCTGGCCACACTCAGAGATGGGAATGTTGACCAGGAGCTGCAGAGGTCAAACACAGCACTCCCTGGCCACACAGAAATGGGAATGTTGAGCAGGAGCAGCGGTTATAGAGAGCACACTTTTGCCACAAAGAGATGTGAATGTTGACCAGGAGCTGCAGGGTTATACAGTGGGCACCCTAGCCACTCGGAGATGGGAATGTTGACCAGGAGCTGCAGGTGTTATACAGAGCACACTATGGCCACACAGAGATGGGAATGTTGACCAGGAGCTGCAGGGGTATACAGAGCACACCCTAGAGCACACCCTGGCCACACAGAGATGGGAATGTTAAACTGGAGCATGGTTGAGACAGAGCACACCCTGGCCACACACAGATCGGAATGTTGACCAGGAGCTGCAGGAGTTACACAGAACACACCCTGGCCACACACAGATCGGAATGTTAACCAGGAGCTGCAGGAGTTACACAGAGCACACCCTGGCCACACAGAGATAGAAATGTTGACCAGGAGCTGCAGGGGTTATACAGAGCATACCATGGCCACACACAGAGATGGGAATTTGACCAGGAGCTGCAGGGGTTATACAGTGCACACCCGGGCCACACACAGAGATGGGAATGTTGACCAGGAGCAGGGGTAGTACAGAGCGCACCCAGGCCACACACAGAGAAGGGAATGTTGACCAGGAGCTGCCGGGGTTATACAGTGCACACCCTTGTCACACAGAGATGGGAATGCAGACCACGAGCTGCAGGAGTTATATAGAGCACACCCTGGCCACACAGAATTGGAAATGTTGACCAGGAGTTGCAGGGGTTATACAGGGGACACCATGGCCACACACAGAGATGGGAATGTTGACAAGGAGCTGCAGGGGTTATATAGAGCAAACCCTGGCCACACACAGAGATGGCAATGTTGACCAGGAGCTGCAGGGGTTAGACAGTACAGACCCTGGCCACACAGAGATGCGAATGTTGACCAGAACCTGCAGGAGTTATGCAGGGCACTCCCTGGCCACACAGAGATGGAAATGATGACCATAAGTTGCAGTGTTTATACAGAGCGTACCTTGCCACACACACAGATCGGAATGTTGACCAGGAGCTGCAGGGGTTATACAGAGCATACCATGGCCACAACAGAGATGGGAATTTGACCAGGAGCTGCAGGGGTTATACAGTGCACGCCCGGGCCACACACAGAGATGGGAATGTTGACCAGGAGCAGGGGTAGTACAGAGCGCACCCAGGCCACACACAGATAAGGGAATGTTGACCAGGAGCTGCCGGGGTTATACAGTGCACACCCTGGCCACACAGAGATAGGAATGTTGACCAGTAGGTGCTGGGGTTATACAGAGCACACCATGGCCACACAGAGATAGGAATGTTGACCAGGAGCTGCAGTTGTTAGACAGAGCGCACCCTGGCCACACAGAGATGGGAATGTTGACCAGGAGCTGCAGGAGGTACACAGAGCACACCCTGACCACACAGAGATAGGAATGCTGACCAGGAGATGCAGGGGTTAGACAGTGCAGACCCTGGCCACAGAGAGATGGGAATGTTGACCAGGAGCTGCAGGAGTGAGACAGAGCACACCATGGCCACACACAGAGATGGGAATTTTGACAAGGAGCAGGGGTTGTACAGAGTGCACCCTGGCCACACACAGAGAAGGGGATGTTGACCAGGAGCTGCCGGGGTTATACAGAGCACACCCTGGCAACACAGAGATGGGAATGTTGACAAGGAACTGCAGGGGTTATGTAGAGAACACCCTGGCCACACACAGAGATGGGAATGTTGACCAAGAGCTGCAGGAGTTATACAGAGAACACCCTGGTCACACAGAGTTGGGAATGTTGACCAGGAGTTGCAGTGGTTATACAGAGGACACCCTGGCCACACACAGGGATGGGAATGTCGACCAAGATCTGCAGGAGTTATACAGAGCACACCGTGGCCACAAACAGAGATGGGAATGTTGACCAGGAGCTGCAGTGGTTAAAGAAAGCACACCCTGGCCACACAGAGATGGAAATGTTGACCAGGAGCTGCAGGTGTTATGCAGAGCACACTCTGGCCACACTGAGATGGGAATGTTAAACACGAGCAGGGGTTATACAGAGCACACCCTGGCAACACAGAGATGGGAGTGTTGAACAGAAGCTTCAGGTGTTTTACAGAGCACCCCCTGGCCACACAGAGATGTGAATGTTGACCAGGCTCTGCAGGGTTTATACAGTGCACACCCTGGCCCCACACAGAGATGGGAATGTTGACCAGGAGCTGCAGAGATCAAACATAGCACTCCCTGGCCACACAGAAATGGGAATGTTGAGCAGGAGCAGCGGTTATAGAGAGCACACTTTGGCCACAAAGAGATGTGAATGTTGACCAGGAGCTGCAGGGTTATACAGTGGGCACCCTAGCCACTCGGAGATGGGAATGTTGACCAGGAGCTGCAGGTGTTATACAGAGCACACTATGGCCACACAGAGATGGGAATGTTGACCAGGAGCTGCAGGGGTATACAGAGCACACCCTAGAGCACACCCTGGCCACACAGAGATGGGAATGTTAAACTGGAGCATGGTTGAGACAGAGCACACCCTGGCCACACACAGATCGGAATGTTGACCAGGAGCTGCAGGGGTTATACAGAGCATACCATGGCCACAAACAGAGATGGGAATTTGACCAGGAGCTGCAGGGGTTATACAGTGCACGCCCGGGCCACACACAGAGATTGGAATGTTGACCAGGAGCAGGGGTAGTACAGAGCGCACCCAGGCCATACACAGAGAAGGGAATGTTGACCAGGAGCTGCCGGGGTTATACAGAGCACACCCTTGCCACACAGAGATGGGAATGCAGACCACGAGCTGCAGGGGTTATATAGAGCAAACCCTGGCCACACACAGAGATGGCAATGTTGACCAGTAGGTGCTGGGGTTATACAGAGCACACCATGGCCACACAGAGATAGGAATGTTGACCAGGAGCTTCAGTTGTTAGACAGAGCGCACCCTGGCCACACAGAGATGGGAATGTTGACCAGGAGCTGCAGGGGATATGCAGTGCACACCCTGGCCACACAGAGATGGGCATGTGGACCAGGAGCTGGGGTTATCCAGAGCACTCCCGGGCCACACAGAAATGGGAATGTTGACCAGGAGCTGCAGGAGGTACACAGAGCACACCCTGACCACACAGAGATGGGAATGCTGACCAGGAGATGCAGGGGTTAGACAGTGCAGACCCTGGCCACAGAGAGATGGGAATGTTGACCAGGAGCTGCAGGAGTGAGACAGAGCACACCATGGCCACACACAGAGATGGGAATTTTGACAAGGAGCAGGGGTTGTACAGAGCGCACCCTGGCCACACACAGAGAAGGGGATGTTGACCAGGAGCTGCCGGGGTTATACAGTGCACACCCTTGCCACACAGAGATGGGAATGCAGACCACGAGCTGCAAGGGTTATATCGAGCAAACCCTGGCCACACACAGAGATGGCAATGTTGACCAGGAGCTGCAGGGGTTAGACAGTACAGACCCTGGCCACACAGAGATGGGAATGTTGACCAGGACCTGCAGGAGTTATGCAGGGCACTCCCTGGCCACACAGAGATGGAAATGATGACCATAAGTTGCAGTGTTTATACAGAGCGTACCCTGGCCACACAGAGAGATGGGAATTTGATCAGGAGCTGCAGGGGTTATACAGTGCACACCATGGCCACGCACAGAGATGGAAATGTTCTCCAGGAGCAGGGGTTGTACAGAGCGCACCCTGGCCACACACAGAGAAGGGAATGTTGACCAGCAGCTGCCGGGGATATACAGAGCACACCCTGGCCACACAGAGATAGGAATGTTGACCAGTAGGTGCTGGGGTTATACAGAGCACACCATGGCCACACAGAGATAGGAATGTTGACCAGGAGCTGCAGTTGTTAGACAGAGCGCACCCTGGCCAGACAGAGATGGGAATGTTGACCAGGAGCTGCAGGGGATATACAGTGCACACCCTGGCCACACAGAGATGGGCATGTGGACCAGGAGCTGGGGTTATCCAGAGCACTCCCGGGCCACACAGAAATGGGAATGTTGACCAGGAGCTGCAGGAGGTACACAGAGCACACCCTGACCACACAGAGATGGGAATGCTGACCAGGAGATGCAGGGGTTAGACAGTGCAGACCCTGGCCACAGAGAGATGGGAATGTTGACCAGGAGCTGCAGGAGTGAGACAGAGCACACCATGGCCACACACAGAGATGGGAATTTTGACAAGGAGCAGGGGTTGTACAGAGCGCACCCTGGCCACACACAGAGAAGGGGATGTTGACCAGGAGCTGCCGGGGTTATACAGAGCACACTCTGGCAACACAGAGATGGGAATGTTGACAAGGAACTGCAGGGGTTATGTAGAGAACACCCTGGCCACACAAAGAGATGGGAATGTTGACCAAGAGCTGCAGGAGTTATACAGAGAACACCCTGGTCACACAGAGTTGGGAATGTTGACCAGGAGTTGCAGTGGTTATACAGAGGACACCCTGGCCACACACAGGGATGGGAATGTCGACGAAGATCTGCAGGAGTTATACAGAGCACACCGTGGCCACAACAGAGATGGGAATGTTGACCAGGAGCTGCAGAGTTTAAAGAAAGCACACCCTGGCCACACAGAGATGGAAATGTTGACCAGGAGCTGCAGGTGTTTTGCAGAGCACACTCTGGCCACACAGAGATGGGAATGTTAAACACGAGCAGGGGTTATACAGAGCACACCCTGGCAACACAGAGATGGGAGTGTTGAACAGAAGCTTCACGTGTTTTACAGAGCACCCCCTGGCCACACAGAGATGTGAATGTTGACCAGGCTCTGCAGGGTTTATACAGTGCACACCCTGGCCACACACAGAGATGGGAATGTTGACCAGGAGCTGCAGAGATCAAACATAGCACTCCCTGGCCACACAGAAATGGGAATGTTGAGCAGGAGCAGCGGTTATAGAGAGCACACTTTGGCCACAAAGTGATGTGAATGTTGACCAGGAGCTGCAGGGTTATACAGTGGGCACCCTAGCCACTCGGAGATGGGAATGTTGACCAGGAGCTGCAGGTGTTATACAGAGCACACTATGGCCACACAGAGATGGGAATGTTGACCAGGAGCTGCAGGGGTATACAGAGCACACCCTAGAGCACACCCTGGCCACACACAGATCGGAATGTTGACCAGGAGCTGCAGGAGTTACACAGAACACACCCTGGCCACACACAGATCGGAATGTTGACCAGGAGCTGCAGGGGTTATACAGAGCATACCATGGCCACAAACAGAGATGGGAATTTGACCAGGAGCTGCAGGGGTTATACAGTGCACACCCGGGCCACACACATAGATAGGAATGTTGACCAGGAGCAGGGGTAGTACAGAGCGCACCCAGGCCACACACAGAGAAGGGAATGTTGACCAGGAGCTGCCGGGGTTATACAGTGCACACCCTAGCCACACAGCGATGGGAATGCAGACCACGAGCTGCAGGGGTTATATAGAGCACACCCTGGCCACACAGAATTGGAAATGTTGACCAGGAGTTGCAGGGGTTATACAGGGGACACCCTGGCCCCACACAGAGATGGGAATGTTGACAAGGAGCTGCAGGGGTTATATAGAGCAAATCCTGGCCACACACAGAGATGGCAATGTTGACCAGGAGCTGCAGGGGTTAGACAGTACAGACCCTGGCCACACAGAGATGGGAATGTTGACCAGGACCTGCAGGAGTTATGCAGGGCACTCCCTGGCCACACAGAGATGGAAATGATGACCATAAGTTGCAGTGTTTATACAGAGCGTACCCTGGCCACACAGAGAGATGGGAATTTGATCAGGAGCTGCAGGGGTTATACAGTGCACACCATGGCCACACACAGAGATGGGAATGTTCTCCAGGAGCAGGGGTTGTACAGAGCGCACCCTGGCCACACACAGAGAAGGGAATGTTGACCAGCAGCTGCCGGGATTATACAGAGCACACCCTGGCCACACAGAGATAGGAATGTTGATCAGTAGGTGCTGGGGTTATACAGAGCACACCATGGCCACACAGAGATAGGAATGTTGACCAGGAGCTGCAGTTGTTAGACAGAGCGCACCCTGGCCACACAGAGATGGGAATGTTGACCAGGAGCTGCAGGGGATATACAGTGCACACCCTGGCCACACAGAGATGGGCATGTGGACCAGGAGCTGGGGTTATCCAGAGCACTCCCGGGCCACACAGAAATGGGAATGTTGACCAGGAGCTGCAGGAGGTACACAGAGCACACCCTGACCACACCGAGATGGGAATGCTGACCAGGAGATGCAGGGGTTAGACAGTGCAGACCCTGGCCACAGAGAGATGGGAATGTTGACCAGGAGCTGCAGGAGTGAGACAGAGCACACCATGGCCACACACAGAGATGGGAATGTTGACCAGAAGCAGCAGGAGTAATACAGAGCACACCCTGGCCACACAGGGATGGGAATGTTGACCAGGAGCTGCAGTGGTTAAACAAAATCACACTGGCCACACAGAGATGGGAATGTTGACCATGAGCTGTATTGGATATACAGAGAACACCCTGGCCACACAGAGATGTGAATGTTAACCAGGAGCTGCAGCGGTGAGTCAGAGCACACTCTGGCCACTCGGAGATGTGAATGTTGACCAGGAGCTGCTGTGGTTAAACAGAGCACACCTGGCCACACAGAGATGGGACTGTTGACCAGGAGCTGCAGGAGTTATACAGAGCACTCTCTGGCCACACAGAGATGGAAATGTTGACCAGGAGCTGCAGGGGTTATACAGAGCAGTCCCTGGCCAAACACTCAGATTGAAATGTTGACCAGGAGCTGCACGGGTTATACAGAGCACACCGTGGCCACACAGAGATGGAAATGTTGACCAAGAGCTGCATGGGTTCTTCAGAGCACACTCTGGCCACACACAGATATGAATGTTGACCAGGGGCAAGGGTTATACAGAGCACACCCTGGCCACACAGAGATAGGAATGTTGACCAATAGCTGTTGGGGTTATACAGATCACACCCTGGCCACACAGAGGTTGGAGTGTTGACCAGGAGCTGGCGGAGTGATAAAGAGCACAACCTGGCCACACAGAATTCGTAATGTTGACCAGGAGCTGCAGGGGTTTTACAGTGCACACACTGGCCACACAGAGATGGGAATGTTGACCAGGGGCAGGGGTGAAACAGAGCACACCCTGGCCACACAGAGATGGGATTGTCGAACAGGAGCCTCTGGAGTTGTACAGAGCACACCCTGCCCACAAAGAGATGGGAATGTTGACCAGGAGCTGCAGGAGTTACACAGTGCACACCCTGGCCACACACAGATGGGAATGTTTGCCAGGAGCTGCCGGAGTTATACAGTGCACACCCTTGCCACACAGTGATGGGAATGTTGACAAGGAGCTGCAGTGGTTACACAGAGCACTCTCTGCCCACACAGAGATGGGAATATTGACCAGGAGCTGGGGTTATACCGACCACATCCAGGCCACACAGAGATGGGAATGTTGATCAGGAGCTGCAGGGGATATACAGAGCACACCCTGGACACACAGAAATCGGAATGTTGAGCAGGAGCTGCAGGGGTTGTACAGTGCACAATCTGGCCACAGAGAGATGGGAATGTTGACCAGCAGTTGAAGGCTTCATACAGAGCACACCCTGCCCACACAGAGATGGGAATGTTCACCAGGAGCTGCTGGGGTTATACTGAGCACACCCTGGCCACACAGAGATGGGAATGTTGACCAGGAGCTGCAGGGGTTATACAGAGCACACTCTGGCCACACAGAGGTGGAAATATTGACCGGGAGCTGGCGGAGTTATACAGAGCACACCCTCGCAATACAGAAATCGTAATGTTGACCAGGAGCTGCTGGGGTTTTACAGTGCGCACACTGGCCACACAGAGATGGGAATGTTAACCAGGAGCTGCAGGGGTGATACAGAGCACACCCTGACCACGCACAGATGGGAATGTTGACCAGGAGCTGCAGGGGTTGTACAGAGCACACCCTGGACACACAGAGATGGGAATGTTGACCAGGAGGTGGGGTTATTCAGTGCGCACCCTGGCCACAGAGAGATGGGAATGTTGAACAGGAGCTGCAGGGGTTATACAGAGCACACTCTGGCCACACAGAGATGGGAATGTTGACCAGCAGTTGAAGGCTTAATACAGAGCAAACCCTGACCACACACAGATGGGAATGTTGACCAGGAGCTGCAGGGTGTATACAGTGCACACCCTGGCCACTCAGAGATGGGAAAGTTGGACAGGAGCTGCAGGAGTTATACAGTGCACACGCTGGCCACACAGTGATGGGAATAATGTCCAGGAGCTGCAGGGGTTATACAGAGCACACCCTGGCCACAGAGAGATGGGAGTGTTGAACTGAAGCTGCAGGTGTTATACAGAGCTCACCCTGGTAACACAGAGATGGGAATGTTGACCAGGAGCTGCAGCGGTTATACAGTGCACAACCTGGCCGCACAGAGATCGGAATGTTGACCAGCAGCTGCTGAAGTTTTAAAGAGCACACCCTGGCCTCACAGAGATGGAAATGATGACCAGGAGCTTCAGTTGTTACACAGAGCGCACCCTGGCCACACAGAGATGGGAATGTTGACCAGGATCTTCCGGGGTTATACAGAGCACACCCTCGTCACACAGTGATGGGAATGTTGACAAGGAGGTGCAGGGGTTCTTCAGAGCACACTCTGGCCACACAGAGATGGGAATGTTGATCAGGAGCTGGGGTTATACAGAGCACATCCTGGCCTCACAGAGATGGAAATGATGACCAGGAGCTGCAGGGTTATACAGTGCGCACCCTGGCCACACAGAGATGGTAATGTTGACCAGGAGCTGTAGGGGTTATACAGAGCACACCCTGGCCACACAGTTATAGGAATGTTGACCAGTAGCTGCTGTGGTTAAACAGAGCACACCCTGGCAACACTGAGATGGGAATGTTGACCAGGAGCTGCAGGAGTTACACAGAGCACACCCTGGCCACACGGCGATGGGAATGTTGACCAGGAGCTGCTGGATTTATACAGAGCACAGCCTGGCCACACAGAGATGGAAATGTTGACCAGAAGCTGCATGGGTTATACAGAGCACACCCTGGCCACACAGATATAGGAATGTTGACCAGTAGCTGCTGTGGTTAAACAGAGCACACCCTGGCCACACTGAGATGGGAATGTTGACCAGCAGCTGCAGGAGTTTCACAGAGCACACCCTGGCCACACAGAGATTGGAATGTAGACTAGGAGCTGCTGGAGTTACACAGAGCACACCGTGGCAACACACATAGATGGGATTGTTGATCAGGAGATGCAGGGGTTATACAGAGCACACCGTGGCCACACACATAGATGGGACTGTTGACCAGGAGCTGCAGGGGTTAAAGAAATTAGACACTGGCCACACAGAGATGTGAATGTTGACCAGGAGCTGCGGGGGTTATACCGAGGATACCCTGGCCACACACAGAGATGGGAATGTCGACCAAGAGCTGCAGGAGTTATACACAGCACACCCAGGCCATACACAGAGATGATAATGTTGACCAGGAGCTGCAGGGATGAAAGAGCACACCCTGGCTACACACAGAGATGGGAATGTTGACCAGGTGCAAGGGTTATACAGAGCACACCCTAACCACACACAGATGGGAATGTTCACCAGGAGCTGCAGGGGTTGTACAGAGCACACACTGGACACACAGAGATGGGAATGTTGACCAGGAGCTGGGGTTATTCAGTGCGCACCCTGGCCACACAGAGATGGGAATGTTGACCAGGAGCTTCAGGGGTTATACAGAGCACACTCTGGCCACACAGAGATGGGAATGTTGACCAGCAGTTGAAGGCTTAATACAGAGCAAACCCTGACCACACACAGATGGGAATGTTGACCAGGAGCTGCAGGGTGTATACAGTGCACAACCTGGCCACTCAGAGATGGGAAAGTTGACCAGGAGCTGCAGGAGTTATACAGTGCACACGCTGGCCACACAGTGATGGGAATAATGTCCAGGAGCTGCATGGGTTATACAGAGCACACCCTGGCCACAGAGTGATGGGAGTGTTGAACTGAAGCTGCAGGTGTTATACAGAGCTCACCCTGGTAACACAGAGATGGGAATGTTGACCAGGAGCTGCTGAAGTTTTAAAGAGCACACCCTGGCCTCACAGAGATGGAAATGATTACCAGGAGCTGCAGGGGTTACACAGAGCACATCCTGGCCACACAGTGATAGGAATGTTGACCAGGAGCTTCAGTTGTTACACAGAGCGCACCCTGGCCACACAGAGATGGGAATGTTGACCAGGATCTTCCGGTGTTATACAGAGCACACCCTTGTCACACAGTGATGGGAATGTTGACAAGGAGGTGCAGGGGTTCTTCAGAGCACACTCTGGCCACACAGAGGTGGGATTGTTGATCAGGAGCTGGGGTTATACAGAGCACATCCTGGCCACACAGAGATGGGAATGTTGACCAGGAGCTGCAGGGTTATACAGTGCGCACCCTGGCCACACAGAGATGGTAATGTTGACCAGGAGCTGTAGGGGTTATACAGAGCACACCCTGGCCACACAGTTATAGGAATGTTGACCAATAGCTACTGTGGTTAAACAGAGCACACACTGGCAACACTGAGATGGGAATGTTGACCAGGAGCTGCAGGAGTTACACAGAGCACACCCTGGCCACAAAGCGATGGGAATGTTGACCAGGAGCTGCTGGAGTTTTACAGAGCACAGCCTGGCCACACGGAGATGGAAATGTTGACCAGGAGCTGCAGGGGTTATACATTGCACACCCTGGCCACACAGATATAGGAATGTTGACCAGTAGCTGCTGTGGTTAAACAGAGCATACCCTGGCCACACTGAGATGGGAATGTTGACCAGCAGCTGCAGGAGTTACACAGAGCACACCCTGGCCACACAGAGATGGGAATGTAGACCAGGAGCTGCTGGAGTTACACAGAGCACACCGTGGCCACACACATAGATGGGATTGTTGATCAGGAGATGCAGGGGTTATACAGAGCACACCGTGGCCACACACATAGATGGGACTGTTGACCAGGAGCTGCAGGGGTTAAAGAAATTAGACACTGGCCACACAGAGATGTGAATGTTGACCAGGAGCTGCGGGGGTTATACCGAGGACACCCTGGCCACACACAGAGATGGGAATGTCGACCAAGAGCTGCAGGAGTTATACACAGCACACCCAGGCCATACACAGAGATGATAATGTTGACCAAGAGCTGCAGGGATGAAAGAGCACACCCTGGCTACACACAGAGATGGGAATGTTGACCAAGATCTGCAGGAGTTTTACAGAGCACGACGTGGCCACACACAGATATGGGAATGTTGACCAGGAGCTGCAGGGGTTATGCAGAGCACACCCTGGCCACACAGAGATGGGAATGTTGTCCAGGTGCAAGGGTAATACAGAGCACCCGCTAACCACACACTAATGGGAATGTTCACCAGGATCTTCAGGAGTATACAGAGCACACACTGGCCACACAGTGATGGAAATGTTGACCAGGAGCTGCAGGAGTTATACAGTGCACACTCTGGCCACACATAAATGGGAATAATGACCAGGAGCTGCAGTGGCTATACAGAGCACACCCTGGCCACACAGGGATGGGAATGTTGACCAGGAGCTGCAGGGGTTGAACAAACACACACTGGACACACAGAGATGGGAATGTTGACCAGTAGCAGGGGTTATACAGAGAACACCCTGGCCACACAGAGTTAGGAATGTTGACCAGGAGCTGCTGAGGTTATACAGAGCACACACTGCCCACACAGCGATGGGAATGTTGACCAGGAGCTGCAGGAGTTACAGAGTGCACACCTTGGCCACACACAGATTGGAATGTTGACCAGGAGCTGCAGGGGTTATGCAGAGCACACCCTGGCCACACAGAGATGGGAATGTTGGCCAGGAGCTGCAGGGGTTCTTCAGAGCACACTCTGGCCACACAGAGATGGGAATGTTGACCAGGTGCAGGGGTGAATCAGAGCACACCCTGGCCACACAGAGATAGGAATGTTGACCAGGGGCTGGTGGGGTTATACAGCGCACACCCAGGCCACACAGAAATGGGAATGTTGACCAGGAGCTGCAAGGGTTATACAGAGCACTCCCAGGCCACACAGGGATGGGAATGTTGACCAGGAGCTGCAGGGGTTAAACAAACACACACTGGCCACACAGAGATGTAAATATTGACCTGGAGCTGCAGCGGTTATACAGAGCACACTCTGACCACACAGAGATGGGAATGTTGACAAGGAGCAGGGGTTATACAGAACACACCCTAGCCACACAGAGATAGGAATGTTGACCAGGAGCTGCTGGAGTTATACAGAGCACAGCCTGCCCACACAGAGAAGGGAATGTTGACCAGCAGCTGCAGGGGTTATACAGAGCACACCCTGGCCACACATAGATGGGAATGTTGACCAGGCGCTGCAGGGTTTGTACAGAGTACACCCTGGCCACAAAGAGATGCGAATGTTGACCAGGAGCTGGTGTTCTTCAGAGCACATCCTGGCCACACAGAGATAGGAATGTTGACCAGGAGCTGCAGTTTAATACAGAGCGCACCCGGGGCACACAGAGATGGGCATGTTGACCAGGAGCTGCTTGGGTTATACAGAGCACACTCTGGCCACACAGAGATGGGAATGTTGACCAGGAGGTTCTGGAGTTGTACAGAGCACACCTTGCAAACACAGAGATGGGAATGTTGACCAGGAGCTGCAGGTGTTAAACAAACACACACTGGACACACAGAGATGAGAATGTTGACCAGGAGCTGCAGGGGTTATAAAGAGCACACCCTGACCACACACAGATGGGATTGTTGACCAGGAGCTGGGGTTTTCCAGAGCACACCCTGGCCACTCAGAGATAGGAATGTTGACCAGGAGCTGCAGGGGTTCTACAGAGCACACCCTCGCCACAAACAGATAGGAATGTTGACCAGGAGCTGCAGTTGTTATACAGAGCGCACCCTGGCCTCACAGAGATGAGAATGTTGACCAGGAGCTGCAGGGGTTATACAGAGCACACTCTGGCCACACAGAGATGGGAATGTTGACCAGGAGCAGGGGTGAAACAGAGCACACCCTGGTCACACAGAGATGGGATTGTCGACCAGGAGGTTCTGGAGATCCACAGTGCACACCCTTGAAACACACAGATGGGAATGTTGACCAAGCGCTGGCGGGGTGAAACAGTGCACACCCTGGCCACACAGTGATGGGAATGTTGATAAGGAGCTGCAGTGGTTATACAGAGCACACCCTGGCCACACAGAGATGGGAATGTTGACAAGGAGCTGCAGTGGTTACACAGAGCACACTCTGGCCACACAGAGATGGGAATGTAGACCAGGAGCTGGGGTTATACAGAGCACATCCTGGCCACACAGAGATGGGAATGTTGACCAGGAGCTGCAGGGGTTGTACAGAGCACGCCCTGGCCACAAAGAGATGGGGATGTTGACCAGGAGCTGGGGTTATACAGAGCACACCCTGGCCACACAGAGATAGGAATGTTGACCAGGAGCTGCATTTGTTATACAGAGCGCACCCTGGCCACACAGAGATGGCAATGTTGACCAGGAGCTGCAGGGGTTATACAGAGCACACTCTGGCCACACAGAGATGGGAATGTTGACCAGGAGAAGGGGTGAAACAGAGCACACCCTGGCCACACAGAGATGGGATTGTCGACCGGGAGGTTCTGGAGATCCACAGTGCACACCCTGGCCACACAGTGATGGGAATGTTGACCAGGAGCTGCCGGGGTTATACAGGATGTGGAGATGCCAGCGTTGGACTGGGGTGAGCACAGTACGAAGTCTTACAACACGAGGTTAAAGTCCAACAGGTTTGTTTCGATGTCACTAGCTTTCGGAGCGCTGCTCCTTCCTCAGGTGAATGGTCTGTTCCAGAAACACATATATAGACAAATTCAAAGAAGTCAAACAATGCTTGGAATGCGAGCATTAGCAGGTGATTAAATCTTTACAGATCCAGAGATGTGGTGACCCCAGGTTAAAGAGGTGTGAATTGTATCAAGCCAGGACAGTTGGTAGGATTTCGCAGGCCAGATGGTGGGGGATGAATGTAATGCGACATGAATCCCAGGTCCCGGTTGAGGCCGCACTCATGTGTGCGGAACTTGACTATAAGTTTCTGCTCGGCGATTCTGCGTTGTCGCGGGTCCTGAAGGCCGCCTTGGAGAACACTTACCCGGACATCAGAGGCTGAATGCCCTTGACTGCTGAAGTGTTCCCCGACTGGAAGGGAACATTCCTGCCTGGTGATTGTTGCGCATTGTCCGTTCATTCGTTGTCGCAGCGTCTGCATGGTCTCGCCAATGTACCACGCTTCGGGACATCCTTTCCTGCAGCGTATGAGGTAGACAACGTTGGCCGAGTCGCACGAGTATGTACCGCGTACCTGGTGGGTGGTGTTCTCACGTTTAATAGTGGTATCCATGTCGATGATCTGGCACGTCTTCCAGAGATTGCCATGACAGGGTTGTGTGGTGTCATGGTCACTGTTCTGAAGACTGGGTAGTTTGCTGCAAACAATGGTTCGTTTGAGGTTGCGCGGTTGTTTGAAGGCAAGTAGTGGGGGTGTGGGGATGACCTTGGCAAGATGTTCATCGTCATCAATGACGTGTTGAAGGCTGTGAAGAAGATGACGTAGTTTCTCCGCTCCGGGGACGTACTGGACGACGAAGGGTATTCTGTCGGTTGTGTCCCATGTTTGTCTTCTGAGGAGGTCGGTCCGGTTTTTCGCTGTGGCGCGTTGGAACTGTCGATCGATGAGTCGAGTGCCATATCCCGTTCGTACGAGGGCATCATTCAACGTCTGTAGATATCTGTTACGCTCCTCCTCGTCTGAGCAGATCCTGTGTATACGGAGCGCTTGTCCATAGGGGATGGCTTCTTTAATGTGTTTAGGGTGGAAGCTGGAGAAGTGGAGCATCATGAGGTTATCCGTGGGTTTGCGATAAAGCGAAGTGCTGAGGTGAGCGTCCTTGATGGAGACGAGTGTGTCCAAGAATGCAACTGATTTTGGAGAGTAGTCCATGGTGAGTCTGATGGTTGGATGGAACTTATTAATGTCATCGTGTAGTCGTTTCAGTGATTCTTCGCCGTGGGTCCAAAGGAATAAAATGTCATTGATGTATCTGGTGTATAACATCGGTTGAAGGTCCTGTGCGGTGAGTAGGTCCTGTTCAAACTTGTGCATGAAGATGTTGGCGTATTGGGGTGCGAATTTGGTCCCCATGGCTGTTCCGTGCGTCTAGATGAAGAACTTGTTGTCGAAGGTGAAGACGTTGTGATCCAGAATGAAGCGGATGAGTTGCAGAATTGCGTCTGGAGATTGGCAGTTGTCGGTGTTGAGTACTGAGGCTGTTGCCGCAATGCCGTCGTCATGGGGGATGCTGGTGTAGAGTGCCGAGACGCCCATTGTGACGAGGAATGTTCCTGGTTCAACTGGTCCATGGGTGCTGAGTTTCTGTAGGAAGTCCGTCGTGTCACGACAGAAGCTGGGTGTACCTTGTACGATGGGTTTCAAGATGCCCTCGATGTAGCCAGAGAGGTTCTCACACAGGATCCCATTGCCTGAAACGATAGGGCGGCCTGGTGTGTTGGCGTTATGTGTTTTCGGGAGGCAGTAAAGATCTCCAATGCGGGGTGCACGTGGGATGAGAGCACGTAGGGTGCTCTGAAGATCTGGATCCAAGGTCTTGATCAGTCTGTTAAGTTGGCGGCTGTGTTCCTTGGTCGGATCTGCGGGTAACTGTCTGTAGTGTTCTTGGTTGTTCAGTTGTCGGTATACTTCTTTGCAGTAGTCCGTTCTGTTCAGTTCGACAGTGCCCCCCCCCCCTTTGTCTGCTGGTTTGATGACGATGCTGTGGTTGGTCTTGAGAGCGCGGATGGCATTGCATTGTGCTTGGGTGACGTTCGGGGCTGTCTTGTGAATGTGACTGATGAATCTGGCATTGACGCGACTCCTGACGGCTTGAGCATACATGTCGAGTTCCGCACACATGAGTGGGGCCTCAACCGGGACCTGGGATTCATGTCACATTACATTCATCCCCCACCATCTGGCCTGCGAAATCCTACCAAATGTCCTGGCTTGGTACAATTCACACCTCTTTAACCTGGGGTTACCCCATCTATGGATCTGTAAAGATTTAATCACCTGCCAATGCTCGCATTCCAAGCATTGTTTGGCTTCTTTGAATTTGTCTATATATGTGTTTCTGGAACAGACCTCTTCATTCACCTGACAAAGCTAGTGACATCGAAACAAACCTGTTGGACTTTCACCTGGTGTTGTAAGACTTCGTACTGTGCTCACCCCAGTCCAACGCCGGCATCTCCACATCATGGCATACCAACGACACCGCAAACTGCCGGCTCAAAGTGGAGAGGATCTCCAGGAAGATTGCGCATATAGACACTGACATTATGTTTCTACAAAGATGCAAGAAAGCAGACAAGATCCCGAAAGGGCTACAGATCACAAACCCACTCAAGTCGACCTACAACACAGACTTCGCTGAGAGACTCTGCCGTCGCACCTCTCTCACACTCCTCAACCACCTCGTACGCCAGCTCTACAGCAGACGACGCAACCTGGAAACCAAGATAGAGGCCATAGTCTCAATTTGCGCTCAGGATGCAGCAGACCAGCTGCGGAACACCGCCAAACAGATGAGACAACAATACTATGCCACCTATATGCATACCAAGAACAGAAAGCTTGAGAAACTTGGCATCACCACCGGCAGCAACCAAGCCACCCCCGGTGTCACAGTAGAAAACAATACAGGGAAATCAACTTGTCAGACTATACCCTTCAACCAGACGAAATCGAAGTCCTCAGCAGAGGGCTCAATTTCTGCACCACCACCAAAATGGACCCCATCAGTCTCCCGGCAGACACGGAGGAATTCATCAGGCGAATGAGGCTACGGGAATTCTTCCACAGACCCCAAGAGGCCAATAGCGAACCCAAGCAGACTACCAATGAACCGGAACAGCAGACCGAGAGATCTGCGGTGCGGCAACCAAAGAGGAAAGAGTCGAATTGGACCCCTCCGGAAGGCCGCTGCCTTAGACTCGACATGTATGCTCAAGCCGTCAGGAGTCGCGTCAATGCCAGATTCATCAGTCGCATTCACAACACAGCCCCGAACGTCACTCAAGCACAACGCAATGCCATCCACGCTCTCAAGACCAACCACAGCATCGTCATCAAACCAGCAGACAAAGGGGGGGCCACTGTCGTACTGAACAGAACGGACTACTGCAAAGAAGTATACCGACAACTGAACAACCAAGAACACTACAGACAGTTACCCGCAGATCCGACCAAGGAACACAGCCGCCAACTTAACAGGCTGATCAAGACCTTGGATCCAGATCTTCAGAGCACCCTACGTGCTCTCATCCCACGTACTCCCCGCATTGGAGATCTCTACTGCCTCCCGAAAATATATAAGGCCAACACACCAGGCCGCCCTATCGTTTCAGGCAATGGGACCCTGTGTGAGAACCTCTCTGGCTACATCGAGGGCATCTTGAAACCCATCGTACAAGGTACACCGAGCTTCTGTCGCGACCCGACGGACTTCCAACAGAAACTCAGCACCCATGGACCAGTTGAACCAGGAACATTCCTCGTCACAATGGGCGTCTCGGCACTCTACACCAGCACCCCCCATGACGACGGCATTGCGGCAACAGCCTCAGTACTCAACACCGACAACTGCCAATCTCCAGACGCAATTCTGCAACTCATCCGCTTCATTCTGGATCACAACGTCTTCACCTTCGACAACAAGTTCTTCATCCAGACGCACGGAACAGCCATGGGTACCAAATTCGCACCCCAATACGCCAACATCTTCCTGCACAAGTTTGAACAGGACCTACTCACCGCACAGGACCTTCAACCGACGTTATATACCAGATACATCAATGACATTTTTTTCCTTTGGACCCACGGCGAAGAATCACTGAAACGACTACACGATGACATTAATAAGTTCCATCCAACCATCAGACTCACCATGGACTACTCTCCAAAATCAGTTGCATTCTTGGTCACACTCGTCTCCATCAAGGACGGTCACCTCAGCACTTCGCTTTACCGCAAACCTACGGACAACCTCATGATGCTCCACTTCTCCAGCTTCCACCCTAAACACATTAAAGAAGCCATCCCCTATGGACAAGCGCTCCGCATACACAGGATCAGCTCAGACGAGGAGGAGCGTAACAGACATCTACAGACGTTGAAAGATGCCCTCGTACGAACGGGATATGGCACTCGACTCATCGATCGACAGTTCCAACGCGCCACAGCGAAAAACCGGACCGACCTCCTCAGAAGACAAACATGGGACACAACCGACAGAATACCCTTCGTCGTCCAGTACTTCCCCGGAGCGGAGAAACTACGTCATCTTCTTCACAACCTTCAACACGTCATTGATGACGATGAACATCTTGCCAAGGTCATCCCCACACCCCCACTACTTGCCTTCAAACAACCGCGCAACCTCAAACGAACCATTGTTTGCAGCAAACTACCCAGTCTTCAGAACAGCGACCACGACACCACACAATCCTGCCATGGCAATCTCTGCAAGACGTGCCAGATCATCGACATGGATACCAGTATCACACGTGAGAACACCACCCACCAGGTACGAGGTACATACTCGTGCGACTCGGCCAACGTTGTCTACCTCATACGCTGCAGGAAAGGATGTCCCGAAGCGTGGTACATTGGCGAGACCATGCAGACGCTGCGACAACGAATGAACGGACATCGCACAACAATCACCAGGCAGGAATGTTCCCTTCCAGTCGGGGAACACTTCAGCAGTCAAGGGCATTCAGCCTCTGATCTCCGGGTAAGTGTTCTCCAAGGCGGCCTTCAGGACCCGCAACAACGCAGAATCGCCGAGCAGAAACTTATAGCCAAGTTCCGCACACATGAGTGCGGCCTAAACCGGGACCTGGGATTCATGTCGCATTACATTCATCCCCCACCATCTGGCCTGCGAAATCCTCCCAATTGTCCTGGCTTGGTACAATTCACACCTCTTTAACCTGGGGTTACCCCATCTCTGGATCTGTAAAGATTTAATCACCTGCTAATGCTCGCATTCCAAGCATTGTTTGGCTTCTTTAAATTTGTCTATATATGTGTTTCTGGAAAAGACCTCTTCATTCACCTGAGGAAGGAGCAGCGCTCCGAAAGCTAGTGACATCGAAACAAACCTGTTGGACTTTAACCTGGTGTTGTAAGACTTCGTACTGGGGGTAAACAGTGCACACCCTGGCCACACAGTGATGGGAATGTTGACAAAGAGCTGTAGTGGTTATACAGAGCACACCCTGTCCACACAAAGATGGGAATGACGACCAGGAGCTGCAGGAGTTATACAGAGCACACCCTGGACACACAGAGATGGGAATGTTGGCCAGGAGATGCAGGGGTTAAACAAACACACCCTGGCCGCACTGAGATGGGAATATTGACCAGGAGCTGCAGGGGTTATACAGAGCGCACCCTTGCCACACAGGGTTGGGAATGTTGACCAGGAGATGCAGGGGTTTACAGAGCACAACCTGGCCACACAGAGATGGGAATGTTCACCATGAGATGTAGGGGATATACGGAAAACACCCTGGCCACACAGAGATGGGAATGTTGACCAGGAGCTGAAGGGGTTATACAGAGCACGCCCTGGCCACACAGAGATGTGAATGTTGACCAGGAGCTGCAGCGGTTCTACAGAGCACACTCTGGCCACTCAGAGATGTGAATGTTGACCAGGAGCTGCAGGGGTTAGACAGTGCACACCTTGGACACACAGAGATGGGAATGTTCACCAGGGGCTGCTGGGGTTATACAGAGCACACCCTGGCCACACAGAGTTGGGAATGTTGACCAAGAGCTGCAGGAGTTTTACAGAGCGCACCCTTGCCACACAGGGTTGGGAATGTTGACCAGGAGATGCAGGGGTTAAACAAACACACACTGGCCGCACAGAGATGGGAATGTTCACCATGAGCTGTAGGGGATATACAGAGCACACTTTGGCCACACAGAGATGGGAATGTTGACAAGGAGCAGCAGGGGTTAGACAGAGCACACGCTGGCCACACAGATGTGGGATTGTCGACCAGGAGCTTCTGGAGTTATACAGAGCACACCATGCCCACACAGAGATGGGAATGTTGACCAGGAGCTGCAGGAGTTACACAGTGCACACCCAGGCCACACACAGATGGGAATGTTGACCAGGAGCTGCCGGGGTTATACAGTGCACACCCTGGCCACACAGAGATGGGAATGTGGACCAGTAGCTGCATGAGATATACAGAGCACGCACTGGACACACAGAAATCGGAATGTTAAGCAGGAGCTGCAGGGGTTATACAGTGCACACCCTGACCACACAGAGATTTGAATGTTGACCAGGTGCTGCAGGGGTTATACAGAGCAATCCCTGACCACTCACAGATGGGAATGTTGACCAGGAGCTGCAGGTGTTATACAGTGCGCACCCTAGCCACACAGAGATGGGAATGTTGATCAGGAGCTGCAGGGGTTATACAGAGCACACCCTGACCACACAGAGATAGGAATGTTGACCAGGAGCTGCCGGGTTTATACAGAGCACTCCCTGGCCACACAGAGATGGAAATGTTGACCAGGAGTTAGCAGGGGTTATACAGAGCACTCTATGGCCACACAGAGATGTGAATGTTGACCAGGAGCTGCAGCGGTTATATAGAGCACACTCTGGCCACTCAGAGATGTGAATGTTGACTAGGAGCTGCAGGGGTAAGACAGTGCACACCCTGGCCTACCAGAGATGGGAATGTTCACGAGGGGCTGCTGGGGTTATACAGAGCACACCCTGGCCACACAGAGATGCGAATGTTGTCCAAGAGCCGCAGGGGTTTTACAGAGCACACCCTGGACACAAGAGATGGGAATGTTGAGCAGGATCAGGGGTTATACAGAGCACACTTTGGCCACACAGAGATGGAAGTGTTGACCAGGAGCAGCATGGGTTATACAGAGCACACGCTGGCCACACAGAGGTGGGATTGTTGACCAGGAGCTTCTGGAGTTATACAGAGCGCACCATGCCCACACAGAGATGGGAATGTTGACCAGGAGCTGCAGGAGTTACACAGTACACACCCAGGCCACACACAGATGGGAATGTTGACCAGGAGCTGCCGGGGATATACAGTGCACACCCTGGCCACACAGAGATGGGAATGTGGCTCAGTAGCTGCATGAGATATACAGAGCACGCCCTGGACACACAGAGATGGGAATGTTGATGAGGAGCTGCAGGGGTTATACAGAGCGCAGCCTTCCCACACAGGGTTGGGAATGCTGACCAGGAGATGCAGGGGTTAAACAAACACACACTGGCCGCACTGAGATGGGAATGTTCACCATGAGCTGTAGGGGTTAGACAGTGCACACACTGGCCAAACAGAGATGGGAATGTTGACCAGGAGCTGCTGGGGTTATACAGAGCGCACCCTTCCCACACAGGGTTGGGAATGCTGACCAGGAGATGCAGGGGTTAAACAAACACACATTGGCCGCACTGAGATGGGAATGTTCACCATGAGCTGTAGGGGTTAGACAGTGCACACACTGGCCACACAGAGATGGGAATGTTGACAAAGAGCTGCAGGAGTTTTACAGAGCACACCCTGGCCACACAGAGATGGGAATGTTGACCAAGAGCTGCAGGAGTTTTACAGAGCACACTTTGGCCACACAGAGATGGGAATGTTGACCAGGAGCAGCAGGGGTTTGCAGAGTACATCCAGGACACACAGAGATGGGAATGTTGACAAGAGATGCAGGGGTTAAACAAACACACACTGGCCGCACAGAGATGGGAATGTTGACCAGGAGCTGCAGGGGTTATACAGAGCGCACCCTTCCCACACAGGGTTGGGAATGCTGACCAGGAGATGCAGGGGTTAAACAAATGCACACTGGCCGCACTGAGATGGGAATGTTCACCATGAGCTGTAGGGGATATACAGAGCACACCCTGGCCACTCAGAGATGTGAATGTTGACCAGGAGCTGCAGGGGTTAGACAGTGCACAGACTGGCCAAATAGAGATGGGAATGTTCACCAGGAGCTGCTGGGGTTATACAGCGCACACCCTGGCCACACAGAGATGGGAATGTTGACAAAGAGCAGCAGGAGTTTTACAGAGCACACCCTGGCCTCATAGAGATGGGAATGTTGACCAAGAGCTGCAGGAGTTTTACAGAGCACACTTTGGCCACACAGAGATGGGAATGTTGACCAGGAGCAGCAGGGGTTATACAGAGCACACCCTGGCCACACAGAGATGGGCATGTTGACCAGGAGCTGCAGGAGTTACACAGAGCACAGCCTGGCCATAGACAGATTTGGGAATGTTGACCAGAAGCTGCAGGGGTTATACAGGGCACAATCTGGCCACAGAGAGATGGGAATGTTGACCAGGAACTTGGGTTATACAGAGCATATCCTGGCCACACAGAGATGGGAATGTAGACCAGGAGCTGCAGGGGATATACAGTGCACACCCTGACCACACAGAGATGGTAATGTGGACCAGTCGCTGCATGAGATATACAGAGCACGCCCTGGACACACAGAAATCGGAATGTTAAGCAGGAGCTGCAGGGGTTATACAGTGCACACCCTGCCCACACAGAGATTTGAATGTTGACCAGGAGCTGCAGGGGTTATACAGGGCAAACCCTGACCACTCACAGATGGGAATGTTGACCATGAGCTGCAGGTGTTATACAGTGCGCACCCTAGCCACGCATAGATGGGAATGTTGATCAGGAGCTGCAGGGGTTATACAGAGCAAACCCTGACCACACAGAGATAGGAATGTTGACCAGTAGCTGCTGTGGTTATACAGAGCACACCCTGGCCACACACAGATCGGAATGTTGACCAGGAGCTGCCGTGGTTATACAGAGCACACCCTGGCCACACAGAGATGGAAATGTTGACCAGGATTTAGCAGGGGGTATACAGAGCACACCCTGGCCACACAGAGATGGGATTGTCGACCAGGAGCTTCTGGAGTTATACAGAGCACACCCTGCCCACACAGTGATGGGAATGTTGACCAAGAGCTGCAGGAGTTTTACAGAGCACACCCTTTCCACACAGAGATGGGAATGTTGAGCAGGATCAGGGGTTATACAGAGCACACTTTGGCCACACAGAGATGGGAATATTGACCAGGAACAGCAGGGGTTATACGGAGCATACCCTTGCCACACAGAGGTGGGATTGCCGACCAGGAGCTTCTGGAGTTATACAGAGCACACCATGCCCACACAGAGATGGGAATGTTGATCAGGAGCTGCAGGGTTTATACAGAGCACACCCTGTCCACACAGAGATAGGAATGTTGACCAGTAGCCTCTGTGTTTAAACAGAGCACACTCTGGCCACACAGAGATGGGAATGTTGACCAGGAGCTGCAGGTGGAAACAGTGCGCACCCTAGCCACACAGAGATGGGAATGTTGACCAGGAGCTGCAGGTGTTATACTGGGCACACCTTGGCCACACAGAGATGGGAATGATGACCAGGAGCTGCAGGAGTTATACAGAACACACCCTGGACACACAGAGATGGGAATGTTGACCAGGAGATGCAGGGGTTAACCAAACATACACTGGCCGCACAGTGATGGGAATGTTGACCAGGAGCTGCAGGGGTTATACAGAGCACACCCATGCCACACAGGGATGGGAGTGTTGACCAGGAGATGCAGTGGTTAAACAAACACATACTCGCCGCACAGAGATGGGAATGTTGACCAGGAGCTGCAGGGGTTATACAGAGCACACCCTGGCCACTTAGAGATGGGAATGTTCACCAGGAGCTGCTGGGGTTATACAGAGCACACCCTGGCCACACAGAGATGGGAATGTTGACCAGGTGCTGCAGGAGTTATACAGAGCACACTCTGGCCACTCAGAGATGTGAATGTTGACTAGGAGCTGCAGGGGTAAGACAGTGCACACCCTGGCCTACCAGAGATGGGAATGTTCACGAGGGGCTGCTGGGGTTATACAGAGCACACCCTGGCCACACAGAGATGCGAATGTTGTCCAAGAGCCGCAGGGGTTTTACAGAGCACACCCTGGACACAAGAGATGGGAATGTTGAGCAGGATCAGGGGTTATACAGAGCACACTTTGGCCACACAGAGATGGAAGTGTTGACCAGGAGCAGCATGGGTTATACAGAGCACACGCTGGCCACACAGAGGTGGGATTGTTGACCAGGAGCTTCTGGAGTTATACAGAGCGCACCATGCCCACACAGAGATGGGAATGTTGACCAGGAGCTGCAGGAGTTACACAGTACACACCCAGGCCACACACAGATGGGAATGTTGACCAGGAGCTGCCGGGGATATACAGTGCACACCCTGGCCACACAGAGATGGGAATGTGGCTCAGTAGCTGCATGAGATATACAGAGCACGCCCTGGACACACAGAGATGGGAATGTTGATGAGGAGCTGCAGGGGTTATACAGAGCGCAGCCTTCCCACACAGGGTTGGGAATGCTGACCAGGAGATGCAGGGGTTAAACAAACACACACTGGCCGCACTGAGATGGGAATGTTCACCATGAGCTGTAGGGGTTAGACAGTGCACACACTGGCCAAACAGAGATGGGAATGTTGACCAGGAGCTGCTGGGGTTATACAGAGCGCACCCTTCCCACACAGGGTTGGGAATACTGACCAGGAGATGCAGGGGTTAAACAAACACACATTGGCCGCACTGAGATGGGAATGTTCACCATGGGCTGTAGGGGTTAGACAGTGCACACACTGGCCAAACAGAGATGGGAATGTTCACCAGGAGCTGCTGGGGTTATACAGCGTACACCCTGGCCACACAGAGATGGGAATGTTGACAAAGAGCTGCAGGAGTTTTACAGAGCACACCCTGGCCACACAGAGATGGGAATGTTGACCAAGAGCTGCAGGAGTTTTACAGAGCACACTTTGGCCACACAGAGATGGGAATGTTGACCAGGAGCAGCAGGGGTTATACAGAGCACTCTATGGCCACACAGAGATGTGAATGTTGACCAGGAGCTGCAGCGGTTATATAGAGCACACTCTGGCCACTCAGAGATGTGAATGTTGACTAGGAGCTGCAGGGGTAAGACAGTGCACACCCTGGCCTACCAGAGATGGGAATGTTCACGAGGGGCTGCTGGGGTTATACAGAGCACACCCTGGCCACACAGAGATGCGAATGTTGTCCAAGAGCCGCAGGGGTTTTACAGAGCACACCCTGGACACAAGAGATGGGAATGTTGAGCAGGATCAGGGGTTATACAGAGCACACTTTGGCCACACAGAGATGGAAGTGTTGACCAGGAGCAGCATGGGTTATACAGAGCACACGCTGGCCACACAGAGGTGGGATTGTTGACCAGGAGCTTCTGGAGTTATACAGAGCGCACCATGCCCACACAGAGATGGGAATGTTGACCAGGAGCTGCAGGAGTTACACAGTACACACCCAGGCCACACACAGATGGGAATGTTGACCAGGAGCTGCCGGGGATATACAGTGCACACCCTGGCCACACAGAGATGGGAATGTGGCTCAGTAGCTGCATGAGATATACAGAGCACGCCCTGGACACACAGAGATGGGAATGTTGATGAGGAGCTGCAGGGGTTATACAGAGCGCAGCCTTCCCACACAGGGTTGGGAATGCTGACCAGGAGATGCAGGGGTTAAACAAACACACACTGGCCGCACTGAGATGGGAATGTTCACCATGAGCTGTAGGGGTTAGACAGTGCACACACTGGCCAAACAGAGATGGGAATGTTGACCATGAGCTGCTGGGGTTATACAGAGCGCACCCTTCCCACACAGGGTTGGGAATGCTGACCAGGAGATGCAGGGGTTAAACAAACACACATTGGCCGCACTGAGATGGGAATGTTCACCATGAGCTGTAGGGGTTAGACAGTGCACACACTGGCCAAACAGAGATGGGAATGTTCACCAGGAGCTGCTGGGGTTATACAGCGTACACCCTGGCCACACAGAGATGGGAATGTTGACAAAGAGCTGCAGGAGTTTTACAGAGCACACCCTGGCCACACAGAGATGGGAATGTTGACCAAGAGCTGCAGGAGTTTTACAGAGCACACTTTGGCCACACAGAGATGGGAATGTTGACCAGGAGCAGCAGGGGTTTGCAGAGCACATCCAGGACACACAGAGATGGGAATGTTGACAAGAGATGCAGGGGTTAAACAAACACACACTGGCCGCACAGAGATGGGAATGTTGACCAGGAGCTGCAGGGGTTATACAGAGCGCACCCTTCCCACACAGGGTTGGGAATGCTGACCAGGAGATGCAGGGGTTAAACAAATGCACACTGGCCGCACTGAGATGGGAATGTTCACCATGAGCTGTAGGGGATATACAGAGCACACCCTGGCCACTCAGAGATGTGAATGTTGACCAGGAGCTGCAGGGGTTAGACAGTGCACAGACTGGCCAAATAGAGATGGGAATGTTCACCAGGAGCTGCTGGGGTTATACAGCGCACACCCTGGCCACACAGAGATGGGAATGTTGACAAAGAGCAGCAGGAGTTTTACAGAGCACACCCTGGCCTCATAGAGATGGGAATGTTGACCAAGAGCTGCAGGAGTTTTACAGAGCACACTTTGGCCACACAGAGATGGGAATGTTGACCAGGAGCAGCAGGGGTTATACAGAGCACACCCTGGCCACACAGAGATGGGCATGTTGACCAGGAGCTGCAGGAGTTACACAGAGCACAGCCTGGCCATAGACAGATTTGGGAATGTTGACCAGAAGCTGCAGGGGTTATACAGGGCACAATCTGGCCACAGAGAGATGGGAATGTTGACCAGGAACTTGGGTTATACAGAGCATATCCTGGCCACACAGAGATGGGAATGTAGACCAGGAGCTGCAGGGGATATACAGTGCACACCCTGACCACACAGAGATGGTAATGTGGACCAGTCGCTGCATGAGATATACAGAGCACGCCCTGGACACACAGAAATCGGAATGTTAAGCAGGAGCTGCAGGGGTTATACAGTGCACACCCTGCCCACACAGAGATTTGAATGTTGACCAGGAGCTGCAGGGGTTATACAGGGCAAACCCTGACCACTCACAGATGGGAATGTTGACCATGAGCTGCAGGTGTTATACAGTGCGCACCCTAGCCACGCATAGATGGGAATGTTGATCAGGAGCTGCAGGGGTTATACAGAGCAAACCCTGACCAATACAGAGATAGGAATGTTGACCAGTAGCTGCTGTGGTTATACAGAGCACACCCTGGCCACACACAGATCGGAATGTTGACCAGGAGCTGCCGTGGTTATACAGAGCACACCCTGGCCACACAGAGATGGAAATGTTGACCAGGATTTAGCAGGGGGTATACAGAGCACACCCTGGCCACACAGAGATGGGATTGTCGACCAGGAGCTTCTGGAGTTATACAGAGCACACCCTGCCCACACAGTGATGGGAATGTTGACCAAGAGCTGCAGGAGTTTTACAGAGCACACCCTTTCCACACAGAGATGGGAATGTTGAGCAGGATCAGGGGTTATACAGAGCACACTTTGGCCACACAGAGATGGGAATATTGACCAGGAACAGCAGGGGTTATACGGAGCATACCCTTGCCACACAGAGGTGGGATTGCCGACCAGGAGCTTCTGGAGTTATACAGAGCACACCATGCCCACACAGAGATGGGAATGTTGATCAGGAGCTGCAGGGTTTATACAGAGCACACCCTGTCCACACAGAGATAGGAATGTTGACCAGTAGCCTCTGTGTTTAAACAGAGCACACTCTGGCCACACAGAGATGGGAATGTTGACCAGGAGCTGCAGGTGGAAACAGTGCGCACCCTAGCCACACAGAGATGGGAATGTTGATCAGGAGCTGGGGTTATACAGAGCACATCCTGGCCACACAGAGACGGGAATGTTGATCAGGAGCTGGGGTTATACAGAGCACATCCTGGCCACACAGAGATGGGAATGATGACCAGGAGCTGCAGGGGTTATACAGAGCACACTCTGACCACTCACAGATGGGAATGTTGACCAGGAGCTGCAGGTGTGATACAGTGCGCACCCTAGCCACACAGAGAAGGAATGTTGTTCAGGAGCTGCAGGAGTTACACAGTGCACACCCTGGCCACACACAGATCAGAATGTTGACCAGTAGCTGCCGGGGTTATACAGAGCACACCCTGGCCACACAGAGATGGAAATGTTGACCAGGAGTTGCGTGGTTTATACAGAGCACTCCCTGGCCAAACACCGAGTTGGAAATGTTGACCAGGAGCTGCAGGTGTTATACAGAGCACACCGTGGCCACACAGAGATGGGCATGTTGACCTGGAGCTGCATGGGTTTACAGCGCACTCCCTGGGCACACAGAGATGGGAATGTTGACCAGGAGCTGCAGGTGTTATACTGAGCACACCTTGGCCACACAGAGATGGGAATGATGACCAGGAGCTGCAGGAGTTATACAGAACACACCCTGGACACACAGAGATGGGAATGTTGACCAGGAGATGCAGGGGTTAACCAAACATACACTGGCCGCACAGTGATGGGAATGTTGACCAGGAGCTGCAGGGGTTATACAGAGCACACCCATGCCACACAGGGATGGGAGTGTTGACCAGGAGATGCAGTGGTTAAACAAACACATACTCGCCGCACAGAGATGGGAATGTTGACCAGGAGCTGCAGGGGTTATACAGAGCACACCCTGGCCACTTAGAGATGGGAATGTTCACCAGGAGCTGCTGGGGTTATACAGAGCACACCCTGGCCACACAGAGATGGGAATGTTGACCAGGTGCTGCAGGAGTTATACAGAGCACACCCTGGCCACTTAGAGATGGGAATGTTAACCAAGAGCTGCAGGAGTTTTACAGAGCACACTTTGGCCACACAGAGATGGGAATGTTGACCAGGAGCAGCAGAGGTTATACAGTGCGCACCCTGGCCTCACACAGATGGGAATGTTGACCAGGAGCAGGGGTTATACAGTGCACACTCTAGCCACACAGAGATGGGAATGTGGACCAGGAGCTGCAGGTGTAATACAGAGCACACCCTAGCCACACAGAGATGGAAATGTTGAGCAGGAGCTGCCGGGGTAATACAGAGCACACCCTGGCCACACAGAGATGGGATTGTCGACCAGGAGCTGCAGGGGTTATACAGAGCACACATTGGCACACAGTAATGGGAATGTTGACCAGGAGCTGCAGGGGTTAAACAAGCACACACTGGCCGCACAGAGATGGTAATGTTGAGCAGGAGCTGCAGCGGTTATACAGGGCACACCCTGGCCACAGACAGAGATGGGAATGTTGACCAGGAGCTGCAGGGGTTCTACAGAGCACACTCTGGCCACACAGAGATGGGAATGTTGACCAGGAGCTGGGGTTATACAGAGCACATCCTGGCCACACACAGATGGGAATGTTGACCAGGAGCTGCAGGGGACATACAGTGCACACCCTGGCCACACAGTGATGGGAATGTGGACCAGTAGCTGCATGAGATATACAGAGCACGCCCTGGACACACAGAAATCGGAATGTTGAGCAGACCTGCAGTGGTTATACAGTGCACAGCCTGACCACACAGAGATGGGAATGTTGACCAGCAGCTGCAGGGGTTATACAGAGAAAACCCTGACCACTCACAGATGGGAATGATGACCAGGAGCTGCAGGTGTTATACCGTGCGCACCCTAGCCATTCAGAGATGGGAATGTTGATCAGGAGCTGCAGGGGTTATACAGAGCACACCCTGTCCACACAGAGATCGGAATGTTGACCAAGAGCTGCAGGAGTTATACAGAGCACACCCTGGCCACACAGAGGTGGGAATGTTGACCAAGAGTTGCAGGGGTTATACAGAGCACACCCTGGCCACACACAGAGATGGAATGTCGACCAAGAGCTGCAGGGCTTTTGCAGAGCACGCCGTGGCCACACACAGAGATGGGAATGTTGACCAGGAGCTGCAGGTGTTATGCAGAGCACACTCTGGCCACACAGAGATGGGAATGTTGACCAGGTGCAAGGGTTATACAGAGCACACCCTAGCCACACAGTGATGGGAATGTTGACCAGGAGCTGCAGGAGTAATACAGAGCTCACCCTGGCCACACAGAGCTGTGAATGCTTACAAGGAGTTGCAGGGGTTAGACAGTGCTCACCCTGGTCACACACAGATGGGAATGTTGAGCAGGATCAGGGGTTCTACAGAGCACACTTTGGCCACACAGAGATGGGAATGTTGACTAGGAGCTGCAGGGGTTATACAGTGCGCACCCTAGCCACACAGAGATTTGGAATGTTGACCAGGTGCTGCAGGCATTATATACTGCACACCCTGGCCACACAGCGATAGGAATGTTGACCAGTTGCTGCTGGGGTTATACAGAGCACACTCTGGCCACACAGAGATGGGAATGGTAAACAGGAGCAGGGTTTTTTCAGAGCTCACCCTGGCCACACTGAGATGGGATTGTTGACCAGGAGCTGCAGGGGTTATACAGAGCTCACCCTGGCCACACACAGATGGGAATGTTGACCAGGAGCTGCCGGGGTTATACAGAGCACAGCCTGGCCACACAGAGATGGGAATGTTGACCAGGAGCTGCAGCAGTTATACAGAACACACCCTGCCCACACAGAGGAGATAATGTTGACCAGGAGCTGCAGGGGTTATACAGAGCTCACCCTGGCCACACACAGATGGGAATGTTGACCAGGAGCAGCAGGGCTAAGACAGTGCACACCCTGGCCACACAGAGATGGGAATGTTGACCAGGAGCAGGGGTTGTACAGAGCGCACCCTGGCCACACACATAGAAGTGAATGTTGACCAGGAGCTGCCGGGTTAATACAGAGCACACCCTGGCCACACAGAGATGGGATTGTCGACCAGGAGCTGCAAGGGTTATACAGAGCACACATTGGCACACAGTAATGGGAATGTTGACCAGGAGCTGCAGGGGTTAAACAAGCACACACTGGCCGCACAGAGATGGTAATGTTGAGCAGGAGCTGCAGCGGTTATACAGGGCACACCCTGGCCACAGACAGAGATGGGAATGTTGACCAGGAGCTGCAGGGGTTCTACAGAGCACACTCTGGCCACACAGAGATGGGAATGTTGACCAGGAGCTGGGGTTATACAGAGCACATCCTGGCCACACACAGATGGGAATGTTGACCAGGAGCTGCAGGGGATATACAGTGCACACCCTGGCCACACAGTGATGGGAATGTGGACCAGTAGCTGCATGAGATATACAGAGCACGCCCTGGACACACAGAAATCGGAATGTTGAGCAGACCTGCAGTGGTTATACAGTGCACAGCCTGACCACACAGAGATGGGAATGTTGACCAGCAGCTGCAGGGGTTATACAGAGAAAACCCTGACCACTCACAGATGGGAATGATGACCAGGAGCTGCAGGTGTTATACCGTGCGCACCCTAGCCATTCAGAGATGGGAATGTTGATCAGGAGCTGCAGGGGTTATACAGAGCACACCCTGTCCACACATAGATAGGAATGTTGACCAAGAGCTGCAGGAGTTATACAGAGCACACCCTGGCCACACAGAGGTTGGAATGTTGACCAAGTGTTGCAGGGGTTATACAGAGCACACCCTGGCCACACACAGAGATGGGAATGTTGACCAGGAGCTGCAGGTGTTATGCAGAGCACACTCTGGCCACACAGAGATGGGAATGTTGACCAGGTGCAAGGGTTATACAGAGCACACCCTAGCCACACAGTGATGGGAATGTTGACCAGGAGCTGCAGGAGTAATACAGAGCTCACCCTGGCCACACAGAGCTGTGAATGCTTACAAGGAGTTGCAGGGGTTAGACAGTGCTCACCCTGGTCACACAGAGATGGGAATGTTGAGCAGGATCAGGGGTTCTACAGAGCACACTTGGGCCACACAGAGATGGGAATGTTGACTAGGAATTGCAGGGGTTATACAGTGCGCACCCTAGCCACACAGAGATTTGGAATGTTGACCAGTAGCTGCAGGCATTATATACTGCACACCCTGGCCACACAGCGATAGGAATGTTGACCAGTTGCTGCTGTGGTTATACAGAGCACACTCTGGCCACACAGAGATGGGAATGGTAAACAGGAGCAGGGGTTTTTCAGAGCTCACCCTGGCCACAGTGAGATGGGATTGTTGACCAGGAGCTGCAGGGGTTATACAGAGCTCACCCTGGCCAGACACAAATGGGAATGTTGACCAGGAGCTGCCGGGGTTATACAGAGCACAGCCTGGCCACACACAGATGGGAATGTTGACCAGGAGCTGCAGCAGTTATACAGAACACACCCTGGCCACACAGAGGAGGTAATGTTGACCAGGAGCTGCAGGGGTTATACAGAGCTCACCCTGGCCACACAGAGATGGGAATGGTAAACAGGAGCAGGGGTTTTTCAGAGCTCACCCTGGCCACAGTGAGATGGGATTGTTGACCAGGAGCAGCAGGGGTAAGACAGTGCACACCCTGGCCACACAGAGATGGGAATGTTGACCAGGAGCAGGGGTTGTACAGAGCGCACCCTGGCCACACACATAGAAGTGAATGTTGACCAGGAGCTGCCGGGGTTATACAGTGCACATCCTGGCCACACAGAGATGGAAATGTTGACCAGGAGCTGCAGGGTTTATAATGAGCACACCCTGGCCACACACACAGATCGCAATGTTGACCAGGATCTGTAGGGGTTATGCAGAGCACACCCTGGCCACAGAGAAATGGGAATGTTGACCAGGAGCTGCAGGAGTTATACAGAGCACACCCAGGCCACACAAGATGGAAATGTTGACCAGGAGCTGCAGGAGTTATACAGAGCACACCCTGGACACACAGAGATGGGAATGTTGACCAGGATATGCAGGGGTTAAACAATCACACACTGGCCGCACAGAGATGTGAATGTTGACCAGGAGCTGCAGTGGTTATAAAGAGCACACCCTGGACACACAGAGATTGGAATGTTGACCAGGAGATGCAGGGGTTAAACAAACACACCCTGGCCACACACAGAGAAGTGAATGTTGACGAGGAGCTGCCGTGTTTATACAGTGCACACCCTGTCCACACAGAGATGGGGATGTTGACCAGGAGCTGCAGGGTTTATAAAGACCACACCCTGGCCACACACACAGATCGAAATGTTGACCAGGGTCTGCAGGGTTTATGCAGAGCACACCCTGGCCACACAGAGATGGGAATGTTCACCAGGAGCTGCAGGAGTTATACAGAGCACACCCTGGACACACAGAGATGGGAATGTTGACCAGGAGATGCAGGGGTTAAACATAAACACACTGGCCGCACAGAGATGGGAATGTTGACCAGGAGCTGCAGGGGTTATACAGAGCACACGCTGGACACACAGAGATGGAAATGTTGACCAGGAGATGCAGGGGTTAAACAAACACACCCTGGCCGCACAGAGATGTGAATGTTGTCCAGGAGCTGCAGAGGTTAGACAGTGCACATGCTGGCCACACAGAGATGGGAATGTTCACCAGGAGCTGCTGGGGTTATACAGAGCACACCCTGGTCACACAGAGATAGGAATGTTGACCAGGAGCAGCCGCGGTTATACAGAGCACACTTTGGCCACACACAGATGGGAATGTTGACCAGGAGCAGCAGGGGTTATACAGGGCACACCCTGGCCACACAGAGATGGGATTGTCGACTAGGAGCTTCTGGAGTATTACAGAGCACACCATGCCCACACAGAGATGGGAATGTTGACAAGGAGCTGCTGGGGTTATACAGAGCACACTATCCACACACAGAGATGGGAATGTTGACCAGGAGCTGCAGGAGTTTCACAGTGCACACCCTGGACACACACAGATGGGAATTTTGACCAGGAGCTGCCGGCGTTTTACAGTGCCCACGCTGGCCTCACAGAGATGGGAATGTTGACCAGGAGATGCTGAGGTTATACAGAGCACACCCTGGCCACTGACAGAGATGGGAATGTTGACCAGGAGCTGCAGGGGTTATACGGAGCACACGCTGGCCACACAGAGATGGGAATGTTGACCAGGAGCTGCAGGGGATATACAGTGCACACCCTGGCCACACAGAGATGGGAATGCGGACCAGTAGCTGCATGAGATATACAGAGCACGCCCTGGACACACAGAAATCGGAATGTTGAGCAGGAGCTGCAGGGTTTATATAGTGCACACCCTGACCACACAGAGATGGGAATGTTGACCAGGAGCTGCAGGGGTTATACTGAGCAAACGCTGACCACTCGCTGATGGGAATGATGACCAGGAGCTGCAGGTGTTATAAGTGCGCACCCTAGCCACACAGAGATGGGAATGTTGATCAGGATCTGCAGTGGTTATACAGAGCACACCCTGTCCACACAGAGATAGGAATGTTGACCAGTAGCTGCTGTGGTCATAGAGAGCATATTCTGGCCACACAGAGATCGGACGGTTGACCAGGAGCTGCAGGGGTTAGACAGTGCATACCCTGGCCACACAGAGATCGGAATGTTCACCAGGAGCTGCTGGAGTTATACAGAGCACACCCTTGCCACACAGAAATGGGAATGTGGAGCAGAAGCTGCAGGAGTTATACAGTGCACACCCTGGCCACACAGAGATGGGAATGTTGACCAGGAGCTGCAGGAGTTTTAAAGAGCACACCCTGGCCACACAGAGATGGGAATGTTGAGCAGGATCAGAGGTTATACGGAGCACACTTTGGCCACACAGAGATGGGAATGTTGACCAGGAGCTGCAGGGGTTATACAGAGCACACTCTGGCCACACAGAGATGGGAATGGTAAACAGCAGCAGGGGTTTTTCAGAGCTCACCCTGGCCACACTGAGATTGGATTGTTGACCAGGAGCTGCAGGGGTTAGACAGTGCATACCCTGGCCACACAGAGATCGGAATGTTCACCAGGAGCTGCTGGAGTTATACAGAGCACACCCTGGCCACACAGAGATGGGAATGTTGACCAGGAGCTGCAGGAGTTTTAAAGAGCACACCCTGGCCACACAGAGATGGGAATGTTGAGCAGGATCAGGGGTTATACAGAGCACACTTTGGCCACACAGAGATTGGAATGTTGACCAGGAGCTGCAGCAGTTATACAGAGCACACCCTGGACACACAGAGGAGGTAATGTTGACCAGGAGCTGCAGGGGTTATACAGAGCAGACACTGGCCACACACAGAGATGGGAATGTTGACCATCAGCTGCAGGGATTATACACAGCACACCCTGGCCACACACAGAGATGGGAATGTTGACCAGGAGCTGCAGGGGTAAGACAGTGCACACCCTGGCCACACAGAGATGGGAATGTTGACCAGGAACAGGGGTTGTACAGAGCGCACCCTGGCCACACAGAGATGGGAATGTTGACCAAGTGCTGCAGGAGTTTTACAGAGCACACCCTGGCCACACAGAGACGGGAATGTTGAGCATGATCAGGGGTTATACAGAGCACACTTTGGCCACACAGAGATGGGAATGTTGACCAGGAGCAGCAGGGGTTATAGAGAGCACACCCTGGCCGCACAGAGATGGGATTGTCGACCAGGAGATTCTGGAGTTATACAGAGCACACCATGCCCACACAGTGATGGGAATGTTGACCACGAGCTGCTGGGGTTATACACAGCACACCATGGACACACACAGATGGGAATGTTGACCAGGAGCTGCCGTGGTTATACAGTGGACACGCTGGCCACACAGAGATGGGAATGATGACCAGGAGCTGCTGAGGTTATACAGAGCACAACCTGGCCGCTGACAGAGATGGGATTGTTGACCAGGAGCTGCAGGGGTTATACAGAGCACACTCTGGTCACACAGAGATGGGAATGTTGACCAGGAGATGCAGGGGATATACAGTGCACACCCTGGCCACACAGAGATGGGAATGCGGACCAGTAGCTGCATGAGATATACAGAGCACGCCCTGGACACACAGAAATCGGAATGTTGAGCAGGAGCTGCAGGGGTTATACAGTGCACACCCTGACCACACAGAGATGGGAATGTTGACCAGGAGCGGCAGCGTTTATATAGAGCACACCCTGGCCACACACAGATATGGGAATGTTGACCAAGAGCTGCAGGAGTTATACAGAGCACACCCTGGCCAGACGGAGATGGGAATGTTCACCAGGAGCTGCAGGGTTTAAAGAAAGCACACACTGGATACACAGAGATAGGAATGTTGAGCAGGAGCTGCAGGTGTTATGCAGAGCACACTCTGGCCACACAGAGATGGGAATGTTGACCAGGAGCTGCAGGGGTTATACAGAGCACACCCTGGCCACACAGAGGAGGTAATGTTGACCAGGAGCTGCAGGTGTTATACAGAGCACACCCTGGCCACACAGAGGTGGGAATGTTGAACAGGAGTTGCAGGGGCTATACAGAGGACACCCTAGCCACACAAAGAGATGGGAATGTTGACCAGGAGCTGCAGGGTTTAAAGAAAGCACAGCCTGGCTACACAGAGATGGGAATGTTGACCAGGAGCTGCAGGTGTTATGCAGAGCACACTCTGGCCACACAGAGATGGGAATGATGACAACGAGCAGCAGGGGTTATACAAAGCACACCCTGGCCACACAGAGATGGGAATATTGACCAGGAGCTGCAGGGATTACACAGAGCACACACTGGCCACACAGAGATGGGAATGTTGACCAGAAGCTGCAGGAGCAAGACAGAGATCACCCTGGCCACACAGCGATGGGACTGTTGACAAGGAGCTGCAGGGGTTATACCGAGCACACCCTGGCCACACAGAGACGGGAATGTTGACCAGGAGCTGCAGACGTTTACAGCGCACACCATGTCCACACAGAAATGGGAATGTTCACCAGGAGCTGCTGGGGTTATACAGAGCACATCCTGGCCACACAGAGATGGGAATGTTGACCAGGAGCAGCAGGGGTTATAGAGAGCACACCCTGGCCACACAGAGATGGGATTGTCGACCAGGAGATTCTGGAGTTATACAGAGCACACCATTCCCACACAGTGATGGGAATGTTGACCAGGAGCTGGAGGTGTTATGCAGAGCACACTCTGGCCACGCAGAGATGGGAATGTTGACCAGGAGCTGCAGGGTTTAAAGCAAGCACAGCCTGGCTACACAGAGATGGGAATGTTGACCAGGAGCTGCAGTAGATTCCAGTCACATCATGGCCGCACAGAGATGGGAATGATGACCAGGAGCTGCAGGGGTTATACAGTGAACAACCTGGCCACACACAGATGGGAATGTTGACCAGGAGCTGCAGGGGTTATACAGTGCGCACCCTAGCCACACAGAGATGGGAATGTTGACCAGGAGCTGCAAGGGTTAGACAGTGCACACCCTGGCAACACAGAGATGGGAATGTTGACCAGGAGGTGCAGGGTTATATAGAGCACACCCTGGCCACACACAGATATGGGAATGTTGACCAGGAGCTGCAGGAGTTATACAGAGCACACCCTGGCCAGACGGAGATGGGAATGTTCACCAGGAGCTGCAGGAGTTTTACAGAGCACACCCTGGCCACACAGAGACGGGAATGTTGAGCATGATCAGGGGTTATACAGAGCACACTTTGGCCACACAGAGATGGGAATGTTGACCAGGAGCAGCAGGCGTTATAGAGAGCACACCCTGGCCGCACAGAGATGGGATTGTCGACCAGGAGATTCTGGAGTTATACAGAGCACACCATGCCCACACAGTGATGGGAATGTTGACCAGGAGCTGCTGGGGTTATACACAGCACACCATGGACACACACAGATGGGAATGTTGACCAGGAGCTGCCGTGGTTATACAGTGCACACCCTGGCCACACAGAGATGGGAATGATGACCAGGAGCTGCTGAGGTTATACAGAGCACAACCTGGCCGCTGACAGAGATGGGAATGTTGACCAGGAGCTGCAGGGGTTATACAGAGCACACTCTGGTCACACAGAGATGGGAATGTTGACCAGGAGATGCAGGGGATATACAGTGCACACCCTGGCCACACAGAGATGGGAATGCGGACCAGTAGCTGCATGAGATATACAGAGCACGCCCTGGACACACAGAAATCGGAATGTTGAGCAGGTGCTGCAGGGGTTATACAGTGCACACCCTGACCACACAGAGATGGGAATGTTGACCAAGAGCGGCAGCGTTTATATAGAGCACACCCTGGCCACACACAGATATGGGAATGTTGACCAAGAGCTGCAGGAGTTATACAGAGCACACCCTGGCCAGACGGAGATGAGAACGTTCACCAGGAGCTGCACGGTTTAAAGAAAGCACACACTGGATACACAGAGATGGGAATGTTGAGCAGGAGCTGCAGGTGTTATGCAGAGCACACTCTGGCCACACAGAGATGGGAATGTTGACCAGGAGCTGCAGGGGTTATACAGAGCACACCCTGGCCACACAGAGGAGGTAATGTTGACCAGGAGCTGCAGGTGTTATACAGAGCAGACACTGGCCACACACAGAGATGGGAATGTTGACCAGGAAAAGGGGTTGTACAGAGCGCACCCTGGCCACACACAAATAAGTGAATGTTGACCAAGAGCTGCAGGTGTTATACAGAACACACCCTTGCCACACAGAGGTGGGAATGTTGAACAGGAGTTGCAGGGCTATACAGAGCACACCCTAGCCACACAAAGAGATGGGAATGTTGACCAGGAGCTGCAGGGTTTAAAGAAAGCACAGCCTGTCTACACAGAGATGGGAATGTTGACCAGGAGCTGCAGGTGTTATGCAGAGCACACTCTGGCCACACAGAGATGGGAATGATGACAACGAGCAGCAGGGGTTATACAAAGCACACCCTGGCCACACAGAGATGGGAATATTGACCAAGAGCTGCAGGGATTACACAGAGCACACACTGGCCACACAGAGATGGGAATGTTGACCAGAAGCTGCAGGAGCAAGACAGAGATCACCCTGGCCACACAGCGATGGGACTGTTGACAAGGAGCTGCAGGGGTTATACCGAGCACACCCTGGCCACACAGAGATGGGAATGTTGACCAGGAGCTGCAGAGGTTTACAGCGCACACCATGTCCACACAGAAATGGGAATGTTCACCAGGAGCTGCTGGGGTTATACAGAGCACATCCTGGCCACACAGAGATGGGAATGTTAACCAGGAGCTACAGGGGTTATACAGTGCGCACCCTAGCCACACAGAGATGGGAATGTTGACCAGGAGCTGCAGGGGTTATACAGTGAACACCCTGGCCACACAGAGATAGGAATGTTGACCATCAGCTGCCATGGTTATAAAGAGCACACCCTTGCCACACTGAGATGGGATTGTTGACCAGGAGCTGCAGGAGCTACACAGAGCTCACCCTGGCCACACACAGATCGGAATGTTGACCAGGAGCTGCAGGGGTTATACAGAGCTCACCCTGGCCACACAGAGATCGGAATGTTGACCATGAGCTGCAGGAGTTATGCAGAGCACACCCTGGCCACACAGAGGAGGTAATGTTGACCAGGAGGTGCAGGGGTTATACACAGCTCACCCTGGCCACACACAGATGGGAATGTTCACCAGGATCTGCCGGGGTTATACAGTGCACACCGTGGCCACACACAGATGGGAATGTTGACCAGGAGCTGCAGCAGTTATACAGAGCACACCCTGGTCACACAGAGGAGGTAATGTTGACCAGGAGCTGCAGGGGTTATACAGAGCAGACACTGGCCACACACATAGATGGGAATGTTGACCATCATCTGCAGGGATTATACAGAGCACACCCTGGCCACACACAGAGATGGGAATGTTGACCAGGAGCTGCAGGGGTAAGACAGTGCACACCCTGGCCACACAGAGATGGGAATGTTAACCAGGAGCTACAGGGGTTATACAGTGCGCACCCTAGCCACACAGAGATGGGAATGTTGACCAGGAGCTGCAGGGGTTATACAGTGAACACCCTGGCCACACAGAGATAGGAATGTTGACCATCAGCTGCCATGGTTATAAAGAGCACACCCTTGCCACACTGAGATGGGATTGTTGACCAGGAGCTGCAGGAGCTACACAGAGCTCACCCTGGCCACACACAGATCGGAATGTTGACCAGGAGCTGCAGGGGTTATACAGAGCTCACCCTGGCCACACAGAGATCGGAATGTTGACCATGAGCTGCAGGAGTTATGCAGAGCACACCCTGGCCACACAGAGGAGGTAATGTTGACCAGGAGGTGCAGGGGTTATACACAGCTCACCCTGGCCACACACAGATGGGAATGTTCACCAGGATCTGCCGGGGTTATACAGTGCACACCGTGGCCACACACAGATGGGAATGTTGACCAGGAGCTGCAGCAGTTATACAGAGCACACCCTGGTCACACAGAGGAGGTAATGTTGACCAGGAGCTGCAGGGGTTATACAGAGCAGACACTGGCCACACACATAGATGGGAATGTTGACCATCATCTGCAGGGATTATACAGAGCACACCCTGGCCACACACAGAGATGGGAATGTTGACCAGGAGCTGCAGGGGTAAGACAGTGCACACCCTGGCCACACAGACATGGGAATGTTGACCAGGAACAGGGGTTGTACAGAGCGCACCCTGGCCACACACAGAGAAGTGAATGTTGACCAAGAGCTGCCGGGGTTATACAGTGCACATCCTGGCCACACAGCGATGGGAATGTTGACCAGGAGCAGCAGGGTTTATATAGAGCACACCCTGGCCACACACAGAGATGGGAATGTTGACCAAGAGCTGCAGGAGTTTTTCAGAGCACACCCTGGCCACACAGTGGTGGGAATGTTGACCAGGAGCAGCAGGGGTTATAGAGAGCACACCCTGGCCACGCAGAGATGGGATTGTCGACCAGGAGATTCTGGAGTTATACAGAGCACACCATTCCCACACAGTGATGGGAATGTTGACCAGGAGCTGCAGGTGTTATGCAGAGCACACTCTGGCCACACAGAGATGGGAATGTTGACCAGGAGCTGCAGGGTTTAAAGAAAGCACAGCCTGGCTACACAGAGATGGGAATGTTGACCAGGAGCTGCAGTAGATTCCAGTCACATCATGGCCGCACAGAGATGGGAATGATGACCAGGAGCTGCAGGGGTTATACAGTGAACAACCTGGCCACACACAGATGGGAATGTTGACCAGGAGCTGCAGGGGTTATACAGTGCGCACCCTAGCCACACAGAGATGGGAATGTTGACCAGGAGCTGCAAGGGTTAGACAGTGCACACCCTGGCAACACAGAGATGGGAATGTTGATCAGGAGCTGCAGGATTTAAAGAAAGCACACTGGCTACACAGAGATGGGAATGTTGACCAGGAGCTGCAGGTGTTATGCAGAGCACACTCTGGCCACACAGAGATGGGAATGTTGACAAGGAGCTGCAGGGGTTATACAGAGCACACCCTGGCCACACAGAGATGGGAATTTTGACCAGAAGCTGCAGGAGTAAGACAGAGCTCACCCTGGCCACACAGCGATGTGACTGTTGACAAGGGGCTGCAGGGGTTATACAGAGCACTCCCTGGCCACACAAAGATGGGAATGTTGACCAGGAGCTGCAGGGGTTATACAGAGCACACCCTGGCCACACAGAGGAGGTAATGTTGACCAGGAGCTGCAGGGGTTATACAGAGCAGACACTGGCCTCACACAGAGATGGGAATGTTGACAAGGAGCTGCAGGGTTATACAGAGCACACCCTGGCCACACAGAGATGGGAATGTTGACCAGGAGCTACAGGGGTTACACAGAGCACACACTGTCCACACAGAGATGGGAATGTTGACCAGGAGCTGCAGCGGTTATACAGAGCACACTCTGGCCACTCAGAGATGTGAATGTTGACCAGGAGCTGCAGGGTTTAGACAGTGCACACCCTGGCCACACAGATATGGGAATGTTCACCAGGAGCTGCTGGGGTTATACAGAGCACACCCTGGCCACACAGAGATGGGAATGTTGACCAAGAGCTGAAGGAGTTTTACAGAGCACACCCTGGCCACACAGAGACGGGAATGTTGAGCATGATCAGGGGTTATACAGAGCACACTTTGGCCACACAGAGATGGGAATGTTGACCAGGAGCAGCAGGGGTTATAGAGAGCACACCCTGGCCACACAGAGATGGGATTGTCCACCAGGAGATTCTGGAGTTATACAGAGCACACCATTCCCACACAGTGATGGGAATGTTGACCAGGAGCTGCAGGTGTTATGCAGAGCATACTCTGGCCACACAGAGATGGGAATGTTGACCAGGAGCTGCAGGGTTTAAAGAAAGCACAGCCTGGCTACACAGAGATGGGAATGTTGACCAGGAGCTGCAGTAGATTCCAGTCACATCATGGCCGCACAGAGATGGGAATGATGACCAGGAGCTGCAGGGGTTATACAGTGAACAACCTGGCCACACACAGATGGGAATGTTGACCAGGAGCTGCAGGGGTTATACAGTGCGCACCCTAGCCACACAGAGATGGGAATGTTGACCAGGAGCTGCAAGGGTTAGACAGTGCACACCCTGGCAACACAGAGATGGGAATGTTGACCAGGAGGTGCAGGGTTATATAGAGCACACCCTGGCCACACAGAGATATGGGAATGTTGACCAGGAGCTGCAGGAGTTATACAGAGCACACCCTGGCCAGACGGAGATGGGAATGTTCACCAGGAGCTGCAGGGTTTAAAGAAAGCACACCCTGGCTACACAGAGATGGGAATGTTGACCAGGAGCTGCAGGTGTTATGCAGAGCACACTCTGGCCACACAGAGATGGGAATGTTGACAAGGAGCTGCAGGGGTTATACAGAGCACACTCTGGCCACACAGAGATGGGAATTTTGACCAGAAGCTGCAGGAGTAAGACAGACCTCACCCTGGCCACACAGCGATGTGACTGTTGACAAGGAGCTGCAGGGGTTATACAGAGCACTCCCTGGCCACACAAAGATGGGAATGTTGACCAGGAGCTGCAGGGGTTCTCCAGAGCACACCCTGGCCACACAGAGGAGGTAATGTTGACCAGGAGCTGCAGGGGTTATACAGAGCAGACACTGGCCACACACAGAGATGGGAATGTTGACCAGGAGCTGCAGGGGTAAGACAGTGCACACCCTGGCCACACAGAGATGGGAATGTTGACCAGGAACAGGGGTTGTACAGAGCGCACCCTGGCCACACAGAGATGGGAATGTTGACCAAGAGCTGCAGGAGTTTTACAGAGCACACCCTGGCCACACAGAGACGGGAATGTTGAGCATGATCAGGGGTTATACAGAGCACACTTTGGCCACACAGAGATGGGAATGTTGACCAGGAGCAGCAGGGGTTATAGAGAGCACACCCTGGCCGCACAGAGATGGGATTGTCGACCAGGAGATTCTGGAGTTATACAGAGCACACCATGCCCACACAGTGATGGGAATGTTGACCAGGAGCTGCTGGGGTTATACACAGCACACCATGGACACACACAGATGGGAATGTTGACCAGGAGCTGCCGTGGTTATACAGTGCACACCCTGGCCACACAGAGATGGGAATGATGACCAGGAGCTGCTGAGGTTATACAGAGCACAACCTGGCCGCTGACAGAGATGGGAATGTTGACCAGGAGCTGCAGGGGTTATACAGAGCACACTCTGGTCACACAGAGATGGGAATGTTGACCAGGAGATGCAGCGGATATACAGTGCACACCCTGGCCACACAGAGATGGGAATGCGGACCAGTAGCTGCATGAGATATACAGAGCACGCCCTGGACACACAGAAATCGGAATGTTGAGCAGGAGCTGTAGGGGTTATACAGAGCACACCATGGACACACAGAGATGGGAATGTTGACCAGGAGATGCAGGGGATATACAGTGCACACCCTGGCCACACAGAGATGGGAATGCGGACCAGTAGCTGCATGAGATATACAGAGCACTCCCTGGCCACACAAAGATGGGAATGTTGACCAGGAGCTGCAGGGGTTCTCCAGAGCGCACCCTGGCCACACAGGGGAGGTAATGTTGACGAGGAGCTTCAGGGGTTATACAGAGCAGACACTGGCCACACACAGAGATGGGAATGTTGACCATCAGCTGCAGGAGTTATACAGAGCACACCCTGGCCACACAGAGATGGGAATGTTGACCAGGAACAGGGGTTGTACAGAGCGCACCCTGGCCACACACAGAGAAGCGAATGTTGACCAAGAGCTGCAGGGTTTATAAAGAGCACTCCCTGGCCACACACATAGATGGGAATGTTGACCAAGAGCTGCAGGAGTTATACAGAGCACACCCTGGCCACACAGAGGTGGGAATGTTGAACAGGAGTTGCAGGGGCTTTTCAGAGCACACCCTGGCCACACAAAGAGAAGGGAATGTTGACCATCAGCTGCAGGATTTAAAGAAAGCACAGCCTGGCTACACAGAGATGGGAATGTTGACCAGGAGCTGCAATTGTTATGCAGAGCACACTCTGGCCACACAGAGATGGGAATGATGACAACGAGCTGCAGGGGTTATACAGAGCACGCCCTGGCCACACAGAGATGGGAATGTTGACCAGGAGCTGCAGGGGTTACACAGAGCACACACTGGCCACACAGAGATGGGAATGTTGACCAGAAGCTGCAGGAGCAAGACAGAGATCACCCTGGCCACACAGCGATGGGACTGTTGACAAGGAGCTGCAGGGGTTATACCGAGCACACCCTGGCCACACAGAGATGGGAATGTTGACCAGGAGCTGCAGGGGTTTACAGCGCACACCATGTCCACACAGAAATGGGAATGTTCACCAGGAGCTGCTGAGGTAATACAGAGCACATCCTGGCCACACAGAGATGGGAATGTTGACCAGGAGCTGCAGGGGTTATACAGTGCGCACCCTAGCCACACAGAGATGGGAATGTTGATCAAGAGCTGCAGCGGTTATACAGTGAACACCGTGGCCACACAGAGATAGGAATGTTGACCATCAGCTGCCATGGTTATAAAGAGTACACCCTGGCCACACTGAGATGGGATTGTTGACCAGGAGCTGCAGGAGCTACACAGTGCTCACCCTGGCCACACACAGATCGGAATGTTGACCAGGAGCTGCAGGGGTTATACAGAGCACACCCTGGACACACAGAGATGGGAATGTTGACCAGGAGCTGCAGGGGTTATACAGAGCACACCCTGGCCACACAGAGATCGGAATGTTGACCAGGAGCTGCAGGAGTTATGCAGAGCACACCCTGGCCACACAGAGGAGGTAATGTTGACCAGGAGCTGCAGGGGTTATAGAGAGCAGAACCTGGCCACACACAGAGATGGTAATGTTGACCATCAGCTCAGGAGTTATACAGAACACACCCTGGCCACACAGAGATGGGAATGTTGACCAGGAGCAGGGGTTATACAAAGCACACCCTGGCCACACACAGAGTTGGGAATGTTGACCAGGAGCTGCAGGGTGTAAAGAAAGCACACCCTGGCCACACACAGATCGGAATGCTGACCAGGAGCTGCAGGGGTTATACAGAGCACACCCTGGACACACAGAGATGGGAATGTTGACCAGGAGCTGCAGGGGTTATACAGAGCACACCCTGGACACACAGAGATGGGAATGTTGACCAGGAGCTGCAGGGGTTATACAGAGCACACCCTGGCCACACAGAGATCGGAATGTTGACCAGGAGCTGCAGGAGTTATGCAGAGCACACCCTGGCCACACAGACGAGGTAATGTTGTCCAGGAGCTGCAGGGGTTATACAGAGCAGACCCTGGCCACACACAGAGATGGGAATGTTGACCAGCAGCTGCAGGAGTTATACAGAACACACCCTGGCCACACAGAGATGGGAATGTTGACCAGGAGCAGGGGTTATACAGAGCACACCCTGGCCACACATAGAGTTGGGAATGTTGACCAGGAGCTGCAGGGTGTAAGGAAAGCACACCCTGGCTACACAGAGATGGGAATGTTGACAAGGAGCTGCAGGGGTTATACAGAGCACACCCTGGCCAAACAAAGATGGGAATGCTGATCAGGAGCTGCAGGGGTTAGACAGAGCGCCCTCTGGCCACACAGGGATGGGAATGTTGACAGGTAGCTGCAGGGTTTACACAGTGCACACCCTGGCCACACACAGATGGGAAAGTTGACCACGAGCTGCAGGAGTTATACAGAGCACACCATACCCACGCTGAGATGGGAATGTTGACCAGAAGCTGCAGGAGTTACACAGTGCACACCCTGGCCAGACAGAGATGGGAATGTTGACCAGAAGCTGCAGGGGTTATACAATGCACACTATGACCACACAGAGATGGGAATGTTGACCAGGATCTGCATGAGTTATACGGAGCACACCCTGGCCAAACAGAGATGGGAATGTTGACGAGGAGTTGCAGGGGTTATACAGAGCACACCCGGGCCACACACACAGGTGGGAATGTTGACCAGCAGCTGCAGGGGTTAACGAAAGCACACACAGGCCTCAAAGAGATGTAAATGTTGACCATGAGCTGCAGGGGTGAAACAGATCACACCCTGGCCACACAGAGATGGGAATGCTGTCCAGGAGTTGCAGGGTTTATACAGAGCACACCCTGGCCACACAGAGATGGGAATGTTGACAAGGAGCTGCAGGGGTTATACAGAGCACACCCTGGCCACACAGAAATGGGAATGCTGACCAGGAGCTGCAGTGGTTAGACAGAGCACACCCTGGTCACACAGAGATGGGACTGTTGACAAGGAGCTGCAGGGGTTATACAGAGCACACCCTGGCCGCACAGAGATGGGAATGTTGACCAGGAGCTGCAGGTGTAATGCAGAGCACACCCTGGCCGCACAGAGATGGCAATGTTGACCAGGAGCTGCATGGGTTTACAGCGCATACCATGTCCACACAGAGATGGGAATGATGACCAGGAGCTGCAGGGGTTATACAGAGCACACACTGGCCACACAGGGATGGGAATGTTGACCAGGAGCTGCAGGGGTTAAACAAACATACACTGGCCGCACAGAGATGGGAATGTTGTCCATGAGCTGTAGGGGATATACAGAGCACACCCTGGCCACACAGAGATGTGAATGTTGACCAAGAGCTGCAGCGGTTATGCAGAGCACACTCTGGCCACTCAGAGATGTGAATGTTGACCAGGAGCTGCAGGGGTTAGACAGTGCACACCCTGGTCACACAGAGATAGGAATGTTGAACAGGAGCTGCATGAGTTATACAGAGCACACCCTGGCCACACAGAAATCGGAATGTGGAGCAGGAGCTGCAGGAGTTTTACAAAGCACACACTGGCCACACAGAGATGGGATTGTTGACCAGGAGATGCAGTACTTACACAGAGCTCACCCTGGACACACACAGATGGGAATGTTGACCAGTAGCTGCCGGGGTTAGACAGTGCACACCCTGGCCACACAGAGATGGGATGTTGACCAGGAGCAGGGGTTATACAGAGCACACCCTGGCCACACAGAAAAGGGAATGTTGACCAGGAGCTGTAGTGGTTAGACAGAGCACACCCTGGCCACACAGAGATGGGAATGTTGTCAGGAGCTGCAGCAGTTTCCAGTGCCCATCATGGCCGCACAGAGATGGGAATGATGACCAGGAGCTGCAGGGGTTATACAGTGCACAACCTGGCCACACACAGATGGGAATGTTGACCAGGAGCTGCAGGGGTTATACAGTGCGCAACCTAGCCACACAGAGATGGGAATGTTGACCAGGAGCTGCAAGGGAGAGACAGTGCACACCCTGGCAACACAGAGATGGGAATGTTGACCAGGAGCTGCGGGGTTATATAGAGCACACCCTGGCCACACACAGATATGGGAATGTTGACCAGGAGCTGCAGGAGTTATACAGAGCACACCCTGGCCAGACGGAGATGGGAATGTTCACCAGGAGCTTCAGGGTTTAAATAAAGCACACCCTGGCTACACAGAGATGGGAATGTTGACCAGGAGCTGCAGGTGTTATGCAGAGCACACTCTGGCCACACAGAGATGGGAATGTTGACAAGGAGCTGCAGGGGTTATACAGAGCACACCCTGGCCACACAGAGATGGGAATGTTGACAAGGAGCTGCAGGGGTTATACAGAGCACACTCTGGCCACACAGAGATGGGAATGTTGACAAGGAGCTGCTGGGGTTATACAGAGCACACTCTGGCCACACAGAGATGGGAATGTTGACCAGGAGCTGCAGGTGTTATGCAGAGCACACTCTGGCCACACAGAGATGGGAATGTTGACAAGGAGCTGCAGGGGTTATACAGAGCACACTCTGGCCACACAGAGATGGGAATGTTGACAAGGAGATGCAGGGTTTATACAGAGCACACCCTGGCCACACAGAGATGGGAATTTTGACCAGAAGCTGCAGGAGTAAGACAGAGCTCACCCTGGCCACACAGCGATGTGACTGTTGACAAGGAGCTGCAGGCGTTATACAGAGCACTCCCTGGCCACACAAAGATGGGAATGTTGACCAGGAGCTGCAGGGGTTATATAGAGCACACCCTGGCCACACAGAGGAGGTAATGTTGACCAGGAGCTGCAGGGGTTATACAGAGCAGACACTGGCCACACACAGAGATGGGAATGTTGACCATCAGCTTCAGGAGTTATACAGAGCACACCCTGGCCACACAGAGATGGGAATGTTGACCAGGAACAGGGGTTGTACAGAGCGCACCCTGGCCACACACAGAGAAGCGAATGTTGACCAAGAGCTGCAGGGTTTATATAGAGCACTCCCTGGCCACACACAGAGATGGGAATGTTGACCAAGAGCTGCAGGAGTTATACAGAGCACACCCTGGCCACACAAAGGTGGGAATGTTGAACAGGAGTTGCAGGGGCTATACCGAGCACACCCTGGCCACACAAAGAGATGGGAATGTTGACCAGGAGCTGCAGGGTTTAAAGAAAGCACAGCCTGGCTATACAGAGATGGGAATGGTGACCAGGAGCTGCAGGTGTTATGCAGAGCACACTCTGGCCACACAGAGATGGGAATGATGACAACGAGCTGCAGGGGTTATACAGAGCACACCCTGGCCACACAGAGATGGGAATGTTGACCAGAAGCTGCAGGAACAAGACAGAGATCACCCTGGCCACACAGAGATGGGACTGTTGACAAGGAGCTGCAGGGGTTATACTGAGCACACCCTGGCCACACAGAGATGGGAATGTTGACCAGGAGCTGCAGGGGTTATACTGAGCACACCCTGGACACACAGAGATGGGAATGTTCACCAGGAGCTGCTGAGGTAATACAGAGCACACCCTGGCCACACAAAGAGATGGGAATGTTGACCAGGAGCTGCAGGGTTTAAAGAAAGCACAGCCTGGCTACACAGAGATGGGAATGTTGACCAGGAGCTGCAGGTGTTATGCAGAGCACACTCTGGCCACACAGAGATGGGAATGATGACAACGAGCTGCAGGGGTTATACAGTGCGCACCCTAGCCACACAGAAATGGGAATGTTGACCAGGAGCTGCAGGAGTTATACAGTAAACACCCTGGCCACACAGAGATAGGAATGTTGACCATCAGCTGCCGTGGTTATACAGAGCAAACCCTGGCCACAATGAGATGGGATTGTTGACCATGAGCTGCAGGAGTTACACAGAGCTCACCCTGGCCACACATAGAACGGAATGTTGACCAGGAGCTGCAGGGGTTATATAGAGCAAACCCTGGCCACACAGAGATGGGAATGTTGACCAGGAGCTGCAGGGGTTATACAGAGCTCACCCTGGCCACCCAGAAATCGGAATGTTGACCAGGAGCTGCTGGAGTTATGCAGACCACACCCTGGCCACACAGAGGATGTAATGTTGACCAGGAGCTGCAAGGGTTATACAGAGTAGACCCTGACCACACACAGAGATGGGAATGTTGACCATCAGCTGCAGGACTTATACAGAGCACACCATGGCCACACAGAGATGGGAATGTTGACCAGGAGCAGGGGTTATACAGAGCACACCCTGGCCACACACAGAGTTGGGAATGTTGACCAGGAGCTGCAGGGTGTAAAGAAAGCACACCCTGGCTACACAGAGATGGGAATGTTGACAAGGAGCTGCAGGGGTTATACAGAGCACACCCTGGCGAAACAGAGATGGGAATGCTGATCAGGAGCTGCAGGGGTTAGACAGAGCGCCCCCTGGCCACACTCAGATGGGAATGTTGACCAGGAGCTGCAGGAGTTACACAGTGCACACACTGGCCAGACAGAGATGGGAATGTTGACCAGAAGCTGCAGGGGTTATACAGTGCACATCCTTGCCACACAGAGATGGGAAAGTTGACCACGAGCTGCAGGTTTTAAAGAAAGCACACCCTGGCTACACAGAGATGGGAATGTTGACCAGGAGCTGCAGGTGTTATGCAGAGCACACTCTGGCCACACAGAGGTGTGAATGTTGACAAGGAGCTGCAGGGTTATACAGAGCACACCCTGGCCACACAGAGATGGTAATGCTGACCAGGAGCTGCAGGGGTTAGACAGAGCACACCCTGGCCCACAGAGATGGGACTGTTGACAAGGAGCTGCAGGGGTTATACAGAGCACACCTGGCCGCACAGAGATGGGAATGTTGACAAGGAGCTGCAGGTGTTATGCAGAGCACACCCTGGCCGCACAGAAATCGGAATGTGGAGCAGGAGCTGCAGGAGGTTTACAAAGCACACACTGGCCACACAGAGATGGGATTGTTGACCAGGCGCTGCAGGAGTTACACAGAGAGCCCCCTGGCCACACGCAGATGGTAATGTTGACCAGTAGCTGCCGGGGTTAGACAGTGCACACCCTGGCCACACAGAGATGGGATGTTGACCAGGAGCAGGAGTTATACAGAGCACATCCTCGCCACACAGAGAAGGGAATGTTGATCAGGAGCTGTAGGGGTTAGACAGAGCACACCCTGGCCACACAGAGATGGGAATGTTGTAGGGAGCTGCAGTAGTTTCCAGTGCACATCATGGCCGCACAGAGATGGGAATGTTGACCAGGAGCAGCAGGGGTTATAGAGAGCACACCCTGGACGCACAGAGATGGGATTGTCGACCAGGAGATTCTGGAGTTATACAGAGCACACCATGCCCACACAGTGATGGGAATGTTGACCAGGAGCTGCTGGGGTTATACACAGCACACCATGGACACACACAGATGGGAATGTTGACCAGGAGCTGCCGTGGTTATACAGTGCACACCCTGGCCACACAGAGATGGGAATGATGACCAGGAGCTGCTGAGGTTATACAGAGCACAACCTGGCCGCTGACAGAGATGGGAATGTTGACCAGGAGCTGCAGGGGTTATACAGAGCACACTCTGGTCACACAGAGATGGGAATGTTGACCAGGAGATGCAGGGGATATACAGTGCACACCCTGGCCACACAGAGATGGGAATGCGGACCAGTAGCTGCATGAGATATACAGAGCACGCCCTGGACACACAGAAATCGGAATGTTGAGCAGGAGCTGCAGGGGTTATACAGTGCACACCCTGACCACACAGAGATGGGAATGTTGACCAGGAGCGGCAGCGTTTATATAGAGCACACCCTGACCACACACAGATATGGGAATGTTGACCAAGAGCTGCAGGAGTTATACAGAGCACACCCTGGCCAGACGGAGATGGGAATGTTCACCAGGAGCTGCAGGGTTTTAAGAAAGCACACACTGGATACACAGAGATGGGAATGTTGAGCAGGAGCTGCAGGTGTTATGCAGAGCACACTCTGGCCACACAGAGATGGGAATGTTGACCAGGAGCTGCAGGGGTTATACAGAGCACACCCTGGCCACACAGAGGAGGTAATGTTGACCAGGAGCTGCAGGTGTTATAAGGAGCAGACACTGGCCACACACAGAGATGGGAATGTTGACCAGGAAAAGGGGTTGTACAGAGCGCACCCTGGCCACACACAGATAAGTGAATGTTGACCAAGAGCTGCAGGTGTTATACAGAGCACACCCTGGCCACACAGAGGTGGGAATGTTGAACAGGAGTTGCAGGGGCTATACAGAGCACACCCTAGCCACACAAAGAGATGGGAATGTTGACCAGGAGCTGCAGGGTTTAAAGAAAGCACAGCCTGGCTACACAGAGATGGGAATGTTGACCGGGAGCTGCAGGTGTTATGCAGAGCACACTCTGGCCACACAGAGATGGGAATGATGACAACGAGCAGCAGGGGTTATACAAAGCACACCCTGGCCACACAGAGATGGGAATATTGACCAGGAGCTGCAGGGATTACACAGAGCACACACTGGCCACACAGAGATGGGAATGTTGACCAGAAGCTGCAGGAGCAAGACAGAGATCACCCTGGCCACACAGCGATGGGACTGTTGACAAGGAGCTGCAGGGGTTATACCGAGCACACCCTGGCCACACAGAGATGGGAATGTTGACCAGGAGCTGCAGAGGTTTACAGCGCACACCATGTCCACACAGAAATGGGAATGTTCACCAGGAGCTGCTGGGGTTATACAGAGCACATCCTGGCCACACAGAGATGGGAATGTTAACCAGGAGCTGCAGGGGTTATACAGTGCGCACCCTAGCCACACAGAGATGGGAATGTTGACCAGGAGCTGCAGGGGTTATACAGTGAACACCCTGGCCACACAGAGATAGGAATGTTGACCATCAGCTGCCATGGTTATAAAGAGCACACCCTTGCCACACTGAGATAGGATTGTTGACCAGGAGCTGCAGGAGCTACACAGAGCTCACCCTGGCCACACACAGATCGGAATGTTGACCAGGAGCTGCAGGGGTTATACAGAGCTCACCCTGGCCACACAGAGATCGGAATGTTGACCAGGAGCTGCAGGAGTTATGCAGAGCACACCCTGGCCACACAGAGGAGGTAATATTGACCAGGAGCTGCAGGGGTTATACACAGCTCACCCTGGCCACACACAGATGGGAATGTTCACCAGGATCTGCCGGGGTTATACAGTGCACACCGTGGCCACACACAGATGGGAATGTTGACCAGGAGCTGCAGCAGTTATACAGAGCACACCCTGGTCACACAGAGGAGGTAATGTTGACCAGGAGCTGCAGGGGTTATACAGAGCACACCCTGGCCACACACAGAGATGGGAATGTTGACCAGGAGCTGCAGGGGTAAGACAGTGCACACCCTGGCCACACAGACATGGGAATGTTGACCAGGAACAGGGGTTGTACAGAGCGCACCCTGGCCACACACAGAGAAGTGAATGTTGACCAAGAGCTGCCGGGGTTATACAGTGCACATCCTGGCCACACAGCGATGGGAATGTTGACCAGGAGCAGCAGGGTTTATATAGAGCACACCCTGGCCACACAGAGAGATGGGAATGTTGACCAAGAGCTGCAGGAGTTTTTCAGAGCACACCATGGCCACACAGTGGTGGGAATGTTGACCAGGAGCAGCAGGGGTTATAGAGAGCACACCCTGGCCACGCAGAGATGGGATTGTCGACCAGGAGATTCTGGAGTTATACAGAGCACACCATTCCCACACAGTGATGGGAATGTTGACCAGGAGCTGCAGGTGTTATGCAGAGCACACTCTGGCCACACAGAGATGGGAATGTTGACCAGGAGCTGCAGGGTTTAAAGAAAGCACAGCCTGGCTACACAGAGATGGGAATGTTGACCAGGAGCTGCAGTAGATTCCAGTCACATCATGGCCGCACAGAGATGGGAATGATGACCAGGAGCTGCAGGGGTTATACAGTGAACAACCTGGCCACACACAGATGGGAATGTTGACCAGGAGCTGCAGGGGTTATACAGTGCGCACCCTAGCCACACAGAGATGGGAATGTTGACCAGGAGCTGCAAGGGTTAGACAGTGCACACCCTGGCAACACAGAGATGGGAATGTTGATCAGGAGCTGCAGGGTCCTAGAGAGCACACCCTGGCCACACATAGATATGGGAATGTTGACCAGGAGCTGCAGGAGTTATACAGAGCACACCCTGGCCAGACGGAGATGGGAATGTTCACCAGGAGCTGCAGGGTTTAAAGAAAGCACACTCTGGCTACACAGAGATGGGAATGTTGACCAGGAGCTGCAGGTGTTATGCAGAGCACACTCTGGCCACACAGAGATGGGAATGTTGACAAGGAGCTGCAGGGGTTATACAGAGCACACCCTGGCCACACAGAGATGGGAATTTTGACCAGAAGCTGCAGGAGTAAGACAGAGCTCACCCTGGCCACACAGCGATGTGACTGTTGACAAGGGGCTGCAGGGGTTATACAGAGCACTCCCTGGCCACACAAAGATGGGAATGTTGACCAGGAGCTGCAGGGGTTATACAGAGCACACCCTGGCCACACAGAGGAGGTAATGTTGACCAGGAGCTGCAGGGGTTATACAGAGCAGACACTGGCCAGACACAGAGATGGGAATGTTGACAAGGAGCTGCAGGGTTATACAGAGCACACCCTGGCCACACAGAGATGGGAATGTTGACCAGGAGCTACAGGGGTTACACAGAGCACACACTGTCCACACAGAGATGGGAATGTTGACCAGGAGCTGCAGCGGTTATACAGAGCACACTCTGGCCACTCAGAGATGTGAATGTTGACCAGGAGCTGCAGGGGTTAGACAGTGCACACCCTGGCCACACAGATATGGGAATGTTCACCAGGAGCTGCTGGGGTTATACAGAGCACACCCTGGCCACACAGAGATGGGAATGTTGACCAAGAGCTGAAGGAGTTTTACAGAGCACACCCTGGCCACACAGAGACGGGAATGTTGAGCATGATCAGGGGTTATACAGAGCACACTTTGGCCACACAGAGATGGGAATGTTGACCAGGAGCAGCAGGGGTTATAGAGAGCACACCCTGGCCACACAGAGATGGGATTGTCGACCAGGAGATTCTGGAGTTATACAGAGCACACCATTCCCACACAGTGATGGGAATGTTGACCAGGAGCTGCAGGTGTTATGCAGAGCACACTCTGGCCACACAGAGATGGGAATGTTGACCAGGAGCTGCAGGGTTTAAAGAAAGCACAGCCTGGCTACACAGAGATGGGAATGTTGACCAGGAGCTGCAGTAGATTCCAGTCACATCATGGCCGCACAGAGATGGGAATGTTGACCAGGAGCTGCAGGGGTTCTCCAGAGCACACCCTGGCCACACAGAGGAGGTAATGTTGACCAGGAGCTGCAGGGGTTATACAGAGCAGACACTGGCCACACACAGAGATGGGAATGTTGACCATCAGCTGCAGCAGTTATACAGAGCACACCCTGGCCACACAGAGATGGGAATGTTGACCAGGAACAGGGGTTGTACAGAGCGCACCCTGGCCACACACAGAGAAGCGAATGTTGACCAAGAGCTGCAGGGTTTATATAGAGCACTCCCTGGCCACACACAGAGATGGGAATGTTGACCAAGAGCTGCAGGAGTTATACAGAGCACACCCTGGCCACACAGACGTGGGAATGTTGAACAGGAGTTGCAGGGGCTTTTCAGAGCACACCCTGGCCACACAAAGAGAAGGGAATGTTGACCATCAGCTGCAGGATTTATAGAAAGCACAGCCTGGCTACACAGAGATGGGAATGTTGACCAGGAGCTGCAATTGTTATGCAGAGCACACTCTGGCCACACAGAGATGGGAATGATGACAACGAGCTGCAGGGGTTATTCAGAGCACACCCTGGCCACACAGAGATGGGAATGTTGACCAGGAGCTGCAGGGGTTACACAGAGCACACACTGGCCACACAGAGATGGGAATGTTGACCAGAAGCTGCAGGAGCAAGACAGAGATCACCCTGGCCACACAGCGATGGGACTGTTGACAAGGAGCTGCAGGGGTTATACCGAGCACACCCTGGCCACACAGAGATGGGAATGTTGACCAGGAGCTGCAGGGGTTTACAGCGCACACCATGTCCACACAGAAATGGGAATGTTCACCAGGAGCTGCTGAGGTAATACAGAGCACATCCTGGCCACACAGAGATGGGAATGTTGACCAGGAGCTGCAGGGGTTATACAGTGCGCACCCTAGCCACACAGAGATGGGAATGTTGACCAGGAGCTGCAGCGGTTATACAGTGAACACCGTGGCCACACAGAGATAGGAATGTTGACCATCAGCTGCCATGGTTATAAAGAGTACACCCTGGCCACACTGAGATGAGATTGTTGACCAGGAGCTGCAGGAGCTACACAGTGCTCACCCTGGCCACACACAGATCGGAATGTTGACCAGGAGCTGCAGGGGTTATACAGAGCACACCCTGGACACACAGAGATGGGAATGTTGACCAGGAGCTGCAGGGGTTATACAGAGCACACCCTGGCCACACAGAGATCGGAATGTTGACCAGGAGCTGCAGGAGTTATGCAGAGCACACCCTGGCCACACAGAGGAGGTAATGTTGACCAGGAGCTGCAGGGGTTATAGAGAGCAGACCCTGGCCACACACAGAGATGGGAATGTTGACCATCAGCTCAGGAGTTATACAGAGCACACCCTGGCCACACAGAGATGGGAATGTTGACCAGGAGCAGGGGTTATACAAAGCACACCCTGGCCACACACAGATCGGAATGCTGACCAGGAGCTGCAGGGGTTATACAGAGCACACCCTGGACACACAGAGATGGGAATGTTGACCAGGAGCTGCAGGGGTTATACAGAGCACACCCTGGCCACACAGAGATCGGAATGTTGACCAGGAGCTGCAGAAGTTATGCAGAGCACACCCTGGCCACACAGAGGAGGTAATGTTGTCCAGGAGCTGTAGGGGTTATACAGAGCAGACCCTGGCCACACACAGAGATGGGAATGTTGACCAGCAGCTGCAGGAGTTATACAGAGCACACCCTGGCCACACAGAGATGGGAATGTTGACCAGGAGCAGGGGTTATACAGAGCACACCCTGGCCACACATAGAGTTGGGAATGTTGACCAGGAGCTGCAGGGTGTACGGAAAGCACACCCTGGCTACACAGAGATGGGAATGTTGACAAGGAGCTGCAGGGGTTATACAGAGCACACCCTGGCCAAACAAAGATGGGAATGCTGATCAGGAGCTGCAGGGGTTAGACAGAGCGCCCTCTGGCCACACAGGGATGGGAATGTTGATAGGGAGCTGCAGGGGTTACACAGTGCACACCCTGGCCACACAGAGATCGGAATGTTGACCACGAGCTGCAGGAGTTATACAGAGCACACCATACCCACGCTGAGATGGGAATGTTGACCAGAAGCTGCAGGAGTTACACAGTGCACACCCTGGCCAGACAGAGATGGGAATGTTGACCAGGAGCTGCAGGGGTAAGACAGTGCACACCCTGGCCACACAGACATGGGAATGTTGACCAGGAACAGGGGTTGTACAGAGCGCACCCTGGCCACACACAGAGAAGTGAATGTTGACCAAGAGCTGCCGGGGTTATACAGTGCACATCCTGGCCACACAGCGATGGGAATGTTGACCAGGAGCAGCAGGGTTTATATAGAGCACACCCTGGCCACACAGAGAGATGGGAATGTTGACCAAGAGCTGCAGGAGTTTTTCAGAGCACACCCTGGCCACACAGTGGTGGGAATGTTGACCAGGAGCAGCAGGGGTTATAGAGAGCACACCCTGGCCACGCAGAGATGGGATTGTCGACCAGGAGATTCTGGAGTTATACAGAGAACACCATTCCCACACAGTGATGGGAATGTTGACCAGGAGCTGCAGGTGTTATGCAGAGCACACTCTGGCCACACAGAGATGGGAATGTTGACCAGGAGCTGCAGGGTTTAAAGAAAGCACAGCCTGGCTACACAGAGATGGGAATGTTGACCAGGAGCTGCAGTAGATTCCAGTCACATCATGGCCGCACAGAGATGGGAATGATGACCAGGAGCTGCAGGGGTTATACAGTGAACAACCTGGCCACACACAGATGGGAATGTTGACCAGGAGCTGCAGGGGTTATACAGTGCGCACCCTAGCCACACAGAGATGGGAATGTTGACCAGGAGCTGCAAGGGTTAGACAGTGCACACCCTGGCAACACAGAGATGGGAATGTTGATCAGGAGCTGCAGGGTTATATAGAGCACACCCTGGCCACACATAGATATGGGAATGTTGACCAGGAGCTGCAGGAGTTATACAGAGCACACCCTGGCCAGACGGAGATGGGAATGTTCACCAGGAGCTGCAGGGTTTAAAGAAAGCACACCCTGGCTACACAGAGATGGGAATGTTGACCAGGAGCTGCAGGTGTTATGCAGAGCACACTCTGGCCACACAGAGATGGGAATGTTGACAAGGAGCTGCAGGGCTTATACAGAGCACACCCTGGCCACACAGAGATGGGAATTTTGACCAGAAGCTGCAGGAGTAAGACAGAGCTCACCCTGGCCACACAGCGATGTGACTGTTGACAAGGGGCTGCAGGGGTTATACAGAGCACTCCCTGGCCACACAAAGATGGGAATGTTGACCAGGAGCTGCAGGGGTTATACAGAGCACACCCTGGCCACACAGAGGAGGTAATGTTGACCAGGAGCTGCAGGGGTTATACAGAGCAGACACTGGCCAGACACAGAGATGGGAATGTTGACAAGGAGCTGCAGGGTTATACAGAGCACACCCTGGCCACACAGAGATGGGAATGTTGACCAGGAGCTACAGGGGTTACACAGAGCACACACTGTCCACACAGAGATGGGAATGTTGACCAGGAGCTGCAGCGGTTATACAGAGCACACTTTGGCCACTCAGAGATGTGAATGTTGACCAGGAGCTGCAGGGGTTAGACAGTGCACACCCTGGCCACACAGATATGGGAATGTTCACCAGGAGCTGCTGGGGTTATACAGAGCACACCCTGGCCACACAGAGATGGGAATGTTGACCAAGAGCTGAAGGAGTTTTACAGAGCACACCCTGGCCACACAGAGACGGGAATGTTGAGCATGATCAGGGGTTATACAGAGCACACTTTGGCCACACAGAGATGGGAATGTTGACCAGGAGCAGCAGGGGTTATAGAGAGCACACCCTGGCCACACAGAGATGGGATTGTCGACCAGGAGATTCTGGAGTTATACAGAGCACACCATTCCCACACAGTGATGGGAATGTTGACCAGGAGCTGCAGGTGTTATGCAGAGCACACTCTGGCCACACAGAGATGGGAATGTTGACCAGGAGCTGCAGGGTTTAAATAAAGCACAGCCTGGCTACACAGAGATGGGAATGTTGACCAGGAGCTGCAGTAGATTCCAGTCACATCATGGCCGCACAGAGATGGGAATGATGACCAGGAGCTGCAGGGGTTATACAGTGAACAACCTGGCCACACACAGATGGGAATGTTGACCAGGAGCTGCAGGGGTTATACAGTGCGCACCCTAGCCACACAGAGATGGGAATGTTGACCAGGAGCTGCAAGGGTTAGACAGTGCACACCCTGGCAACACAGAGATGGGAATGTTGACCAGGAGGTGCAGGGTTATATAGAGCACACCCTGGCCACACACAGATATGGGAATGTTGACCAGGAGCTGCAGGAGTTATACAGAGCACACCCTGGCCAGACGGAGATGGGAATGTTCACCAGGAGCTGCAGGGTTTAAAGAAAGCACACCCTGGCTACACAGAGATGGGAATGTTGACCAGGAGCTGCAGGGGTTATACAGAGCACTCCCTGGCCACACAAAGATGGGAATGTTGACCAGGAGCTGCAGGGGTTCTCCAGAGCACACCCTGGCCACACAGAGGAGGTAATGTTGACCAGGAGCTGCAGGGGTTATACAGAGCAGACACTGGCCACACACAGAGATGGGAATGTTGACCATCAGCTGCAGGAGTTATACAGAGCACACCCTGGCCACACAGAGATGGGAATGTTGACCAGGAACAGGGGTTGTACAGAGCGCACCCTGGCCACACACAGAGAAGCGAATGTTGACCAAGAGCTGCAGGGTTTATATAGAGCACACCCTGGCCACACACAGAGATGGGAATGTTGACCAAGAGCTGCAGGAGTTATACAGAGCACACCCTGGCCACACAGAGGTGGCAATGTTGAACAGGAGTTGCAGGGGCTTTTCAGAGCACACCCTGGCCACACAAAGAGAAGGGAATGTTGACCATCAGCTGCAGGATTTATAGAAAGCACAGCCTGGCTACACAGAGATGGGAATGTTGACCAGGAGCTGCAATTGTTATGCAGAGCACACTCTGGCCACACAGAGATGGGAATGATGACAACGAGCTGCAGGGGTTATACAGAGCACACCCTGGCCACACAGAGATGGGAATGTTGACCAGGAGCTGCAGGGGTTACACAGAGCACACACTGGCCACACAGAGATGGGAATGTTGACCAGAAGCTGCAGGAGCAAGACAGAGATCACCCTGGCCACACAGCGATGGGACTGTTGACAAGGAGCTGCAGGGGTTATACCGAGCACACCCTGGCCACACAGAGATGGGAATGTTGACCAGGAGCTGCAGGGGTTTACAGCGCACACCATGTCCACACAGCAATGGGAATGTTCACCAGGAGCTGCTGAGGTAATACAGAGCACATCCTGGCCACACAGAGATGGGAATGTTGACCAGGAGCTGCAGGGGTTATACAGTGCGCACCCTAGCCACACAGAGATGGGAATGTTGACCAGGAGCTGCAGCGGTTATACAGTGAACACCGTGGCCACACAGAGATAGGAATGTTGACCATCAGCTGCCATGGTTATAAAGAGTACACCCTGGCCACACTGAGATGGGTTTGTTGACCAGGAGCTGCAGGAGCTACACAGTTCTCACCCTGGCCACACACAGATCGGAATGTTGACCAGGAGCTGCAGGGGTTATACAGAGCACACCCTGGACACACAGAGATGGGAATGTTGACCAGGAGCTGCAGGGGTTATACAGAGCACACCCTGGCCACACAGAGATCGGAATGTTGACCAGGAGCTGCAGGAGTTATGCAGAGCACACCCTGGCCACACAGAGGAGGTAATGTTGACCAGGAGCTGCAGGGGTTATAGAGAGCAGACCCTGGCCACACACAGAGATGGGAATGTTGACCATCAGCTCAGGAGTTATACAGAGCACACCCTGGCCACACAGAGATGGGAATGTTGACCAGGAGCAGGGGTTATACAAAGCACACCCTGGCCACACACAGAGTTGGGAATGTTGACCAGGAGCTGCAGGGTGTAAAGAAAGCACACCCTGGCCACACACAGATCGGAAGGCTGACCAGGAGCTGCAGGGGTTATACAGAGCACACCCTGGACACACAGAGATGGGAATGTTGACCAGGAGCTGCAGGGGTTATACAGAGCACACCCTGGCCACACAGAGATCGGAATGTTGACCAGGAGCTGCAGGAGTTATGCAGAGCACACCCTGGCCACACAGAGGAGGTAATGTTGTCCAGGAGCTGCAGGGGTTATACAGAGCAGACCCTGGCCACACACAGAGATGGGAATGTTGACCAGCAGCTGCAGGAGTTATACAGAGCACACCCTGGCCACACAGAGATGGGAATGTTGACCAGGAGCAGGGGTTATACAGAGCACACCCTGGCCACACATAGAGTTGGGAATGTTGACCAGGAGCTGCAGGGTGTAAGGAAAGCACACCCTGGCTACACAGAGATGGGAATGTTGACAAGGAGCTGCAGGGGTTATACAGAGCACACCCTGGCCAAACAAAGATGGGAATGCTGATCAGGAGCTGCAGGGGTTAGACAGAGCGCCCACTGGCCACACAGGGATTGGAATGTTGACAGGGTGCTGCAGGGGTTACACAGTGCACACCCTGGCCACACACAGATGGGAAAGTTGACCACGAGCTGCAGGAGTTATACAGAGCACACCATACCCACGCTGAGATGGGAATGTTGACCAGAAGCTGCAGGAGTTACACAGTGCACACCCTGGCCAGACAGAGATGGGAATGTTGACCAGAAGCTGCAGGGGTAAAACAATGCACACTATGACCACACAGAGATGGGAATGTTGACCAGGATCTGCATGAGTTATACGGAGCACACCCTGGCCAAACAGAGATGGGAATGTTGACGAGGAGTTGCAGGGGTTATACAGAGCACACCCGGGCCACACACACAGATGGGAATGTTGACCAGCAGCTGCAGGGGTTAACGAAAGCACACACAGGCCTCAAAGAGATGTAAATGTTGACCATGAGCTGCAGGGGTGAAACAGATCACACCCTGGCCACACAGAGATGGGAATGCTGTCCAGGAGTTGCAGGGTTTATACAGAGCACACCCTGGCCACACAGAGATGGGAATGTTGACAAGGAGCTGCAGGGGTTATACAGAGCACACCCTGGCCACACAGAAATGGGAATGCTGACCAGGAGCTGCAGGGGTTAGACAGAGCAGACCCTGGTCACACAGAGATGGGACTGTTGACAAGGAGCTGCAGGGGTTACACAGAGCACACCCTGGCCGCACAGAGATGGGAATGTTGACCAGGAGCTGCAGGTGTTATGCAGAGCACACCCTGGCCGCACAGAGATGGCAATGTTGACCAGGAGCTGCATGGGTTTACAGCGCATACCATGTCCACACAGAGATGGGAATGATGACCAGGAGCTGCAGGGGTTATACAGAGCACACACTGGCCACACAGGGATGGGAATGTTGACCAGGAGCTGCAGGGGTTAAACAAACATACACTGGCCGCACAGAGATGGGAATGTTGTCCATGAGCTGTAGGGGATATACAGAGCACACCCTGGCCACACAACGATGTGAATGTTGACCAAGAGCTGCAGCGGTTATGCAGAGCACACTCTGGCCACTCAGAGATGTGAATGTTGACCAGGAGCTGCAGGGGTTAGACAGTGCACACCCTGGTCACACAGAGATAGGAATGTTGAACAGGAGCTGCATGAGTTATACAGAGCACACCCTGGCCACACAGAAATCGGAATGTGGAGCAGGAGCTGCAGGAGTTTTACAAAGCACACACTGGCCACACAGAGATGGGATTGTTGACCAGGAGATGCAGGACTTACACAGAGCTCACCCTGGACACACACAGATGGGAATGTTGACCAGTAGCTGCCGGGGTTAGACAGTGCACACCCTGGCCACACAGAGATGGGATGTTGACCAGGAGCAGGGGTTATACAGAGCACACCCTGGCCACACAGAAAAGGGAATGTTGACCAGGAGCTGTAGTGGTTAGACAGAGCACACCCTGGCCACACAGAGATGGGAATGTTGTCAGGAGCTGCAGCAGTTTCCAGTGCACATCATGGCCGCACAGAGATGGGAATGATGACCAGGAGCTGCAGGGGTTATACAGTGCACAACGTGGCCACACACAGATGGGAATGTTGACCAGGAGCTGCAGGGGTTATACAGTGCGCACCCTAGCCACACAGAGATGGGAATGTTGACCAGGAGCTGCAAGGGTGAGACAGTGCACACCCTGGCAACACAGAGATGGGAATGTTGACCAGGAGCTGCGGGGTTATATAGAGCACACCCTCGCCACACACAGATATGGGAATGTTGACCAGGAGCTGCAGGAGTTATACAGAGCACACCCTGGCCAGACGGAGATGGGAATGTTCACCAGGAGCTTCAGGGTTTAAAGAAAGCACACCCTGGCTACACAGAGATGGGAATGTTGACCAGGAGCTGCAGGTGTTATGCAGAGCACACTCTGGCCACACAGAGATGGGAATGTTGACAAGGAGCTGCAGGGGTTATACAGAGCACACCCTGGCCACACAGAGATGGGAATTTTGACCAGAAGCTGCAGGAGTAAGACAGAGCTCACCCTGGCCACACAGCGATGTGACTGTTGACAAGGAGCTGCAGGCGTTATACAGAGCACTCCCTGGCCACACAAAGATGGGAATGTTGACCAGGAGCTGCAGGGGTTATATAGAGCACACCCTGGCCACACAGAGGAGGTAATGTTGACCAGGAGCTGCAGGGTTTATACAGAGCAGACACTGGCCACACACAGAGATGGGAATGTTGACCATCAGCTGCAGGAGTTATACAGAGCACACCCTGGCCACACAGAGATGGGAATGTTGACCAGGAACAGGGGTTGTACAGAGCGCACCCTGGCCACACACAGAGAAGCGAATGTTGACCAAGAGCTGCAGGGTTTATATAGAGCACTCCCTGGCCACACACAGAGATGGGAATGTTGACCAAGAGCTGCAGGAGTTATACAGAGCACACCCTGGCCACACAAAGGTGGGAATGTTGAACAGGAGTTGCAGGGGCTATACAGAGCACACCCTGGCCACACAAAGAGATGGGAATGTTGACCAGGAGCTGCAGGGTTTAAAGAAAGCACAGCCTGGCTATACAGAGATGGGAATGGTGACCAGGAGCTGCAGGTGTTATGCAGAGCACACTCTGGCCACACAGAGATGGGAATGATGACAACGAGCTGCAGGGGTTATACAGAGCACACCCTGGCCACACAGAGATGGGAATGTTGACCAGAAGCTGCAGGAACAAGACAGAGATCACCCTGGCCACACAGAGATGGGACTGTTGACAAGGATCTGCAGGGGTTATACTGAGCACACCCTGGCCACACAGAGATGGGAATGTTGACCAGGAGCTGCAGGGGTTATACTGAGCACACCCTGGACACACAGAGATGGGAATGTTCACCAGGAGCTGCTGAGGTAATACAGAGCACACCCTGGCCACACAAAGAGATGGGAATGTTGACCAGGAGCTGCAGGGTTTAAAGAAAGCACAGCCTGGCTACACAGAGATGGGAATGTTGACCAGGAGCTGCAGGTGTTATGCAGAGCACACTCTGGCCACACAGAGATGGGAATGATGACAACGAGCTGCAGGGGTTATACAGTGCGCACCCTAGCCACACAGAAATGGGAATGTTGACCAGGAGCTGCAGGAGTTATACAGTAAACACCCTGGCCACACAGAGATAGGAATGTTGACCATCAGCTGCCGTGGTTATACAGAGCAAACCCTGGCCACAATGAGATGGGATTGTTGACCATGAGCTGCAGGAGTTACACAGAGCTCACCCTGGTCACACATAGAACGGAATGTTGACCAGGAGCTGCAGGGGTTATATAGAGCAAACCCTGGCCACACAGAGATGGGAATGTTGACCAGGAGCTGCAGGGGTTATACAGAGCTCACCCTGGCCACCCAGAAATCGGAATGTTGACCAGGAGCTGCTGGAGATATGCAGACCACACCCTGGCCACACAGAGGAGGTAATGTTGACCAGGAGCTGCAAGGGTTATACAGAGTAGACCCTGACCACACACAGAGATGGGAATGTTGACCATCAGCTGCAGGACTTATACAGAGCACACCATGGCCACACAGTGATGGGAATGTTGACCAGGAGCAGGGGTTATACAGAGCACACCCTGGCCACACACAGAGTTGGGAATGTTGACCAGGAGCTGCAGGTTGTAAACAAAGCACACCCTGGCTACACAGAGATGGGAATGTTGACAAGGAGCTGCAGGGGTTATACAGAGCACACCCTGGCGAAACAGAGATGGGAATGCTGATCAGGAGCTGCAGGGGTTAGACAGAGCGCCCCCTGGCCACACTCAGATGGGAATGTTGACCAGGAGCTGCAGGAGTTACACAGTGCACACCCTGGCCAGACAGAGATGGGAATGTTGACCAGAAGCTGCAGGGGTTGTACAGTGCACACCCTTGCCACACAGAGATGGGAAAGTTGACCACGAGCTGCAGGTTTTAAAGAAAGCACACCCTGGCTACACAGAGATGGGAATGTTGACCAGGAGCTGCAGGTGTTATGCAGAGCACACTCTGGCCACACAGAGGTGTGAATGTTGACAAGGAGCTGCAGGGTTATACAGAGCACACCCTGGCCACACAGAGATGGTAATGCTGACCAGGAGCTGCAGGGGTTAGACAGAGCACACCCTGGCCCACAGAGATGGGACTGTTGACAAGGAGCTGCAGGGGTTATACAGAGCACACCTGGCCGCACAGAGATGGGAATGTTGACAAGGAGCTGCAGGTGTTATGCAGAGCACACCCTGGCCGCACAGAAATCGGAATGTGGAGCAGGAGCTGCAGGAGGTTTACAAAGCACACACTGGCCACACAGAGATGGGTTTGTTGACCAGGCGCTGCAGGAGTTACACAGAGATCCCCCTGGCCACACACAGATGGTAATGTTGACCAGTAGCTGCCGGGGTTAGACAGTGCACACCCTGGCCACACAGAGATGGGATGTTGACCAGGAGCAGGAGTTATACAGAGCACACCCTGGCCACACAGAGATGGGAATGTTGTAGGGAGCTGCAGTAGTTTCCAGTGCACATCATGGCCGCACAGAGATGGAATGATGACCAGGAGCTGCAGGGGTTATACAGTGCACAACCTGGCCACACACAGATGGGAATGTTGACGAGCAGCTGCAGGGGTTATACACTGCGCACCCTAGCCACACAGAGATGGGAATGTTGACCAGGAGCTGCAAGGGTTAGACAGTGCACACACTGGCCACACAGAGATAGAAATGTTGACCATTAGCTGCTGTGGTTATACAGAGCACACCCTGGCCACACTGAGATGGGATTGTTGACCAGGAGCTGCAGGAGTTACACAGAGCTCACCCTGGCCACACACTGATCGGATTGTTGACCAGGAGCTGCCGGGGTTATACAGTGCACACCCTGGCCACACAGAGATGGGATGTTGACCAGGAGCAGGGGTTATACAGAGCACAACCTGGCCACACAGAGAAGGGAATGTTGCCCAGGAGCTGTAGGGGTTAGGCAGAGCACACCCTGGCCACACAGAGATGGGAATGTTGTCAGGAGCTGCAGTAGTTTCCAGTGCACATCATGGCCGCACAGAGATGGGAATGTTGACCAGGAGCTGCAGGGGTTATACAGTGCACAACCTGGCCACACACAGATGGGAATGTTGACCAGGAAATGCCGGGGTTATACAGTGCACACCCTTGCCACACAGAGATGGGAAAGTTGACCACGAGCTGCAGGAGTTATACAGAGCACACACTGCCCACACAGAGATGGTTATGTTGACCAGGAACTGCAGGAGTTACAAAGTGCACACCCTGGCCAGACAGAGATGGGAATGTTGACCAGAAGCTGCAGGGGTTATACAGAGCAAACCCTGACCACACAGAGATGGGAATGTTGACCAGGAGCTGCAGGAGTTATACGGAGCACACCCTGGCCACACAGAGATGGGATTGTTGACGAGCAGTTGCAGGGGTTATACAGAGCACACCCGGGCCACACACACAGATGGAAATGTTGACCAGCAGCTGCAGGGTTCAACGAAAGCACACACAGTCCACATAGAGATGTGAATGTTGTCCAGGAGTTGCAGGTATTATACAGAGCACACACTGGCAACACAGAGATGGGAATGTTGTCCAGGAGCTGCAGGGGTTATGCAGAGCACACTCAGGCCACACAGAGATGGGAATGTTGACCAGGTGCAGGGGTTATACAGATCATACCCTGGCCACACAGAGATGGGAATGTTGACAAGGTGCTGCAGGGGTTATACAGAGCACACCCTGGCCACACAGATATGGGAATGCTGACCAGGAGCTGCATGGGTTTGCAGCGCACACCATGTCCACACAGAGATGGGAATGATGACCAGGAGCTGCAGGGGTTATACAGAGCACACACTGCCCACTCAGGGATGGGAATGTTGACCAGGAGCTGCAGGGGTTAAACAAACATACACTGGCCGCACAGAGATGGGAATGTTGTCCATGAGCTGTAGTCGATATACAGAGCACACCCTGTACACACAGAGATGTGAATGTCGACAAAGAGCTGCAGCGGTTATGCAGAGCACACTCTGGCCACTCAGAGATGTGAATGTTGACCAGGAGCTGCAGGGGTTAGACAGTGCACACCCTGGCCACACAGAAATCGGAATGTGGAGAAGGAGCTGCAGGAATTTTACAAAGCACACCCTGGCCACACACTGATGGGAATGTTGACCAGGAGCTGCCGGGGTTATACAGTGCACACCCTGGCCACACAGAGATGGGATGTTGACCAGGAGCAGGGGTTATACAGAGCGCAACCTGGCCACACAGAGAAGGGAATGTTGACCAGGACCTGTAGGGGTTAGACAGAGCACACCCTGGCCACACAGAGATGGGAATGTTGTCAGGCGCAGCAGTAGTTTCCAGTGCACATCATGGCCGCACAGAGATGGGAATGTTGACCAGGAGCTGCAGGGGTTATACAGTGCACAACCTGGCCACACACAGATGGGAATGTTGACCAGGAGATGCCGGGGTTATACAGTGCACACCCTTGCAACACAGAGATGGGAAAGTTGACCACGAGCTGCAGGAGTTATACAGAGCACACCTTGCCCACACAGAGATGGGAATGTTGACCAGGAACTGCAGGAGTTAGACAGTGCACACCCTGGCCAGACAGAGATGGGAATGTTGACCAGAAGCTGCAGGGGTTATACAGAGCAAGCCCTGACCACACAGAGATGGGAATGTTGACCAGGAGCTGCAGGGGTTAGACAGTGCACACCCTGGCCACACAGAAATCGGAATGTGGAGCAGGAGCTGCAGGAATTTTACAAAGCACACCCTGGCCACACAGAGTTGGGATTGTTGACCAGGAGCTGCAGGAGTTACACAGAGCTCACCCTGGCCACACACAGATGGGAATGTTGACCAGTAGCTGCCGGGGTTAGACAGTGCACAACCTGGCCACACAGAGATGGGAATATTGTCAGGAGCTGCAGTAGTTTCCAGTGCACATCATGGCCGCACATTGATGGGAATGATGACCAGGAGCTGCAGGGGATATAAAGTGCACAACCTGGCCACACAAAGATGGGAATGTTGACCAGGAGCTGCAGGGGTTATACAGTGCGCACCCTAGCCACACAGAGATGGGAATGTTGACCAGGAGCTGCAAGGGTTAGACAGTGCACACCCTGGCCACACAGAGATAGGAATGTTGACCATTAGCTGCTGTGGTTATACAGAGCACACCCTGGCCACACTGAGATGGGATTGTTGACCTGGAGCTGCAGGAGTTACACAGAGCTCAACCTGGCCACACACAGATGGGAATGTTGACCAGGAGCTGCCGGGGTTATACAGTGCACACCCTGGCCACACAGAGATGGGATGTTGACCAGGAGCAGGGGTTATACAGAGCGCAACCTGGCCACACAGAGAAGGGAATGTTGACCAGGACCTGTAGGGGTTAGACAGAGCACACCCTAGCCACACAGAGATGGGAATGTTGTCAGGAGCTGCAGTAGTTTCCAGTGCACATCATGGCCGCACAGAGATGGGAATGTTGACCAGGAGCTGCAGAGGTTATACAGTGCACAACCTGGCCACACACAGATGGGAATGTTGACCAGGAGCTGCCGGGGTTATACAGTGCACACCCTTGCCACACAGAGATGGGAAAGTTGACCACGAGCTGCAGGAGTTATACAGAGCACACCCTGCCCACACAGAGATGGGAATGTTGACCAGGAACTGCAGGAGTTACACAGTGCACACCCTGGCCAGACAGAGATGGGAATGTTGACCAGAAGCTGCAGGGGTTATACAGAGCAAACCCTGAGCACACAGAGATGGGAATGTTGACCAGAAGCTGCAGGGGTTATACAGAGAACACCATGGCCACACAGAGATGGGAATGTTGACCAGGAGCTGCAGTGGTTATGTAGAGCACACCCTGGCCACACACAAATAAGGGAATGTTGACCAGGAGCTATAGGGATTATACAGAGCACACACTGGCTACACAGAAATGTGAATGTTGATCAGGAGCTGCAGTGGATATAGAGTGCACATCCTGGCCGCACAGAGATGGGACTGTTGACCAGGAGCTGCAGGAGTTATACAGAGCACACCGTGGCCACACAGAGGAGGTAATGTTGACAAGGAGCTGCAGGGGTTATACACAGCACACCATGACCACACACCGAGATGGGAATGTTGAGCAGGAGCTGCAGGGGTTAGACAGTGCACACCATGGTCACACAAAAATGGGAATGTTCACCAGGAGCTGCTGGGGTAATACAGAACACACCCTGGCCACACAGAGATGGGAATGTTGATCAGGAGCTGCAGGAGTTATACAGAGCACACCCTGGCCACACAGAGATGGGATGTTGACCAGGAGCAGGGGTTATACAGAGCACAACCTGGCCACACAGAGAAGGGAATGTTGCCCAGGAGCTGTAGGGGTTAGGCAGAGCACACCCTGGCCACACAGAGATGGGAATGTTGTCAGGAGCTGCAGTAGTTTCCAGTGCACATCATGGCCGCACAGAGATGGGAATGTTGACCAGGAGCTGCAGGGGTTATACAGTGCACAACCTGGCCACACACAGATGGGAATGTTGACCAGGAAATGCCGGGGTTATACAGTGCACACCCTTGCCACACAGAGATGGGAAAGTTGACCACGAGCTGCAGGAGTTATACAGAGCACACACTGCCCACACAGAGATGGTTATGTTGACCAGGAACTGCAGGAGTTACAAAGTGCACACCCTGGCCAGACAGAGATGGGAATGTTGACCAGAAGCTGCAGGGGTTATACAGAGCAAACCCTGACCACACAGAGATGGGAATGTTGACCAGGAGCTGCAGGAGTTATACGGAGCACACCCTGGCCACACAGAGATGGGATTGTTGACGAGCAGTTGCAGGGGTTATACAGAGCACACCCGGGCCACACACACAGATGGAAATGTTGACCAGCAGCTGCAGGGTTCAACGAAAGCACACACAGTCCACATAGAGATGTGAATGTTGTCCAGGAGTTGCAGGTATTATACAGAGCACACCCTGGCAACACAGAGATGGGAATGTTGTCCAGGAGCTGCAGGGGTTATGCAGAGCACACTCAGGCCACACAGAGATGGGAATGTTGACCAGGTGCAGGGGTTATACAGATCATACCCTGGCCACACAGAGATGGGAATGTTGACAAGGTGCTGCAGGGGTTATACAGAGCACACCCTGGCCACACAGATATGGGAATGCTGACCAGGAGCTGCATGGGTTTGCAGCGCACACCATGTCCACACTGAGATGGGAATGATGACCAGGAGCTGCAGGGGTTATACAGAGCACACACTGCCCACTCAGGGATGGGAATGTTGACCAGGAGCTGCAGGGGTTAAACAAACATACACTGGCCGCACAGAGATGGGAATGTTGTCCATGAGCTGTAGTCGATATACAGAGCACACCCTGTACACACAGAGATGTGAATGTCGACAAAGAGCTGCAGCGGTTATGCAGAGCACACTCTGGCCACTCAGAGATGTGAATGTTGACCAGGAGCTGCAGGGGTTAGACAGTGCACACCCTGGCCACACAGAAATCGGAATGTGGAGAAGGAGCTGCAGGAATTTTACAAAGCACACCCTGGCCACACACTGATGGGAATGTTGACCAGGAGCTGCCGGGGTTATACAGTGCACACCCTGGACACACAGAGATGGGATGTTGACCAGGAGCAGGGGTTATACAGAGCACAACCTGGCCACACAGAGAAGGGAATGTTGACCAGGACCTGTAGGGGTTAGACAGAGCACACCCTGGCCACACAGAGATGGGAATGTTGTCAGGCGCAGCAGTAGTTTCCAGTGCACATCATGGCCGCACAGAGATGGGAATGTTGACCAGGAGCTGCAGGGGTTATACAGTGCACAACCTGGCCACACACAGATGGGAATGTTGACCAGGAGATGCCGGGGTTATACAGTGCACACCCTTGCAACACAGAGATGGGAAAGTTGACCACGAGCTGCAGGAGTTATACAGAGCACACCTTGCCCACACAGAGATGGGAATGTTGACCAGGAACTGCAGGAGTTAGACAGTGCACACCCTGGCCAGACAGAGATGGGAATGTTGACCAGAAGCTGCAGGGGTTATACAGAGCAAGCCCTGACCACACAGAGATGGGAATGTTGACCAGGAGCTGCAGGGGTTAGACAGTGCACACCCTGGCCACACAGAAATCGGAATGTGGAGCAGGAGCTGCAGGAATTTTACAAAGCACACCCTGGCCACACAGAGTTGGGATTGTTGACCAGGAGCTGCAGGAGTTACACAGAGCTCACCCTGGCCACACACAGATGGGAATGTTGACCAGTAGCTGCCGGGGTTAGACAGTGCACAACCTGGCCACACAGAGATGGGAATATTGTCAGGAGCTGCAGTAGTTTCCAGTGCACATCATGGCCGCACATTGATGGGAATGATGACCAGGAGCTGCAGGGGATATAAAGTGCACAACCTGGCCACATAAAGATGGGAATGTTGACCAGGAGCTGCAGGGGTTATACAGTGCGCACCCTAGCCACACAGAGATGGGAATGTTGACCAGGAGCTGCAAGGGTTAGACAGTGCACACCCTGGCCACACAGAGATAGGAATGTTGACCATTAGCTGCTGTGGTTATACAGAGCACACCCTGGCCACACTGAGATGGGATTGTTGACCTGGAGCTGCAGGAGTTACACAGAGCTCAACCTGGCCACACACAGATGGGAATGTTGACCAGGAGCTGCCGGGGTTATACAGTGCACACCCTGGCCACACAGAGATGGGATGTTGACCAGGAGCAGGGGTTATACAGAGCGCAACCTGGCCACACAGAGAAGGGAATGTTGACCAGGACCTGTAGGGGTTAGACAGAGCACACCCTAGCCACACAGAGATGGGAATGTTGTCAGGAGCTGCAGTAGTTTCCAGTGCACATCATGGCCGCACAGAGATGGGAATGTTGACCAGGAGCTGCAGAGGTTATACAGTGCACAACCTGGCCACACACAGATGGGAATGTTGACCAGGAGCTGCCGGGGTTATACAGTGCACACCCTTGCCACACAGAGATGGGAAAGTTGACCACGAGCTGCAGGAGTTATACAGAGCACACCCTGCCCACACAGAGATGGGAATGTTGACCAGGAACTGCAGGAGTTACACAGTGCACACCCTGGCCAGACAGAGATGGGAATGTTGACCAGAAGCTGCAGGGGTTATACAGAGCAAACCCTGAGCACACAGAGATGGGAATGTTGACCAGAAGCTGCAGGAGTTATACAGAGCACACCCTGGCCCCACACAGAGATGGGAATGATGACGAGCAGTTGCAGGGGTTATACAGAGAACACCATGGCCACACAGAGATGGAAATGTTGACCAGGAGCTGCAGTGGTTATGTAGAGCACACCCTGGCCACACACAAATAAGGGAATGTTGACCAGGAGCTATAGGGATTATACAGAGCACACACTGGCTACACAGAAATGTGAATGTTGATCAGGAGCTGCAGTGGATATAGAGTGCACATCCTGGCCGCACAGAGATGGGACTGTTGACCAGGAGCTGCAGGAGTTATACAGAGCACACCGTGGCCACACAGAGGAGGTAATGTTGACAAGGAGCTGCAGGGGTTATACACAGCACACCATGACCACACACCGAGATGGGAATGTTGAGCAGGAGCTGCAGGGGTTAGACAGTGCACACCATGGTCACACAAAAATGGGAATGTTCACCAGGAGCTGCTGGGGTAATACAGAACACACCCTGGCCACACAGAGATGGGAATGTTGATCAGGAGCTGCAGGAGTTATACAGAGCACACCCTGGCCACACAAAAATCGGAATGTGGAGCAGGATCAGGGGTTATACAGAGAACACTTTGGCCACAAAGAGATGGGAATGTTGACCAGGAACAGGGGTTGTACAGAGCGCACCCTGGCCACACACAGAGAAGCGAATGTTGACCAAGAGCTGCAGGGTTTATATAGAGCACACCCTGGCCACACACAGAGATGGGAATGTTGACCAAGAGCTGCAGGAGTTATACAGAGCACACCCTGGCCACACAGAGGTGGCAATGTTGAACAGGAGTTGCAGGGGCTTTTCAGAGCACACCCTGGCCACACAAAGAGAAGGGAATGTTGACCATCAGCTGCAGGATTTATAGAAAGCACAGCCTGGCTACACAGAGATGGGAATGTTGACCAGGAGCTGCAATTGTTATGCAGAGCACACTCTGGCCACACAGAGATGGGAATGATGACAACGAGCTGCAGGGGTTATACAGAGCACACCCTGGCCACACAGAGATGGGAATGTTGACCAGGAGCTGCAGGGGTTACACAGAGCACACACTGGCCACACAGAGATGGGAATGTTGACCAGAAGCTGCAGGAGCAAGACAGAGATCACCCTGGCCACACAGCGATGGGACTGTTGACAAGGAGCTGCAGGGGTTATACCGAGCACACCCTGGCCACACAGAGATGGGAATGTTGACCAGGAGCTGCAGGGGTTTACAGCGCACACCATGTCCACACAGCAATGGGAATGTTCACCAGGAGCTGCTGAGGTAATACAGAGCACATCCTGGCCACACAGAGATGGGAATGTTGACCAGGAGCTGCAGGGGTTATACAGTGCGCACCCTAGCCACACAGAGATGGGAATGTTGACCAGGAGCTGCAGCGGTTATACAGTGAACACCGTGGCCACACAGAGATAGGAATGTTGACCATCAGCTGCCATGGTTATAAAGAGTACACCCTGGCCACACTGAGATGGGTTTGTTGACCAGGAGCTGCAGGAGCTACACAGTTCTCACCCTGGCCACACACAGATCGGAATGTTGACCAGGAGCTGCAGGGGTTATACAGAGCACACCCTGGACACACAGAGATGGGAATGTTGACCAGGAGCTGCAGGGGTTATACAGAGCACACCCTGGCCACACAGAGATCGGAATGTTGACCAGGAGCTGCAGGAGTTATGCAGAGCACACCCTGGCCACACAGAGGAGGTAATGTTGACCAGGAGCTGCAGGGGTTATAGAGAGCAGACCCTGGCCACACACAGAGATGGGAATGTTGACCATCAGCTCAGGAGTTATACAGAGCACACCCTGGCCACACAGAGATGGGAATGTTGACCAGGAGCAGGGGTTATACAAAGCACACCCTGGCCACACACAGAGTTGGGAATGTTGACCAGGAGCTGCAGGGTGTAAAGAAAGCACACCCTCGCCACACACAGATCGGAAGGCTGACCAGGAGCTGCAGGGGTTATACAGAGCACACCCTGGACACACAGAGATGGGAATGTTGACCAGGAGCTGCAGGAGTTATGCAGAGCACACCCTGGCCACACAGAGGAGGTAATGTTGTCCAGGAGCTGCAGGGGTTATACAGAGCAGACCCTGGCCACACACAGAGATGGGAATGTTGACCAGCAGCTGCAGGAGTTATACAGAGCACACCCTGGCCACACAGAGATGGGAATGTTGACCAGGAGCAGGGGTTATACAGAGCACACCCTGGCCACACATAGAGTTGGGAATGTTGACCAGGAGCTGCAGGGTGTAAGGAAAGCACACCCTGGCTACACAGAGATGGGAATGTTGACAAGGAGCTGCAGGGGTTATACAGAGCACACCCTGGCCAAACAAAGATGGGAATGCTGATCAGGAGCTGCAGGGGTTAGACAGAGCGCCCACTGGCCACACAGGGATTGGAATGTTGACAGGGTGCTGCAGGGGTTACACAGTGCACACCCTGGCCACACACAGATGGGAAAGTTGACCACGAGCTGCAGGAGTTATACAGAGCACACCATACCCACGCTGAGATGGGAATGTTGACCAGAAGCTGCAGGAGTTACACAGTGCACACCCTGGCCAGACAGAGATGGGAATGTTGACCAGAAGCTGCAGGGGTAAAACAATGCACACTATGACCACACAGAGATGGGAATGTTGACCAGGATCTGCATGAGTTATACGGAGCACACCCTGGCCAAACAGAGATGGGAATGTTGACCAGGAGTTGCAGGGGTTATACAGAGCACACCCGGGCCACACACACAGATGGGAATGTTGACCAGCAGCTGCAGGGGTTAACGAAAGCACACACAGGCCTCAAAGAGATGTAAATGTTGACCATGAGCTGCAGGGGTGAAACAGATCACACCCTGGCCACACAGAGATGGGAATGCTGTCCAGGAGTTGCAGGGTTTATACAGAGCACACCCTGGCCACACAGAGATGGGAATGTTGACAAGGAGCTGCAGGGGTTATACAGAGCACACCCTGGCCACACAGAAATGGGAATGCTGACCAGGAGCTGCAGGGGTTAGACAGAGCAGACCCTGGTCACACAGAGATGGGACTGTTGACCAGGAGCTGCAGGGGTTATACAGAGCACACCCTGGACACACAGAGATGGGAATGTTGACCAGGAGCTGCAGGGGTTATACAGAGCACACCCTGGCCACACAGAGATCGGAATGTTGACCAGGAGCTGCAGGAGTTATGCAGAGCACACCCTGGCCACACAGAGGAGGTAATGTTGTCCAGGAGCTGCAGGGGTTATACAGAGCAGACCCTGGCCACACACAGAGATGGGAATGTTGACCAGCAGCTGCAGGAGTTATACAGAGCACACCCTGGCCACACAGAGATGGGAATGTTGACCAGGAGCAGGGGTTATACAGAGCACACCCTGGCCACACATAGAGTTGGGAATGTTGACCAGGAGCTGCAGGGTGTAAGGAAAGCACACCCTGGCTACACAGAGATGGGAATGTTGACAAGGAGCTGCAGGGGTTATACAGAGCACACCCTGGCCAAACAAAGATGGGAATGCTGATCAGGAGCTGCAGGGGTTAGACAGAGCGCCCACTGGCCACACAGGGATTGGAATGTTGACAGGGTGCTGCAGGGGTTACACAGTGCACACCCTGGCCACACACAGATGGGAAAGTTGACCACGAGCTGCAGGAGTTATACAGAGCACACCATACCCACGCTGAGATGGGAATGTTGACCAGAAGCTGCAGGAGTTACACAGTGCACACCCTGGCCAGACAGAGATGGGAATGTTGACCAGAAGCTGCAGGGGTAAAACAATGCACACTATGACCACACAGAGATGGGAATGTTGACCAGGATCTGCATGAGTTATACGGAGCACACCCTGGCCAAACAGAGATGGGAATGTTGACGAGGAGTTGCAGGGGTTATACAGAGCACACCCGGGCCACACACACAGATGGGAATGTTGACCAGCAGCTGCAGGGGTTAACGAAAGCACACACAGGCCTCAAAGAGATGTAAATGTTGACCATGAGCTGCAGGGGTGAAACAGATCACACCCTGGCCACACAGAGATGGGAATGCTGTCCAGGAGTTGCAGGGTTTATACAGAGCACACCCTGGCCACACAGAGATGGGAATGTTGACAAGGAGCTGCAGGGGTTATACAGAGCACACCCTGGCCACACAGAAATGGGAATGCTGACCAGGAGCTGCAGGGGTTAGACAGAGCAGACCCTGGTCACACAGAGATGGGACTGTTGACAAGGAGCTGCAGGGGTTACACAGAGCACACCCTGGCCGCACAGAGATGGGAATGTTGACCAGGAGCTGCAGGTGTTATGCAGAGCACACCCTGGCCGCACAGAGATGGCAATGTTGACCAGGAGCTGCATGGGTTTACAGCGCATACCATGTCCACACAGAGATGGGAATGATGACCAGGAGCTGCAGGGGTTATACAGAGCACACACTGGCCACACAGGGATGGGAATGTTGACCAGGAGCTGCAGGGGTTAAACAAACATACACTGGCCGCACAGAGATGGGAATGTTGTCCATGAGCTGTAGGGGATATACAGAGCACACCCTGGCCACACAACGATGTGAATGTTGACCAAGAGCTGCAGCGGTTATGCAGAGCACACTCTGGCCACTCAGAGATGTGAATGTTGACCAGGAGCTGCAGGGGTTAGACAGTGCACACCCTGGTCACACAGAGATAGGAATGTTGAACAGGAGCTGCATGAGTTATACAGAGCACACCCTGGCCACACAGAAATCGGAATGTGGAGCAGGAGCTGCAGGAGTTTTACAAAGCACACACTGGCCACACAGAGATGGGATTGTTGACCAGGAGATGCAGGACTTACACAGAGCTCACCCTGGACACACACAGATGGGAATGTTGACCAGTAGCTGCCGGGGTTAGACAGTGCACACCCTGGCCACACAGAGATGGGATGTTGACCAGGAGCAGGGGTTATACAGAGCACACCCTGGCCACACAGAAAAGGGAATGTTGACCAGGAGCTGTAGTGGTTAGACAGAGCACACCCTGGCCACACAGAGATGGGAATGTTGTCAGGAGCTGCAGCAGTTTCCAGTGCACATCATGGCCGCACAGAGATGGGAATGATGACCAGGAGCTGCAGGGGTTATACAGTGCACAACGTGGCCACACACAGATGGGAATGTTGACCAGGAGCTGCAGGGGTTATACAGTGCGCACCCTAGCCACACAGAGATGGGAATGTTGACCAGGAGCTGCAAGGGTGAGACAGTGCACACCCTGGCAACACAGAGATGGGAATGTTGACCAGGAGCTGCGGGGTTATATAGAGCACACCCTCGCCACACACAGATATGGGAATGTTGACCAGGAGCTGCAGGAGTTATACAGAGCACACCCTGGCCAGACGGAGATGGGAATGTTCACCAGGAGCTTCAGGGTTTAAAGAAAGCACACCCTGGCTACACAGAGATGGGAATGTTGACCAGGAGCTGCAGGTGTTATGCAGAGCACACTCTGGCCACACAGAGATGGGAATGTTGACAAGGAGCTGCAGGGGTTATACAGAGCACACCCTGGCCACACAGAGATGGGAATTTTGACCAGAAGCTGCAGGAGTAAGACAGAGCTCACCCTGGCCACACAGCGATGTGACTGTTGACAAGGAGCTGCAGGCGTTATACAGAGCACTCCCTGGCCACACAAAGATGGGAATGTTGACCAGGAGCTGCAGGGGTTATATAGAGCACACCCTGGCCACACAGAGGAGGTAATGTTGACCAGGAGCTGCAGGGTTTATACAGAGCAGACACTGGCCACACACAGAGATGGGAATGTTGACCATCAGCTGCAGGAGTTATACAGAGCACACCCTGGCCACACAGAGATGGGAATGTTGACCAGGAACAGGGGTTGTACAGAGCGCACCCTGGCCACACACAGAGAAGCGAATGTTGACCAAGAGCTGCAGGGTTTATATAGAGCACTCCCTGGCCACACACAGAGATGGGAATGTTGACCAAGAGCTGCAGGAGTTATACAGAGCACACCCTGGCCACACAAAGGTGGGAATGTTGAACAGGAGTTGCAGGGGCTATACAGAGCACACCCTGGCCACACAAAGAGATGGGAATGTTGACCAGGAGCTGCAGGGTTTAAAGAAAGCACAGCCTGGCTATACAGAGATGGGAATGGTGACCAGGAGCTGCAGGTGTTATGCAGAGCACACTCTGGCCACACAGAGATGGGAATGATGACAACGAGCTGCAGGGGTTATACAGAGCACACCCTGGCCACACAGAGATGGGAATGTTGACCAGAAGCTGCAGGAACAAGACAGAGATCACCCTGGCCACACAGAGATGGGACTGTTGACAAGGATCTGCAGGGGTTATACTGAGCACACCCTGGCCACACAGAGATGGGAATGTTGACCAGGAGCTGCAGGGGTTATACTGAGCACACCCTGGACACACAGAGATGGGAATGTTCACCAGGAGCTGCTGAGGTAATACAGAGCACACCCTGGCCACACAAAGAGATGGGAATGTTGACCAGGAGCTGCAGGGTTTAAAGAAAGCACAGCCTGGCTACACAGAGATGGGAATGTTGACCAGGAGCTGCAGGTGTTATGCAGAGCACACTCTGGCCACACAGAGATGGGAATGATGACAACGAGCTGCAGGGGTTATACAGTGCGCACCCTAGCCACACAGAAATGGGAATGTTGACCAGGAGCTGCAGGAGTTATACAGTAAACACCCTGGCCACACAGAGATAGGAATGTTGACCATCAGCTGCCGTGGTTATACAGAGCAAACCCTGGCCACAATGAGATGGGATTGTTGACCATGAGCTGCAGGAGTTACACAGAGCTCACCCTGGTCACACATAGAACGGAATGTTGACCAGGAGCTGCAGGGGTTATATAGAGCAAACCCTGGCCACACAGAGATGGGAATGTTGACCAGGAGCTGCAGGGGTTATACAGAGCTCACCCTGGCCACCCAGAAATCGGAATGTTGACCAGGAGCTGCTGGAGATATGCAGACCACACCCTGGCCACACAGAGGAGGTAATGTTGACCAGGAGCTGCAAGGGTTATACAGAGTAGACCCTGACCACACACAGAGATGGGAATGTTGACCATCAGCTGCAGGACTTATACAGAGCACACCATGGCCACACAGTGATGGGAATGTTGACCAGGAGCAGGGGTTATACAGAGCACACCCTGGCCACACACAGAGTTGGGAATGTTGACCAGGAGCTGCAGGTTGTAAAGAAAGCACACCCTGGCTACACAGAGATGGGAATGTTGACAAGGAGCTGCAGGGGTTATACAGAGCACACCCTGGCGAAACAGAGATGGGAATGCTGATCAGGAGCTGCAGGGGTTAGACAGAGCGCCCCCTGGCCACACTCAGATGGGAATGTTGACCAGGAGCTGCAGGAGTTACACAGTGCACACCCTGGCCAGACAGAGATGGGAATGTTGACCAGAAGCTGCAGGGGTTGTACAGTGCACACCCTTGCCACACAGAGATGGGAAAGTTGACCACGAGCTGCAGGTTTTAAAGAAAGCACACCCTGGCTACACAGAGATGGGAATGTTGACCAGGAGCTGCAGGTGTTATGCAGAGCACACTCTGGCCACACAGAGGTGTGAATGTTGACAAGGAGCTGCAGGGTTATACAGAGCACACCCTGGCCACACAGAGATGGTAATGCTGACCAGGAGCTGCAGGGGTTAGACAGAGCACACCCTGGCCCACAGAGATGGGACTGTTGACAAGGAGCTGCAGGTGTTATGCAGAGCACACCCTGGCCGCACAGAAATCGGAATGTGGAGCAGGAGCTGCAGGAGGTTTACAAAGCACACACTGGCCACACAGAGATGGGTTTGTTGACCAGGCGCTGCAGGAGTTACACAGAGATCCCCCTGGCCACACACAGATGGTAATGTTGACCAGTAGCTGCCGGGGTTAGACAGTGCACACCCTGGCCACACAGAGATGGGATGTTGACCAGGAGCAGGAGTTATACAGAGCACACCCTGGCCACACAGAGATGGGAATGTTGTAGGGAGCTGCAGTAGTTTCCAGTGCACATCATGGCCGCACAGAGATGGAATGATGACCAGGAGCTGCAGGGGTTATACAGTGCACAACCTGGCCACACACAGATGGGAATGTTGACGAGCAGCTGCAGGGGTTATACACTGCGCACCCTAGCCACACAGAGATGGGAATGTTGACCAGGAGCTGCAAGGGTTAGACAGTGCACACACTGGCCACACAGAGATAGAAATGTTGACCATTAGCTGCTGTGGTTATACAGAGCACACCCTGGCCACACTGAGATGGGATTGTTGACCAGGAGCTGCAGGAGTTACACAGAGCTCACCCTGGCCACACACTGATCGGATTGTTGACCAGGAGCTGCCGGGGTTATACAGTGCACACCCTGGCCACACAGAGATGGGATGTTGACCAGGAGCAGGGGTTATACAGAGCACAACCTGGCCACACAGAGAAGGGAATGTTGCCCAGGAGCTGTAGGGGTTAGGCAGAGCACACCCTGGCCACACAGAGATGGGAATGTTGTCAGGAGCTGCAGTAGTTTCCAGTGCACATCATGGCCGCACAGAGATGGGAATGTTGACCAGGAGCTGCAGGGGTTATACAGTGCACAACCTGGCCACACACAGATGGGAATGTTGACCAGGAAATGCCGGGGTTATACAGTGCACACCCTTGCCACACAGAGATGGGAAAGTTGACCACGAGCTGCAGGAGTTATACAGAGCACACACTGCCCACACAGAGATGGTTATGTTGACCAGGAACTGCAGGAGTTACAAAGTGCACACCCTGGCCAGACAGAGATGGGAATGTTGACCAGAAGCTGCAGGGGTTATACAGAGCAAACCCTGACCACACAGAGATGGGAATGTTGACCAGGAGCTGCAGGAGTTATACGGAGCACACCCTGGCCACACAGAGATGGGATTGTTGACGAGCAGTTGCAGGGGTTATACAGAGCACACCCGGGCCACACACACAGATGGAAATGTTGACCAGCAGCTGCAGGGTTCAACGAAAGCACACACAGTCCACATAGAGATGTGAATGTTGTCCAGGAGTTGCAGGTATTATACAGAGCACACACTGGCAACACAGAGATGGGAATGTTGTCCAGGAGCTGCAGGGGTTATGCAGAGCACACTCAGGCCACACAGAGATGGGAATGTTGACCAGGTGCAGGGGTTATACAGATCATACCCTGGCCACACAGAGATGGGAATGTTGACAAGGTGCTGCAGGGGTTATACAGAGCACACCCTGGCCACACAGATATGGGAATGCTGACCAGGAGCTGCATGGGTTTGCAGCGCACACCATGTCCACACAGAGATGGGAATGATGACCAGGAGCTGCAGGGGTTATACAGAGCACACAGTGCCCACTCAGGGATGGGAATGTTGACCAGGAGCTGCAGGGGTTAAACAAACATACACTGGCCGCACAGAGATGGGAATGTTGTCCATGAGCTGTAGTCGATATACAGAGCACACCCTGTACACACAGAGATGTGAATGTCGACAAAGAGCTGCAGCGGTTATGCAGAGCACACTCTGGCCACTCAGAGATGTGAATGTTGACCAGGAGCTGCAGGGGTTAGACAGTGCACACCCTGGCCACACAGAAATCGGAATGTGGAGAAGGAGCTGCAGGAATTTTACAAAGCACACCCTGGCCACACACTGATGGGAATGTTGACCAGGAGCTGCCGGGGTTATACAGTGCACACCCTGGACACACAGAGATGGGATGTTGACCAGGAGCAGGGGTTATACAGAGCACAACCTGGCCACACAGAGAAGGGAATGTTGACCAGGACCTGTAGGGGTTAGACAGAGCACACCCTGGCCACACAGAGATGGGAATGTTGTCAGGCGCAGCAGTAGTTTCCAGTGCACATCATGGCCGCACAGAGATGGGAATGTTGACCAGGAGCTGCAGGGGTTATACAGTGCACAACCTGGCCACACACAGATGGGAATGTTGACCAGGAGATGCCGGGGTTATACAGTGCACACCCTTGCAACACAGAGATGGGAAAGTTGACCACGAGCTGCAGGAGTTATACAGAGCACACCTTGCCCACACAGAGATGGGAATGTTGACCAGGAACTGCAGGAGTTAGACAGTGCACACCCTGGCCAGACAGAGATGGGAATGTTGACCAGAAGCTGCAGGGGTTATACAGAGCAAGCCCTGACCACACAGAGATGGGAATGTTGACCAGGAGCTGCAGGGGTTAGACAGTGCACACCCTGGCCACACAGAAATCGGAATGTGGAGCAGGAGCTGCAGGAATTTTACAAAGCACACCCTGGCCACACAGAGTTGGGATTGTTGACCAGGAGCTGCAGGAGTTACACAGAGCTCACCCTGGCCACACACAGATGGGAATGTTGACCAGTAGCTGCCGGGGTTAGACAGTGCACAACCTGGCCACACAGAGATGGGAATATTGTCAGGAGCTGCAGTAGTTTCCAGTGCACATCATGGCCGCACATTGATGGGAATGATGACCAGGAGCTGCAGGGGATATAAAGTGCACAACCTGGCCACACAAAGATGGGAATGTTGACCAGGAGCTGCAGGGGTTATACAGTGCGCACCCTAGCCACACAGAGATGGGAATGTTGACCAGGAGCTGCAAGGGTTAGACAGTGCACACCCTGGCCACACAGAGATAGGAATGTTGACCATTAGCTGCTGTGGTTATACAGAGCACACCCTGGCCACACTGAGATGGGATTGTTGACCTGGAGCTGCAGGAGTTACACAGAGCTCAACCTGGCCACACACAGATGGGAATGTTGACCAGGAGCTGCCGGGGTTATACAGTGCACACCCTGGCCACACAGAGATGGGATGTTGACCAGGAGCAGGGGTTATACAGAGCGCAACCTGGCCACACAGAGAAGGGAATGTTGACCAGGACCTGTAGGGGTTAGACAGAGCACACCCTAGCCACACAGAGATGGGAATGTTGTCAGGAGCTGCAGTAGTTTCCAGTGCACATCATGGCCGCACAGAGATGGGAATGTTGACCAGGAGCTGCAGAGGTTATACAGTGCACAACCTGGCCACACACAGATGGGAATGTTGACCAGGAGCTGCCGGGGTTATACAGTGCACACCCTTGCCACACAGAGATGGGAAAGTTGACCACGAGCTGCAGGAGTTATACAGAGCACACCCTGCCCACACAGAGATGGGAATGTTGACCAGGAACTGCAGGAGTTACACAGTGCACACCCTGGCCAGACAGAGATGGGAATGTTGACCAGAAGCTGCAGGGGTTATACAGAGCAAACCCTGAGCACACAGAGATGGGAATGTTGACCAGAAGCTGCAGGGGTTATACAGAGAACACCATGGCCACACAGAGATGGGAATGTTGACCAGGAGCTGCAGTGGTTATGTAGAGCACACCCTGGCCACACACAAATAAGGGAATGTTGACCAGGAGCTATAGGGATTATACAGAGCACACACTGGCTACACAGAAATGTGAATGTTGATCAGGAGCTGCAGTGGATATAGAGTGCACATCCTGGCCGCACAGAGATGGGACTGTTGACCAGGAGCTGCAGGAGTTATACAGAGCACACCGTGGCCACACAGAGGAGGTAATGTTGACAAGGAGCTGCAGGGGTTATACACAGCACACCATGACCACACACCGAGATGGGAATGTTGAGCAGGAGCTGCAGGGGTTAGACAGTGCACACCATGGTCACACAAAAATGGGAATGTTCACCAGGAGCTGCTGGGGTAATACAGAACACACCCTGGCCACACAGAGATGGGAATGTTGATCAGGAGCTGCAGGAGTTATACAGAGCACACCCTGGCCACACAGAGATGGGATGTTGACCAGGAGCAGGGGTTATACAGAGCACAACCTGGCCACACAGAGAAGGGAATGTTGCCCAGGAGCTGTAGGGGTTAGGCAGAGCACACCCTGGCCACACAGAGATGGGAATGTTGTCAGGAGCTGCAGTAGTTTCCAGTGCACATCATGGCCGCACAGAGATGGGAATGTTGACCAGGAGCTGCAGGGGTTATACAGTGCACAACCTGGCCACACACAGATGGGAATGTTGACCAGGAAATGCCGGGGTTATACAGTGCACACCCTTGCCACACAGAGATGGGAAAGTTGACCACGAGCTGCAGGAGTTATACAGAGCACACACTGCCCACACAGAGATGGTTATGTTGACCAGGAACTGCAGGAGTTACAAAGTGCACACCCTGGCCAGACAGAGATGGGAATGTTGACCAGAAGCTGCAGGGGTTATACAGAGCAAACCCTGACCACACAGAGATGGGAATGTTGACCAGGAGCTGCAGGAGTTATACGGAGCACACCCTGGCCACACAGAGATGGGATTGTTGACGAGCAGTTGCAGGGGTTATACAGAGCACACCCGGGCCACACACACAGATGGAAATGTTGACCAGCAGCTGCAGGGTTCAACGAAAGCACACACAGTCCACATAGAGATGTGAATGTTGTCCAGGAGTTGCAGGTATTATACAGAGCACACCCTGGCAACACAGAGATGGGAATGTTGTCCAGGAGCTGCAGGGGTTATGCAGAGCACACTCAGGCCACACAGAGATGGGAATGTTGACCAGGTGCAGGGGTTATACAGATCATACCCTGGCCACACAGAGATGGGAATGTTGACAAGGTGCTGCAGGGGTTATACAGAGCACACCCTGGCCACACAGATATGGGAATGCTGACCAGGAGCTGCATGGGTTTGCAGCGCACACCATGTCCACACAGAGATGGGAATGATGACCAGGAGCTGCAGGGGTTATACAGAGCACACACTGCCCACTCAGGGATGGGAATGTTGACCAGGAGCTGCAGGGGTTAAACAAACATACACTGGCCGCACAGAGATGGGAATGTTGTCCATGAGCTGTAGTCGATATACAGAGCACACCCTGTACACACAGAGATGTGAATGTCGACAAAGAGCTGCAGCGGTTATGCAGAGCACACTCTGGCCACTCAGAGATGTGAATGTTGACCAGGAGCTGCAGGGGTTAGACAGTGCACACCCTGGCCACACAGAAATCGGAATGTGGAGAAGGAGCTGCAGGAATTTTACAAAGCACACCCTGGCCACACACTGATGGGAATGTTGACCAGGAGCTGCCGGGGTTATACAGTGCACACCCTGGACACACAGAGATGGGATGTTGACCAGGAGCAGGGGTTATACAGAGCACAACCTGGCCACACAGAGAAGGGAATGTTGACCAGGACCTGTAGGGGTTAGACAGAGCACACCCTGGCCACACAGAGATGGGAATGTTGTCAGGCGCAGCAGTAGTTTCCAGTGCACATCATGGCCGCACAGAGATGGGAATGTTGACCAGGAGCTGCAGGGGTTATACAGTGCACAACCTGGCCACACACAGATGGGAATGTTGACCAGGAGATGCCGGGGTTATACAGTGCACACCCTTGCAACACAGAGATGGGAAAGTTGACCACGAGCTGCAGGAGTTATACAGAGCACACCTTGCCCACACAGAGATGGGAATGTTGACCAGGAACTGCAGGAGTTAGACAGTGCACACCCTGGCCAGACAGAGATGGGAATGTTGACCAGAAGCTGCAGGGGTTATACAGAGCAAGCCCTGACCACACAGAGATGGGAATGTTGACCAGGAGCTGCAGGGGTTAGACAGTGCACACCCTGGCCACACAGAAATCGGAATGTGGAGCAGGAGCTGCAGGAATTTTACAAAGCACACCCTGGCCACACAGAGTTGGGATTGTTGACCAGGAGCTGCAGGAGTTACACAGAGCTCACCCTGGCCACACACAGATGGGAATGTTGACCAGTAGCTGCCGGGGTTAGACAGTGCACAACCTGGCCACACAGAGATGGGAATATTGTCAGGAGCTGCAGTAGTTTCCAGTGCACATCATGGCCGCACATTGATGGGAATGATGACCAGGAGCTGCAGGGGATATAAAGTGCACAACCTGGCCACATAAAGATGGGAATGTTGACCAGGAGCTGCAGGGGTTATACAGTGCGCACCCTAGCCACACAGAGATGGGAATGTTGACCAGGAGCTGCAAGGGTTAGACAGTGCACACCCTGGCCACACAGAGATAGGAATGTTGACCATTAGCTGCTGTGGTTATACAGAGCACACCCTGGCCACACTGAGATGGGATTGTTGACCTGGAGCTGCAGGAGTTACACAGAGCTCAACCTGGCCACACACAGATGGGAATGTTGACCAGGAGCTGCCGGGGTTATACAGTGCACACCCTGGCCACACAGAGATGGGATGTTGACCAGGAGCAGGGGTTATACAGAGCGCAACCTGGCCACACAGAGAAGGGAATGTTGACCAGGACCTGTAGGGGTTAGACAGAGCACACCCTAGCCACACAGAGATGGGAATGTTGTCAGGAGCTGCAGTAGTTTCCAGTGCACATCATGGCCGCACAGAGATGGGAATGTTGACCAGGAGCTGCAGAGGTTATACAGTGCACAACCTGGCCACACACAGATGGGAATGTTGACCAGGAGCTGCCGGGGTTATACAGTGCACACCCTTGCCACACAGAGATGGGAAAGTTGACCACGAGCTGCAGGAGTTATACAGAGCACACCCTGCCCACACAGAGATGGGAATGTTGACCAGGAACTGCAGGAGTTACACAGTGCACACCCTGGCCAGACAGAGATGGGAATGTTGACCAGAAGCTGCAGGGGTTATACAGAGCAAACCCTGAGCACACAGAGATGGGAATGTTGACCAGAAGCTGCAGGAGTTATACAGAGCACACCCTGGCCCCACACAGAGATGGGAATGATGACGAGCAGTTGCAGGGGTTATACAGAGAACACCATGGCCACACAGAGATGGAAATGTTGACCAGGAGCTGCAGTGGTTATGTAGAGCACACCCTGGCCACACACAAATAAGGGAATGTTGACCAGGAGCTATAGGGATTATACAGAGCACACACTGGCTACACAGAAATGTGAATGTTGATCAGGAGCTGCAGTGGATATAGAGTGCACATCCTGGCCGCACAGAGATGGGACTGTTGACCAGGAGCTGCAGGAGTTATACAGAGCACACCGTGGCCACACAGAGGAGGTAATGTTGACAAGGAGCTGCAGGGGTTATACACAGCACACCATGACCACACACCGAGATGGGAATGTTGAGCAGGAGCTGCAGGGGTTAGACAGTGCACACCATGGTCACACAAAAATGGGAATGTTCACCAGGAGCTGCTGGGGTAATACAGAACACACCCTGGCCACACAGAGATGGGAATGTTGATCAGGAGCTGCAGGAGTTATACAGAGCACACCCTGGCCACACAAAAATCGGAATGTGGAGCAGGATCAGGGGTTATACAGAGAACACTTTGGCCACAAAGAGATGGGAATGTTGACCAGGAGCTGCAGTGGTTATACAGTGCGCACCCTAGCCACACAGAGATGGGAATGTTGACCAGGAGCTGCAGTGGTTGTACAGTGCGCACCCTAGCCACACAGAAATGGGAATGTTGACCAGGAGCTGCAAGGGTTAGACAGTGCACACCCTGGCCACACAGAGATAGGAATGTTGACCATTAGCTGCTGTGGTTATACAGAGCACACCCTGGGCACACTGAGATGGGGTTGTTGACCAGGAGCTGAAGGAGTTACACAGAGCTCACCCTGGCCACACAGAGATGGAATGTTGACCAGGAGCAGGGGTTATACAGAGCACACCCTGGCCACACAGAGATGGGAATGCTGTCCAGGAGATGCAGGGGTTATAGAGAGCAAACCCTGACCACACAGAGATGGGAATGTTGACCAGGAGCTGCAGGAGTTATACGAGCACACCCTGGCCACACAGAGATGGGAATGTTGACGAGCAGTTGCAGGGGTTATACAGAGCACACCCGGGCCACACACACAGATGGAAATGTTGACCAGCAGCTGCAGGGTTTAACGAAAGCACACACAGGCCACACAGAGATGTGAATGTCGTCCAGGAGTTGCAGGGGTTATACAGAGCACACCCTGGCCACACAGAGATTGGAATGTTGTCCAGGAGCTGCAGGGGTTATGCAGAGCACACTCTGGCCACACAGAGATGGGAATGTTGACCAGGTGCAGGTGTTGTACAGAGCACACCCGAGCCACACAGAGATGGGAATGTTGACCAGGAGCTGCAGGGGTTATACAGAGAACACACTGGCAACACAGAGAAGGGAATGTTGACCAGGAGCTGCAGGGGTTATACAGTGCACACCCTGGCCACACAGAGATGGGAATGTTGACCAGGAGCTGCAGGGGTTATACAGAGCGCACCCTGGCCACAAAGAGATGGGAATGTTGATCAGGAGCTGCTGGGGTTATACAGAGCACTCTCTGGCCACACAGAGATGGGAATGTTGACCAGGAGCAGGGGTAATGCAGAGCACACCCTGGCCACACAGCGATGGGAATGTTGACTAGGACTTGCAGTTGTTATACTGTGCGCACCCTGGCCACACAGAGATGGGAATTTTGACCAGGAGCTGCAGGGGTTACACAGATCACATCCTGGCCACACAGAGATGGGAATGTTGACCAGGAGCAGGGGTTATACAGAGCACACCCTGGCCACACAGAGATGGGAATGTTGACTGGGAGCTGCAGGGGTTATGTAGAGCACACCCTGGCTACACACAGAGATGGGAATGTTGACCATGAGCTTCAGGAGTTAGACAGAGCACATCCTGGCTCAACACAGACGTGGGAATGTTGACAAGGAGTTGTAGGGGTTATACAGAGCACACACTGGCCTCACAGAGATGGAATTGTCGACCAGGAGCTGCCGGGGTTATACAGTGCACACCCTGGCCACACACAGAGATTGGAATGTTAATCAAGAGCTGCAGGGGTTATACAGAGCACACCGTGGCCACACACAGAGATTGCAATGTTGAACATGAGCTGCAGGGGTTAACAGAGCACAACATAGCAACACAGAGATGGGAGTGTTGACCAGGAGCAGGGGTTATACAGAGCACTCCCTGGCCACACACAGAGAAGGGAATGTTGACCAGGAGCTATAGGGATAATACAGAGCACACCCTGGCCACACAGAAATGGGAATGTTGATCAGGAGCTGCAGTGGATATACAGTGCACATCCTGGCCGCACAGAGATGGGAATGTAGACCAGGAGATGCAGGGGTTATACAGAGCGCCCCTTGGCCAGACATAGAGATGGGAATGTTGACCAAGAGCTGCAGGAGTTATACAGAACACACCCTGGCCACACACAGAGTTTGGAACGTTGACCAAGAGCTGCAGGGGTTATACAGCTCACACCCTGGCCACACAGTGATGGGCATGTTGACCAGGAGCAGGGGGGAAATAGTGCGCACCGTGTCCACAGAGAGATGGACAATTTGACCAGGAGATGCAGGGGTTTTCGGAGCACACCGTGGCCACACAAAGAGATGGGAATGTTGACCAGGAGCTGCAGGGGTCATACACAGCACACCCTGGCCACACAGTGATGGGAATGTTGACCAGGAGCAGGGGGGAAACAGTGCGCAGCCTGGCCACGCAGAGATGGGAATGTTGACCAGTAGCTGCTGGGGTTATACAGATCACACTCTGGCCACACAGAGATGGGAATGTTAAACAGGAGCGGGGGTTATACAGAGCACACCCTGCACACACAGAGATGGGAATGTTGACCAGGATCTGCAGGGGTTATACAGAGAACACCCTTGCCACACAGAGATGGGAATGTTGACCAGGAGCTGCAGGGGTTATACAGAGCACACCCTGTCCACACAGAGACGGGAATGTTGACCAGGAGCTGCAGAGGTTATACAGAGCACACCCTTGCCAAACACAGAGATGGAATTGTTGACCAGGACCTGCAGGAGTTATACTGGGCGTACCCTGGCCACAAGGAGATGGGAATCTTGACCAGGAGCTGCAGGAGTTATATAGAGCACACCGTGGCCTCACACAGAGATGGGAATGTTGACCAGGAACTGCAGGGGTTATACAGAGCACAACCTGGCCACACAGAGATGGGAACGTTGACCAGGAGTTGCAGGGGAAATACAGAGCACACCCTGGCCACACAAAGATGGGAATGTTGACCAGCAGCTTCAGGGGTTATACAGAGCACACCATGGCCACACAGAGATGGGAATGTTGAACAGGAGCTGCAGGGGTTTACAGAGCACAACCTGGCCACACAGAGATGGGAGTATTGACCAGGAGCTGCAGGGGTTACACATGGCACACCCTGGACACACAGAGCTGGGAATGTTGACCAGGAGCAGGGGTTATACAGAGCACACCCTGGCCACACACAGAGAAGGGAATGTTGCCCAGGAGCTATAGGGATTATACAGAGCACACCTTGGCCACACAGAGATGGGAATGTTGATCAGGAGCTGCAGTGGATATACAGTGCACATCCTGGCCGCACAGAGATGGGAATGTTGAACAAGAGCTGCAGAGGTTATACAGAGCACACCCTGGCCGCACACAGAGATGGGAATGTTGACCAGGAGCTGCAGGGGTTACACATGGCACACCCTGGACACACAGAGCTGGGAATGTTGACCAGGAGCAGGGGTTATACAGAGCACACCCTGGCCACACACAGAGAAGGGAATGTTGACCAGGAGCTATAGGGATTATACAGAGCACACCCTGGCCACACACAGAGAAGAGAAAGTTGACCAGGAGCTATAGGGATTATACAGAGCACACCCTGGCCAGACAGAGATGTGAATGTTGATCATGAGCTGCAGTGGATATAGAGTGCACATCCTGGCCGCAGAGAGATGGGAATGTTGACCAGGAGCTGCAGGAGTTATACAGAGCACACCGTGGCCACACAGAGGAGGTAATGTTGACAAGGAGCTGCAGGGGTTATACACAGCACACCCTGGCCACACACCGAGATGGGAATGTTGACCAGGAGCTGCAGGGGTTAGACAGTGCACACCCTGGTCACAGAGATGGGAATGTTCACCAGGAGCTGCTGGGGTAATACAGAGCACACCCTGGCCACAAAGAAATGGGAATGTTGAACAGGAGCTGCAGGAGTTATACAGCGCACACCCTGGCCACACAGAAATCGGAATGTGGAGCAGGATCAGGGATTATACAGAGAACACTTTGGCCACACAGAGATGGGAATGTTGACCAGGAGCTGCAGTGGTTATACAGTGCGCACCCTAGCCACACAGAAATGGGATTGTTGACCAGGAGCTGCAAGGGTTAGACAGTGCACACCCTGGCCACACAGAGATAGGAATGTTGACCATTAGCTGCTGTGGTTATACAGAGCACACCCTGGGCACACTGAGATGGGATTCTTGACCAGGAGCTGAAGGAGTTACACAGAGCTCACCCTGGCCACACACAGATGGGAATGTTGACCAGGAGCTGCCGGGGTTATACAGTGCATACCCTGGCCACACAGAGATGGGATGTTGACCAGGAGCAGGGGTTATACAGAGCACACCCTGGCCACACAGAGAAGGGAATGTTGACCAGGTGCTGTAGTGGTTAGACAGAGCACACCCTGGTCACACAGAGATGGGAATGTTGTCAGGGAGCTGCAGTGGTTTCCAGTGCATATCATGGCAGCACAGAGATGGGAATGTTGACCAGGAGCTGCAGGGGTTATACAGTGCACAACCTGGCCACACACAGATGGGAATGTTGACCAGGAGCGGCCGGGGTTATACAGTGCACACCCTTGCCACACAGAGATGGGAAAGTTGACCATGAGCTGCAGGAGTTATACAGAGCACACCCTGCCCACACAGAGATGGGAATATTGACCAGGAGCTGCAGGAGTTACACAGTGCACCCCCTGGCCAGATAGAGATGGGAATGTTGACCAGAAGCTGCAGGGGTTATAGAGAGCAAACCCTGACCACACAGAGATGGGAATGTTGACCAGGAGCTGCAGGAGTTATACGGAGCACACCCTGGCCACACAGAGATGGGAATGTTGACGAGCAGTTGCAGTGGTTATACAGAGCACACCCGGGCCACACACACAGATGGGAATGATGACCAGCAGCTGCAGGGTTTAACGAAAGCACACACAGGCCACACAGAGATGTGAATGTCGTCCAGGAGTTGCACGGGTTATACAGAGCACACCCTGGCCACACAGAGATGGGAATGTTGTCCAGGAGCTGCAGGGGTTATGCAGAGCACACTCTGGCCACACAGAGATGGGAATGTTGACCAGGTGCAGGTGTTGTACAGAGCACACCCGAGCCACACAGAGATGGGAATGTTGACCAGGAGCTGCAGGGGTTATACAGAGAACACACTGGCCACACAGAGAAGGGAATGTTGACCAGGAGCTGCAGGGGTTATACAGTGCACACCCTGGCCACACAGAGATGGGAATGTTGACCAGGAGCTGCAGGGGTTATACAGAGCACACCCTGGCCACACAGAGATGGGAATGTTGATCAGGAGCTGCTGGGGTTATACAGAGCACACTCTGGCCGTACAGAGATGGGAATTTTGACCAGGAGGAGGGGTAATGCAGAGCACACCCTGGCCACACAGAGATGGGAATGTTGACCAGGAGCTGCAGGGGTTATACAGAGCACACCCTGGCCACACAGCGATGGGAATGTTGACTATGAGTTGCAGTTGTTATACTGTGCGCACCCTGGCCACACAGAGATGGGAATGTTGACCAGGAGCTGCAGGGGTTACACAGATCACATCCTGGCCACACAGAGATGGGAATGTTGACCAGGAGCAGGGGTTATACAGAGCACACCATGGCCACACAGAGATGGGAATGTTGACCAGGAGCTGCAGTGGTTATACAGAGCACACCCTGGCCACACAGAGATGGGAATGTTGACTGGGAGCTGCAGGGGTTATGTAGAGCACACCCTGGCTACACACAGAGATGGGAATGTTGACCATGAGCTTCAAGAGTTAGACAGAGCACACCGTGGCTCAACGCAGATGTGAGAATGTTGACCAGGTGTTGTAGGGGTTATACAGAGCACACACTGGCCACACAGAGATGGGATTGTCGACCAGGAGCTTCTGGAGTTATACAGAGTACACGCTGCCCACACAGAGCTGGGAATGTTGACCAGGAGCTGCAGGAGCTTCACAGTGCACACCCTGGCTACACACAGATGGGAATGATGACCAGGAGCTGCCGGGGTTATACAGTGCACACCCTGGCCACAGCCAGAGATGGGAATGTTGACCAGGAGCTGGGGTTATACAGAGCACATCCTGGCCACACAGAGATGGGAATGTTGACCATGAGCTGCAGGGAATATACAGTGCGCACCCTGGCCACAGACAGAGATGGGAATGTTGACCAGGAGATGCAGGGTTTATACAGAGCACATTCTGGCCACACAGAGATGGGAATGTTGACCTGGAGCTGCAGGGGATATACAGTGCACAGCCTGGCCACACAGAGATGGGAATGTGGACAAGTAGCTGCATGAGTTATATAGAGCACACCCTGGACACACAGAAATCGGAATGTTGAGCAGGAGTTGCAGGGGTTATTCAGTGCACACCCTGGCCACACAGAGATGGGAATGCTGACCAGGAGCTGCAGGGGTTACAACGAGTAAACCCTGACCACTCACAGATGGGAATGTTGACCAATAGCTGCAGGAGTTATACAGAGCACACCCTGGCCACACAGAGGAGGTAATGTTGACAAGGAGCTGCAGGGTTTATACAGAGCACATTCTGGCCACACACCGAGATGGGAATGTTGACCAGCAGCAGGGGTTATACAGAGCACACCCTGGCCACACACAGAGAAAGGAATGTTGACCAGAAGCTGTAGGGGTTATACAGAGCACACACTGGCCACACAGAGATGGGAATGTTGATCAGGAGCTGCAGTGGAGAGACAGTGCACATCCTGGTCGCACAGAGATGGGAATGTTGACCAGGAGCTGCAGGGGTTACACATGGCACACCCTGGACACACAGAGCTGGGAATGTTGACCATGAGCAGCAGGGGTTATACAGAGCACACCCTGGCCACACAGAGATGGGAATGTTGATCAGGAGCTGCAGTGGATATACAGTGCACATCCTGGCCGCACAGAGATGGGAATGTTGACCAGGAGCTGCAGGGGTTATACAGAGCGCCCCCTGGCCACACACAGAGATGGGAAAGTTGACCAAGAGCTGCAGAAGTTATACAGAGCACACCATGGCCACACAGAGATGTGAATGTTGACCAGGAGCTGCAGTGGTTATACAGAGCACACCCTGGTCACACAGAGATGGGAATGTTGTCAGGAGCTGCAGTGGTTTCCAGTGCATATCATGGCAGCACAGAGATGGGAATGTTGACCAGGAGCTGCAGGGGTTATACAGTGCACAACCTGGCCACACACAGATGGGAATGTTGACCAGGAGCGGCCGGGGTTATACAGTGCACACCCTTGCCATACAGAGATGGGAAAGTTGACCATGAGCTGCAGGAGTTATACAGAGCACACCCTGCCCACACAGAGATGGGAATGTTGACCAGGAGCTGCAGGAGTTACACAGTGCACCCCCTGGCCAGATAGAGATGGGAATGTTGACCAGAAGCTGCAGGGCTTATAGAGAGCAAACCCTGACCACACAGAGATGGGAATGTTGACCAGGAGCTGCAGGAGTTATACGGAGCACACCCTGGCCACACAGAGATGGGAATGTTGACGAGCAGTTGCAGTGGTTATACAGAGCACACCCGGGCCACACACACAGATGGGAATGTTGACCAGCAGCTGCAGGGTTTAACGAAAGCACACACAGGCCACACAGAGATGTGAATGTCGTCCAGGAGTTGCAGGGGTTATACAGAGCACACCCTGGCCACACAGAGATGGGAATGTTGTCCAGGAGCTGCAGGGGTTATGCAGAGCACACTCTGGCCACACAGAGATGGGAATGTTGACCAGGTGCAGGTGTTGTACAGAGCACACCCGAGCCACACAGAGATGGGAATGTTGACCAGGAGCTGCAGGGGTTATACAGAGAACACACTGGCCACACAGAGAAGGGAATGTTGACCAGGTGCTGCAGGGGTTATACAGTGCACACCCTGGCCACACAGAGATGGGAATGTTGACCAGGAGCTGCAGGGGTTATACAGAGCACACCCTGGCCACACAGAGATGGGAATGTTGGTCAGGAGCTGCTGGGGTTATACAGAGCACACTCTGGCCGTACAGAGATGGGAATGTTGACCAGGAGGAGGGGTTATGCAGAGCACACCCTGGCCACACAGGGATGGGAATGTTGACCAGGAGCTGCAGGGGTTATACAGAGCACACACTGGCCACACAGCGATGGGAATGTTGACTATGAGTTGCAGTTGTTATACTGTGCGCACCCTGGCCACACAGAGATGGGAATGTTGACCAGGAGCTGCAGGGGTTACACAGATCACATCCTGGCCACACAGAGATGGGAATGTTGACCAGGAGCAGGGGTTATACAGAGCACACCATGGCCACACAGAGATGGGAATGTTGACCAGGAGCTGCAGTGGTTATACAGAGCACACCCTGGCCACACAGAGATGGGAATGTTGACTGGGAGCTGCAGGGGTTATGTGGAGCACACCCTGGCTACACACAGAGATGGGAATGTTGACCATGAGCTTCAAGAGTTAGACAGAGCACACCCTGGCTCAACGCAGATGTGGGAATGTTGACCAGGTGTTGTAGGGGTTATACAGAGCACACACTGGCCACACAGTGATGGGATTGTCGACCAAGAGCTTCTGGAGTTATACAGAGTACACGCTGCCCACCCAGAGCTGGGAATGTTGACCGGGAGCTGCAGGAGCTTCACAGTGCACACCCTGGCTACACACAGATGGGAATGATGACCAGGAGCTGCCGGGGTTATACAGTGCACACCCTGGCCACAGACAGAGATGGGAATGTTGACCAGGAGATGCAGGGGTTATACAGAGCACACTCTGGCCACACAGAGATGGGAATGTTGACCAGGAGCTGGGATTATACAGAGCACATCCTGGCCACACAGAGATGGGAATGTTGACCAGGAGCTGCAGGGCTTACAAAGAGTAAACCCTGACCACTCACAGATGGGAATGTTGACCAATAGCTGCAGGAGTTATACAGAGCACACCCTGGCCACACAGAGGAGGTAATGTTGACAAGGAGCTGCAAGGTTTATACAGAGCACATTCTGGCCACACACCGAGATGGGAATGTTGACCAGCAGCAGGGGTTATACAGAGCACACCCTGGCAACACACAGAGAAAGGAATGTTGACCAGAAGCTGTAGGGGTTATACAGAGCACACACTGGCCACACAGAGATGGGAATGTTGATCAGGAGCTGCAGTGGAGAGACAGTGCACATCCTGGCCGCACAGAGATGGGAATGTTGACCAGGAGCTGCAGGGGTTACACATAGCACACCCTGGACACACAGAGCTGGGAATGTTGACCATGAGCAGCAGGGGTTATACAGAGCACACCCTGGCCACACAGAGATGGGAATGTTGATCAGGAGCTGCAGTGGATATACAGTGCACATCCTGGCCGCACAGAGATGGGAATGTTGACCAGGAGCTGCAGGGGTTATACAGAGCGCCCCCTGGCCACACACAGAGATGGGAAAGTTGACCAAGAGCTGCAGAAGTTATACAGGCCACACCATGGCCACACAGAGATGGGAATGTTGACCAGGAGCTGCAGTGGTTATACAGAGCACACCCTGGCCACACAGAGATGGGAATGTTGACTGGGAGCTGCAGGGGTCATGTAGAGCACACCCTGGCTACACACAGAGATGGGAATGTTGACCATGAGCTTCAGGAGTTAGACAGAGCACACCCTGGCTCAACACAGATGTGGGAATGTTGATCAGGTGTTGTAGGGGTTATACAGAGCACACACTGGCCACACAGAGATGGGATTGTCGACCAGGAGCTTCTGGAGTTATACAGAGTACACGCTGCCCACACAGAGCTGGGAATGTTGACCAGGAGCTGCAGGAGCTTCACAGTGCACACCCTGGCTACACACAGATGGGAATGATGACCAGGAGCTGCAGAGGTTATACAGAGCACACCCTGGCCGCACACAGAGATGGGAATGTTGACCAGGAGCTGCAGGGGTTACACATGGCACACCCTGGACACACAGAGCTGGGAATGTTGACCAGGAGCAGGGGTTATACAGAGCACACCCTGGCCACACACAGAGAAGGGAATGTTGACCAGGAGCTATAGGGATTATACAGAGCACACCCTGGCCACACACAGAGAAGGGAATGTTGACCAGGAGCTATAGGGATTATACAGAGCACACCCTGGCCACACAGAGATGTGAATGTTGATCATGAGCTGCAGTGGATATAGAGTGCACATCCTGGCCGCAGAGAGATGGGAATGTTGACCAGGAGCTGCAGGAGTTATACAGAGCACACCGTGGCCACACAGAGGAGGTAATGTTGACAAGGAGCTGCAGGGGTTATACACAGCACACCATGGCCACACACCGAGATGGGAATGTTGACCACGAGCTGCAGGGGTTAGACAGTGCACACCCTGTTCACAGAGATGGGAATGTTCACCAGGAGCTGCTGGGGTAATACAGAGCACTCCCTGGCCACAAAGAAATGGGAATGTTGAACAGGAGCTGCAGGAGTTATACAGCGCACACCCTGGCCACACAGAAATGGGTATGTTGACCAGGAGCTGCAAGGGTTAGACAGTGCACACCCTGGCCACACAGAGATAGGAATGTTGACCATTAGCTGCTGTGGTTATACAGAGCACACCCTGAGCACACTGAGATGGGATTGTTGACCAGGAGCTGAAGGAGTTACACAGAGCTCACCCTGGCCACACACAGATGGGAATGTTGACCAGGAGCTGCCGGGGTTATACAGTGCATACCCTGGCCACACAGAGATGGGATGTTGACCAGGAGCAGGGGTTATACAGAGCACACCCTGGACACACAGAGAAGGGAATGTTGACCAGGTGCTGTAGTGGTTAGACAGAGCACACCCTGGTCACACAGAGATGGGAATGTTGTCAGGAGCTGCAGTGGTTTCCAGTGCATATCATGGCAGCACAGAGATGGGAATGTTGACCAGGAGCTGCAGGGGTTATACAGTGCACAACCTGGCCACACACAGATGGGAATGTTGACCAGGAGCGGCCGGGGTTATACAGCGCACACCCTTGCCACACAGAGATGGGAAAGTTGACCATGGGCTGCAGGAGTTATACAGAGCACACCCTGCCCACACAGAGATGGGAAAGTTGACCAGGAGCTGCAGTAGTTAAACAGTGCACCCCCTGGCCAGATAGAGATGGGAATGTTGACCAGAAGCTGCAGGGGTTATAGAGAGCAAACCCTGACCACACAGAGATGGGAATGTTGACCAGGTGCTGCAGAAGTTATACGGAGCACACCCTGGCCACACAGAGATGGGAATGTTGACGAGCAGTTGCAGTGGTTATACAGAGCACACCCGGGCCACACACACAGATGGGAATGTTGACCAGCAGCTGCAGGGTTTAACGAAAGCACACACAGGCCACACAGAGATGTGAATGTCGTCCAGGAGTTGCAGGGGTTATACAGAGCACACCCTGGCCACACAGAGATGGGAATGTTGTCCAGGAGCTGCAGGGGTTATGCAGAGCACACTCTAGCCACACAGAGATGGGAATGTTGACCAGGTGCAGGTGTTGTACAGAGCACACCCGAGCCACACAGAGATGGGAATGTTGACCAGGAGCTGCAGGGGTTATACAGAGAACACACTGGCCGCACAGAGAAGGGAATGTTGACCAGGAGCTGCAGGGGTTATACAGTGCACACCCTGGCCACACAGAGATGGGAATGTTGACCAGGAGCTGCAGGGGTTATACAGAGCACACTCTGGCCGTACAGAGATGGGAATGTTGACCAGCAGGAGGGGTAATGCAGAGCACACCCTGGCCACACAGAGATGGGAATGTTGACCAGGAGCTGCAGGGGTTATACAGAGCACACCCTGGCCACACAGCGATGGGAATGTTGACTATGAGTTGCAGTTGTTATACTGTGCGCACCCTGGCCACACAGAGATGGGAATGTTGACCAGGAGCTGCAGGGGTTACACAGATCACATCCTGGCCACACAGAGATGGGAATGTTGACCAGGAGCAGGGGTTATACAGAGCACACCATGGCCACACAGAGATGGGAATGTTGACCAGGAGCTGCAGTGGTGAAACAGAGCACACCCTGGCCACACAGAGATGGGAATGTTGACTGGGAGCTGCAGGGGTTATGTAGAGCACACCCTGGCTACACACAGAGATGGGAATGTTGACCATGAGCTTCAGGAGTTAGACAGAGCACACCCTGGCTCAACGCAGATGTGGGAATGTTGACCAGGTGTTGTAGGGGTTATACAGAGCACACACTGGCCACACAGAGCTGGGAATGTTGACCAGGAGCTGCAGGAGCTTCACAGTGCACACCCTGGCTACACACAGATGGGAATGATGACCAGGAGCTGCCGGGGTTATACAGTGCACACCCTTGCCACAGACAGAGATGGGAATGTTGACCAGGAGATGCAGGGGTTATACAGAGCACACTCTGGCCACACAGAGATGGGAATGTTGACCAGGAGCTGGGGTTATACAGAGCACATCCTGGCCACACAGAGATGGGAATGTTGACCATGAGCTGCAGGGAATATACAGTGCGCACCCTGGCCGCAGACAGAGATGGGAATGTTGACCAGGAGATGCAGGGGTTATACAGAGCACAGCCTGGCCACACAGAGATGGGAATGTGGACAAGTAGCTGCATGAGTTATACAGAGCACACCCTGGACACACAGAAATCGGAATGTTGAGCAGGAGTTGCAGGGGTTATTCAGTGCACACCCTGGCCACACAGAGATGGGAATGCTGACCAGGAGCTGCAGGGGTTACAAAGAGTAAACCCTGACCACTCACAGATGGGAATCTTGACCAATAGCTGCAGGAGTTATACAGAGCACACCCTGGCCACACAGAGGAGGTAATGTTGACAAGGAGCTGCAGGGTTTATACAGAGCACATTCTGGCCACACACCGAGATGGGAATGTTGACCAGCAGCAGGGGTTATACAGAGCACACCCTGGCCACACACAGAGAAAGGAATGTTGACCAGAAGCTGTAGGGGTAATACAGAGCACACACTGGCCACACAGAGATGGGAATGTTGATCAGGAGCTGCAGTGGAGAGACAGTGCACATCCTGGCCGCACAGAGATGGGAATGTTGACCAGGAGCTGCAGGGGTTACACATGGCACACCCTGGACACACAGAGCTGGGAATGTTGACCATGAGCAGCAGGGGTTATACAGAGCACACCCTGGCCACACAGAGATGGGAATGTTGGTCAGGAGCTGCAGTGGATATACAGTGCACATCCTGGCCTCACAGAGATGGGAATGTTGACCAGGAGCTGCAGGGGTTATACAGAGCGCCCCCTGGCCACACACAGAGATGGGAAAGTTGACCAAGAGCTGCAGAAGTTATACAGAGCACACCATGGCCACACAGAGATGGGAATGTTGACCAGGAGCTGCAGTGGTTATACAGAGCACACCCTGGCCACACAGAGATGGGAATGTTGACTGGGAGCTGCAGGGGTTATGTAGAGCACACCCTGGCTACACACAGAGATGGGAATGTTGACCATGAGCTTCAGGAGTTAGACAGAGCACACCCTGGCTCAACACAGATGTTGGAATGTTGACCAGGTGTTGTAGGGGTTATACAAAGCACACACTGGCCACACAGAGATGGGATTGTCGACCAGGAGCTTCTGGAGTTATACAGAGTACACGCTGCCCACACAGAGCTGGGAATGTTGACCAGGAGCTGCAGGAACTTCACAGTGCACACCCTGGCTACACACAGATGGGAATGATGACCAGGAGCTGCCGGGGTTATACAGTGCACACCGTGGCCACAGACAGAGATGGGAATGTTGACCAGGAGATGCAGGGGTTATACAGAGCACACTCTGGCCACACAGAGATAGGAATGTTGACCAGATGCTGGGGTTATACAGAGCACATCCTGGCCACAGACAGATGGGAATGTTGACCATGAGCTGCAGGGAATATACAGTGCGCACCCTGGCCACAGACAGAGATGGGAATGTTGACTAGGAGATGCAGGGGTTATACAGAGCATATTCTGGCCACACAGAGATGGGAATGTTGACCTGGAGCTGCAGGGGATATACAGTGCACAGCCTGGCCACACAGAGATGGGAATGTGGACAAGTAGCTGCATGAGTTATACAGAGTACACCCTGGACACACAGAAATCGGAATGTTGAGCAGGAGTTGCAGGGGTTATACAGTGCACACCCCGACCACACAGAGATGGGAATGCTGACCAGGAGCTGCAGGGGTTACAAAGAGCAAACCCTGACCACTCACAGATGGGAATGTTGACCAATAGCTGCAGGAGTTATACAGAGCTCACCCTGGCCACACAGAGGAGGTAATGTTGACAAGGAGCTGCAGGGTTTATACAGAGCACATCCTGGCCACACACCGAGATGGGAATGTTGACCAGCAGCAGGGGTTATACAGAGCACACCCTGGCCACACACAGAGAAAGGAATGTTGACCAGAAGCTGTAGGGGTTATACAGAGCACACCCTGGCCACACAGAGATGGGAATGTTGATCAGGAGCTGCAGTGGAGAGACAGTGCACATCCTGGCCGCACAGAGATGGGAATGTTGACCAGGAGCTGCAGGGGTTACACATGGCACACCCTGGACACACAGAGCTGGGAATGTTGACCATGAGCTGCAGGGTTTATACAGAGCACACCCTGGCCACACAGAGATGGGAATGTTGATCAGGAGCTGCAGTGGATATACAGTGCACATCCTGGCCGCACAGAGATGGGAATGTTGACCAGGAACTGCAGGTGTTATACAGAGCGCCCCCTGGCCACACACAGAGATGGGAAAGTTGACCAAGAGCTGCAGAAGTTATACAGAGCACACCCTGGCCACACACAGAGATTGGAATGTTAATCAAGAGCTGCAGGGGTTATACAGAGCACACCGTGGCCACACACACAGATTGCAATGTTGAACGTGAGCTGCAGGGGTTAACAGAGCACAACCTGGCAACACAGAGATGGGAGTGTTGACCAAGAGCTGCAGGAGTTTACCGAGCACACCCTGGCCACACAGAGGAGGTAATGTTGACCAGGAGCTGCAGGGGTTATACAGAGCACACCCTGGCCATACACAGAGATTGGAATGTTGACCAGGAGCAGCGGTTATACAGAGCACTCCCTGGCCACACACAGAGAAGGGAATGTTGACCAGGAGCTATAGGGATAATACAGAGCACACCCTGGACACACAGAAATGGGAATGTTGATCAGGAGCTGCAGTGGATATACAGTGCACATCCTGGCCGCACAGAGATGGGAATGTTCACCAGGAGATGCAGGGGTTATACAGAGCGCCCCCTGGCCACACACAGAGATGGGAAAGTTGACCAAGAGCTGCAGGAGTTATACAGAGCACACCCTGGCCACACACAGAGATTGGAATGTTGACCAAGAGCTGCAGGGGTTATACAGAGCACACCCTGGCGACACAGTGATGGGCATGTTGACCAGGAGCAGGGGGGAAACAGTGCGCACCCTGGCCACACAGAGATGGACATTTTGACCAGGAGATGCAGGGGTTTTCGGAGCACACCGTGGCCACACACAGAGTTGGGAATGTTGACCAGGAGCTGCAGGGGTCATACACAGCACACCCTGGCCACACAGTGATGGGAACGTTGACCAGGAGCAGGGGGGAAACAGTGCGCACCCTGGCCACGCAGTGATGGGAATGTTGACCAGTAGCTGCTGGGTTTATACAGAGCACACTATGGCCACACAGAGATGGGAATGTTAAACAGGAGCGGGGGTTATACAGAGCACACCCTGCACACACCGAGATGGGAATGTTGACCAGGAGCTGCAGGGGTTATACAGAGCACACCCTGTCCACACAGAGATGGGAATGTTGACCAGGAGCTGCAGAGGTTATAAAGAGCTCACCCTGGCCAAACACAGAGATGTAATTGTTGACCAGGACCGGCAGGAGCTATACTGGGAATACCCTGGCCACAAGGAGATGGGAATCTTGACCAGGAGCTGCAGGAGTTATATAGAGCACACCCTGGCCTCACACAGAGATGGGAATGTTGACCAGGAACTGCAGGGGTTAAACAGAGTACAACCTGGCCACACAGAGATGGGAACGTTGACCAGGAGTTGCAGGGGTAATACAAAGCACACCCTGGCCACACAAAGATGGGAATGTTGACCAGCAGCTGCAGGGGTTATAAAGAGCACACCCTGGCCACACAGAGATGGGAGTGTTGACCAGGAGCTGCAGGGGATACACATGGCACACCCTGGACACACAGAGCTGGGAATGTTGACCAGGAGCAGGGGTTATACAGAGCACACCCTGGCCACACACAGAGATGGGAAAGTTGACCATGAGCTGCAGGAGTTATACAGAGCACACCCTGCCCACACAGAGATGGGAATGTTGACCAGGAGCTGCAGGAGTTACACAGTGCACACCCTGGCCAGATAGAGATGGGAATGTTGACCTGAAGCTGCAGTGGTTATAGAGAGCAAACCCTGACCACACAGAGATGGGAATGTTGACCAGGAGCTGCAGGAGTTATACGGAGCACACCCTGGCCACACAGAGATGGGAATGTTGACGAGCAGTTGCAGGCGTTATACAGAGCACACCCGGGCCACACACACAGATGGGAATGTTGACCAGCAGCTGCAGGGTTTAACGAAAGCTCACACAGGCCACACAGATATGTGAATGTCGTCCAGGAGTTGCAGGGGTTATACAGAGCACACCCTGGCCACACAGAGATGGGAATGTTGTCCTGGAGCTGCAGGGGTTATGCAGAGCACACTCTGGCCACACAGAGATGGGAATGTTGACCAGGTGCAGGTGTTGTACAGAGCACACCCGAGCCACACAGAGATGGGAATGTTGACCAGGAGCTGCAGGGGTTATACGGAGAACACACTGGCCACACAGAGAAGGGAATGTTGACCAGGAGCTGCAGGGTTTATATAGTGCACACCCTGGCCACAAAGAGATGGGAATGTTGACCAGGAGCTGCAGGGGTTATACAAAGCACACCCTTGCCACACAGAGATGGGAATGTTGATCAGGAGCTGCTGGGGTAATACAGAGCACACTCTGGCCACACAGAGATGGGAATGTTGACCAGGAGCAGGGGGAATGCAGAGCACATCCTGGCCACACAGAGATGGGAATGTTGACCCGGAGCTGCAGGGGTTATACAGAGCACACCCTGGCCACACAGCGATGGGAATGTTGACTAGCAGTTGCAGTTGTTCTACTGTGCGCACCCTGGCCACACAGAGATGGGAATGTTGACCAGGAGCTGCAGGGGTTACACAGATCACATCCTGGCCACACAGAGATGGGAATGTTGACCAGGAGCAGGGGTTATACAGAAAACACCATGGCCACACAGAGATGGAAATGTTGACCAGGAGCTGCAGTGGTTATACAGAGCACACCCTGGGCACACAGAGATGGGAATGTTGACTGGGAGCTGCAGGGGTTATGTAGAGCACACCCTGGCTACACACAGAGATGGGAATGTTGACCATGAGCTTCAGGAGTTAGACAGAGCACACCCTGGCTCAACACAGATGTGGGAATGTTGACCAGGAGTTGTAGGGGTTATACAGGGCACACACTGGCCACACAGAGATGGGATTGTCGACCAGGAGCTTCTGGAGTTATACAGAGCACACTCTGCCCACACACAGCTGGGAATGTTGACCAGGAGCTGCAGGAGCTTCACAGTGCACACCCTGGCTACACACAGATGGGAATGACGACCAGGAGCTGCCGGGGCTATACAGTGCACACCCTGACCACAGACAGAGATGGGAATGTTGACCAGGAGATGCAGGGGTTATACAGAGCACACTCTGGCCGCACAGAGATGGGAATGTTGACCAGGAGCTGGGGTTATACAGAGCACATCCTGGCCACACACAGATGGGAATGTTGACCAGGAGCTGCAGGGGATATACAGTGCGCACCCTGGCCACAGACAGAGATTGGAATGTTGACCAGCAGATGCAGGGGTTATACAGTGCACAGCCTGGCCACACAGAGATGGGAATGTGGACAAGTAGCTGCATGAGTTATACAGAGCACACCCAGGACACACAGAAATCGGAATGTTGAGCAGGAGTTGGAGGGGTTATACAGAGCACACCCTGGCCACACAGAGATGGGAATGCTGACCAAGAGCTGCAGGGGTTACACAGAACAAACCCTGACCACTCACAGATGGGAATGTTGACCAATAGCTGCAGGAGTTATACAGAGCACACCCTGGCCACACAGAGGAGGTAATGTTGACAAGGAGCTGCAGGGGTTGTACAGAGCACACCCTGGCCACACACCGAGATGGGAATGTTGACCAGGAGCAGGGGTTATACAGAGCACACCCTGGCCACACACAGAGAAGGGAATGTTGACCAGAAGCTGTAGGGGTTATACAGAGCACATCCTGGCCACACAGAGATGGGAATATTGATCAGGAGCTGCAGGGGTTATACAGAGCACACCGTGGCCACACACAGAGATTGCAATGTTGAACATGAGCTGCAGGGGTTAACAGAGCACAACCTGGCAACACAGAGATGGGAGTGTTGACCAGGAGCTGCAGGAGTTTACCGAGCACACCCTGGCCACACAGAGATTGGAATGTTGACCAGGAGCAGGGGTTATACAGAGCACTCCCTGGCCACACACAGAGAAGGGAATGTTGACCAGGAGCTATAGGGATAATACAGAGCATACCCTGGCCACACAGAAATGGCAATGTTGATCAGGAGCTGCAGTGGATATACAGTGCACATCCTGGTCGCACAGAGATGGGAATGTAGACCAGGAGATGCAGGGGTTATACAGAGCGCCCCCTGGCCAGACACAGAGATGGGAAAGTTGACCAAGAGCTGCAGGAGTTATACAGAGCACACCCTGGCCACACACAGAGTTTGGAATGTTGACCAAGAGCTGCAGGGGCTATGCAGCTCACACCCTGGCCACACAGTGATGGGCATGTTGACCAGGAGCAGGGGGAAAACAGTGCGCACCGTGTCCACACAGAGATGGACATTTTGACCAGGAGATGCAGGGGTTTTCGGAGCACACCGTCGCGACACACAGAGATGGGAATGTTGACCAGGAGCTGCAGGGGTCATACACAGCACACCCTGGCCACACAGTGATGGGAATGTTGACAAGGAGCAGGGGGGAAACAGTGCGCACCCTGGCCATGCAGAGATGGGAATGTTGACCAGTAGCTGCTGGGGTTATACAGAGCACACTCTGGCCACACAGAGATGTGAATGTTAAACAGGAGCGGGGGTTATACAGAGCACACCCTGCACACACAGAGATGGGAATGTTGACCAGGAGCTGCAGGGGTTATACAGAGAACATCCTTGCCACACAGAGATGGGAATGTTGACCAGGAGCTGCAGGGGTTATACAGAGCACACCCTGTCCACAGAGAGATGGGAATGTTGACCAGGAGCTGCAGAGGTTATACAGAGCACACCCTAGCCAAACACATAGATGGAATTGTTGACCAGTACCTGCAGGAATTATACTGGGCATACCCTGGCCACAAGGAGATGGGAATCTTGACCAGGAGCTGCACGAGTTATACAGAGCACACCCTGGCCTCACACAGAGATGGGAATGTTGACCAGGAACTGCAGGGGTTATACAGAGCACAACCTGGCCACACAGAGATGGGAAACTTGACCAGTAGTTGCAGGGGTAATACAGAGCACACCCTGGCCACACAAAGATGGGAATGTTGACCAGCAGCTGCAGGGGTTATACAGAGCACACCCTGGCCACACAGAGATGGGAATGTTGAACAGGAGCTGCAGGGGTTTACAGAGCACAACCTGGCCACACAGAGATGGGAGTGTTGACCAGCAGCTGCAGGGGTTACACATGGCACACCCTGGACACACAGAGCTGGGAATGTTGACCAGGTGTAGGGGTAATGCAGAGCACACCCTGGCTACACAGAGATGAGAATGTTGACCAGGAGCTGCAGGGGTTATACAGAGCACACCCTGGCCACACAGCGATGGGAATGTTGACTAGGAGTTGCAGTTCTTATACTGTGCGCACCCTGGCCACACAGAGATGGGAATGTTGACCAGGAGCTTCAGGGGTTACACAGATCACATCATGGCCACACAGAGATTGGAATGTTGACCAGGAGCAGGGGTTATACAGAGCACACCATGGCCGCACAGAGATGGGAATGTTGACCAGGAGCTGCAGTGGTGATACAGAGCACACCCTGGCCACACAGAGATGGGAATGTTGACTGGGAGCTGCAGGGAATATACAGTGCGCACCCTGGCCACAGACAGAGATGGGAATGTTAACCAGGAGCTGCAGAAGTTATGCAGAGCACACCATGGCCACACAGAGATGGGAATGTTGACCATGAGCTTCAGGAGTTAGACAGAGCACACCCTGGCTCAACACTGATGTGGGAATGTTGACCAGGTGTTGTAGGGGTTATACAGAGCACACACTGGCCACACAGAGATGGGATTGTCGACCAGGAGCTTCTGGAGTTATACAGAGTGCACGCTGCACACACAGAGCTGGGAATGTTGACCAGGAGCTGCAGGAGCTTCACAGTGCACACCCTGGCTACACACAGATGGGAATGATGACCAGGAGCTGCCGGGGTTATACAGTGCACACCCTGGCCACAGACAGAGATGGGAATGTTGACCAGGAGATGCAGGGGTTATACAGAGCACACTCTGGCCACACAGAGATGGGAATGTTGACCAGAAGCTGGGGTTATACAGAGCACATCCTGGCCACAGACAGATGGGAATGTTGACCATGAGCTGCAGGGAATATACAGTGCGCACCCTGGCCACAGACAGAGATGGGAATGTTGACCAGGAGATGCAGGGGTTATACAGAGCACATTCTGGCCACACAGAGATGGGAATGTTGACCTGGAGCTGCAGGGGATATACAGTGCACAGCCTGGCCACACAGAGATGGGAATGTGGACAAGTAGCTTCATGAGTTATACAGAGTACACCCTGGACACACAGAAATCGGAATGTTGAGCAGGAGTTGCAGGGGTTATACAGTGCATACCCCGACCACACAGAGATGGGAATGCTGACCAGGAGCTGCAGGGGTTACAAAGAGCAAACCCTGACCACTCACAGATGGGAATGTTGACCAATAGCTGCAGGAGTTATACAGAGCACACCCTGGCCACACAGAGGAGGTAATGTTGACAAGGAGCTGCAGGGTTTATACAGAGCACATCCTGGCCACACACCGAGATGGGAATGTTGACCAGCAGCAGGGGTTATACAGAGCACACCCTGGCCACACACAGAGAAAGGAATGTTGACCAGAAGCTGTAGGGGTTATACAGAGCACACCCTGGCCACACAGAGATGGGAATGTTGATCAGGAGCTGCAGTGGAGAGACAGTGCACATCCTGGCCGCACAGAGATGGGAATGTTGACAAGGAGCTGCAGGGGTTACACATGGCACACCCTGGACACACAGAGCTGGGAATGTTGACCATGAGCTGCAGGGTTTATACAGAGCACACCCTGGCCACACAGAGATGGGAATGTTGATCAGGAGCTGCAGTGGATATACAGTGCACATCCTGGCCGCACAGAGATGGGAATGTTGACCAGGAGCTGCAGGGGTTATACAGAGCGCCCCCTGGCCACACACAGAGATGGGAAAGTTGACCAAGAGCTGCAGAAGTTATACAGAGCACACCCTGGCCACACACAGAGATTGGAATGTTAATCAAGAGCTGCAGGGGTTATACAGAGCACACCGTGGCCACACACACAGATTGCAATGTTGAACATGAGCTGCAGGGGTTAACAGAGCACAACCTGGCAACACAGAGATGGGAGTGTTGACCAAGAGCTGCAGGGGTTATACAGAGCACACCCTGGCGACACAGTGATGGGCATGTTGACCAGGAGCAGGGGGGAAACAGTGCGCACCCTGGCCACACAGAGATGGACATTTTGACCAGGAGATGCAGGGGTTTTCGGAGCACACCGTGGCCACACACAGAGTTGGGAATGTTGACCAGGAGCTGCAGGGGTCATACACAGCACACCTTGGCCACACAGTGATGGGAATGTTGACCAGGAGCAGGGGGGAAACAGTGCGCACCCTGGCCACGCAGAGATGGGAATGTTGACCAGTAGCTGCTGGGTTTATACAGAGCACACTATGGCCACACAGAGATGGGAATGTTAAACAGGAGCGGGGGTTATACAGAGCACACCCTGCACACACAGAGATGGGAATGTTGACCAGGAGCTGCAGGGGTTATACAGAGAACACACTTGCCACACAGAGATGGGAATGTTGACCAGGAGCTGCAGGGGTTATACAGAGCACACCCTGTCCACACAGAGATGGGAATGTTGATCAGGAGCTGCAGAGGTTATACAGAGCACACCCTGGCCAACCACAGAGATGGAATTGTTGACCAGGACCTGCAGGAGTTATACTGGGAATACCCTGGCCACAAGGAGATGGGAATCTTGACCAGGAGCTGCAGGAGTTATATAGAGCACACCCTGGCCTCACACAGAGATGGGAATGTTGACCAGGAACTGCAGGGGTTAAACAGAGTACAACCTGGCCACACAGAGATGGGAACGTTGACCAGGAGTTGCAGGGGTAATACAAAGCACACCCTGGCCACACAAAGATGGGAATGTTGACCAGCAGCTGCAGGGGTTATACAGAGCACACCCTGGCCACACAGAGATGGGAGTGTTGACCAGGAGCTGCAGGGGATACACATGGCACACCCTGGACACACAGAGCTGGGAATGTTGACCAGGAGCAGGGGTTATACAGAGCACACCCTGGCCACACACAGAGATGGGAAAGTTGACCATGAGCTGCAGGAGTTATACAGAGCACACCCTGCCCACACAGAGATGGGAATGTTGACCAGGAGCTGCAGGAGTTACACAGTGCACACCCTGGCCAGATAGAGATGGGAATGTTGACCTGAAGCTTCAGTGGTTATAGAGAGCAAACCCTGGCCACACAGAGATGGGAATGTTGACCAGGAGCTGCAGGAGTTATACGGAGCACACCCTGGCCACACAGAGATGGGAATGTTGACGAGCAGTTGCAGGCGTTATACAGAGCACACCCGGGCCACACACACAGATGGGAATGTTTACCAGCAGCTGCAGGGTTTAACGAAAGCTCACACAGGCCACACAGATATGTGAATGTCGTCCAGGAGTTGCAGGGGTTATACAAAGCACACCCTGGCCACACAGAGATGGGAATGTTGACCAGGTGCAGGTGTTGTACAGAGCACACCCGAGCCACACAGAGATGGGAATGTTGACCAGGAGCTGCAGGGGTTATACGGAGAACACACTGGCCACACAGAGAAGGGAATGTTGACCAGGAGCTGCAGGGGTTATACAGTGCACACCCTGGCCACAAAGAGATGGGAATGTTGACCAGGAGCTGCAGGGGTTATACAAAGCACACCCTTGCCACACAGAGATGGGAATGTTGATCAGGAGCTGCTGGGGTAATACAGAGCACACTCTGGCCAAACAGAGATGGGAATGTTGACCAGGAGCAGGGGGATGCAGAGCACACCCTGGCCACACAGAGATGGGAATGTTGACCCGGAGCTGCAGGGGTTATACAGAGCACACCCTGGCCACACAGCGATGGGAATGTTGACTAGCAGTTGCAGTTGTTCTACTGTGGGCACCCTGGCCACACAGAGATGGGAATGTTGATCAGGAGCTGCAGGGGTTACACAGATCACATCCTGACCACACAGAGATGGGAATGTTGACCAGGAGCAGGGGTTATACAGAAAACACCATGGCCACACAGAGATGGAAATGTTGACCAGGAGCTGCAGTGGTTATACAGAGCACACCCTGGCCACACAGAGATGGGAATGTTGACTGGGAGCTGCAGGGGTTATGTAGAGCACACCCTGGCTACACACAGATATGGGAATGTTGACCATGAGCTTCAGGAGTTAGACAGAGCACCCCCTGGCTGAACACAGATGTGGGAATGTTGACCAGGAGTTGTAGGGGTTATACAGGGCACACACTGGCCACACAGAGATGGGATTGTCGACCAGGAGCTTCTGGAGTTATACAGAGCACACTCTGCCCACACAGAGCTGGGAATGTTGACCAGGAGCTGCAGGAGCTTCACAGTGCACACCCTGGCTACACACAGATGGGAATGACGACCAGGAGCTGCCGGGGCTATTCAGTGCACACCCTGACCACAGACAGAGATGGGAATGTTGACCAGGAGATGCAGGGGTTATACAGAGCACACTCTGGCCACACAGAGATGGGAATGTTGACCAGGAGCTGGGGTTATACAGAGCACATCCTGGCCACAGAGAGATGGGAATGTTGACCAGGAGCTGCAGGGGATATACAGTGCGCACCCTGGCCACAGACAGAGATTGGAATGTTGACCAGCAGATGCAGGGGTTATACAGAGCACACCCTGGCCACACAGAGATGGGAATGTGGACAAGTAGCTGCATGAGTTATACAGAGCACACCCAGGACACACAGAAATCGGAATGTTGAGCAGGAGTTGGAGGGGTTATACAGAGCACACCCTGGCCACACAGAGATGGGAATGCTGACCAAGAGCTGCAGGGGTTACACAGAACAAACCCTGACCACTCACAGATGGGAATGTTGACCAATAGCTGCAGGAGTTATACAGAGCACACCCTGGCCACACAGAGGAGGTAATGTTGACAAGGAGCTGCAGGGGTTGTACAGAGCACACCCTGGCCACACACCGAGATGGGAATGTTGACCAGGAGCAGGGGTTATACAGAGCACACCCTGGCCACACACAGAGAAGGGAATGTTGACCAGAAGCTGTAGGGGTTATACAGAGCACATCCTGGCCACACAGAGATGGGAATATTGATCAGGAGCTGCAGGGGTTATACAGAGCACACCGTGGCCACACACAGAGATTGCAATGTTGAACATGAGCTGCAGGGGTTAACAGAGCACAACCTGGCAACACAGAGATGGGAGTGTTGACCAGGAGCTGCAGGAGTTTACCGAGCACACCCTGGCCACACAGAGATTGGAATGTTGACCAGGAGCAGGGGTTATACAGAGCACTCCCTGGCCACACACAGAGAAGGGAATGTTGACCAGGAGCTATAGGGATAATACAGAGCACACCCTGGCCACAAAGAAATGGGAATGTTGATCAGGAGCTGCAGTGGATATACAGTGCACATCCTGGCCGCACAGAGATGGGAATGTAGACCAGGAGATGCAGGGGTTATACAGAGCGCCCCCTGGCCAGACACAGAGATGGGAAAGTTGACCAAGAGCTGCAGGAGTTATACAGAGCACACCCTGGCCACACACAGAGTTTGGAATGTTGACCAAGAGCTGCAGGGATTATACAGCTCACACCCTGGCCACACAGTGATGGGCATGTTGACCAGGAGCAGGGGAGAAACAGTGCGCACCGTGTCCACACAGAGATGGACATTTTGACCAGGAGATGCAGGGGTTTTCGGAGCACACCGTCGCGACACACAGAGATGGGAATGTTGACCAGGAGCTGCAGGGGTCATACACAGCACACCCTGGCCACACAGTGATGGGAATGTTGACAAGGAGCAGGGGGTTAACAGTGCGCACCCTGGCCATGCAGAGATGGGAATGTTGACCAGTAGCTGCTGGGGTTATACAGAGCACACTCTGGCCACACAGAGATGGGAATGTTAAACAGGAGCGGGGGTTATACAGAGCACACCCTGCACACACAGAGATGGGAATGTTGACCAGGAGCTGCAGGGGTTATACAGAGAACATCCTTGCCACACAGAGATGGGAATGTTGACCAGGAGCTGCAGGGGTTATACAGAGCACACCCTGTCCACACAGAGATGGGAATGTTGACCAGGAGCTGCAGAGGTTATACAGAGCACACCCTAGCCAAACACATAGATGGAATTGTTGACCAGTACCTGCAGGAATTATACTGGGCATACCCTGGCCACAAGGAGATGGGAATCTTGACCAGGAGCTGCACGAGTTATACAGAGCACACCCTGGCCTCACACAGAGATGGGAATGTTGACCAGAAACTGCAGGGGTTATACAGAGCACAACCTGGCCACACAGAGATGGAAAACTTGACCAGTAGTTGCAGGGGTAATACAGAGCACACCCTGGCCACACAAAGATGGGAATGGTGACCAGCAGCTGCTGGGGTTATACAGAGCACACCCTGGCCACACAGAGATGGGAATGTTGAACAGGAGCTACAGGGGTTTACAGAGCACAACCTGGCCACACAGAGATGGGAGTGTTGACCAGCAGCTGCAGGGGTTACACATGGCACACCCTGGACACACAGAGCTGGGAATGTTGACCAGGAGTAGGGGTAATGCAGAGCACACCCTGGCCACACAGAGATGAGAATGTTGACCAGGAGCTGCAGGGGTTATACAGAGCACACCCTGGCCACACAGCGATGGGAATGTTGACTAGGAGTTGCAGTTGTTATGCTGTGCGCACCCTGGCCACACAGAGATGGGAATGTTGACCAGGAGCTTCAGGGGTTACACAGATCACATCATGGCCACACAGAGATGGGAATGTTGACCAGGAGCTGCAGGGGTTATACAGAGCACACCGTGGCCACACACAGAGATTGCAATGTTGAACATGAGCTGCAGGGGTTAACAGAGCACAACCTGGCAACACAGAGATGGGAGTGTTGACCAGGAGCTGCAGGAGTTTACCGAGCACACCCTGGCCACACAGAGATTGGAATGTTGACCAGGAGCAGGGGTTATACAGAGCACTCCCTGGCCACACACAGAGAAGGGAATGTTGACCAGGAGCTATAGGGATAATACAGAGCACACCCTGGCCACAAAGAAATGGGAATGTTGATCAGGAGCTGCAGTGGATATACAGTGCACATCCTGGCCGCACAGAGATGGGAATGTAGACCAGGAGATGCAGGGGTTATACAGAGCGCCCCTCTGGCCAGACACAGAGATGGGAAAGTTGACCAAGAGCTGCAGGAGTTATACAGAGCACACCCTGGCCACACACAGAGTTTGGAATGTTGACCAAGAGCTGCAGGGGTTATACAGCTCACACCCTGGCCACACAGTGATGGGCATGTTGACCAGGAGCAGGGGAGAAACAGTGCGCACCGTGCCCACACAGAGATGGACATTTTGACCAGGAGATGCAGGGGTTTTCGGAGCACACCGTCGCGACACACAGAGATGGGAATGTTGACCAGGAGCTGCAGGGGTCATACACAGCACACCCTGGCCACACAGTGATGGGAATGTTGACAAGGAGCAGGGGGGAAACAGTGCGCACCCTGGCCATGCAGAGATGGGAATGTTGACCAGTAGCTGCTGGGGTTATACAGAGCACACTCTGGCCACACAGAGATGGGAATGTTAAACAGGAGCGGGGGTTATACAGAGCACACCCTGCACACACAGAGATGGGAATGTTGACCAGGAGCTGCAGGGGTTATACAGAGAACATCCTTGCCACACAGAGATGGGAATGTTGACCAGGAGCTGCAGGGGTTATACAGAGCACACCCTGTCCACACAGAGATGGGAATGTTGACCAGGAGCTGCAGAGGTTATACAGAGCACACCCTAGCCAAACACATAGATGGAATTGTTGACCAGTACCTGCAGGAATTATACTGGGCATACCCTGGCCACAAGGAGATGGGAATCTTGACCAGGAGCTGCACGAGTTATACAGAGCACACCCTGGCCTCACACAGAGATGGGAATGTTGACCAGAAACTGCAGGGGTTATACAGAGCACAACCTGGCCACACAGAGATGGAAAACTTGACCAGTAGTTGCAGGGGTAATACAGAGCACACCCTGGCCACACAAAGATGGGAATGGTGACCAGCAGCTGCTGGGGTTATACAGAGCACACCCTGGCCACACAGAGATGGGAATGTTGAACAGGAGCTACAGGGGTTTACAGAGCACAACCTGGCCACACAGAGATGGGAGTGTTGACCAGCAGCTGCAGGGGTTACACATGGCACACACTGGACACACAGAGCTGGGAATGTTGACCAGGAGTAGGGGTAATGCAGAGCACACCCTGGCCACACAGAGATGAGAATGTTGACCAGGAGCTGCAGGGGTTATACAGAGCACACCCTGGCCACACAGCGATGGGAATGTTGACTAGGAGTTCCAGTTGTTATGCTGTGCGCACCCTGGCCACACAGAGATGGGAATGTTGACCAGGAGCTTCAGGGGTTACACAGATCACATCATGGCCACACAGAGATGGGAATGTTGACCAGGAGCAGGGGTTATACAGAGCACACCATGGCCGCACAGAGATGGGAATGTTGACCATGAGCTTCAGGAGTTAGACAGAGCACACTCTGGCTCAACACAGATGTGGGAATGTTGACCAGGAGTTGTAGGGGTTATATAGGGCACACACTGGCCACACAGAGATGGGATTGTCGACCAGGAGCTTCTGGAGTTATACAGAGCACACTCTGCCCACACAGAGCTGGGAATGTTGACCAGGAGCTGCAGGAGCTTCTCAGTGCACACCCTGGCTACACACAGATGGGCATGATGACCAGGAGCTGCCGGGGTTATACAGTGCACACCCTGGTCACAGACAGAGATGGGAATGTTGACCAGGAGATGCAGGGGCTATACAGAGCACACTCTGGCCACACAGAGATGGGAATGTTGACCAGGAGATGGGGTTATACAGAGCACATCCTGGCCACAGAGAGATGGGAATGTTGACCAGGAGCTGCAGGGGATATACAGTGCATGCCCTGGCCACAGACAGAGATGGGAATGTTGACCAGGAGCTGCAGGGGTTATACAGAGCACACTCTGGCCACACAGAGATGGGAATGTTGACCAGGACCTGGGGTTATACAGAGCACACTCTGGCCACACAGAGATGGGAAAGTTGACCAAGAGCTGCAGAAGTTATACAGAGCACACCGTGGCCACACACAGAGATTGGAATGTTGATCAAGAGCTGCAGGGGTTATACTGAGCAAACCGTGGCCACACACAGAGATTACAATGTTGAACATGAGCTGCAGGGGTTAACAGAGCACAACCTGGCAACACAGAGATGGGAGTGTCGACCAGGAGCTGCAGGAGTTTACCGAGCACACCCTGGCCACACAGAGGAGGTAATGTTGACCAGTAGCTGCTGGGGTTATACAGAGCACACTCTGGCCACACAGAGATGGGAACCTTGACCAGGAGTTGCAGGGGTAATACAGAGCACACCCTGGCCACACAAAGATGGGAATGTTGACCAGCAGCTGCAGGGGTTCTAGAGAGCACACCCTGGCCACACAGAGATGGGAGTGTTGACCAGCAGCTGCAGGGGTTACACATGGCACACCCTGGACACACAGAGCTGGGAATGTTGACCAGGAGCAGGGGTTATACAGAGCACACCCTGGCCACACACAGAGAAGGGAATGTTGACCAGGAGCTATAGGGATTATACAGAGCACACCCTGGCCACACAGAGATGGGAATGTTGATCAGGATCTGCAGTGGATATACACTGCACATCCTGGCCGCACAGAGGTGGGAATGTTAACCAGGAGCTGCAGAGGTTATACAGAGCACAGCCTGGCAGCACACAGAGATGGAAATGTTGACCAGGAGCTGCAGAGGTTATACAAAGCAAACCCTGGCCACAAACAGAGATGGGAATGTTGACCAGGAGCAGGGGTTATACAGAGCACACCCTGGCCACACAGAGATGGGAATGTTGATCAGGAGCTGCAGTGGATATAGAGTGCACATCCTGGCCGCACAGAGATGGGAATGTTGACCAGGAGCTGCAGGGGTTATACAGAGCACACCCTGGCCACACACAAAGATTGGAATGTTGACCAAGAGCTGCAGGGGTTATACAGAGCACACCGTGGCCACACACAGAGATTGCAATGTTGAACAGGAGCTGCAGGGGTTAACAGAGCACAACCAGGCCACACAGAGATGGGAGTGTTGACCAGGAGCTGCAGGAGTTTACCGAGCACACCTTGGCCACACAGAGACGGTAATGTTGACCAGGAGCTGCAGGAGCTATACAGAGCACAACCTGGCCTCACACAGAGATGGGAATGTTGATCAGGAGCTGCACTGGATATACAGTGCACATCCTGGCCGCACAGAGATGGGAATGTTGATCAGGAGCTGCAGTGGATATAGAGTGCACATCCTGGCCGCACAGAGATGGGAATGTTGACCAGGAGCTGCAGGGGTTATACAGAGCACACCCTGGCCACACACAAAGATTGGAATGTTGACCAAGAGCTGCAGGGGTTATACAGAGCACACCGTGGCCACACACAGAGATTGCAATGTTGAACAGGAGCTGCAGGGGTTAACAGAGCACAACCAGGCCACACAGAGATGGGAGTGTTGACCAGGAGCTGCAGGAGTTTACCGAGCACACCCTGGCCACACAGAGACGGTAATGTTGACCAGGAGCTGCAGGAGCTTTACAGAGCACAACCTGGCCTCACACAGAGATGTGAATGTTGATCAGGAGCTGCAGTGGATATACAGTGCACATCCTGGCCGCACAGAGATGGGAATGTTGACCAGGATCTGCAGGGGTTATACAGAGCGCCCCCTGGCCACACACAGAGATTGGAAAGTTGACCAAGAGCTGCAGGAGTTATACAGAGCACACCCTAGCCACACACAGAGATTGGAATGTTGACCACGAGCTGCAGGGGTTATACAGAGCACACGCTGGCCACACAGTGATGGGCATGTTGACCAGGAGCAGGGGGGAAACAGTGCGCACCCTGGCCACGCAGAGATGGGAATGTTGACCAGTAGCTGCTGAGGTTATACAGAGCACACTCTGGCCACACAGAGATGGGAATGTTAAAACAGGAGCGGGGGTTATACAGAGCACACCTTGGCCACACAGAGATGGGATTGTTGTCCAGGAGCTGCAGGGGTTATACAGGACACACCCTGGCCGCACACAGAGATGGGAATGCTGACCAGGAGCTTCCGGGGTCATAGAGAGCACAGCCTGGCCGCAGACAGAGATGGGAATGTTGACCAGGAGCTGCAGAGGTTATACAAAGCACACCGTAGCCCACAGAGATGGGAATGTTGACCTGGAGCTGCAGGGTTTATACAGAGCACACCCTGGTCAAACACAGAGATGGAATTGTTGACCAGGACCTGCAGTAGTTATATAGAGCACACATTCCTCACACAGAGATGGGAATGTTGACCAGGAGCAGGGGGGAAACAGTGCGCACCCTGGCCACGCAGAGATGGGAATGTTGAACAGTAGATGCTGGGGTTATACAAAGCACACTCTGGCCACACAGAGATGGGAATGTTAAACAGGAGCGGGGGTGATACAGAGCACACCCTGCACCCACAGAGATGGGAATGTTGACCAGGAGCTGCAGACGATACACAGTGCACAACCTGGCCACGCACAGATTGGAATGTTGACCAGTAGCTGCCGTGGTTATATAGGTAACACCCTGGCCACACACAGATTGGAAAGTTGACCAGGAGCTGCCGGGGTTATACAGAGCACACCATGGCCACACAGAGATGGGATTGTTGACCAGGACCTGCAGGAGCTATACTGGGCATACCCTGGCCACACAGAGATGGGAATGTTGACCAGGAGCTGCAGGGGTTATACAGAGCACAACCTGGCCACACAGAGATGGGAATGTTGACCAGGAGCTGCAGGGGTTATACAGAGCACAACCTGGCCACACAGAGATGGGAACGTTGACCAGGAGTTGCAGGGGTTATACAGAGCAAACCCTGACCACACAAAGATGGGAATGTTGACCAGGAGCTGCAGGGGTTATACAGAGCACACCCTGGCCACTCAGAGATGGGAATGTTGAACAGGAGCTGCAGTGGTTTACAGAGCACAACCTGGCCACACAGAGATGGGAATGTTGAACAGGAGCTGCAGGGGTATACAGAGCACAACCTGGCCACACAGAGATGGGAGTGTTGACCAGGAACTGCAGGAGTTTACCGAGCACACCCTGGCCACACAGAGGAGGTAATGTTGACCAGGAGCTGCAGGGGTTATACAGAGCACACCATGGCCACACACAGAGATGGGAATGTTGACCAGGAGCAGGGGTTATACAGAGCACACCCTGGCCACATGCAGATAAGGGATAGTTGACCAGGAGCTATAGGGATTATACAGAGCACACCCTGGCCACACAGAGATGGGAATGTTGATCAGGAGCTGCAGTGGATATACAGTGCTCATCTTGGACGCACAGAGATGGGAATGTTGACGAGGAGCTGCAGAGGTTATACAGAGCGCACCCTGGCCACACACAGAGATGGGAAAGTTGACCAAGAGCTGCAGGAGTTATACAGAGTACACCCTGGCCACACACAGAGATTGGAATGTTCACCAAGAGCTGCAGTGTTTATACAGAGCACATCGTGGCCACACATAGAGATTGCAATGTTGAACAGGAGCTGCAGGGGTTAACAGAGCACAACCTGGCAACACAGAGATGGGAGTGTTGACCAGGATCTGAAGGTGTTTACCGAGCACACCCTGGCCACACAGAGGAGGTAATGTTGACCAGGAGCTGCAGCGGTTATACAAAGCACACCCTGACCACTCACAGAGAAGGGAATGTTGACCAGGAGCTTTAGGGATTATACATAGCACACCCTGGCCACACAGAGATGGGAATGTTGATCCTGAGCTGCAGTGGATATACAGTGCACATCCTGGCCGCACAGAGATGGGAATGTTGACCAGGAGCTGCAGGGGTTCTACAGAGCACACCCTGGCCACACACAGAGATTGGAATGTTGACCAAGAGCTGCAGGGGTTATACAGAGCACACCCTGGCCACACAGTGATGGGCATGTTGACCAGGAGCAGGGGGGGAACGGTGCGCACCCTGGCCACACAGAGATGGACATTTTGACCAGGAGATGCAGGGGTTTTCGGAGCACACCGTGGCCACACACAGAGATGGGAATGTTGACCAGGAGCTGCAGGGGTCATACACAGCACACCCTGGCCACACAGTGATGGGAATGTTGACCAGGAGCAGGGGGGAAACAGTGCGCACCCTGGCCACGCAGAGATGGGAAAGTTGACCAGTAGCTGCTGGGGTTATACAGAGCACACTCTGGCCACACAGAGATGGGAATGTTAAACAGGAGCGGGGGTTATACAGAGCACACCCTGCACACACAGAGATGGGAATGTTGACCAGGAGCTGCAGAAGCTACACAGTGCACACCCTGGCCACGCACAGATTGGAATGTTGACCAGGAGCTGCCGTGGTTATACAGGTCACACCCTGGCCACACACAGATTGGAAAGTTGACCAGGAGCTGCCGGGGTTATACAGAGCACACCCTGGCCACACAGAGATGGGATTGTTGACCAGGAGCTGCTGAGGTTTTTCAGAACACACCCTGGCCACACAGAGATGGGAACGTTGACCAGGAGTTGCAGGGGTTATACAGAGCACACCCTGACCACACAAAGATGGGAATGTTGACCAGGAGCTGCAGGGGTTATACAGAGCACACCCTGGCCACTCAGAGATGGGAATGTTGAACAGGAGCTGCATTGGTTTACAGAGCACAACCTGGCCATACAGAGATGGGAATGTTGAACAGGAGCTGCAGGGATTTACAGAGCACAACCTGGCCACACAGAGATGGGAGTGTTGACCAGGAGCTGCAGGAGTTTACCGAGCACACCCTGGCTATACGGAGGAGGTAATGTTGACCAGGAGCTGCAGGGGTTATACAGAGCACACCGTGGCCACACACAGAGATTGCAATGTTGAACAGGAGCTGCAGGGGTTAACAGAGCACAACCTGGCCACACAGAGATGGGAGTGTTGACCAGGAGCTGCAGGAGTTTACCGAGCACACCCTGGCCACACAGAGACGGTAATGTTGACCAGGAGCTGCAGGAGCTATACAGATCACACCCTGGCCACACACAGAGATGGGAATGTTGATCAGGAGCTGCAGTGGATATACAGTGCACATCCTGGCCGCACAGAGATGGAAATGTTGACCAGGATCTGCAGGGGTTATACAGAGCGCCCCCTGGTCACACACAGAGATTGGAAAGTTGACCAAGAGCTGCAGGAGTTATACCGAGCACACCCTGGCCACACAGTGATGGGCATGTTGACCAGGAGCAGGGGGGAAACAGTGCGCACCCTGGCCACACAGAGATGGACATTTTGACCAGGAGCTGCAGAGGTTATACAAAGCAAACCCTGGCCAAAAACAGAGATGGGAATGTTGACCAGGAGCAGGGGTTATACAGAGCACACCCTGGCCACACAGAGATGGGAATGTTGATCAGGAGCTGCAGTGGATATAGAGTGCACATCCTGGCCGCACAGAGATGGGAATGTTGACCAGGAGCTGCAGGGGTTATACAGAGCACACCCTGGCCACACACAAAGATTGGAATGTTGACCAAGAGCTGCAGGGGTTATACAGAGCACACCGTGGCCACACACAGAGATTGCAATGTTGAACAGGAGCTGCAGGGGTTAACAGAGCACAACCAGGCCACACAGAGATGGGAGTGTTGACCAGGAGCTGCAGGAGTTTACCGAGCACACCCTGGCCACACAGAGACGGTAATGTTGACCAGGAGCTGCAGGAGCTATACAGAGCACAACCTGGCCTCACACAGAGATGGGAATGTTGATCAGGAGCTGCACTGGATATACAGTGCACATCCTGGCCGCACAGAGATGGGAATGTTGATCAGGAGCTGCAGTGGATATAGAGTGCACATCCTGGCCGCACAGAGATGGGAATGTTGACCAGGAGCTGCAGGGGTTATACAGAGCACACTCTGGCCACACACAAAGATTGGAATGTTGACCAAGAGCTGCAGGGGTTATACAGAGCACACCGTGGCCACACACAGAGATTGCAATGTTGAACAGGAGCTGCAGGGGTTAACAGAGCACAACCAGGCCACACAGAGATGGGAGTGTTGACCAGGAGCTGCAGGAGTTTACCGAGCACACCCTGGCCACACAGAGACGGTAATGTTGACCAGGAGCTGCAGGAGCTTTACAGAGCACAACCTGGCCTCACACAGAGATGTGAATGTTGATCAGGAGCTGCAGTGGATATACAGTGCACATCCTGGCCGCACAGAGATGGGAATGTTGACCAGGATCTGCAGGGGTTATACAGAGCGCCCCCTGGCCACACACAGAGATTGGAAAGTTGACCAAGAGCTGCAGGAGTTATACAGAGCACACCCTAGCCACACACAGAGATTGGAATGTTGACCACGAGCTGCAGGGGTTATACAGAGCACACGCTGGCCACACAGTGATGGGCATGTTGACCAGGAGCAGGGGGGAAACAGTGCGCACCCTGGCCACGCAGAGATGGGAATGTTGACCAGTAGCTGCTGAGGTTATACAGAGCACACTCTGGCCACACAGAGATGGGAATGTTAAAACAGGAGCGGGGGTTATACAGAGCACACCTTGGCCACACAGAGATGGGATTGTTGTCCAGGAGCTGCAGGGGTTATACAGGACACAGCCTGGCCGCACACAGAGATGGGAATGCTGACCAGGAGCTTCCGGGGTCATAGAGAGCACAGCCTGGCCGCAGACAGAGATGGGAATGTTGACCAGGAGCTGCAGAGGTTATACAAAGCACACCGTAGCCCACAGAGATGGGAATGTTGACCTGGAGCTGCAGGGGTTATACAGAGCACACCCTGGTCAAACACAGAGATGGAATTGTTGACCAGGACCTGCAGTAGTTATATAGAGCACACATTCCTCACACAGAGATGGGAATGTTGACCAGGAGCAGGGGGGAAACAGTGCGCACCCTGGCCACGCAGAGATGGGAATGTTGAACAGTAGATGCTGGGGTTATACAAAGCACACTCTGGCCACACAGAGATGGGAATGTTAAACAGGAGCGGGGGTGATACAGAGCACACCCTGCACCCACAGAGATGGGAATGTTGACCAGGAGCTGCAGACGATACACAGTGCACAACCTGGCCACGCACAGATTGGAATGTTGACCAGTAGCTGCCGTGGTTATATAGGTAACACCCTGGCCACACACAGATTGGAAAGTTGACCAGGAGCTGCCGGGGTTATACAGAGCACACCCTGGCCACACAGAGATGGGATTGTTGACCAGGACCTGCAGGAGCTATACTGGGCATACCCTGGCCACACAGAGATGGGAATGTTGACCAGGAGCTGCAGGGGTTATACAGAGCACAACCTGGCCACACAGAGATGGGAATGTTGACCAGGAGCTGCAGGGGTTATACAGAGCACAACCTGGCCACACAGAGATGGGAACGTTGACCAGGAGTTGCAGGGGTTATACAGAGCAAACCCTGACCACACAAAGATGGGAATGTTGACCAGGAGCTGCAGGGGTTATACAGAGCACACCCTGGCCACTCAGAGATGGGAATGTTGAACAGGAGCTGCAGTGGTTTACAGAGCACAACCTGGCCACACAGAGATGGGAATGTTGAACAGGAGCTGCAGGGGTATACAGAGCACAACCTGGCCACACAGAGATGGGAGTGTTGACCAGGAACTGCAGGAGTTTACCGAGCACACCCTGGCCACACAGAGGAGGTAATGTTGACCAGGAGCTGCAGGGGTTATACAGAGCACACCATGGCCACACACAGAGATGGGAATGTTGACCAGGAGCAGGGGTTATACAGAGCACACCCTGGCCACATGCAGATAAGGGATAGTTGACCAGGAGCTATAGGGATTATACAGAGCACACCCTGGCCACACAGAGATGGGAATGTTGATCAGGAGCTGCAGTGGATATACAGTGCTCATCTTGGACGCACAGAGATGGGAATGTTGACGAGGAGCTGCAGAGGTTATACAGAGCGCACCCTGGCCACACACAGAGATGGGAAAGTTGACCAAGAGCTGCAGGAGTTATACAGAGTACACCCTGGCCACACACAGAGATTGGAATGTTCACCAAGAGCTGCAGTGTTTATACAGAGCACATCGTGGCCACACATAGAGATTGCAATGTTGAACAGGAGCTGCAGGGGTTAACAGAGCACAACCTGGCAACACAGAGATGGGAGTGTTGACCAGGATCTGAAGGTGTTTACCGAGCACACCCTGGCCACACAGAGGAGGTAATGTTGACCAGGAGCTGCAGCGGTTATACAAAGCACACCCTGACCACTCACAGAGAAGGGAATGTTGACCAGGAGCTTTAGGGATTATACAGAGCACACCCTGGCCACACAGAGATGGGAATGTTGATCCTGAGCTGCAGTGGATATACAGTGCCCATCCTGGCCGCACAGAGATGGGAATGTTGACCAGGAGCTGCAGGGGTTCTACAGAGCACACCCTGGCCACACACAGAGATTGGAATGTTGACCAAGAGCTGCAGGGGTTATACAGAGCACACCCTGGCCACACAGTGATGGGCATGTTGACCAGGAGCAGCGGGGGGAACGGTGCGCACCCTGGCCACACAGAGATGGACATTTTGACCAGGAGATGCAGGGGTTTTCGGAGCACACCGTGGCCACACACAGAGATGGGAATGTTGACCAGGAGCTGCAGGGGTCATACACAGCACACCCTGGCCACACAGTGATGGGAATGTTGACCAGGAGCAGGGGGGAAACAGTGCGCACCCTGGCCAAGCAGAGATGGGAAAGTTGACCAGTAGCTGCTGGGGTTATACAGAGCACACTCTGGCCACACAGAGATGGGAATGTTAAACAGGAGCGGGGGTTATACAGAGCACACCCTGCACACACAGAGATGGGAATGTTGACCAGGAGCTGCAGAAGCTACACAGTGCACACCCTGGCCACGCACAGATTGGAATGTTGACCAGGAGCTGCCGTGGTTATACAGGTCACACCCTGGCCACACACAGATTGGAAAGTTGACCAGGAGCTGCCGGGGTTATACAGAGCACACCCTGGCCACACAGAGATGGGATTGTTGACCAGGAGCTGCTGAGGTTTTTCAGAACACACCCTGGCCACACAGAGATGGGAACGTTGACCAGGAGTTGCAGGGGTTATACAGAGCACACCCTGACCACACAAAGATGGGAATGTTGACCAGGAGCTGCAGGGGTTATACAGAGCACACCCTGGCCACTCAGAGATGGGAATGTTGAACAGGAGCTGCATTGGTTTACAGAGCACAACCTGGCCATACAGAGATGGGAATGTTGAACAGGAGCTGCAGGGATTTACAGAGCACAACCTGGCCACACAGAGATGGGAGTGTTGACAAGGAGCTGCAGGAGTTTACCGAGCACACCCTGGCTATACGGAGGAGGTAATGTTGACCAGGAGCTGCAGGGGTTATACAGAGCACACCGTGGCCACACACAGAGATTGCAATGTTGAACAGGAGCTGCAGGGGTTAACAGAGCACAACCTGGCCACACAGAGATGGGAGTGTTGACCAGGAGCTGCAGGAGTTTACCGAGCACACCCTGGCCACACAGAGACGGTAATGTTGACCAGGAGCTGCAGGAGCTATACAGATCACACCCTGGCCACACACAGAGATGGGAATGTTGATCAGGAGCTGCAGTGGATATACAGTGCACATCCTGGCCGCACAGAGATGGAAATGTTGACCAGGATCTGCAGGGGTTATACAGAGCGCCCCCTGGTCACACACAGAGATTGGAAAGTTGACCAAGAGCTGCAGGAGTTATACAGAGCACACCCTGGCCACACAGTGATGGGCATGTTGACCAGGAGCATGGGGGAAACAGTGCGCACCCTGGCCACACAGAGATGGACATTTTGACCAAGAGATGCAGGGGTTTTCGGAGCACACCGTGGCCACACACAGAGATGGGAATGTTGACCAGGAGCTGCCGTGGTTATACAGGTCACACCCTGGCCACACACAGATTGGAAAGTTGACCAGGAGCTGCCGGGGTTATACAGAGCACACCCTGGCCACACAGAGATGGGATTGTTGACCAGGAGCTGCTGAGGTTTTTCAGAACACACCCTGGCCACACAGAGATGGGAACGTTGACCAGGAGCTGCTGGGGTTATACAGAGCACACCCTGGCCACTCAGAGATGGGACTGTTGAACAGGAGCTGCAGTGGTTTACAGAGCACAACCTGGCCATACAGAGATGGGAATGTTGAACAGGAGCTGCAGGGATTTACAGAGCACAACCTGGCCACACAGAGATGGGAGTGTTGACCAGGAGCTGCAGGAGATTACCGAGCACACCCTGGCCATACGGAGGAGGTAATGTTGACCAGGAGCTGCAGGGGTTATACAGAGCACACCGTGGCCACACACAGAGATTGCAATGTTGAACAGGAGCTGCAGGGGTTAACAGAGCACAACCTGGCCACACAGAGATGGGAGTGTTGGCCAGGAGCTGCAGGAGTTTACCGAGCACACCCTGGCCAGTCAGAGACGGTAATGTTGACCAGGAGCTGCAGGAGCTATACAGAGCACACCCTGGCCACACACAGAGATGGGAATGTTGATCAGGAGCTGCAGTGGATATACAGTGCACATCCTGGCCGCACAGAGATGGGAATGTTGACCAGGATCTGCAGGGGTTATACAGAGCGCCCCCTGGCCACACACAGAGATTGGAAAGTTGACCAAGAGCTGCAGGAGTTATACAGAGCACACCCTAGCCACACACAGAGATTGGAATGTTGACCACGAGCTGCAGGGGTTATACAGAGCACACCCTGGCCACACAGTGATGGGCATGTTGACCAGGAGCAGGGGGGAAACAGTGCGCACCCTGGCCACGCAGAGATGGGAATGTTGACCAGTAGCTGCTGGAGTTATACAGAGCACACTCTGGTCACACAGAGATGGGAATGTTAAAACAGGAGCGGGGGTTACACAGAGCACACCTTGGCCACACAGAGATGGGATTGTTGTCCAGGAGCTGCAGGGGTTATACAGGACACACCCTAGCCGCACACAGAGATGGGAATGCTGACCAGGAGCTGCAGGGGTCATAGAGAGCACAGCCTGGCCGCAGACACAGATGGGAATGTTGACCAGGAGCTGCAGAGGTTATACAAAGCACATCGTAGCCCACAAAGATGGGAATGTTGACCAGGAGCTGCAGGGGTTATACAGAGCACACCCTGGTCAAACACAGAGATGGAATTGTTGACCAGGACCTGCAGGAGTTATATAGAGCACACATTCCTCACACAGAGATGGGAATGTTGACCAGGAGCAGGGGGGAAACAGTGCGCACCCTGGCCACGCAGAGATGGGAATGTTGAACAGTAGCTGCTGGGGTTATACAAAGCACACTCTGGCCACACAGAGATGGGAATGTTAAACAGGAGCGGGGGTGATACAGAGCACACCCTGCTCCCACAGAGATGGGAATGTTGACCAGGAGCTGCAGAAGTTACACAGTGCACAACCTGGCCACGCACAGATTGGAATTTTGACCAGGAGCTGCCGTGGTTATATAGGTAACACCCTGGCCACACACAGATTGGAAAGTTGACCAGGAGCTGCCGGGGTTATACAGAGCACACCCTGGCCACACAGAGATGGGATTGTTGACCAGGAGCTGCTGAGGTTATACAGAGCACACCCTGGCCACACAGAGATGGGAATGTTGACCAGGAGCTGCAGGGGTTATACAGAGCACAACCTGGCCACACAGAGATGGGAATGTTGACCAGGAGCTGCAGGGGTTATACAGAGCACAACCTGGCCACACAGAGATGGGAAGGTTGACCAGGAGTTGCAGGGGTTATACAGAGCACACCCTGACCACACAAAGATGGGGATGTTGACCAGGAGCTGCAGGGGTTAAACAGAGCACACCCTGGCCACTCAGAGATGGGAATGTTGAACAGGAGCTGCAGGGGTATACAGAGCACAACCTGGCCACACAGAGATGGGAGTGTTGACCAGGATCTGCAGGAGTTTACCGAGCACACCCTGGCCACACAGAGGAGGTAATGTTGACCAGGAGCTGCAGGGTTTATACAGAGCACACCATGGCCACACACAGAGATGGGAATGTTGATCAGGAGCTGCAGTGGATATACAGTGCACATCCTGGCCGCACAGAGATGGGAATGTTGACGAGGAGATGCAGAGGTTATTCAGAGCGCACCCTGGCCACACACAGAGATGAGAAAGTTGACCAAGAGCTGCAGGAGTTATACAGAGCACACCCTGGCCACACACAGAGATTGGAATGTTCACCAAGAGCTGCAGGGTTTATACAGAGCACATCGTGGCCACACATAGAGATTGCAATGTTGAGCAGGAGCTGCAGGGGTTAACAGAGCACAACCTGGCAACACAGAGATGGGAGTGTTGACCAGGATCTGAAGGTGTTTACCGAGCACACCCTGGCCACACAGAGGAGGTAATGTTGACCAGGAGCTGCAGGGGTTATACAAAGCACACCCTGGCCACTCACAGAGAAGGGAATGTTGACCAGGAGCTTTAGGGATTATACAGAGCACACCCTGGCCACACAGAGATGGGAATGTTGATCCTGAGCTGCAGTGGATATACAGTGCACATCCTGGCCGCACAGAGATGGGAATGTTGACCAGGAGCTGCAGAGGTTATAAAGAGCGCCCCCTGGCCACACACAGAGATGGGAAAGTTGACCAAGAGCTGCAGGAGTTATACAGAGCACACCCTGGTCACACACAGAGATTGGAATGTTCACCAAGAGCTGCAGGGTTTATACAGAGCACATCGTGGCCACACAGAGATTGCAATGTTGAACAGGAGCTGCAGGGGTTAACAGAGCACAACCTGGCAACACAGAGATGGGAGTGTTGACCAGGATCTGCAGGAGTTTACCGAGCACACCCTGGCCACACAGAGGAGGTAATGTTGACCAGGAGCTGCAGGGGTTATACAAAGCACACCCTGGCCACACACAGAGATGGGAATGTTGACCAGTAGCAGGGGTTATACAGAGCACACCCTGGCCACTCACAGAGAAGGGAATGTTGACCAGGAGCTTTAGGGATTATACAGAGCACACCCTGGCCACACAGAGATGGGAATGTTGACCATGAGCTGCAGTGGATATACAGTGCACATCCTGGCCGCACAGAGATGGGAATGTTGACCAGGAGCTGCAGGGGTTATACAGAGCGCCCCCTGGCCACACACAGAGATGGGAAAGTTAACCAAGAGCTGCAGGAGTTATACAGTGCACACCCTGGCCACAGACAGAGATTGGAATGTTGACCAAGAGCTGCAGGGGTGAGACAGAGCACACCCTGGCCACACAGTGATGGGCATCTTGACCAGGAGCAGGGGGGAAACAGTGCGCACCCTGGCCACGCAGAGATGGGAAAGTTGACCAGTAGCTGCTGGGGTAATACAGAGCACACTCTGGCCACACAGAGATGGGAATGTTAAACAGGAGCGGGGGTTATACAGAGCACACCCTGCACACACAGAGATGGGAATGTTGACCAGGAGCTGCAGAAGCTACACAGTGCACACCCTGGCCACGCACAGATTGGAATGTTGACGTGCCGTGAGCTGCCGTGGTTATACAGGTCACACCCTGGCCACACACAGATTGGAAAGTTGACCAGGAGCTGACGGGGTTATACAGAGCACACCCTGGCCACACAGAGATGGGATTGTTGAGCAGGAGCTGCTGAGGTTATACAGAGCACACCGTGGCCACACAGAGATGGGAACGTCGACCAGGAGTTGCAGGGGTTATACAGAGCACACCCTGACCACACAAAGATGGGAATGTTGACCAGGAGCTGCAGGGGTTATACAGAGCACACCCTGGCCACTCAGAGGTGGGAATGTTGAACAGGAGCTGCAGTGGTTTACAGAGCACAACCTGGCCATAAAGAGATGGGAATGTTGATCAGGAGCTGCAGGGGTTTACAGAGCACAACCTGGCCACACAGAGATGGGAGTGTTGACCAGGAGCTGCAGGAGTTTACCGAGCACACCCTGGCCACACGGAGGACGTAATGTTGACCAGGAGCTGCAGGGGTTATACAGAGCACACCCTGGCCACACACAGAGATGGGAATGTTCACCAGGAGCAGTGGTTATACAGAGCACACCCTGGCCACATACAGAGAAGGGAATGTTGACCAGGAGCTACAGGGATTATACAGAGCACACCCTGGCCACACAGAGATGGGAATGTTGACCAAGAGCTGCAGGAGTTATACAGAGCACACCCTGGCCACACACAGAGATTGGAATGTTGACCAAGAGGTGCAGGGTTTATACAGAGCACATCGTGGCCACACACAGAGATTGCAATGTTGAACAGGAGCTGCAGGGGTTAACAGAGCACAACGTGGCCACACAGAGATGGGAGTGTTGACCAGGATCTGCAGGAGTTTACCGAGCACACCCTGGCCACACAGAGGAGGTAATGTTGACCAGGATCTGCAGGGGTTATACAGAGCACACCCTGGCCACACAGTGATGGGCATTTTGACCAGGAGATGCAGGGGTTTTCGGAGCACACCGTGGCCTCACACAGAGATGGGAATGTTGACCAGGAGCTGCAGGGGTCATACACAGCACACCCTGGCCACACAGTGATGGGAATGTTGACCAGGAGCAGGGGGGAAACAGTGCGCTCCCTGGCAACGCAGAGATGGGAATGTTGACCAGTAGCTGCTGGGGTTATACAGAGCACACTCTGGCCACACAGAGATGGGAATGTTAAACAGGAGCGGGGGTTAGACAGAGCACACCCTGCACACACAGAGATGGGAATGTTGACCAGGAGCTGCAGAAGCTACACAGTGCACACCCTGGCCACGCACAGATTGGAATGTTGACCAGGAGCTGCCGTGGTTATACAGGTCACACCCTGGCCACACACAGATTGGAAAGTTGACCAGGAGCTGCCGGGGTTATACAGAGCACACCATGGCCACACAGCGATGGGATTGTTGACCAGGAGCTGCTGAGGTTATAGAGAGCACTCCCTGGCCACACAGAGATGGGAATGTTGTCCAGGAGTTGCAGGGGTTATACAGGACATACCCTGGCCGCACACAGAGATGGGAATGCTGACCAGGAGCTGCAGGTGTCATAGAGAGCACACCCTGGCCGCACACAGAGATGGGAATGTAGACCAGGAGCTGCAGAGGTTATAGAAAGCACACCATAGCCACACAGAGATGGGAATGTTGACCAGGAGCTGCAGGGGTTATACAGAGCACACCCTGGCCAAACACAGAGATGGAATTGTTGACCAGGACCTGCAGGAGTCATATTGGGCAAACCCTGGCCACAAGGAGATGGGAATCTTGACCAGGAGCTGCAGGAGTTATATAGAGCACACTCTGGCCTCACACAGAGATGGGAATGTTGACCAGGAACTGCAGGGGTTATACAGAGCACAACCTGGCTACACAGAGATGGTAACGTTGACCAGGAGTTGCAGGGGCTATACAGAGCACACCCTGGCCACACAAAGATGGGAATGTTGACCAGGAGCTTCAGGGGTTATACAGAGCACACCCTGGCCGCACAGAGATGGGAATGTTGAACAGGAGCTGCAGGGGTTTACAGAGCACAACATGGCCACACAGAGATGGGAGTGTTGACCAGGAACTGCAGGGGTTACACATGGCGCACCCTGGACACACAGAGCCTGGAATGTTGACCATGAGCTGCAGGGGTTATACAGAGCACACCCTGGCTACACACAGAGATGGGAATGTTGACCAGGAGTTGCAGAGGTTATACAAATCACACCCTGGCCACAAACAGAGATGGGAATGTTGTCCAGGAGCTGCAGGGGTTATACAGAGCACACCCTGTACACACAGAGCTGGGAATGTTGACCAGGAGCTGCTAGAGTTATACAGAGCATACCCTGGCCAAACACAGAAATGGGATTGTTGACCAGGACCTGCAGGGGTTATACTGGGCGTTCCCTGGCCACAAGGAGATGGGAATGTTGACCAGGAGCTGCAGGATTTATATAGAGCACACCCTGGCCTCACAGAGAGATTTGAATGTTGACCAGGAGCGGCAGGGGATAGACAGAGCACACGCTGGCCACACAAAGATGGGAACGTTGGCCAGGAGTTGCAGTGGTTATACAGAGCACACCCTGGCCACACAAAGATGGGAATGTTGGCCAGGAGTTGGAAGGATTATACAGAGCATACCCTGGCCACACAGATATGGGACTATTGGCCAGGAGCTGCCGGGGTTATACAGAGCACACCCTGGACATATAGAGATGGGAATGTTGACCAGGAGGTGCAGTCGGTGGCCGGATATCGATAAGGACATTGAGCAAATGTTGCTCCATTGAGATCTATTCCAGGCACAGCAGACGTTGCCACTCACAGCCCCCCTGTATCCACGGGAATTTCCTGGCCTTCCGTTGATGAGGTTACCTGTGTATTTCACAAATCCTTTCCTGGAACAATGTTCCTGAACCTAGAGGATGCCCACTGGAGCTGTTTCAATGTTCAGGAGATGTGGACTACCCCAGGATCCACCACAGAGGGTCTGCGTTGATCTTTCTGTGACCCCATGCCTCCCAGATGCATGGTTGTCTGACAATGTGACTGTGTTCACCGGGGAGGAATGTCAGCACTTTGTCAATACAGCCGGCATCCAGCACACTGCAACAGACCCGGACAACCCGGGCTCGGGCGAAGAGTCAGCGTCAGTGGTCCAGTGTCAGATATGGTGGAATTACAAGGCAGGCAGTCCAGTCTCAGACATGGTGGAATTGCCAGGCAGACGGCTCAGTGTCAGAGATGGAGGAATTGCCAGGCAGACGATCAAGTGTCAGACATGGTGGAAGTGCCAGACAGACGGTCCAGTGTCAGACATGGTGGAATTCCCAGGCAGACGGTCCAGTGTCAGACATGGTGGAATAACAAGGCAGACAGTCCAATGTCAGACGTGGCGGAATTACAAGGCAGACGGTCCAGTGTCAGACAGGGTGGAATTTCCAGGCAGACTGTCCAGTCTGAGACATGGTGGAATTGCAAGGCAGACGGTCTAGTATCAGACATGGTGGAATTGCCACGCAGACGGTCCAGTGTCAGACATGGTGGAAGTACAAGGCAGACGGTCCAGTGTCAGACATGGTGGAATTGCCAGGCAGACGGTGCAGTGTTAGACACGGTGGAATTGCCAGGCAGACGGTCCAGTCTCAGACACGGTGGAAGTACAAGGCAGACGGTCCAGTGTCAGACATGGTGGAATTGCCAGGCAGACGGTGCAGTGTTAGACACGGTGGAATTGCCAGGCAGGCGGTCCAGTGTCAGACATGGTGGAATTACTAGGTTGACGGTCCAGTGACAGACATGGTGGAATTACTAGGCAGACAGTCCAGTCGTAGAAACGGTGGAATTGCCAGGCAGACAGTCCAGTGTCAGATATGGTGGAATTGCCAGGCAAACGGTCCAGTGTCAGACATGGTGGAATTACAATGCAGACGGTCGCGTGTCAGACATGGTGGAATTACCACGCAGACGGTCCAGTCTCAGTCACGGTGTAATTACAAGGCAGACGGTCCAGTGACAGGCACGGTGGAATTACAAGGCAGACGGCCCAGTTTCAGACATGGTGGAATTGCTAGGCAGACGGTCCAGTGTCAGACACGGTGGAAGTACTCGGCAGACGGTCCAGTCTCAGACTTGGTGCAATACCAGGCAGACGGTCCAGTGTCAGACATGGCGGGATTGCCATACAGACGGTCCAGTGTCAGACATGGTGGAGTTGCCAGGCAGGTGGTCCAGTGTCAGACATGGTGGAATTGACAGACAGACGGTCCAGTGTCAGACATGGTGGAATTGCCAGGCGGGCGGTCCAGCGTCAGACATGGTGGAATTGCCAGACAGACGGTCCAGTGTCAGACATGGTGGAATTACAAGGCAGACGGTCCAGTGTCAGACATGGTGGAATTGCCAGGCAGGCGGTCCAGTGTCAGACATGGTGGATTTACAAGGATGACGGTCCAGTGTCAGACATGGTGGAATAGCCAGGCAGGCGGTCCAGTGTCAGACATGGTGCAATTGCCAGGAAGACGGTACAGTGTCAGACATGGTGGAATTGCCAGGCAGACGGTCCAGTGTCAGGCATGGTGGAATTGCCATGGAGACGGTCCAGTGTCAGACATGGTGAAATTGCCAGGCAGACGTTGCAGTTTCAGACATGGTGGAATTGCCAGACAGACGGTCCAGTCTCAGACATTGTGGAATTGCCAGGCAGACGGTCCAGTGTCAGACATGGTGGAATTGCCATGAAGACGGCCCAGTATCAGTCATGGTAGATTTGCCCGGCAGGCGTTCCAGTGACAGACATGGTGGAATTACAAGATAGGTGGTCCAGTGTCAGACATGGTGGAACTACAAGGCAGACTGCACAGTGTCAGACATGGTGGAATTACAAGGCAGACGGTCCAGTGTCAGACATGGCGGAATTGCCAGGCAGACGATCCAGTGACAGATATGGTGGAATTACAAGGCAAACGGTCCAGTGTCAGATATGGTTGAATTACAAGGCAGACGGTCCAGACTCAGACATGGTGGAATTACAAGGCAGATGGACCAGTGTCAGACATGGTGGAATTGCAAGACAGACGGTCCAGTCTCAGACATGGTGGATTCGCCAGGCAGACGGTCCAGTGTCAGACATGGTTGAATTGCCAGGCAGACGGTCCAGTATCAGACAGGGTGGAATTGCCATGCAGACGGTCCAGTGTCAGACACGGTGGACTTGCCAGGCAGACGGTCCAGTGTCACATATGGTGGAATTGCCAGACAGACAGTCCAGTCCCAGACATGGTGTAATTGCCAGGCAGTCGGTCCAGTGTCAGACATGGAGGAATTGCCAGGCAGACGGCCCAGTGTCAGACATGGTGGAATTTCCTGGCAGACGGTCCAGTGTCAGACATGGTGGAATTGCCAGGCAGATGGTCCAGTGTCAGACATGGTGGAATTACAAGCCAGACGGTCCAGTGTCAGACATGGAGGAATTGACAGGCAGACGGCCCAGTGTCAGACATGGTGGAATTGTCAGGCAGACGGTCCAGTGTCAGACATGGTGGGATTACAAGGCAGACGGTCCAGTGTCAGACATGGTGGGATTGTCAAACAGACGGCCCAGCGTCAGACATGGTGGAATTGACAGGCAGGCGGTCCAGTGTCAGACATGGTGGAATTACCAGGCAGTCGGTCCAGTGTCAGAAATGGTGGAATTGCCAGGCAGACTGTCCAGTCTGAGACATGGTGGAATTGCAAGGCAGACGGTCCAGTGTCAGATGTTGGAATTGCCAGGCAGACGGTCTAGTGTCAGACAGGGTGGAATTGCCACGCAGACGGTCCAGTGTCACACAGGGTGGAATTGCCAGGCAGACGGTCCAGTCTCAGACACGGTGGAAGTACAAGGCAGACGGTCCAGTGTCAGACATGGTGGAATTGCCAGGCAGACGGTCCAGTGTCAGACATGGTGGAATTGCCAGGTTGACGGTGCAGTGTCAGACATGGTGGAATTGCCAGGCAGGAGGTCCAGTGTCTGACATTGTGGAATTGCCAGACAGACGGTCCAGTCTCCGACATTGTGGAATTGCCAGGCAGACGGTCCAGTGTCAGATATGGTGGAATTGCCAGGCAGACGGTCCAGTGACAGACATGGTGGAATTACTAGGCAGAGAGTCCAGTCGCAGACACGGTGGAATTGCCACGCAGACGGTCCAGTGTCAGATATGGTGGAATTGCCAGGCAAACGGTCCAGTGTCAGACATGGTGGAATTACAATGCAGACGGTCCCGTGTCAGACATGGTGAAATTGCCATGAAGACGGTCCAGTGTCAGGCATGGTGGAATTACCAGGCAGACTTTCCAACGTCAGACATGGTGGAATTACCACGCAGACGGTCCAGTCTCAGTCACGGTGGAATTACAAGGCAGACGGTCCAGTGACAGACACGGTGGAATTACAAGGCAGACGGTCCAGTGTCAGACGTGGTGGAATTGCCAGGCAGACGGTCGAGTGTCAGATATGGTGGAATTGAAAGGCAGACGGTCCAGTGTCAGACATGGTGCAATTACAAGCCAGACGGTCCAGTGTCAGACATGGTGGAATTACAAGGCAAACGGTCCAGTCTCAGACATGGTGGAATTGCCAGGCAGACGGCCCAGTGTCAGAGATGGAGGAATTGCCAGACAGACGGTCCAGTGTCAGACATGGTGGAATTACAAGGCAGATGGTCCAGTGTCAGACGTGGCGGAATTACAAGGCAGACGGCCCAGTTGCAGACATGGTGGCATTGCAAGGCAAACGGTCCCGTGTAAGACATGGTGGAATTGCCAGGCAGACGGTTCAGTGTCAGACATGGTGGAATTGTCAGACAGAAGGTCCCGTGTCAGACATGGTGAAATTGCCAGGTAGACGGTCCAGTGTCAGACATGGTGGAATTGCCAGGCAGACTTTCCAGTGTCAGACATGGTGGAATTACCACGCAGAGGGTCTAGTCTCAGTTACGGTGGAATTACAAGGCAGACGGTCCAGTGACAGACACGGTGGAAATACAAGGCAGACGGTCCAGTGTCAGACATGGTGGAATTGCCAGGCATACGGTCCAGTGACAGACATGGTGGAATTACTGGGCAGACAGTCCAGTCGCAGACACGGTGGAATTGCCAGGCAGACGGTCCAGTGTCAGATATGGCGGAATTGCCAGGCAAACGGTCCAGTGTCAGACATGGTGGAATTACAATGCAGACGGTCCCGTGTCAGACATGGTGAAATTGCCAGGTAGACGGTCCAGTGTCAGACATGGTGGAATTGCCAGGCAGACTTTCCAGTGTATGACATGGTGGAATTACCACGCAGACGGTCCAGTCTCAGTCACGGTGGAATTACAAGGCAGACGGTCCAGTGACAGACACGGTGGAATTACAAGGCAGACGGTCCAGTGTCAGACATGGTGGAATTGCCAGGCACACAGTCCAGTGTCAGACATGGCGGAATTGCCAAACAGGCGGTCCAGTGTCTGACATGGTGGAATTACCAGGCAGGCGGTCCATTGTCAAACATGGTGGAATTGCCGGGCAGACGGTCCAGTGTCAGTCCTGGTGGAATTGCCAGACAGACGGTCCAGTGTCAGACATAGTGGAATTGCCAGACAGACGGTCCAGTGTAAGTCATGGTGGAATTGCCAGGCAGTCGGTCCAGTGTCAGAAATGGTGGAATTACAAGGCAGACGGTCCAGTGTCAGACATGGTGGAATTGCCAGACAGACGGTCCAGTGTCAGACATGGTGGAATTACAATGCTGACGGTCCAGTGTCAGACATGGTGGAATTACAAGGCAGACGGTCCAGTGTCAGACATGGTGGATTTACAAGGCAGATGGTCCAGTGTCAGACATGGTGGAATTGCCAGGCAGGCAGTCCAGTGTCAGACATGGTGGAATTGCCAGGCAGACGGTCCAGTGTCAGACATGGTGGAATTGCCAGGCAGTCAGTCCAGTGTCAGGCATGGTGGAATTGCCAGGCAGACGGTCCAGTCTCAGACACGGTGGAAGTACAAGGCAGACGGTCCAGTGTCAGACATGGTGGAATTGCCAGGCAGACGGTCCAGTGTCAGACATGGTGGAATTGCCAGGTTGACGGTGCAGTGTCAGACATGGTGGAATTGCCAGGCAGGAGGTCCAGTGTCTGACACTGTGGAATTGCCAGACAGACGGTCCAGTCTCCGACATTGTGGAATTGCCAGGCAGACGGTCCAGTGTCAGATATGGTGGAATTGCCAGGCAGACGGTCCAGTGACAGACATGGTGGAATTACTAGGCAGAGAGTCCAGTCGCAGACACTGTGGAATTGCCACGCAGACGGTCCAGTGTCAGATATGGTGGAATTGCCAGGCAAACGGTCCAGTGTCAGACATGGTGGAATTACAATGCAGACGGTCCCGTGTCAGACATGGTGAAATTGCCATGAAGACGGTCCAGTGTCAGGCATGGTGGAATTACCAGGCAGACTTTCCAATGTCAGACATGGTGGAATTACCACGCAGACGGTCCAGTCTCAGTCACGGTGGAATTACAAGGCAGACGGTCCAGTGACAGACACGGTGGAATTACAAGGCAGACGGTCCAGTGTCAGACGTGGTGGAATTGCCAGGCAGACGGTCCAGTGTCAAATATGGTGGAATTGCCAGGCAGACGGTCCAGTGTCAGACATGGTGTAATTGCCAGGCAGACGGCCCAGTGTCAGACATGGTGGAATTACAAGCCAGACGGTCCAGTGTCAGACATGGTGGAAATACCCGGCAGACGGTCCAGTCTCAGTAATGGTGGAATTGCCAGGCAGACGGTCCAGTGTCAGACATGGCGGAATTGCCATACAGACGGTTCAGTGTCAGACATGGTGGAATTGCCGGGCAGGCGGTCCAGTGTCAGTCCTGGTGGAATTGCCAGAAAGACGGTCCAGAGTCAGACATAGTGGAATTGCCAGACAGACGGTCCAGTGTCAGACATGGTTGAATTACAATGCAGACGGTCCAGTGTCAAGCATGGTGGAATTACAAGTCAGACGGTCCAGTGTCAGACATGGTGGAATTGCCAGGCAGGCGGTCCAGTATCAGACAGGCTGGAATTTCCATGCAGACAGTCCAGTCTCAGACATGGTGTAATTGCCAGGCAGACGGTCCAGTGTCAGACATGGAGGAATTGCCAGGCAGACGGCCCAGTGTCAGACATGGTGGAATTGCCTGGCAGACGGTCCAGTGTCAGACATGGTGGAATTGCCAGGCAGACGGTCGAGTGTCAGATATGGTGGAATTGAAAGGCTGACGGTCCAGTGTCAGACATGGTGCAATTACAAGCCAGACGGTCCAGTGTCAGACATGGTGGAATTACAAGGCAAACGGTCCAGTCTCAGACATGGTGGAATTGCCAGGCAGACGGCCCAGTGTCAGAGATGGAGGAATTGCCAGACAGACGGTCCAGTGTCAGACATGGTGGAATTACAAGGCAGATGGTCCAGTGTCAGACGTGGCGGAATTACAAGGCAGACGGCCCAGTTGCAGACATGGTGGCATTGCAAGGCAAACGGTCCCGTGTAAGACATGGTGGAATTGCCAGGCAGACGGTTCAGTGTCAGACATGGTGGAATTGTCAGACAGAAGGTCCCGTGTCAGACATGGTGAAATTGCCAGGTAGACGGTCCAGTGTCAGACATGGTGGAATTGCCAGACAGACGGTCCAGTGTCAGACATGGTTGAATTACAATGCAGACGGTCCAGTGTCAAGCATGGTGGAATTACACGGCAGACGGTCCAGTGTCAGACATGGTGGAATTGCCAGGCAGGCGGTCCAGTGTCAGACATGGTGGAATTGCCAGGGAGACGGTCAAGTATCAGACAGGCTGGAATTTCCATGCAGACAGTCCAGTCTCAGACATGGTGTAATTGCCAGGCAGACAGTCCAGTGTCAGACATGGAGGAATTGCAAGGTAGACGGTCCAGTGTCAGTCATGGTGGAATTGCCAGGCAGACGGTCCAGTGTCAGACATGGTGGAATTGCCAGGCAGACGGTCCAGTGTCAGACATGGTGGAATTGGCAGGCAGACGGTCCAGTGTCAGACATGGTGGAATTACAAGGCAGACGGTCCAGTATCAGACATGGTGGAATTGACAGGCAGACGGTCCAGTGTCAGACATGGTGGAATTGCCAGACAGACGGTCCAGTGTCAGACATGGTGGAATTACAAGGTTGACGGTCCAGTGTCAGACATGGTGGAATTGCCAGGCAGACGGTCCAGTGTCAGATATGGTGGAATTGCCAGGCAAACGGTCCACTGTCAGACATGGTGGAATTACAATGCAGACGGTCCCGTGTCAGACATGGTGAAATTGCCAGGTACACGGTCCAGCGTCAGTCATGGTGGAATTGCCAGGCAGACGGTCCAGTGTCAGACATGGTGGAATTGCCAGGCAGACGGTCCAGTGTCAGACATGGTGGAATTGGCAGGCAGACGGTCCAGTGTCAGACATGGTGGAATTACAAGGCAGACGGTCCAGTATCAGACATGGTGGAATTGACAGGCAGACGGTCCAGTGTCAGACATGGTGGAATTGCCAGACAGACGGTCCAGTGTCAGACATGGTGGAATTACAAGGTTGACGGTCCAGTATCAGACATGGTGGAATTGCCAGGCAGACGGTCCTGTGTCAGACATGGTGTAAGTGCCAGGCAGACAGACCAGTGTCAGACATTGTGGAATTACAAGGCAGACGGTCCATTGTCAGACATGGTGGATTTACCAGGCAGACGGTCCATTGTCAGACATGGTGGAGTTGCCAGGCAGACGGTCCAGTTTCAGACATGTTGGAATTGCCAGACAGACCGTCCAGCCTCAGACATTGTGGAATTGCCAGTCAGACGGTCCAGTGACAGACATGGTGGAATTGCCAGGCAGACAGGCCAGAATCAGACATGGTGGAATTGCCAGGCAGACGGCCCAGTGTCAGACATGGTGGAATTGCCAGGCAGACGGTCCAGTCTCAGGCATGGTGGAATTGCCAGGCAGACGGTCCAGTCTCAGATATGGTGGGATTGCCAGGCAGACGGCCCAGTGTCAGACACGGTGGAATTGCCAGGCAGACGGTCCAGTGCCAGACATGCTGGAATTGCCAGGCAAACAGTCCAGTGTCCGACATGGTGGACCAGCCAGACAGACGGTACAGTGTCAGATTATGGTGGAATTACAAGGCAACGTGCCAGTGTCAGACATGGTGGAATTGCCAGGCAGACGATCCAGTGTCAGACTTGGTGGAATTGCCAGGCAGACGGTCCAGTGTCAGACAGGGTGGAATTGCCACGCCGACGGTCCAGTGTCAGACATGGTGGAATTGGCAGGCAGACATTCCAGTCTCAGACACGGTGGATGTACAAGGCAGGCGGTCCAGTGTCAGACATGGTGGAATTGCCGTGTAGACGGTGCAGTGTCGGACATGGTGGAATTGCCAGGCAGGCGGTCCAGTGTCAGACATGGTGGAATTGCCAGACAGACGGTCCTGTGTCAAACATGGTGGAATTGCCAGACAGACGGTCCAGTCTCCGACATTATGGAATTGCCAGGCAGACGGTCGAGTGTCAGACATGGTGGAATTGCCAGGCAGACGGTCCAGAATCAGATATGGTGAAATTGCCAGTTAGATGGTCCAGTGTCAGTCATGGTGGAATTGCCAGGCAAACGGTCCAGTGTCAGACATGGTGAATTTGCCAGGTAGACGGTCCAGTGTCAGACACGGTGGAATTGTCAGGCAAACGGTCCAGTGTCAGACATGGTGGAATTACAATGCAGACGGTCCCGTGTCAGACATGGTGAAATTGCCAGGTAGACGGTCCAGTGTCAGTCATGGTGGAATTGCCAGACAGACGGTCCTGTGTCAGACATGGTTGAATTGCCAGGCAGACGGTCCATTGTCAGACATGGTGGAGTTGCCTGTCAGACGGTCCAGTCTCAGACATGGTGGAATTGCCAAACAGACTGTCCAGTCTCAGACAGTGTGGAATTGCCAGGCAGACGGTTCAGTGTCAGACATGGTGGAATTCCCAGGCAGACGGTCCTGTCTCAGACACGGTGGAATTGCAAGGCAGACGGTCCAGTGTCAGACATGGTGGAATCACAATGCAGACGGTCCCGTGTCAGACATGGTGAAATTGCCAGGTAGACGGTCCAGTGTCAGTCATGGTGGAATTGCCAGACAGACGGTCCTGTGTCAGACATGGTCGAATTGCCAGACAGACGGTCCAGTCTCCGACATTATGGAATTGCCAGGCAGACGGTCCAGTGTCAGACATGGTGGAATTGCCAGGCAGACGGTCCACTGTCAGACATGGTGGAATTACAAGGTTGACGGTCCATTCTCAGTCATGGTGGAATTGCCAGGCAGACGGTCCAGTGTCAGACATGGTGGAATTGCCAGGCAGACGGTCCACTGTCAGACATGGTGGAATTACAAGGTTGACGGTCCATTCTCAGTCATAGTGGAATTGCCAGGCAGACGGTCCAGTGTCAGACATGGTGGAAGTGCCAGGCAGACAGACCAGTGTCAGACATTGTGGAATTACAAGGCAGACGGTCCATTGTCAGACATGGTGGAGTTGCCAGGCAGACGGTCCAGTTTCAGACATGTTGGAATTGCCAGACAGACCGTCCAGCCTCAGACATTGTGGAATTACCAGTCAGACGGTCAAGTGACAGACATGGTGGAATTGCCAGGCAGACAGGCCAGAATCAGACATGGTGGAATTGCCAGGCAGAAGGCCCAGTGTCAGACATGGTGGAATTGCCAGGCAGACGGTCCAGTATCAGACATGGTGGAATTGCCAGGCAGACGGTCCAGTCTCAGATATGGTGGAATTGCCAGCCTGACGGCCCAGTGTCAGAAACGGTGGAATTGCCAGGCAGACGGTCCAGTGCCAGACATGCTGGAATTGCCAGGCAAACAGTCCAGTGTCCGACATGGTGGAACAGCCAGACAGACGGTCCAGTGTCAGATTATGGTGGAATTACGAGGCAACGTGCCAGTGTCAGACATGATGGAATTGCCAGGCAGACGATCCAGTGTCAGACTTGGTGGAATTGGCAGACAGACGGTCCAGTCTCCGACATTATGGAATTGCCAGGCAGACGGTCGAGTGTCAGACATGGTGGAATTGCCAGGCAGACGGTCCAAAATCAGATATGGTGAAATTGCCAGTTAGATGGTCCAGTGTCAGTCATGGTGGAATTGCCAGGCAAACGGTCCAGTGTCAGACATGGTGGAATTACAATGCAGACGGTCCCGTGTCAGACATGGTGAATTTGCCAGGTAGACGGTCCAGTGTCAGACACGGTGGAATTGCCAGGCAAACGGTCCAGTGTCAGACATGGTGGAATTACAATGCAGACGGTCCCGTGTCAGACATGGTGAAATTGCCAGGTAGACGGTCCAGTGTCAGTCATGGTGGAATTGCCAGACAGACGGTCCTGTGTCAGACATGGTTGAATTGCCAGGCAGACGGTCCATTGTCAGACATGGTGGAATTGCCTGGCAGACGGTCCAGTCTCAGACATGGTGGAATTGCCAAACAGACTGTCCAGTCTCAGACATTGTGGAATTGCCAGGCAGACGGTTCAGTGTCAGACATGGTGGAATTCCCAGGCAGACGGTCCTGTCTCAGACACGGTGGAATTGCAAGGCAGACGGTCCAGTGTCAGACATGGTGGAATCACAATGCAGACGGTCCCGTGTCAGACATGGTGAAATTGCCAGGTAGACGGTCCAGTGTCAGTCATGGTGGAATTGCCAGACAGACGGTCCTGTGTCAGACATGGTCGAATTGCCAGACAGACGGTCCAGTCTCCGACATTATGGAATTGCCAGGCAGACGGTCCAGTGTCAGACATGGTGGAATTGCCAGGCAGACGGTCCACTGTCAGACATGGTGGAATTACAAGGTTGACGGTCCATTCTCAGTCATGGTGGAATTGCCAGGCAGACGGTCCAGTGTCAGACATGGTGGAATTGCCAGGCAGACGGTCCACTGTCAGACATGGTGGAATTACAAGGTTGACGGTCCAGTGTCAGTCATGGTGGAATTGCCAGACAGACGGTCCTGTGTCAGACATGGTGGAATTGCCAGACAGACCGTCCAGTCTCCGACATTATGGAATTGCCAGGCAGACGGTCCAGTGTCAGACATGGTGGAAGTGCCAGGCAGACGGTCCAGTTTCAGACATGTTGGAATTGCCAGACAGACCGTCCAGCCTCAGACATTGTGGAATTACCAGTCAGACGGTCAAGTGACAGACATGGTGGAATTGCCAGGCAGACAGGCCAGAATCAGACATGGTGGAATTGCCAGGCAGAAGGCCCAGTGTCAGACATGGTGGAATTGCCAGGCAGACGGTCCAGTATCAGACATGGTGGAATTGCCAGGCAGACGGTCCAGTCTCAGATATGGTGGAATTGCCAGGCTGACGGCCCAGTGTCAGAAACGGTGGAATTGCCAGGCAGACGGTCCAGTGCCAGACATGCTGGAATTGCCAGGCAAACAGTCCAGTGTCCGACATGGTGGAACAGCCAGACAGACGGTCCAGTGTCAGATTATGGTGGAATTACGAGGCAACGTGCCAGTGTCAGACATGATGGAATTGCCAGGCAGACGATCCAGTTTCAGACATGGTGGAATTGCCAGGCAGACGGTCCAGTGTCAGACAGGGTGGAATTGCCACGCCGACGGTCCAGTGTCAGACATGGTGGAAGAACAAGGCAGACGGTCCTATGTCAGACACGGTGGAATTTGTAGACAGACGGTCCAGTGTCAGACATGTTGGAATTGCCAGTCAGACGGTCCAGTGTCATACACGGTGGAATTGCCAGGCTAACGGTCCACTGTCAGACATGGTGGAATTACAAGGTTGACGGTCCATTCTCAGTCACAGTGGAATTGCCAGGCAGACGGTCCAGTGTCAGACATGGTGCAAGTGCCAGGCAGACAGACCAGTGTCAGACATTGTGGAATTACAAGGCAGACGGTCCATTGTCAGACATGGTGGAGTTGCCAGGCAGACGGTCCAGTTTCAGACATGTTGGAATTGCCAGACAGACCGTCCAGCCTCAGACATTGTGGAATTACCAGTCAGACGGTCAAGTGACAGACATGGTGGAATTGCCAGGCAGACAGGCCAGAATCAGACATGGTGGAATTGCCAGGCAGAAGGCCCAGTGTCAGACATGGTGGAATTGCCAGGCAGACGGTCCAGTATCAGACATGGTGGAATTGCCAGGCAGACGGTCCAGTCTCAGATATGGTGGAATTGTCGGGCTGACGGCCAGTGTCAGAAACGGTAGAATTGCCAGGCAGACGGTCCAGTGCCAGACATGCTGGAATTGCCAGGCAAACAGTCCAGTGTCCGACATGGTGGAACAGCCAGACAGACGGTCCAGTGACAGATTATGGTGGAATAACGAGGCAACGTGCCAGTGTCAGACATGATGGAATTGCCAGGCAGACGATCCAGTGTCAGACATGTTGGAATTGCCAGGCAGACGGTCCAGTGTCAGACATGGTGGAAGAATAAGGCAGACGGTCCTATGTCAGACATGGTGGAATTTGTAGACAGACGGTCCAGTGTCAGACATGTTGGAATTGCCAGGCAGACGGTCCAGTGTCAGACACGGTGGAATTGCCAGGCTAACGGCCTAGTGTCAGACAGGGTGAAATTGCCACGCAGACGGTCCAGTGTCAGACATGGTGGAATTGGCAGGCAGACGGTCCAGTGTCAGACATGGTGGATGTGCAAGGCAGGCGGTCCAGTGTCAGACATGGTGGAATTGCCGGGTAGACGGTGCAGTGTCAGACATGGTGGAATTGCCAGGCAGACGGTGCAGTGTCGGACATGGTGGAATTGCCAGGCAGGCGGTCCAGTGTCAGACATGGTGGAATTGCCAGACAGACGGTCCTGTGTCAAACATGGTGGAATTGCCAGACAGACGGTCCAGTCTCCGACATTATGGAATTGCCAGGCAGACGGTCGAGTGTCAGACATGGTGGAATTGCCAGGCAGACGGTCCAGAATCAGATATGGTGAAATTGCCAGTTAGATGGTCCAATGTCAGTCATGGTGGAATTGCCAGGCAAACGGTCCAGTGTCAGACATGGTGGAATTACAATGCAGACGGTCCCGTGTCAGACATGGTGAATTTGCCAGGTAGACGGTCCAGTGTCAGACACGGTGGAATTGCCAGGCAAACGGTCCAGTGTCAGACATGGTGGAATTACAATGCAGACGGTCCCGTGTCAGACATGGTGAAATTGCCAGGTAGACGGTCCAGTGTCAGTCATGGTGGAATTGCCAGACAGACGGTCCTGTGTCAGACATGGTTGAATTGCCAGGCAGACGGTCCATTGTCAGACATGGTGGAGTTGCCTGGCAGACGGTCCAGTCTCAGACATGGTGGAATTGCCAAACAGACTGTCCAGTCTCAGACATTGTGGAATTGCCAGGCAGACGGTTCAGTGTCAGACATGGTGGAATTCCCAGGCAGACGGTCCTGTCTCAGACACGGTGGAATTGCAAGGCAGACGGTCCAGTGTCAGACATGGTGGAATCACAATGCAGACGGTCCCGTGTCAGACATGGTGAAATTGCCAGGTAGACGGTCCAGTGTCAGTCATGGTGGAATTGCCAGACAGACGGTCCTGTGTCAGACATGGTCGAATTGCCAGACAGACGGTCCAGTCTCCGACATTATGGAATTGCCAGGCAGACGGTCCAGTGTCAGACATGGTGGAATTGCCAGGCAGACGGTCCACTGTCAGACATGGTGGAATAACAAGGTTGACGGTCCATTCTCAGTCATGGTGGAATTGCCAGGCAGACGGTCCAGTGTCAGACATGGCGGAATTGCCAGGCAGACGGTCCACTGTCAGACATGGTGGAATTACAAGGTTGACGGTCCAGTGTCAGTCATGGTGGAATTGCCAGACAGACGGTCCTGTGGCAGACATGGTCGAATTGCCAGACAGACGGTCCAGTCTCCGACATTATGGAATTGCCAGGCAGACGGTCCAGTGTCAGACATGGTGGAAGTGCCAGGCAGACAGACCAGTGTCAGACATTGTGGAATTACAAGGCAGACGGTCCATTGTCAGACATGGTGGAGTTGCCAGGCAGACGGTCCAGTCTCCGACATTATGGAATTGCCAGGCAGACGGTCCAGTTTCAGACATGTTGGAATTGCCAGACAGACCGTCCAGCCTCAGACATTGTGGAATTACCAGTCAGACGGTCAAGTGACAGACATGGTGGAATTGCCAGGCAGACAGGCCAGAATCAGACATGGTGGAATTGCCAGGCAGAAGGCCCAGTGTCAGACATGGTGGAATTGCCAGGCAGACGGTCCAGTATCAGACATGGTGGAATTGCCAGGCAGACGGTCCAGTCTCAGATATGGTGGAATTGCCAGGCTGACGGCCCAGTGTCAGAAACGGTGGAATTGCCAGGCAGACGGTCCAGTGCCAGACATGCTGGAATTGCCAGGCAAACAGTCCAGTGTCCGACATGGTGGAACAGCCAGACAGACGGTCCAGTGTCAGATTATGCTGGATTTACAAGGCAACGTGCCAGTGTCAGACATGATGGAATTGCCAGGCAGACGATCCAGTTTCAGACATGGTGGAATTGCCAGGCAGACGGTCCAGTGTCAGACAGGGTGGAATTGCCACGCCGACGGTCCAGTGTCAGACATGGTGGAAGAACAAGGCAGACGGTCCTATGTCAGACATGGTGGAATTTGTAGACAGACGGTCCAGTGTCAGACATGTTGGAATTGCCAGTCAGACGGTCCAGTGTCATACACGGTGGAATTGCCAGGCAGACGGTCCACTGTCAGACATGGTGGAATTACAAGGTTGACGGTCCATTCTCAGTCACAGTGGAATTGCCAGGCAGACGGTCCAGTGTCAGACATGGTGCAAGTGCCAGGCAGACAGACCAGTGTCAGACATTGTGGAATTACAAGGCAGACGGTCCATTGTCAGACATGGTGGAGTTGCCAGGCAGACGGTCCAGTTTCAGACATGTTGGAATTGCCAGACAGACCGTCCAGCCTCAGACATTGTGGAATTGCCAGTCAGACGGTCCAGTGTCATACACGGTGGAATTGCCAGGCTAACGTCCTAGTGTCAGACAGGGTGAAATTGCCACGCAGACGGTCCAGTGTCAGACATGGTGGAATTGGCAGGCAGACGGTCCAGTCTCAGAGACGGTGGATGTGCAAGGCAGGCGGTCCAGTGTCAGACATGGTGGAATTGCCGGGTAGACGGTGCAGTGTCGGACATGGTGGAATTGCCAGGCAGGCGGTCCAGTGTCAGACATGGTGGAATTGCCAGACAGACGGTCCTGTGTCAAACATGGTGGAATTGCCAGACAGACGGTCCAGTCTCCGACATTATGGAATTGCCAGGCAGACGGTCCAGTGTCAGACATGGTGGAATTGCCAGGCAGACGGTCCAGAGTCAGATATGGTGAAATTGCCAGTTAGACGGTCCAGTGTCAGTCATGGTGGAATTGCAAGGCAAACGGTCCAGTGTCAGACATGGTGGAATTACAATGCAGACGGTCCCGTGTCAGACATGGTGAATTTGCCAGGTAGACGGTCCAGTGTCAGACACGGTGGAATTACAATGCAGACGGTCCCGTGTCAGACATGGTGAAATTGCCAGGTAGACGGTCCAGTGTCAGTCATGGTGGAATTGCCAGACAGACGGTCCTGTGTCAGACATGGTTGAATTGCCAGGCAGACGGTCCATTGTCAGACATGGTGGAATTGCCAAACAGACTGTCCAGTCTCAGACATTGTGGAATTGCCAGGCAGACGGTTCAGTGTCAGACATGGTGGAATTCCCAGGCAGACGGTCCTGTCTCAGACACGGTGGAATTGCAAGGCAGACGGTCCAGTGTCAGACATGGTGGAATCACAATGCAGACGGTCCCGTGTCAGACATGGTGAAATTGCCAGGTAGACGGTCCAGTGTCAGTCATGGTGGAATTGCCAGACAGACGGTCCTGTGTCAGACATGGTCGAATTGCCAGACAGACGGTCCAGTCTCCGACATTATGGAATTGCCAGGCAGACGGTCCAGTGTCAGACATGGTGGAATTGCCAGGCAGACGGTCCAGTGTCAGACATGGTGGAATTGCCACGCCGACGGTCCAGTGTCAGACATGGTGTAATTTTCAGGCAGACTGTCCAGTGTCAGAATTGGTGGAGTTGCCAGGCAGACGGCCCACTGTCAGACACGGTGGAATTAAAAGGCAGACGATGCAGTCTCAGACATGGTGGAATTGCCAGATAGACGGTCCAGTGTCAGACATGGTGGAATTACAAGGCAGACGGTCCAGTGTCAGACATGGTGGAATTGCAAGGCAGGTGGTCCACTGACAGACATGGTGGATTTGCCAGGCAGTCTGTTCAGAGTCAGACATGGTAGAATTGCCAGACAGGCGGCCCAGTGTCAGACATGGTGGATTTGCCAGGAAGTCGGTTCAGTGTCAGACCTGGTAGACTTGCCAGATAGACGGCCCAGTGCCTGACATGGTGGATTTGCCAAGCAGACGGCCCAGTGTCAGACATGGTGGAATTGCCAGGCAGTCGGTCCAGTGTCAGACATGTTGGAATTGCCAGGCAGACAGACCAGTGTCAGACATGGTGCAATTACAAGGCAGACGGTCCATTGTCAGACACTGTGGAATTGCAAGACAGACAGTCCAGTCTCAGACATGGTGGAATTGCCAGCCAGACGGTCCAGTGTCAGACACGGTGGAATTGCCAGCAGACGGTTCAGTGTCAGACATTTTGGAATTGCCAGGCAGACGGTCCAGTCTCAGACACGGTGGAATTGCCAGATAGACGGTCCAGTGTCAGACATGGAGGAATTACAAGTGACGGTCCAGTGTCAGACTTGGTGGATTTGCCAGGCAGGCGGTCCACTGTCAGACATGGTGGATTTGCCAGGCAGACGGTTCAGTGTCAGACATGATGGAATTGCCAGACAGACGGTTCAGTCTCAGTCAAGGTGGAATTACAAGGCAGACGGTCCAGTGTCAGACATGGTGGAATTGCCAGGCAGACTGTCCTGTGTCAGACACGGTGGAATTGCCAGGCAGGCGGTCCAGTGTCAGACATGGTGGAATTGCCGGGCAGACGGTCCAGTGTCAGTCCTGGTGGAATTGCCAGACAGACGGTCCAGTGTCAGACATGGTGGAATTGCCAGGCAGCCGGTCCAGTGTCAGACATGGTGGAATTGCAAGGCAGACGGTCCAGTGTCAGACATGGTGTAATTGCCAGGCAGGCTGTCCAGTGTCAGACATGGTGGAATTGCCAGACAGACGGTCCAGTGTCAGAAATGGTGCAATTACAAGGCAGACGGTCCATTGTCAGACACTGTGGAATTGCAAGACAGACAGTCCAGTCTCAGACATGGTGGAATTGCCAGCCAGACGGTCCAGTGTCAGACACGGTGGAATTGCCAGCAGACGGTTCAGTGTCAGACATTTTGGAATTGCCAGGCAGACGGTCCAGTCTCAGACACGGTGGAATTGCCAGATAGACGGTCCAGTGTCAGACATGGAGGAATTACAAGTGACGGTCCAGTGTCAGACTTGGTGGATTTGCCAGGCAGGCGGTCCACTGTCAGAGATGGTGGATTTGCCAGGCAGACGGTTCAGTGTCAGAAATGATGGAATTGCCAGACAGACGGTTCAGTCTCAGTCAAGGTGGAATTACAAGGCAGACGGTCCAGTGTCAGACATGGTGGAATTGCCAGGCAGACGGTCCAGTGTCAGATATGGTGGAATTGCCAGGCAGACTGTCCTGTGTCAGACACGGTGGAATCTCAGGCAGACGGTCCAGTGTCAGACATGGCGGAATTGCCATACAGACGGTCCAGTGTCAGACATGGTGGAATTGCCAGGCAGGCGGTCCAGTGTCAGACATGGTGGAATTGCCGGGCAGACGGTCCAGTGTCAGTCCTGGTGGAATTGCCAGACAGACGGTCCAGTGTCAGACACGGTGGAATTGCCAGGCAGCCGGTCCAGTGTCCGACATGGTGGAATTGCAAGGCAGACGGTCCAGTGTCAGACATGGTGGAATTGCCAGACAGACGGTCCAGTGTCAGAAATGGTGGAATTACAAGGCAGACGGTCCAGTGTCAGACATGGTGGATTTACAAGGCAGATGATCCAGTGTCAGACATGGTGGAATTGCCAGGCAGGCGGTCCAGTGTCAGACATGGTGGAATTGCCAGACAGACGGTCCAGTGTCAGAAATGGTGGAATTACAAGGCAGACGGTCCAGTGTCAGACATGGTGGATTTACAAGGCAGATGATCCAGTGTCAGACATGGTGGAATTGCCAGGCAGGCGGTCCAGTGTCAGACATGGTGGAATTGCCACGGAGACGGTCCAGTGTCAGACAAGGTGGAATTGCCAGGCAGACGTTGCAGTTTCAGACATGGTGGAATTGCCAGACAGACGGTCCAGTCTCAGACATGGTGGAATTGCCAGACAGACGGTCCTGTGTCAGAAATGGTGGAATTGCCAGTCAGACGGTCCAGTCTCCGACATTATGGGATTGCCAGGCAGACGGTCCAGTGTAAGACATGGTGGAGTTGGCAGGCAGACGGTCCAGTCTCAGACACGGTGGATGTACAAGGCAGGCGGTCCAGTGTCAGACATGGTGGAATTGCCGGGTAGACGGTGCAGTGTCGGACATGGTGGAATTGCCAGGCAGGCGGTCCAGCGTCAGACATGGTGGAATGGCCAGACAGACGGTCCTGTGTCAGACATGGTGGAATTGCCAGTCAGACGGTCCAGTCTCCGACATTATGGAATTGCCAGGCAGACGGTCCAGTGTCAGACATGGTGGAATTGTCAGGCAGACGGCCCAGTGATAGACATGGTGGAATTACTAGGCAGACAGTCTAGTCGCAGACACGGTGGAATTGCCAGGCAGACGGTCCAGTGTCAGACATGGTGGAATTGCAAGGCAGACGGTCCAGTGTCAGACATGGTGGAATTGCCAGGTAGACGGTCCAGTGTCAGTCATGGTGGAATTGCCAGGCAGACGGTCCAGTCTCAGACACGGTAGAATTGCCAGATAGACGGTCCAGTGTCAGACATGGAGGAATTACAAGTGACGGTCCAGTGTCAGACTTGGTGGATTTGCCAGGCAGGCGGTACACTGTCAGACATGGTGGATTTGCCAGGCAGACGGTTCAGTGTCAGACATGATGGAATTGCCAGACAGACGGTTCAGTCTCAGTCAAGGTGGAATTACAAGGCAGACGGTCCAGTGTCAGACATGGTGGAATTGCCAGGCAGACGGTCCAGTGTCAGATATGGTGGAATTGCCAGGCAGACTGTCCTGTGTCAGACACGGTGGAATGCCAGGCAGACGGTCCAGTATCAGACATGGTGGAATTGCCATACAGACGGTCCAGTGTCAGACATGGTGGAATTGCCAGGCAGGCGGTCCAGTGTCAGACATGGTGGAATTGCCTGGCAGACGGTCCAGTGTCAGTCCTGGTGGAATTGCCAGACAGACGGTCCAGTGTCAGACATGGTGGAATTGCCAGGCAGCCGGTCCAGTGTCAGACATGGTGGAATTGCAAGGAAGACGGTCCAGTGTCAGACATGGTGTAATTGCCAGGCAGGCTGTCCAGTGTCAGACATGGTGGAATTGCCAGACAGACGGTCCAGTGTCAGACATGGAGGAATTACAAGTGACGGTCCAGTGTCAGACTTGGTGGATTTGCCAGGCAGGCGGTCCAGTGTCAGACATGGTGGAATTGCCAGGCAGCCGGTCCAGTGTCAGACATGGTGGAATTGCAAGGAAGACGGTCCAGTGTCAGACATGGTGGAATTACAAGTGACGGTCCAGTGTCAGACTTGGTGGATTTGCCAGGCAGGCGGTCCAGTGTCAGACATGGTGGAATTGCCAGGCAGCCGGTCCAGTGTCAGACATGGTGGAATTGCCAGGCAGCCGGTCCAGTGTCAGACATGGTGTAATTGCCAGGCAGGCTGTCCAGTGTCAGACATGGTGGAATTGCCAGACAGACGGTCCAGTGTCAGACATGGAGGAATTACAAGTGACGGTCCAGTGTCAGACTTGGTGGATTTGCCAGGCAGGCGGTCCACTGTCAGAGATGGTGGATTTGCCAGGCAGACGGTTCAGTGTCAGACATGATGGAATTGCCAGACAGACGGTTCAGTCTCAGTCAAGGTGGAATTACAAGGCAGACGGTCCAGTGTCAGACATGGTGGAATTGCCAGGCAGACGGTCCAGTGTCAGATATGGTGGAATTGCCAGGCAGACTGTCCTGTGTCAGACACGGTGGAATGTCAGGCAGACGGTCCAGTGTCAGACATGGCGGAATTGCCATACAGACGGTCCAGTGTCAGACATGGTGGAATTGCCAGGCAGGCGGTCCAGTGTCAGACATGGTGGAATTGCCGGGCAGACGGTCCAGTGTCAGTCCTGGTGGAATTGCCAGACAGACGGTCCAGTGTCAGACATGGTGGAATTGCCAGGCAGCCGGTCCAGTGTCCGACATGGTGGAATTGCAAGGCAGACGGTCCAGTGTCAGACATGGTGTAATTGCCAGGCAGGCTGTCCAGTGACAGACATGGTGGAATTGCCAGACAGACGGTCCAGTGTCAGAAATGGTGGAATTACAAGGCAGACGGTCCAGTGTCAGACATGGTGGAATTGCCAGGCAGACGTTGCAGTTTCAGACATGGTGGAATTGCCAGACAGACGGTCCAGTATCAGGCATGGTGGAATTGCCAGACAGACGGTCCTGTGTCAGAAATGGTGGAATTGCCAGTCAGACGGTCCAGTCTCCGACATTATGGAATTGCCAGGCAGACGGTCCAGTGTCAGACATGGTGGAGTTGGCAGGCAGACGGTCCAGTCTCAGACACGGTGGATGTACAAGGCAGGCGGTCCAGTGTCAGACATGGTGGAATTGCCGGGTAGACGGTGCAGTGTCGGACATGGTGGAATTGCCAGGCAGGCGGTCCAGCGTCAGACATGGTGGAATTGCCAGACAGACGGTCCTGTGTCAGACATGGTGGAATTGCCAGTCAGACGGTCCAGTCTCCGACATTATGGAATTGCCAGGCAGACGGTCCAGTGTCAGACATGGTGGAATTGTCAGGCAGACGGCCCAGTGATAGACATGGTGGAATTACTAGGCAGACAGTCTAGTCGCAGACACGGTGGAATTGCCAGGCAGACGGTCCAGTGTCAGACATGGTGGAATTGCAAGGCAGACGGTCCAGTGTCAGACATGGTGGAATTGGCAGGTAGACGGTCCAGTGTCAGTCATGGTGGAATTGCCAGGCAGACGGTCCAGTCTCAGACACGGTGGAATTGCCAGATAGACGGTCCAGTGTCAGACATGGAGGAATTACAAGTGACGGTCCAGTGTCAGACTTGGTGGATTTGCCAGGCAGGCGGTACACTGTCAGACATGGTGGATTTGCCAGGCAGACGGTTCAGTGTCAGACATGATGGATTGGCCAGACAGACGGTTCAGTCTCAGTCAAGGTGGAATTACAAGGCAGACGGTCCAGTGTCAGACATGGTGGAATTGCCAGGCAGACGGTCCAGTGTCAGATATGGTGGAATTGCCAGGCAGACTGTCCTGTGTCAGACACGGTGGAATGCCAGGCAGACGGTCCAGTGTCAGACATGGCGGAATTGCCATACAGACGGTCCAGTGTCAGACATGGATGAATTGCCAGGCAGCCGGTCCAGTGTCAGACATGGTGGAATTGCAAGGCAGACGGTCCAGTGTCAGACATGGTGTAATTGCCAGGCAGGCTGTCCAGTGTCAGACATGGTGGAATTGCCAGGCAGACGGTCCAGTGTCAGTCCTGGTGGAATTGCCAGACAGACGGTCCAGTGTCAGACATGGATGAATTGCCAGGCAGCCGGTCCAGTGTCAGACATGGTGGAATTGCAAGGCAGACGGTCCAGTGTCAGACATGGTGTAATTGCCAGGCAGGCTGTCCAGTGTCAGACATGGTGGAATTGCCAGACAGACGGTCCAGTGTCAGAAATGGTGGAATTACAAGGCAGACGGTCCAGTGTCAGACATGGTGGATTTACAAGGCAGATGATCCAGTGTCAGACATGGTGGAATTGCCAGGCAGGCGGTCCAGTGTCAGACATGGTGGAATTGCCACGGAGACGGTCCAGTGTCAGACAAGGTGGAATTGCCAGGCAGACGTTGCAGTTTCAGACATGGTGGAATTGCCAGACAGACGGTCCAGTCTCAGACATGGTGGAATTGCCAGAAGGACGGTCCTGTGTCAGAAATGGTGGAATTGCCAGTCAGACGGTCCAGTCTCCGACATTATGGAATTGCCAGGCAGACGGTCCAGTGTCAGACATGGTGGAATTGGCAGGCAGACGGTCCAGTCTCAGACACGGTGGATGTACAAGGCAGGCGGTCCAGTGTCAGACATGGTAGAATTGCCAGACAGACGGTCCAGTCTCAGACATGGTGGAATTGTCAGGCAGACGGCCCAGTGATAGACATGGTGGAATTACTAGGCAGACAGTCTAGTCGCAGACACGGTGGAATTGCCAGGCAGACGGTCCAGTGTCAGACATGGTGGAATTGCACGGCAGACGGTCCAGTGTCAGACATGGTGGAATTACAATGCAGACGGTCCCGTGTCAGACATGGTGAATTTGCCAGGTAGACGGTCCAGTGTCAGACACGGTGGAATTGCCAGGCAAACGGTCTAGTGTCAGACATGGTGGAATTACAATGCAGACGGTCCCGTGTCAGACATGGTGAAATTGCCAGGTAGACGGTCCAGTGTCAGTCATGGTGGAATTGCCAGACAGACGGTCCTGTGTCAGACATGGTGGAATTGCCAGACAGACGGTCCAGTGTCAGACATGGTGGAATTGCCAGGCAGACGGTCCACTGTCAGACATGGTGGAATTGCCAGGCAGACGGTCCAGTGTCAGACATGGTGGAATTGCCAGGCAGACGGTCCAGTGTCAGATATGGTGGAAGTGCCACGCAGACAGACCAGTGTCAGACATTGTGGAATTACAAGGCAGACGGTCCATTGTCAGACATGGTGGATTTACCAGGCAGACGGTCCATTGTCAGACATGGTGGAGTTGCCAGGCAGACGGTCCAGTTTCAGACATGTTGGAATTGCCAGACAGACCGTCCAGCCTCAGACATTGTGGAATTGCCAGTCAGACGGTCCAGTGACAGACATGGTGGAATTGCCAGGCAGACAGGCCAGAATCAGACATGGTGGAATTGCCAGGCAGACGGCCCAGTGTCAGACATGGTGGAATTGCCAGGCAGACGGTCCAGTCTCAGGCATGGTGGAATTGCCAGGCAGACGGTCCAGTCCCAGATATGGTGGGATTGCCAGGCAGACGGCCCAGTGTCAGACACGGTGGAATTGCCAGGCAGACGGTCCAGTGCCAGACATGCTGGAATTGCCAGGCAAACAGTCCAGTGTCCGACATGGTGGACCAGCCAGACAGACGGTCCAGTGTCAGATTATGGTGGAATTACAAGGCAACGTGCCAGTGTCAGACATGGTGGAATTGCCAGGCAGACGGTCCAGTGTCAGACAGGGTGGAATTGCCACGCCGACGGTCCAGTGTCAGACATGGTGTAATTTTCAGGCAGACTGTCCACTGTCAGACACGGTGGAATTGTCAGGCAGATGGTCCAGTGTCAGACATGGTGGAATTGCCAGGCAGACGGTCCAGTGTCAGACATTGTGGAATTGCCAGGCAGACGGCCCACTGTCAGACACGGTGAAATTGCCAGGCAGATGGTCCAGTGTCAGACATGGTGGAATTACAAGGCAGACGGTCCAGTGTCAGACATGGTGGAATTGCCAGGCAGACGGTCCAGTGTCAGATATGGTGGAATTGCCAGGCAGACGGTCCAGTGTCAGATATGGTGGAATTGCCAGGCAGACGGTCCAGTGTCAGATATGGTGGAATTGCCAGGCAGACGGCCCAGTGTTAGACATGATGGAATTAAAAGGCAGACGATGCAGTCTCAGACATGGTGGAATTGCCAGGCAGGCGGCCCAGTGTCAGACATGGTGGAATTACAAGGCAGACGGTCCAGTGTCAGAGATGGTGGAATTGCCAGCAGACTGTCCAGTCTGAGACATGGTGGAATTGCAAGGCTGACGGTGCAGTGTCAGACATGGTGGAATTGCCAGGCAGACAGTCCAGTATCAGACATGGTGGAATTTCCAGGCAGACGGTCTAGTGTCAGACAGGGTGGAATTGCCACGCAGACGGTCCAGTGTCAGACATGGTGGAATTGGCAGGCAGACGGTCCAGTCTCAGACACGGTGGATGTACAAGGCAGGCGGTCAAGTGTCAGACATGGTGGAATTGCAGGGTAGACGGTGCAGTGTCGGACATGGTGGAATTGCCAGGCAGGCGGTCCAGTGTCAGGCATGGTGGAATTGCCAGACAGACGGTCCTGTGTCAAACATGGTGGAATTGCCAGACAGACGGTCCAGTCTCCGACATTATGGAATTGCCAGGCAGACCGTCCAGTGTCAGACATGGTGGAATTGCCAGGCAGACGGTCCAGAGTCAGATATGGTGAAATTGCCAGTTAGACGGTCCAGTGTCAGTCATGGTGGAATTGCCAGGCAAACGGTCCAGTGTCAGACATGGTGGAATTACAATGCAGACGGTCCCGTGTCAGACATGGTGAATTTGCCAGGTAGACGGTCCAGTGTCAGACACGGTGGAATTGCCAGGCAAACGGTCTAGTGTCAGACATGGTGGAATTACAATGCAGACGGTCCCGTGTCAGACATGGTGAAATTCCCAGGTAGACGGTCCAGTGTCAGTCATGGTGGAATTGCCAGGCAGACGGTCCATTGTCAGACATGGTGGAGTTGCCAGGCAGACGGTCCATTGTCAGACATGGTGGAGTTGCCTGGCAGACGGTCCAGTCTCAGACATGGTGGAATTGCCAAACAGACTGTCCAGTCTCAGACATTGTGGAATTGCCAGGCAGACGGTTCAGTGTCAGACATGGTGGAATTGCCAGGCAGCCGGTCCTGTCTCAGACACGGTGGAATTACAAGGCAGACGGTCCAGTGTCAGACATGGTGGAATCACAATGCAGACGGTCCCGTGTCAGACATGGTGAAATTGCCAGGTAGACGTACCAGTGTCAGTCATGGTGGAATTGCCAGACAGACGGTCCTGTGTCAGACATGGTCGAATTGCCAGACAGACGGTCCAGTCTCCGACATTATGGAATTGCCAGGCAGACGGTCCAGTGTCAGACATGGTGGAATTACAAGGTTGACGATCCATTCTCAGTCATGTTGGAATTGCCAGGCAGACGGTCCTGTGTCAGACATGGTGGAATTGCCAGGCAGACGGTCCAGTGTCAGACATGGTGGAAGTGCCAGGCAGACAGACCAGTGTCAGACATTGTGGAATTACAAGGCAGACGGTTCATTGTCAGACATGGTGGATTTACCAGGCAGACGGTCCATTGTCAGACATGGTGGAGTTGCCAGGCAGACGGTCCAGTTTCAGACATGTTGGAATTGCCAGACAGACCGTCCAGCCTCAGACATTGTGGAATTGCCAGTCAGACGGTCCAGTGACAGACATGGTGGAATTGCCAGACAGACAGGCCAGAATCAGACATGGTGGAATTGCCAGGTAGAAGGCCCAGTGTCAGACATGGTGGAATTGCCAGACAGACGGTCCAGTCTCAGATATGGTGGAATTGCCAGGCTGACGGCCCAGTGTCAGAAACGGTGGAAGTGCCAGGCAGACGGTCCAGTGTCAGACATGGTGGAATTGACAGGCAGACGGTCCAGTGCCAGACATGCTGGAATTGCCAGGCAAACAGTCCAGTGTCCGACATGGTGGTACAGCCAGACAGACGGTCCAGTGTCAGATTATGGTGGAATTACGAGGCAACGTGCCAGTGTCAGACATGATGGAATTGCCAGGCACACGATCCAGTGTCAGACATGGTGGAATTGCCAGGCAGACGGTCCAGTGTCAGGCAGGGTGGAATTGCCACGCCGACGGTCCAGTGTCAGACATGGTGGAACAACAAGGCAGACGGTCCTATGGCAGACATGGTGGAGTTGCCAGGCTGACGGTCCAGTTTCAGCCATGGTGGAATTTGTAGACAGACGGTCCAGTGTCAGACATGTTGGAATTGACAGTCAGACGGTCCAGTGTCAGACATGGTGAAATTGCCAGGTAGACGGTCCAGTGTCAGACATGGCGAAATTGCCAGGTAGACGGTCCAGTGTCAGTCATGGTGGAATTGCCAGACAGACGGTCCTGTGTCAGACATGGTGGAATTGCCAGACAGACGGTCCAGTCTCCGACATTATGGAATTGCCAGGCAGACGGTCCACTGTCAGACATGTTGGAATTGACAGTCAGACGGTCCAGTGTCTGACATGGTGAAATTGCCAGGTAGACGGTCCAGTGTCAGACATGGCGAAATTGCCAGGTAGACGGTCCAGTGTCAGTCATGGTGGAATTGCCAGACAGACGGTCCTGTGTCAGACATGGTGGAATTGCCAGACAGACGGTCCAGTCTCCGACATTATGGAATTGCCAGGCAGACGGTCCACTGTCAGACATGGTGGAATTGCCAGACAGACGGTCCAGTCTCCGACATTATGGAATTGCCAGGCAGACGGTCCACTGTCAGACATGGTGGAATTGCCAGGCAGACGGTCCAGTGTCAGATATGGTGGAATTGCCAGACAGACGGTCCAGTGTCAGACATGGTGGAATTGCCAGGCTGACGGTCCAGTTTCAGCCATGGTGGAATTTGTAGACAGACGGTCCAGTGTCAGACATGGTGTAATTTTCAGGCAGACGGTCCAGTGTCAGACATGTTGGAATTGCCAGGCAGACAGACCAGTGTCAGACATGGTGCAATTACAATGCAGACGGTCCATTGTCAGACACTGTGGAATTGCAAGACAGACAGTCCAGTCTCAGACATGGTGGAATTGCCAGCCATACGGTCCAGTGTCAGACACGGTGGAATTGCCAGCAGACGGTTCAGTGTCAGACATTTTGGAATTGCCAGGCAGACGGTCCAGTCTCAGACACGGTGGAATTGCCAGATAGACGGTCCAGTGTCAGACATGGAGGAATTGCAAGTGACGGTCCAGTGTCAGACATGGTGGATTTGCCAGACAGACGGCCCAGTGTTAGACGTGGTGGATTTGCCAGGCAGGCGGTCCAGTGTCAGACATGGTGGAATTGCCGGGCAGACGGTCCAGTGTCAGTCCTGGTGGAATTGCCAGACAGACGGTCCAGTGTCAGACATGGTGGAATTGCCAGGCAGCCGGTCCAGTGTCAGACATGGTGGAATTGCAAGGCAGACGGTCCAGTGTCAGACATGGTGTAATTGCCAGGCAGGCTGTCCAGTGTCAGACATGGTGGAATTGCCAGACAGACGGTCCAGTGTCAGAAATGGTGCAATTACAAGGCAGACGGTCCATTGTCAGACACTGTGGAATTGCAAGACAGACAGTCCAGTCTCAGACATGGTGGAATTGCCAGCCAGACGGTTCAGTGTCAGACATTTTGGAATTGCCAGGCAGACGGTCCAGTGTCAGTCATGGTGGAATTGCCAGACAGACGGTCCTGTGTCAGACATGGTGGAATTGCCAGACAGACGGTCCAGTGTCAGACATGGTGGAATTGCCAGGCAGACGGTCCACTGTCAGACATGGTGGAATTGCCAGGCAGACGGTCCAGTGTCAGACATGGTGGAATTGCCAGGCAGACGGTCCAGTGTCAGATATGGTGGAAGTGCCACGCAGACAGACCAGTGTCAGACATTGTGGAATTACAAGGCAGACGGTCCATTGTCAGACATGGTGGATTTACCAGGCAGACGGTCCATTGTCAGACATGGTGGAGTTGCCAGGCAGACGGTCCAGTTTCAGACATGTTGGAATTGCCAGACAGACCGTCCAGCCTCAGACATTGTGGAATTGCCAGTCAGACGGTCCAGTGACAGACATGGTGGAATTGCCAGGTAGACAGGCCAGAATCAGACATGGTGGAATTGCCAGGCAGACGGCCCAGTGACAGACATGGTGGAATTGCCAGGTAGACAGGCCAGAATCAGACATGGTGGAATTGCCAGGCAGACGGCCCAGTGTCAGACATGGTGGAATTGCCAGGCAGACGGTCCAGTCTCAGGCATGGTGGAATTGCCAGGCAGACGGTCCAGTCCCAGATATGGTGGGATTGCCAGGCAGACGGTCCAGTGTCAGAGATGGTGGAATTGCCAGCAGACTGTCCAGTCTGAGACATGGTGGAATTGCAAGGCTGACGGTGCAGTGTCAGACATGGTGGAATTGCCAGGCAGACAGTCCAGTATCAGACATGGTGGAATTTCCAGGCAGACGGTCTAGTGTCAGACAGGGTGGAATTGCCACGCAGACGGTCCAGTGTCAGACATGGTGGAATTGGCAGGCAGACGGTCCAGTCTCAGACACGGTGGATGTACAAGGCAGGCGGTCAAGTGTCAGACATGGTGGAATTGCAGGGTAGACGGTGCAGTGTCGGACATGGTGGAATTGCCAGGCAGGCGGTCCAGTGTCAGGCATGGTGGAATTGCCAGACAGACGGTCCTGTGTCAAACATGGTGGAATTGCCAGACAGACGGTCCAGTCTCCGACATTATGGAATTGCCAGGCAGACCGTCCAGTGTCAGACATGGTGGAATTGCCAGGCAGACGGTCCAGAGTCAGATATGGTGAAATTGCCAGTTAGACGGTCCAGTGTCAGTCATGGTGGAATTGCCAGGCAAACGGTCCAGTGTCAGACATGGTGGAATTACAATGCAGACGGTCCCGTGTCAGACATGGTGAATTTGCCAGGTAGACGGTCCAGTGTCAGACACGGTGGAATTGCCAGGCAAACGGTCTAGTGTCAGACATGGTGGAATTACAATGCAGACGGTCCCGTGTCAGACATGGTGAAATTCCCAGGTAGACGGTCCAGTGTCAGTCATGGTGGAATTGCCAGGCAGACGGTCCATTGTCAGACATGGTGGAGTTGCCAGGCAGACGGTCCATTGTCAGACATGGTGGAGTTGCCTGGCAGACGGTCCAGTCTCAGACATGGTGGAATTGCCAAACAGACTGTCCAGTCTCAGACATTGTGGAATTGCCAGGCAGACGGTTCAGTGTCAGACATGGTGGAATTGCCAGGCAGCCGGTCCTGTCTCAGACACGGTGGAATTACAAGGCAGACGGTCCAGTGTCAGACATGGTGGAATCACAATGCAGACGGTCCCGTGTCAGACATGGTGAAATTGCCAGGTAGACGTACCAGTGTCAGTCATGGTGGAATTGCCAGACAGACGGTCCTGTGTCAGACATGGTCGAATTGCCAGACAGACGGTCCAGTCTCCGACATTATGGAATTGCCAGGCAGACGGTCCAGTGTCAGACATGGTGGAATTACAAGGTTGACGATCCATTCTCAGTCATGTTGGAATTGCCAGGCAGACGGTCCTGTGTCAGACATGGTGGAATTGCCAGGCAGACGGTCCAGTGTCAGACATGGTGGAAGTGCCAGGCAGACAGACCAGTGTCAGACATTGTGGAATTACAAGGCAGACGGTTCATTGTCAGACATGGTGGATTTACCAGGCAGACGGTCCATTGTCAGACATGGTGGAGTTGCCAGGCAGACGGTCCAGTTTCAGACATGTTGGAATTGCCAGACAGACCGTCCAGCCTCAGACATTGTGGAATTGCCAGTCAGACGGTCCAGTGACAGACATGGTGGAATTGCCAGACAGACAGGCCAGAATCAGACATGGTGGAATTGCCAGGTAGAAGGCCCAGTGTCAGACATGGTGGAATTGCCAGACAGACGGTCCAGTCTCAGATATGGTGGAATTGCCAGGCTGACGGCCCAGTGTCAGAAACGGTGGAAGTGCCAGGCAGACGGTCCAGTGTCAGACATGGTGGAATTGACAGGCAGACGGTCCAGTGCCAGACATGCTGGAATTGCCAGGCAAACAGTCCAGTGTCCGACATGGTGGTACAGCCAGACAGACGGTCCAGTGTCAGATTATGGTGGAATTACGAGGCAACGTGCCAGTGTCAGACATGATGGAATTGCCAGGCACACGATCCAGTGTCAGACATGGTGGAATTGCCAGGCAGACGGTCCAGTGTCAGGCAGGGTGGAATTGCCACGCCGACGGTCCAGTGTCAGACATGGTGGAACAACAAGGCAGACGGTCCTATGGCAGACATGGTGGAGTTGCCAGGCTGACGGTCCAGTTTCAGCCATGGTGGAATTTGTAGACAGACGGTCCAGTGTCAGACATGTTGGAATTGACAGTCAGACGGTCCAGTGTCAGACATGGTGAAATTGCCAGGTAGACGGTCCAGTGTCAGACATGGCGAAATTGCCAGGTAGACGGTCCAGTGTCAGTCATGGTGGAATTGCCAGACAGACGGTCCTGTGTCAGACATGGTGGAATTGCCAGACAGACGGTCCAGTCTCCGACATTATGGAATTGCCAGGCAGACGGTCCACTGTCAGACATGTTGGAATTGACAGTCAGACGGTCCAGTGTCTGACATGGTGAAATTGCCAGGTAGACGGTCCAGTGTCAGACATGGCGAAATTGCCAGGTAGACGGTCCAGTGTCAGTCATGGTGGAATTGCCAGACAGACGGTCCTGTGTCAGACATGGTGGAATTGCCAGACAGACGGTCCAGTCTCCGACATTATGGAATTGCCAGGCAGACGGTCCACTGTCAGACATGGTGGAATTGCCAGACAGACGGTCCAGTCTCCGACATTATGGAATTGCCAGGCAGACGGTCCACTGTCAGACATGGTGGAATTGCCAGGCAGACGGTCCAGTGTCAGATATGGTGGAATTGCCAGACAGACGGTCCAGTGTCAGACATGGTGGAATTGCCAGGCTGACGGTCCAGTTTCAGCCATGGTGGAATTTGTAGACAGACGGTCCAGTGTCAGACATGGTGTAATTTTCAGGCAGACGGTCCAGTGTCAGACATGTTGGAATTGCCAGGCAGACAGACCAGTGTCAGACATGGTGCAATTACAATGCAGACGGTCCATTGTCAGACACTGTGGAATTGCAAGACAGACAGTCCAGTCTCAGACATGGTGGAATTGCCAGCCATACGGTCCAGTGTCAGACACGGTGGAATTGCCAGCAGACGGTTCAGTGTCAGACATTTTGGAATTGCCAGGCAGACGGTCCAGTCTCAGACACGGTGGAATTGCCAGATAGACGGTCCAGTGTCAGACATGGAGGAATTGCAAGTGACGGTCCAGTGTCAGACATGGTGGATTTGCCAGACAGACGGCCCAGTGTTAGACGTGGTGGATTTGCCAGGCAGGCGGTCCAGTGTCAGACATGGTGGAATTGCCGGGCAGACGGTCCAGTGTCAGTCCTGGTGGAATTGCCAGACAGACGGTCCAGTGTCAGACATGGTGGAATTGCCAGGCAGCCGGTCCAGTGTCAGACATGGTGGAATTGCAAGGCAGACGGTCCAGTGTCAGACATGGTGTAATTGCCAGGCAGGCTGTCCAGTGTCAGACATGGTGGAATTGCCAGACAGACGGTCCAGTGTCAGAAATGGTGCAATTACAAGGCAGACGGTCCATTGTCAGACACTGTGGAATTGCAAGACAGACAGTCCAGTCTCAGACATGGTGGAATTGCCAGCCAGACGGTTCAGTGTCAGACATTTTGGAATTGCCAGGCAGACGGTCCAGTGTCAGTCATGGTGGAATTGCCAGACAGACGGTCCTGTGTCAGACATGGTGGAATTGCCAGACAGACGGTCCAGTGTCAGACATGGTGGAATTGCCAGGCAGACGGTCCACTGTCAGACATGGTGGAATTGCCAGGCAGACGGTCCAGTGTCAGACATGGTGGAATTGCCAGGCAGACGGTCCAGTGTCAGATATGGTGGAAGTGCCACGCAGACAGACCAGTGTCAGACATTGTGGAATTACAAGGCAGACGGTCCATTGTCAGACATGGTGGATTTACCAGGCAGACGGTCCATTGTCAGACATGGTGGAGTTGCCAGGCAGACGGTCCAGTTTCAGACATGTTGGAATTGCCAGACAGACCGTCCAGCCTCAGACATTGTGGAATTGCCAGTCAGACGGTCCAGTGACAGACATGGTGGAATTGCCAGGTAGACAGGCCAGAATCAGACATGGTGGAATTGCCAGGCAGACGGCCCAGTGACAGACATGGTGGAATTGCCAGGTAGACAGGCCAGAATCAGACATGGTGGAATTGCCAGGCAGACGGCCCAGTGTCAGACATGGTGGAATTGCCAGGCAGACGGTCCAGTCTCAGGCATGGTGGAATTGCCAGGCAGACGGTCCAGTCCCAGATATGGTGGGATTGCCAGGCAGACGGCCCAGTGTCAGACACGGTGGAATTGCCAGGCAGACGGTCCAGTGCCAGACATGCTGGAATTGCCAGGCAAACAGTCCAGTGTCCGACATGGTGGACCAGCCAGACAGACGGTCCAGTGTCAGATTATGGTGGAATTACAAGGCAACGTGCCAGTGTCAGACATGGTGGAATTGCCAGGCAGACGATCCAGTGTCAGACTTGGTGGAATTGCCACGCCGACGGTCCAGTGTCAGACATGGTGGAATTGCCACGCCGACGGTCCAGTGTCAGACATGGTGTAATTTTCAGGCAGACTGTCCACTGTCAGACACGGTGGAATTGCCAGGCAGATGGTCCAGTGTCAGACATGGTGGAATTGCCAGGCAGACGGTCCAGTGTCAGACTTGGTGGAATTGCCAGTCAGTCGGTCCAGTGTCAGACATGGTGGAATTGCCACGCCGACGGTCCAGTGTCAGACATGGTGTAATTTTCAGGCAGACTGTCCACTGTCAGACACGGTGGAATTGCCAGGCAGATGGTCCAGTGTCAGACATGGTGGAATTGCCAGGCAGACGGTCCAGTGTCAGACATTGTGGAATTGCCAGGCAGACGGCCCACTGTCAGACATGGTGGAATTGCCAGGCAGATGGTCCAGTGTCAGACATGGTGGAATTACAAGGCAGACGGTCCAGTGTCAGACATGGTGGAATTGCCAGGCAGACGGTCCAGTGTCAGATATGGTGGAATTGCCAGGCAGACGGTCCAGTGTCAGATATGGTGGAATTGCCAGGCAGACGGTCCAGTGTCAGATATGGTGGAATTGCCAGGCAGATGGTCCAGTGTCAGACATGGTGGAATTGCCAGGCAGACGGTCCAGTGTCAGACATGGTGGAAGTGCCCGGCAGGCGGTCCAGTCTCAGACATGGTGGAATTGCCAGGCAGACGGCCCAGTGTTAGACTTGATGGAATTAAAAGGCAGACGATGCAGTCTCAGACATGGTGGAATTGCCAGGCAGGCGGCCCAGTGTCAGACATGGTGGAATTACAAGGCAGACGGTCCAGTGTCAGAGATGGTGGAATTGCCAGCAGACTGTCCAGTCTGAGACATGGTGGAATTGCAAGGCTGACGGTGCAGTGTCAGACATGGTGGAATTGCCAGGCAGACAGTCCAGTATCAGACATGGTGGAATTGCCAGGCAGACGGTCTAGTGTCAGACAGGGTGGAATTGCCACGCAGACGGTCCAGTGTCAGACATGGTGGAATTGGCAGGCAGACGGTCCAGTCTCAGACACGGTGGATGTACAAGGCAGGCGGTCAAGTGTCAGACATGGTGGAATTGCAGGGTAGACGGTGCAGTGTCGGACATGGTGGAATTGCCAGGCAGGCGGTCCAGTGTCAGGCATGGTGGAATTGCCAGACAGACGGTCCTGTGTCAAACATGGTGGAATTGCCAGACAGACGGTCCAGTCTCCGACATTATGGAATTGCCAGGTAGACGGTCCAGTGTCAGACATGGTGGAATTGCCAGGCAGACGGTCCAGAGTCAGATATGGTGAAATTGCCAGTTAGACGGTCCAGTGTCAGTCATGGTGGAATTGCCAGGCAAACGGTCCAGTGTCAGACATGGTGGAATTACAATGCAGACGGTCCCGTGTCAGACATGGTGAATTTGCCAGGTAGACGGTCCAGTGTCAGACACGGTGGAATTGCCAGGCAAACGGTCTAGTGTCAGACATGGTGGAATTACAATGCAGACGGTCCCGTGTCAGACATGGTGAAATTGCCAGGTAGACGGTCCAGTGTCAGTCATGGTGGAATTGCCAGACAGACGGTCCTGTGTCAGACATGGTTGAATTGCCAGGCAGACGGTCCATTGTCAGACATGGTGGAGTTGCCTGGCAGACGGTCCAGTCTCAGACATGGTGGAATTGCCAAACAGACTGTCCAGTCTCAGACATTGTGGAATTGCCAGGCAGACGGTTCAGTGTCAGACATGGTGGAATTGCCAGGCAGCCGGTCCTGTCTCAGACACGGTGGAATTACAAGGCAGACGGTCCAGTGTCAGACATGGTGAAATTGCCAGGTAGACGGTCCAGTGTCAGTCATGGTGGAATTGCCAGGCAGACGGTCCAGTGTCAGACACGGTGGAATTACAAGGTTGACGATCCATTCTCAGTCATGTTGGAATTGCCAGGCAGACGGTCCTGTGTCAGACATGGTGGAATTGCCAGGCAGACGGTCCAGTTTCAGACATGGTGGAAGTGCCAGGCAGACAGACCAGTGTCAGACATTGTGGAATTACAAGGCAGACGGTTCATTGTCAGACATGGTGGATTTACCAGGCAGACGGTCCATTGTCAGACATGGTGTAGTTGCCAGGCAGACGGTCCAGTTTCAGACATGTTGGAATTGCCAGACAGCCCGTCCAGCCTCAGACATTGTGGAATTGCCAGTCAGACGGTCCAGTGACAGACATGGTGGAATTGCCAGGCAGACAGGCCAGAATCAGACATGGTGGAATTGCCAGGTAGAAGGCCCAGTGTCAGACATGGTGGAATTGCCAGGCAGACGGTCCAGTCTCAGATATGGTGGAATTGCCAGGCTGACGGCCCAGTGTCAGAAACGGTGGAAGTGCCAGGCAGACGGTCCAGTGTCAGACATGGTGGAATTGACAGGCAGACGGTCCAGTGCCAGACATGCTGGAATTGCCAGGCAAACAGTCCAGTGTCCGACATGGTGGAACAGCCAGACAGACGGTCCAGTGTCAGATTATGTTGGAATTACGAGGCAACGTGCCAGTGTCAGACATGATGGAATTGCCAGGCAGACGATCCAGTGTCAGACATGGTGGAATTGCCAGGCAGACGGTCCAGTGTCAGACAGGGTGGAATTGCCACGCCGACGGTCCAGTGTCAGTCATGGTGGAACAACAAGGCAGACGGTCCTATGGCAGACATGGTGGAGTTGCCAGGCTGACGGTCCAGTTTCAGCCATGGTGGAATTTGTAGACAGACGGTCCAGTGTCAGACATGTTGGAATTGACAGTCAGACGGTCCAGTGTCAGACATGGTGAAATTGCCAGGTAGACGGTCCAGTGTCAGACATGGTGAAATTGCCAGGTAGACGGTCCACTGTCAGTCATGGTGGAATTGCCAGGCAGACGGTCCAGTGTCAGACATGGTGAAATTGCCAGGTAGACGGTCCACTGTCAGTCATGGTGGAATTGCCAGACAGACGGTCCAGTGTCAGACATGGTGGAATTGCCAGTCAGACGGTCCAGTGTCAGACATGGTGGAATTGCCAGGCAGACATTCCAGTGTCAGACATGGTGGAACAGCCAGACAGACGGGCCAGTGTCAGTCATGGTGGAACAGCCAGACAGACGGTCCAGTGTCAGACATGATGGAATTACAATGCAAACGTGCCGGTGTCAGACATGGTGGAATTGCCAGGCAGACGGTCCAGTGTCAGACATGTTGGAATTGCCAGACAGACGTTCAGTGTCAGACATGGTGGAATTGCCAGGCAGGCGGTCCAGTGTCAGACATGGTGGAATTGCCAGGCAGACGGTCCAGTGTCTTACATGGTGGAATTGCCAGACAGACGGTCCAGTCTCCGACATTATGGAATTGCCAGGCAGACGGTCCACTGTCAGACATGGTGGAATTGCCAGACAGACGGTCCAGTGTCAGACATGGTGGAGTTGCCAGGCTGACGATCCAGTTTCAGCCATGGTGGAATTTGTAGACAGACGGTCCTGTGTCAGACATGTTGGAATTGCCAGTCAGACGGTCCAGCGTCAGACATGTTGGAATTGCCAGTCAGATGGTCCAGTGACAGACATTTTGGAATTGCCAGTTAGACAGTCCAGTGTCAGACATGGTGTAATTTTCAGGCAGACGGTCCAGTGTCAGACATGTTGGAATTGCCAGGCAGACAGACCAGTGTCAGACATGGTGCAATTACAAGGCAGACGGTCCATTGTCAGACACTGTGGAATTGCAAGACAGACAGTCCAGTCTCAGACATGGTGGAATTGCCAGCCATACGGTCCAGTGTCAGACACGGTGGAATTGCCAGCAGACGGTTCAGTGTCAGACATTTTGGAATTGCCAGGCAGACGGTCCAGTCTCAGACACGGTGGAATTGCCAGATAGACGGTCCAGTGTCAGACATGGAGGAATTGCAAGTGACGGTCCAGTGTCAGACATGGTGGATTTGCCAGACAGACGGCCCAGTGTTAGACGTGGTGGATTTGCCAGGCAGATGGTCCAGTGTCGGACATGGTGGAATTACAAGGCAGGCGGTCCAGTATCAGACATGGTGGAATTACAAGGCAGGCGGTCCAGTGACAGACATGGTGGAATTGCCAGGCAGACGGCCTAGTATCAGACATGGTGGAATTACTAGGCAGACGGTCCAGTGTCAGACATGGTGGAATTTCCAGGCAGACGGCCCAGTGTCAGACATGGTGGAATTGCCAGGCAGACATTCCAGTGTCAGACATGGTGGAACAGCCAGACAGACGGGCCAGTGTCAGTCATGGTGGAACAGCCAGACAGACGGTCCAGTGTCAGACATGATGGAATTACAATGCAAACGTGCCGGTGTCAGACATGGTGGAATTGCGAGGCAGACGTTCCAGTGTCAGACATGTTGGAATTGCCAGACAGACGTTCAGTGTCAGACATGGTGGAATTGCCAGGCAGGCGGTCCAGTGTCAGACATGGTGGAATTGCCAGGCAGACGGTCCAGTGTCTTACATGATGGAATTGCCAGGCAGACGGTCCAGTGTCAGACATGGTGGAATTGCCTGGCAGACGGTCCAGCGTCAGACATGGTGGAATTGCCAGGCAGACGGTCCAGTGTCAGACATGGTGGAATTGCCAGGCAGACGGTCCAGTGTCAGACATGTTGAATTGCCAGGCAGACATTCCAGTCTCAGACAGTGTGGAATTGCCTGGCACACGGTCCAGTGTCAGACATGGTGGAATTACAAGGCAGACGGCCCAGTGTCAGACATGGTGGAATTGCCAGGCAGACGGTCCAGTGTCAGACATGTGGAATTGCCAGGCAGACATTCCAGTCTCAGACAGTGTGGAATTGCCTGGCACACGGTCCAGTGTCAGACATGGTGGAATTACAAGGCACACGGTCCAGTGTCAGACAGGGTGGAGTTGCCAGGCAGACGGTCCAGTCTCAGTCATGGAGGAATTACAAGGCAGACGAGTGAGGAAGTACTTTGACCATTCAAGGAGCTGGTAGGTCACACAGCCAATGTCTGAACAGTTGGAGCCAGCCGGCATCACCACTGCTCCCGCGGCAGAGCCGGAACCGAGGGTCCAGGAGATTCCGCAGAGAATAGTAAGAAGTCTGACAACAGCAGGTTAAATTTCACCAGGTTTCTTTTTAATCACTAGCTTTCGGAGCGCAGCTCCTTCCTCAGGTGAATCCGGAGTGGACTCACCGGTGACCCCGATGGAGCTGGAGAGGGGGGAGTCCCCGATGTGGTGTCGAATCCTCGAGGCAACATCCTGCTGCTGACAACAACACTATCCCATTGGTGGAGGAGCCGGATGGGGCCCAGGGTGATCCACCATGCCTCAGATTACCCCTGTGAAGGACCGTTCTGAACTGAACTGCCCCTTTTTAATGTCTACAGATGTTCTTATATAAATGACTCAAGTTGTTTGCATGTTACTGAGGGACGGAAGGGTGAGGAACCTGACAGCGATGCCTCTTTGATGGGTGATCCCATGTGGTCCACGTTACCGGCTCTGGGCCCATCGTGTGTGAGTGTGTCAACCCCGACTAATGGGGAATAATCCCTGGGAGCAGGGGACAGGCAGTGCGGTCCAGGAGCTCCCAATTAAAACGCTGTTTCAGAGACCTCGGTGCTGTATATAGCTAACCAATTACTGCTCAATAATCCCTGGGAGCAGGGGACAGGCAGTGTGGCCTCGGGAGCCCCCATTAAAAAGCTGTTTTGGAGACCTCTGTGCTGTATATAGTTAACCATTTACTTCTCAATAATCCCTGGAAGCAAGGGTCAGGCAGTGTGGTCCGGGAGCTCCCAATTAAAAAGCTGTTTCAGTGACCTTAGAGCTGTAGATAGTTAACTATTTCCTGCTCAATAATCCCTGGGAGCAGGAGAAAGGCAGTGTGGCCTACGGAGCCCCCAATAAAAAAGCTGTTTCAGAGATCTCTGTGTCTGTATATAGTTAACCATTTATTTCTCTTTTTTTACCAGAGAGGATACAGCCAGAGTGAGACACCAAAGAGTGAGTTTGGGGATTTGAATCTAGGTGGGATGTCGAAGCTGGATGAGGAGGAGGTGCTTTTTATCCCTGGTAAGTGACTGGTAAGTAGTTTTTTTCATTGTCTAATTTATTTATTTTTTCTTTCGTTTTTTGGAATTGTAGTTGTATCCGTTTACCTAATGTTTAAGACATGGCAGGAGATCCCAGACCCGTGTCATGCTCCTCGTGTGCCATGTGGGAGCTCAGGGACACGTCCACTGTCCCTGGCTCCTTCAGGTGCAAGACATGTGTCCAGTTGCAGATCCTGTTAGACCGCTTGACTGCTCTGGAGCTGCGGATGGACTCACTTTGGAGCATCCGCGATGCTGAGGACGTCGTGGATATCACGTTTAGCGAGTTGGTCACAGCGCAGGTGAAAGGTACTGAAGGAGATAGAAAATGAGTGACCAAAAGTCAGAGCAAGTGTAGGAAGGCAGTGCAGGTGCCCTCTGCGGTCATCTCCCTGCAAAACAGATATACCGCTTTGGATACTGTTGAGGGAGATGGCTCACCAGGGGAAGGCAGCAGCAGGCAGGTTCATGGCACCGTGCCTGGCTCTGCTGCGCAGCTGGGCAGGAAGAAGAATGGCAGGGCTATAGTGATAGCGGACTCAATTGTAAGGGGAATAGACAGGCGGTTCTGCGGACGCAATCGAGACTCCAGGATGGTATGTTGCCTCCCTGGTGCAAGGGTCAATGATGTCTCGGAGCGGCTGCAGGACATTCTGGGGGGTGGGGGGGTGAACAGCCAGCTGTCGTGGTGCACATAGGCAATAGCGATATAGGTAAAAAGCGGGACGAGGTCCTACAAGCTGAATTCAGGGAGTTAGGATTTAAACTAAAAAGTAGGGCCTCAAAGTTAGCAATCTAAGGATTGCTACCAGTGCCACGAGCTAGTCAGAATAGGAATGTCAGGACAGATAGGATGAATGCGTGGCTCGAGAGATGGTGCAAGAGGGAGGGATTCAAATTCCTGGGGCATTGGATCCGGTTCTGGGGGAGGTGGGACCAGTACAACCCGGACGGTCTGCACCGATGGAAACGATCTCCTGAGGGGGTGGGGGTGCGGTTGCTAGAGCTGTTGGGGACAGTTTAACCTAATGTGGCAGAGGGATGGAAACCGATGCAGGAAGCTGCAAGGTAGTAAAACAGGGACAGAAATAAAAGGCAGTAAGGGGGAAAGTGTAAGGCAGAGAAGCCATAGTCAAAAATCAAAAAGTGCGACAGTACAAGGTACAGTGACTGAGGGGAGCTCAGTGAATAGGACCAGGAATACTAAAATAAATAAAACGGGAAGTGAAAACATTAATGGTAAGCGACGCGGCAGGTTGTTACAGGAAGATATGCGTCCAACGACAAGGAAAATTAGGAGAAAGGTTAAGAGGAAATATAACTTAGGAGAGGTTACTGATCAAGGTGTTAAGATTCAGAACAGAGGTTAAAAAAAAGCCAGCATAAGTGTACTTTACCTGAATGCTCGTAGTATTCGGAATAAGGTAAATGAGTTGATGGCGTAAATCATCGTGAATGACTATGATTTAGTGGCCATTGCTGAAACATGGTTAAAGGATGGTCACAACTGGGAGTTAAATATCCGAGGGTATCAAACTATTCAGAAGGAGAGAGTGGATGGCAACGGAGGTGGTGTAGCTCTGTTATTTAAGGATGACATCCGGGCAACAGTAAGGGATGACATCGGTGCTATGGAAGATACGGTTGAAGACATTTGGGTGGAAATCAGGAATAGTAAGGCGAAAAAGTCACTGATAGGAGTAGTCTATAGGCCACCAAATAGTAACATTATGGTGAGGCAGGCAATAAACAAAGAAATAACAGATGCATGTAGAAATGGTACAGCAGTTATCATGGGGGATTTTAATCTACATGTCGATTGGTTTAACCAGGTCGGTCAAGGCAGCCTTGAGGAGGAGTTTATAGAATGTATCCGCGATAGTTTCCTAGAACAGTCTGTTCTGGAACGTACAAGGGAACACACGGTCCTAGATCTGGTCCTGTGTAATGAGACAGGATTGATTCAGGATCTCATAGTTCGGGATCCTCTCGGAAGAAGCGATCACAATATGGTGGAATTTAAAATACAGATGGAGGGTGAGAAGGTAAAATCAAACAGTAGTGTTTTGTGCTTAAACAAAGGAGATTACAATGGGATGAGAGAAGAACTAGCTAAGGTAGACTGGGAGCAAAGACTTTATGGTGAAACAATTGAGGAACAGTGGAGAACCTTCCAAGCAGTTTTTCACGCTGCTGAGCAAAGGTTTATCCCAACAAAAAGGAAGGACGTTAGAAAGAGGGAAAGTCGACACTGGATATCTAAGGAAATAAGGGAGGGTATCAAACTGAAGGAAAAAGCATACACATGGGCAAAGATTAGTGGGAGACTAGAGGACTGGGAAATCTTTAGGGGGGCAACAGAAAGCTACTAAAAAAAAGCTATAAAGAATAGGAAGATAGATTATGAGAGTAAACTTGCTCAGAATCTCACAACAGATAATAAAAGTTTCTGCAAATATACAAAACAAAAAACACTGGCTAAGGTAAATATTGGTCCTTTAGAGGATGAGAAAGGAGATTTAATAATGGGAGATGATGAAACGGCTGAGGAACTGAACATGTTTTTTGGGTCGGTCTTCACAGTGGAAGACACAAATAACATGCCAGTTACCGATGGCAATGAGGCTATGACAGGTGAGGACCTTGAGATGATTATCATCACTAAGGGTGTAGTGATGGGCAAGCTGATGGGCTAAAGGTAGACAAGTCTCCTGGCCCTGATGGAATGCATCGCAGAGTGCTAAAAGAGATTGCTAGGGAAATTGAAAATGCACTCGTGATCATTGACCAAAATTCATTAGACTCTGGGGTGGTCCCGGCGGATTGGAAATTAGCAAACATGACACCACTGTTTGAAAAAGGAGGTAGGCAGAAAGCGGGTAATTCTTGGCCAGTGAGCTCAACTTCGGTAGTAGGGAAGATGCTGGAATCTATCATCAAGGAAGAAATAGCGAGGCGGCTGGATGGAAATTGTCAAATTGGGCAGACGCAGCATGGGTTCATAAAGGGCAGGTCGTGCATAACTAATTTAGTGGAAATTTTTGATGACATTATCAGTGCGGTGGATAACAGGGAGTCAATGGATGTGGTATATCTGGATTTCCAGAAAGCCTTTGACAAACTGCCATACAAAAAGTTGCTGCATAAGATAAAAATGCATAGCATTAAGGGGAACGTAGTGGCATGGATAGAGGATTGGTTAATTAATAGAAAGCAAAGAGTGGGGATTAATGGGTGTTTCTCTGGTTGGCAATCAGCAGCGAGTGGTGTCCCTCAGGGATCAGTGTTTGGCCCACAATTTACATGGATGATTTGGCGTTGGAGACCAAGGGCAATGTGTCCAAGTTTGCAGACGTCACTAAGTTGAGTGATAAAGCAAAACGTGCAGAGGACACTGGAGGTCTGCAGAGGGATTTGGATAGGCTAAATGAATGGGCTAGGGCCTGGTAGTTGGACTACAATGTTGACAAATGTGAGGTTATCCATTTTGGTAGGAATAACATCAAAAGGGATTATTATTTAAATGATAAAATATTAAAACATGCTGCTGTGCAGAGAGACCTGGGTGTGCTAGTGCATGAGTCGCAAAATGTTGGTTTACAGGTGCAACAGGTGATTAAGAAGGTGAATGGAATTTTGTCCTTCATTGCTAGAAGGATGGAGTTGAAGACTAGGGAGGTTATGCTGCAATTGTATAAGGTGTTAGTGAGGCCACACCTGGAGTATTGTGTTCAGTTTTGGTCTCCAAACTTGAGAAAGGACGTACTGGCGCTGGAGGGTATGCAGAGGAGTTTCACTAGGGTAATCCCAGAGCTGATGGGGTTGGATAACGAGGAGAGGTTGGGTAGACTGGGGCTCTACTCGTTGGAATTTAGAAGGATGAGGGGGGGATCTTATAGAAACATATAAAATTATGAAGCGAATAAATAGGATAGTTGTGGGCAGGTTGTTTCCACTGGCGGGTGAAAGCAGAACTAGGGGACATAGCCTCAAAATAAGGGGAAGTAGATTTAGGACTGAGTTTAGGAGGATCTTCTTCACCCAAAGGGTTGTGAATATATGGAATTCCTTGCCGAGTGAAGCAGTTGAGGCTCCTCCCTTAAATGATTTTAAGATAAAGATAGATAGTTTTTTTGAAGAATAAAGGGATTAAGGGTTATTGTGTTCGGGCCGGAAAGTGGAGCTGAGTCCACAAAAGATCAGCCATGATCGAGGGGCCAGATGGCTTACCCCTGCTTCCAGTTCTTACGTTCTTCATAATCCATGGGAGCAGGGGACAGGCTCTGTGGTCCGGGCGCCCCTAATTAAAAAGCTGTTTCAGTGATCTCTGTGCTGTATATAGTTAACCATTTACTGCTCAATAATCCCTGGGAGCAGGGGACAGGCAGTGTGGCCTCGGGAGCCCACAATTAAAAAGCTGTTTCAGTGACCTCTGTGCTGTATATAGTTAACCATTTACTGCTCAATAATCCCTGGGAGCAGGGGACAGGCAGTGTGGCCTCGGGAGGCCCCAATTAAAAAGCTGTTTCAGAGACCTCTGTGCTGTATATAGTTAACCATTTACTGCTCAATAATCCCTGGGAGCAGGGGACAGGCTGTGTGGCCTCGGGAGCCCCCAATTAAAAAGCTGTTTCAGTGACCTCTGTGCTGTATATAGTTAACCATTTACTGCTCAATAATCCCTGGGAGCAAGGGACAGGCAGTGTGGCCTCGGGAGCCCGAATTAAAAAGCTGTTTCAGAGACCTCTGTGCCTGTATACAGTTAACCATTTACTTCTTCTCAATTAACCCCTTTCTTGTGATACAAGGAACCCCTGAAGTGTTGCCACAAACCACCACAGTTTCATGGTCACCATTACTGAGACGGCAGATACATAAACGGACAATGGAACTGTGCCGTTACAGCCACTGACAGGACCATCCACAGCCTGGTGTCAGGCTCCAGGCCGTGCTGAAGGAGGCGACACCGTTCTGTAACCAGCTCCTTGTTATATCAGATTTGTCAGGACCATCCACTGCCTGGTGTCAGTCTCCAGGCCGTGCTGAAGGAGGCGACACCGTTCTGTAACCAGCTCCTTGTTATATCAGATTTGGCAGGACTATCCACAGCCTCGTGTCAGGCTCCAGGCCGTGCTGAAGGAGGCGACACCGTTCTGCAACCAGCTCCTTGTTATATCAGATTTGACAGGACCATCCACAGCCTGGTGTCAGGCTCCAAGCCGTGCTGAAGGAGGCGACATCGTTCTGTAACCAGCAACTTGTTATATCAGATTTGACAGGACCATCCACAGCCTGGTATCAGGCTCCAGGCCGTGCTGAAGGAGGCGACACCGTTCTGTAACCAGCAACTTGTTATATCAGATTTGACAGGACCATCCACAGCCTGGTGTCAGGTTCCAGGCCGTGCTGAAGGAGGCGACACCGCTCTGTAACCAGCTCCTTGTCATATCAGATTTGCCTCACACGTTGCTCCTGGGTTTGGAGTAGGTTGGTAAAGTGTTCTTGTATTTCCAAAAGATGCTGGCCCAGAGACCATTCTCCTCTACTTGGTCGACACTTCCCACTCTGCCCCCTTTGCTCCATTTGTTGGTCATGTTCCAGACCCAGATTCACGGTAACTACAGTCCCCAGACCTCGTTCAGAGCTGGGTCACCATATTATCTGTTCTCCCTTAATGTCTGCAACAGCTCACAACACACCCTACAGAAACCAATCCTCAGAATTTACACTCATCTCCCAATAACACTGTGGTGGTATGTATTAGGGGTCATGTGGGACTGTGAAGCCGTGATGCTATTGGCTGACAGATCCCGGGTACTGGTTGGCTGCTGACTCCTGGCTCCGCCCTGAAGGCGGAGTATAAGAACCCGAGCTTCTCCCCGCCGCTTCATTCTGTTGCTGAACTGCTGGGGACAAGTCTCGCTTAATAAAGCCTGAATCGACTTCATCACTTCTCGTCTCTCTCGTAAGTCATTCTGCGCTACAATTTATTAAGCGAGCTTAAAAGACTATGGAGCTGCGGATCGCCCCGGAATGCCTGCGGATCAGCCCCCACGCAGCGAACTCGGCAGCAGTATTGAAACACTGGCAAGCATGTTTTGAAGGCTACCTCCGAACGGACCGCGGCCGGATCACAGAAGACCAGAAATTGCAGGTCCTGCATTCGAGGGTAAGCCCGGAAATGTACCCTCTCATAGAAGACGCAGAGGATTTCCCGACGGCGCTCGCATTGCTGAAGAGCATCTACGTTCGGCCCGTGAACCAGGTCTATGCACGCCACCAACTCGCGACGAGCCGGCAAAGTCCTGGAGAATCGCTAGAAGAATTCTACGCCGCGCTGCTAATTTTGGGACGGGGCTGCAGCTGCCCGCCGGTGAACGCGATCGAACACACGGACATGCTAATTTGCGATGCATTTGTGGCAGGTATGAACTCTCCCCAAATCCGCCAAAGACCATTAGAGAGAGAGTCGCTAGGACTCTCAGAGGCACGGGCCCTTGCAGCTTCCCTAAATGTGGCCTCGCAAAACGCCCGCGCCTACTGCCCCGACCCCGCGGCAGGCCCTTGGGCTCCGTGGACCCCCGTCGCAACAAACCCCCCCCTCGCAAGCTTGCGCGGTTAAATCGCCAGACTATCCCAGGGAGGCCCGCTGCTAGTTCTGTGGGCAAGTGAAACACCCCCGGCAGCGCTGCCGGGCCCGTGCAGCTATTTGTAAAAGCTGCGGCAAGAAGGGCCATTACGCGGCAGTGTGCCGGTCCCGGCGGGTCGCCGCAATCCCCGGAGAAGAACGGGCCCAGCACATCCCAAACGCTCCCCAACCACCGCACCCCCCCCCCCAGCGTCCCATGTGCGACCCGCGGGTGCCGCCATTTCGGATCCCGGGCACCACGAGGGGAGGATGGGCGGCGCCAACTTGTGACCCCCAGCCACGTGCGATTCATGGAGGCGGCCATTTTGTCCACCCCCGACCACGTGCGATCCATGGGGCGGCCATTTTGTCCAACCCCGGCCGCGTGCGATTCATGGACGCCACCATCTTGGTTGACAACAAAGGACCCCAGCATCGACGGCTCCACGGTGTCCGAAGAAGACGCCACGACACTACTATCACGACTAGCATCGGTGACACTCGATCAATCGCGGCCCCGGACGCTCCAGACAACAACAACGGTGCTGGTCAACGGATACGAGACGCCATGCCTGATCAACTCCGGGAGCACCGAAAGTTTCATTCACCCAAACACGGTAAGTTGTTTTCTGACCATCCATCCAAGCACGCAAAAGATTTCCGAAGCTGCAGGATTCCACTCCGTAGAGATCAAAGGGTTCTGCATCGCAAACCTAATGGTGCAAGGGAGGGAGTTTAAGAACTACAGGCTCTACGTCCTTCCCCAACTCTGCGCGCCCACATTAATGGGATTAGATTTCCAGTGTAACCTGCAGAGCCTAACATTCCAATTCGGCGGCCCAATACCCCCACTCACTATCTGCGGCCTCGCAACTCTCAAGGTTGAACCGCCGTCCTTGTTTGCAAACCTTACCCCGGATTGCAAACCCGTCGCCACTAGGAGCAGACTGCCCAGCGCCCAGGACCGGCTATTTATTCGGTCTGAAGTCCAGCGGTTGCTGAAGGAAGGCATAATCCAGGCCAGCAATAGTCCCTGGAGAGCCCAGGTGGTAGTAGTAAAGACCGTGGAGAAGCAAAGGATGGTAGTAGACTATAGTCAGACCATCAACAGGTACACGCAGCTAGATGCATACCCTCTCCCCCGCATATACGACATGGTCAATTGGATTGCCCAGTATAAGGTCTTCTCCACCGTGGATTCAAGTCCACCTACCACCAGCTCCCCATCCGCCCACGTGACAGCAAGTACACAGCCTTCGAGGCAGACGGGCGTCTGGACCACTTCCTAAGGGTCCCATTTGGTGTCACAAAGGGGGTCTCGGTCTTCCAGCGGGAGATGGACCGAATGGTTGACCAGCACGGGTTGCAGGCCACGTTCCCGTATCTCGGCAACGTAACCATCTGCGGCCACGATCAGCAGGACCACGACGCCAACCTCCAAAAATTCCTCCAGACCGCGACCACCCTGAACCTCACATACAACGAGGCAAAGTGCGTTTATAGCACAAACCGGCTAGCCATCTTGGGATACGTAGTGCGCAATGGGATAATGGGCCCCGACCCCGAACGCATGCGCCCCCTTATGGAATTTCCCCTCCCCCACTGCTCCAATGCCCTGAAACGTTGCCTGGGTTTCTTTTCATATTACGCCCAGTGGGTCCCCCAGTGTGCAGACAAGGCCCGCCCGCTAATACAGTCCACTACCTTCCCCCTGTCGACAGAGGCTCGCCAGGCCTTCAGCCGCATCAAAGCGGATGTCGCAAAGGCCACGATGCGCGCGATCGACGAGACTGTCCCCTTCCAGGTCGAGAGCGATGCATCCGACGTAGCTCTAGCGGCTACCCTTAATCAAGCGGGCAGACCCGTGGCCTTTTTCTCCCGGACCCTCCACGCCTCAGAAATCCGCCACTCCTCAGTGGAAAAGGAAGCCCAAGCCATAGTGGAAGCTGTGCGACATTGGAGGCATTACCTGGCCGGCAGGAGATTCACTCTCCTCACTGACCAACGGTCGGTAGCCTTCATGTTCGATAATGCACTGCGGGGCAACATTTAAAATGACAAGATCTTAAGGTGGAGGATCGAGCTCTCCACCTTCAACTATGAGATCTTGTACCGTCCCGGAAAGCTGAACGAGCCGTCCGATGCCCTATCCCGCGGCACATGTGCCAACGCACAAATAGACCGCCTCCAAGCCCTCCACGAGGACCTCTGCCACCCGGGGTTCACTCGATTCTACCATTTCATAAAGTCCCGCAACCTCCCCTACTCTGTGGAGGAGGTCCGTACAGTCACCAGGAACTGCCACATCTGCGCAGAGTGCAAACCGCACGTTTTCAGGCCAGATAGAGCGCACCTGATCAAGGCTTCCCGCTCCTTTGAACGCCTCAGTTTGGATTTCAAAGGGCCCCTCCCCTCCACTGACTGCAACGCATACTTCCTGAATCTGATGGACGAGTACTCTCGTTTCCCCTTCGCCATCTCCTGCCCCGACATGACAGCGGCCACAGTCATTAAAGCCCTTGGCACCATATTCACACTGTTCGGTTGCCCCGCGTATATCCATAGCGACAGGGGGTCCTCCTTCATGAGTGACGAGCTGCGCCAGTTCCTGCTCAGCAAGGGCATAGCTTCGAGCAGGACGACCAGCACAACCCCCGGGGGAACGGCAAGTAGAGAGGGAGAACGGCACAGTCTGGAAGACCGTCTTGCTGGCCCTACGGTCCAGGGATCTCCCAGTTTACCGGTGGCAGGAGGTCCTCCCGGATGCTCTCCACCCCATCCGGTCGCTGCTGTTTACCACCGCTAACCAAACGCCTCATGAGCGCCTCCTTGTCTTCCCCAGGAAGTCCTCCACCGGAACGTCGCTGCGACCTGGCTGGCGGCCCCAGGACCCATCTTGCTCCGGAAACATGTGCGGGCGCACAAATCGAACCCGTTGGTCGAGAGGGTTCACCTTCTCCACGCGAACCCGCAGTACGCCTACGTGGCGTACCCCAACGGCCGACAGGACACGGTCCCCTGCGAGACCTGGCGCCCGCCGGCAACACCCCCCCCCCCCGACACCGATCATCCCCTCCCTGCCACCGGCGCACCCTGCGACCGCCCCCTTCCCGGGAGGATCGGTCCTCCTCCCGTGCCCGCCCAGGAGTAAAACAGGAACAAACACCGAAACGTTCCCGGAGACGACAACGTCTGAACAAGACCTGCACCACCACCGGGGCTGAGGGGTTCGACGAGGAAGACCAGACCGCCCGCTCGACTCGTGGCATCCGCGTGACACCAAGAATGTTGTTGTATTGTAACAAAAACATATATATTTTTGCTAATATTGTGAATAGTTTTCACAAACTTGTACATAGCCCAGTGTAGGGCTAAAACTGTAGTAACATGTCCGAAATTTTCCTTCTAGGGCCAGCCTTGTAAACCCCTACCACCATGCGATCCACCCCCACGCCGGGTTCCTTTCTAACAAGGGATGAATGTGGTGGTATGTATTAGGGGTCATGTGGGACTGTGAAGCCGTGATGCTATTGGCTGACAGATCCAGGGTCCTGGTTGGCTGCTGACTCCTGGCTCCGCCCTGAAGGCGGAGTATAAGAACCCGAGCTTCTCGCCTCCGCTTCATTCTGTTGCTGAACTGATGGGGACAAGTCTAGTTTAATGAAGCCTGAATCGACTGCAACACTTCTCGTCTCTCTCGTAAGTCATTGTGCGCTACAAACACAACCTGCAAAAATCCATCCTCAGCATCTTCACTCTCCTCCCAATAACAAAACCTGCAGAAACCCATCCTCTGCATATTCACTAACCTTCGAATAACACAACCTGCAGAAACCCATCCTCAGCATCTCCACTCACCTCAAAAAACACAACCTGCAGAAACCCATCCTCAGCATCTCCACTAATCTCCCAATAACACAACCTGCAGAAACCCGTCCTCAGCACCTTCACTGACCTTCCATTAAAAAACCTGGAGAAACCCATCCACAGCATCTTCAATAACCTCCCAATATCATAACCTGCAGAAACCAATCCTCAGCATCTTCACTCACTCACAATAACACAACATGCAGAAACCTATCCTCAGCATCTCTACTCACCCCCCAATTACACAACCTTCAGAAACCCATCCTCAGCATCTCCACTCACCTCCCAAAAGCACAACCCGCAGAAACCCATCCTCAGCATCTTCACTAACCTCAAAAAACACAACCTGCAGAACCCCATCCTCAGCAACTCCACTAACCTCCCAATAACACAATCTGCAGAAACCCATCCTCAGCATCTCCACTCACATTCCAATAACACAACCTGCAGAAACCCGTCCTCAGCACCTTCACTGACCTTCCATTAAAAACCTGGAGAAACCCATCCACAGCATCTTCAATAACCTCCCAATATCATAACCTGCAGAAACCAAACCTCGGCATCTTCACTCACTCACAATAACACAACCTGCAGAAACCCATCCTCAGCATCTCCACCCACCTCCCAAAAACACCCTGCAGAAACCCATCCTCAGCATCTTCACTCACCTTCCAATAACACAACCTGCAGAAACCCATCCTCAGCATCTCCACTCACCTCTCAATAACACAACCTGCAGAAACCCGTCCTCAGCACCTTCACTGACCTTCCATTAAAAACCTGGAGAAACCCATCCACAGCATCTTCAATAACCTCCCAATATCATAACCTGCAGAAACCAAACCTCGGCATCTTCACTCACTCACAATAACACAACCTGCAGAAACCCATCCTCAGCATCTCCACCCACCTCCCAAAAACACCCTGCAGAAACCCATCCTCAGCATCTTCACTCACCTTCCAATAACACAACCTGCAGAAACCCATACTCAGCATCTCCACTCACCTCTCAATAACACAACCTGCAGAATCCCATCCTCAGCATCTTCACTCACCTCCCAAAAACACAACCTGCAGAAACCCATCCTCAGCATCTCTACTCACCTTCCAATAACACAACCTGCAGAAACCCATCCTCAGCATCTCCACTCACCTTCCAATAACACAACCTGCAGAAACCCATCCTCAGCATCTTCACTAACCTCCCAATAACACAACCTGCAGAAAACCATCCTCAGCATCTCGAATCACTTCCCAATGACACAACCTGCAGAAACCCATCCTCAGCATCTCCACTCACCTTCCAATAACACAACCAGCAGAAACCCATCCTCAGCATCTCCACTCACCTCCCAATAACACAACCTGCAGAAACCCATCCGCAGAATCTCCACTCACATCCCAATGACACAACCTGCAGAAACCCATCCTCAGCATCTCCACTCACCTTCCAATAACACAACCAGCAGAAACCCATCCTCAGCATCTCCACTCACCTCCCAATGACACAAACTGCAGCAACCCATCCTCAGCATCTCCACTCACCTTCCAATAACACAACCAGCAGAAACCCATCCTCAGCATCTCCACTCACATCCCAATGACACAACCTGCAGAAACCCATCCTCAGCATCTCCACTCACCTTCCACTAACACAACCAGCAGAAACCCATCCTCGGCATCTTCAGTCACCTCCCAATTACCCAACCTGCAGAAACCCATCCTCAGCCTCTTCACTCACCTGCCAATAACACAACCTGCAGAAACCCATCCTCAGCATCTTCACTCACCTCCCAATAACACAACCTGCAGAAACCCATCCTCAGCCTCTTCACTCACCTCCAAATAACACAACCTGCAGAAACCCATCCTCAGCATCTCCACTCACCTTCCAATAACACAACCTGCAGAAACGCATCCTCCGCATTTTCACTCACCTTCCAATAACACAACCAGCAGAAACCCATCCTCAGCATCTCCACTCACCTTCCATTAACACAACCAGCAGAAACCCACCCTGGGCATCTTCACTCACCTCCCAATAACACAACCTGCAGAAACCGATCCTCAGCATCTTCACTCACCTCCCACTAACACAACCTGCAGAAACCCATCCTCAGCATCTCCACTAACCTTCCAATAACACAACATGCAGAAACCCATCATCAGCATCTCCACTCACCTTCCAATAACACAACCTGCAGAAACCCATCCTCAGCATCTTCATAAACCTCCCAATAACACAACCTGCAGAAAACCATCCTCAGCATCTCGAATCACCTCCCGATGTCACAACCTGCAGCAACCCATCCTCAGCATCTCCACTCACCTTCCAATAACACAACCAGCAGAAACCCATCCTCAGCATCTCCACTCACCTCCCAATAACACAACCTGCAGAAACCCATCCGCAGAATCTCCACTCACATCCCAATGACACAACCTGCAGAAACCCATCCCCAGCATCTCCACTCACCTTCCAATAACACAACCAGCAGAAACCCATCCTCAGCATCTCCACTCACTTTCCAATGACACAACCTCCAGCAATCCATCCTCAGCATCTCCACTCACCTTCCAATAACACAACCAGCAGAAACCCATCCTCAGCATCTCCACTCACATCCCAATGACACAACCTGCAGAAACCCACCCTCAGCATCTCCACTCACCTTCCAATAACACAACCAGCAGAAACCCATCCTCGGCATCTTCAGTCACCTCCCAATAACACAACCTGCAGAAACCGATCCTCAGCATCTCCACTCACCTTCCAATAACACAACCTGCAGAAACCCATCCTCAGCATCTTCACTCACCTCTCACTAACACAACCTGCAGAAACCCATCCTCAGCATCTCCACTAACCTTCCAATAACACAACATGCAGAAACCCATCATCAGCATCTCCACTCACCTTACAATAACACAACCTGCAGAAACCCATCCTCAGCATCTCCACTCACCTCCCAATAACACAACCAGCAGAAATCCATCCTCGGCATCTCCAGTCACCTCCCAATTACCCAACCTGCAGAAACCCATCCTCAGCACCTCCACTCACCTTCCAATAACACAACCTGCAGAAAACCATCCTCAGCACCTTCACAAACATTCCAATAACCCAACCTGCAGAAACCAATCCTCAGCATCTTCACTCACCTCCCAATAACACAACCTGCAGAAACCCATCCTCAGCATCTCCACTCACCTTCCAATAACACAACCTGCAGAAACCCATCCTCAGCATCTCCACTCACCTCCCAATAACACAACCTGCAGAAACCCATCCTCAGCATCTCCACTCACCTCCCAATAACACCACATGCAGAAAACCATCCTCAGCCTCTTCACTCACCTCCCAATAACACAACCTGCAGAAACCCATCCTCAGCATCTCCACTCACCTCCCAATAACACAACCTGCAGAAACTCATCCTCAGCATCTCCGCTCACCTCCCAATAACACAACCTGCAGAAACCCATCCTCAGCATCTCCACTCACCTCCCAATAACACAACCTGCAGAAACCCATCCTCAGCCTCTTCACTCACCTCCCAATAACAGAATTGTAAAAGTAATGAAAAATAACTCATTTCCACATTCAGTAGAAATGGACATGGGGTTGGTCTAATTTGATTGACTGAGACTGTGAAGAATTTCAATCACTGAATGAGAATTCAGATAGTGAGATGCTGCCAGACTGGGAACCAATCGACAGCAGTGAGCACAGGGATGATAGATGACTGGGATTCGGTGAGGGTTAGGATACGGCAGCAGAGCTGGAGATGAGCTGCTCTTCATGAAGATTTGTTTCAGAAATTGTGTGACAGAATATCATTGGATTAGTCGAGTGTGGAATTAACAAAGACACAGATGATGATTTACTCTGCGGCTGAGATGAAGCAGAGGTGGCGGTGGCAAGTGAGCAGGATTGGGAATGGACAGAACGTCTGGCTATAATAACTTTACTGTCAAAGGGAGAGCAGGGATTGTGATCAGCCTCCGATATTAACCTGAGAGCGAGTGGAGCCACTGGTTAGGGAATGACCTCAGTGACTGGAATCGGTGTTGATATTTATAGCTAAAGGCACTGAGCTTAAAGGGAAGGAAGTGTTATAACAACTATTCCAGATGTTGGTCAGACCGCACCTGGAGCATGGCACAGTCCTGGCCCCTGATTTGAGGAAAGATGTAGGGGCTATACAGGCAGTTCAGAGGAGGTTGACTCGATTGATCGCAGGGATGAGGGCTTTGTCTTATCAAGAGAGTTGTTAAGAAGGAGTAGAGATCCAATTGTGGTTTATAAGATGATAAAAGTTGTGGGTAAAGTGGAAGTGGAGCGGATGCTTCCTCTTGTGGGGCGTTCTAGATCGAGAGGTCAGAATCTCAGGATAACAGGCAGCAAATGGAAATCAGAGCTGAGGAGAAACTACTTCTCCCAATGGGATGTGAACCTGTGGAATTCCCTATCCAGAGTGTGGTGTATGCTGGGACAGTGAGTAAATTAAAGGAGCAGTTATATAGATTTTGAATTGGGAATGGGTTGAGAATTTTGGAGAATGGGCAGGACGGCGGCGTTAAGCCGAGGATGAGATCAGCCAAGATCGAATGACAGAGCAGACGCGAGGGGCCAAATGGCCTCATTCTGCTCCTGTACCTGATGAACTTACAAACTTCTGAACTGAAGAACGTGGATTCAATCTTTCCAAGATGCAAATAAAGAGAGTAATAATACACTTAAAGTGGTTTATACAATAAATAACTGGACAGGGAGACTTACCAGGGACACCGACAACAGCCAGCAGGGGATAGTACCCCGCTTGAATTATCAACAGTGCGCCGCGGATCCGCGTTGATAAATACTGGGAAGACATATAGTTAATACCCCCGGATAAACTCCTGTCCATTGCTGCAACGTTCCTGTGGATAGTTCCCAGATTCTGATCCATTGCTGTAACGTTCCTGTGGATAGTTCCCAGATTCAGATCCATTGCTGTAACGTTCCTGTGGCTAGTTGCCAGATTCTGTTCCATTGCTGTAACGTTCCTGTGGATAGTTCCCAGAGTCTGATCCATTGCTGTAACGTTCCTGTGGGTAGTTCCCAGATTCTGATCCATTGCTGTAACGTTCCTGTGGGTAGTTCTCAGATTCTGATCCCTCCTCTCGGTCTCTCTGGAGCCGCTGATCTCTGGCAGTGTTGGAGTTGACGCTCCCGCTGACAGATTGGGATAACACAGTGAAAGGAATCGCTTATTAACAGCAGAGACAAACCCTCCAGTGACACGGTTAGGATCCATTGAGACTGACATTAATCACAGTCACTAAACAAGCAGGGTCAGTTAACCCCTTTCAGTCCAATACTTTTTATCACAATTAAATAGAAGACTAGCCGGGTCTGGATTGGCTGTGTGACAGTGACTGAGGGAAAGAGTGTGTAAATAGTGCAAACACTGACCCTGATATTCAATCCTCATTGGTATCTGAGTGGTTCCAGGGGACTGGAGCATTTTCAATGTCCAATCCTCTTTATAACAGGAGAGAGGGATAAACCCTGGAGTGACAGAGCAGTCAGTATAATGTTAGTCACCAGGACATTTCTAGGGGTCAGACTGGGCAACAGGAATATTGCTCCTTCGCGAGGAAATGGTGTTATGTGACCAGAAACACGGCGACATTCGTGGGAAATCACATAGCATGTCGTTCTTGCAGTTATATTTCAAATTAACTGGAGGATTAATGAGGGAACTGATATGAATTGATGTACTGGAACAAATTGTGATCAAATGTCATTTATTAGAGTTGTTATCGAGTCCCAAAGCCGTGGATTAAAGGGTCTGTGACAGTGAGAATGTGATACTGCCGAAGAAACAGAAAGCAGAGAGAAGCGATGAATGATAGTTATTCAGACAGGAGGGGAGGAGACATTGATGTTCACTCGGGGTCCACATGAGGACAATTGCTCTTCAAGATACAATTCACTGAAATAGGCTTCAATGGAAAGAATTTCAACATTCACAAATGACAGACACTCAGCAATGACACAGTGAGCAGGTAGCAGCAATCTTCAGCAGCATGTTCCCGGATCTGTGAAAGGGAGAGTCACGGGGAAAGTAAATTTAAATCACTGTCGCGTGGGTGATGCATTAGGGAGGAGGGCTGAGGGCAGGAAATATAAACTAAACGGGACAAGTTTAAAAAGTGTACAGGAAGGGAGCGGGTACATGTCCGCACTTTGCACTGGAAGGTCATGGTGATAAGATTGGAAAAACGTCAGAAGATGTTTAACTTGATCAATAGAGGCGGGGACTCCTAAAAGAAGGATGTTAGGATCACAGAGTCATCGAGGTCCAGAGCACAGAAAGGTCATTCGGCCCATCTGGACTGGGCAGGTCAAAAACAACCACCTGAGTATTTGAATCCCACTTTCTAGTACTTTGCGAATAGCCTATAGAGTTATAACTAGGTTTGTAGATAGGACCATAGCTGAGGAATTGCTTCTTGTTCTGCCGCTAAATATACAAAAGGATGTGAGGGTCTTGGAGACAAAACAAAGGATGTCATAGACTTTACAGTGCAGAAGGAGGCCATTCAGCCCATCAACACTAAGGGCAGTTTTGGACACTAAGGGCAATTTAGCATGGCCAATCCACCTAACCTGCACATATTTGGTCTGTGGGAGGACACCGGAGCACCCGGAGGAAACCCATGCACACACGGGAGAACGTGCGGACTCCGCAGTCACTGACCCAAGCCGGGAATCGAACCTGGAACCCTGGAACCCTGGGTCTGTGAAACAACAGTGCTGACCACCATGCTACCGTGCTGGATATTAAATGGAGTGCTGTCAGGGATGGAGGATTTCAGTTCAATATGGGGATTAGTGAACTTGAATTGTAATCTGTAGATCAGTTTAAGGTAAAGTGCAATTTCACAGATGACTCCAAATGAGGAAGGAGTTTAGAGAGAGTGAGCAGAAAGGGTTCCACTGGACCCAGCACCAATAACAAGATTTACAATAATTCATCAAAGATGGTGTGAGCATATTGATAGGACATTTAATACAGAGCTGTTAGAATCTGGAATACACTGTCTGAAGACACGATGGGAGCAGTTTCAATTGAAAGTTTCACAATGGAACTAGATACATACTAACAGGGGATGCTTATAATCTGGAATACACTGTCTGAAGAAACAATGGCAGCTCATTCAATCGTAAATTTCACAATGGAACTGGATAAATACTGACAGGGGATTGTTATAATCTGGAATACGCTGTCTGAAGACAGGCTGGGAGCAGTTTCAACAGTAAATTTCACAATGGAACAGGATGATGAACATACCGGGCTACAAAGCGAAGCTGAACAGAATGTCCAGCAGCAGCGCCCCCTCCCTGATGAGCTCAATGCATTCTATGCTCGGTTCGTGCAGGATACCATCAAAGCGCTGCCGACTGTCCCAGCAGCCCCGGTCACACCAAACACAACGTTACACCTTCCTAAATCCCGGCGAACTTAGAAGTGAACACTGGGAAGGCGACGGGCCCGGACGGGGTCCCTAGTCGTGCAATCAGATCCTGCGCGGAGCAGCTGGCAGATTAGTTCAAGGACATCTTCAACCACTGCATACTCCGCTCCGATATCCCCACCTGCTTCAAGAAGACCACCATCATGCCGGTGCCAAAGAAGAGCCAGGTAACGTGCCTCGAGGACAATTGTCCACTGGCCCTGACATAGAATCATAGACGTTTACAGCATGGAAACAGGCCCTTCGGCCCAACCAGTCCATGCCGCACAGTTTTTACCATTAAGCTAGTCCCAGTTGCCCGCACTTGGCCCATAACCCTCTATACCCATCTTACCCATGTAACTTTCTAAATGCTTTTTAAAAGACACAATTGTACCCGCCTCTACTACTACCTCTGGCAGCACATTCCAGACACTCACTACCCTCTGAGTGAAGAAATTGCCCCTCTGGGCCCTTCTGAATCTCTCCTCTCTCACCTTAAACCTATGCCCTCTAGTTTTAGGCTCCCCTACCTTTGGGAAAAGATGTTGACTATCTACCTTATCTATGCCCCTCGTTATTTTATAGACCTCTAGAAGTTCACCCCTAAGCCTCCTACGCTCCAGGGAAAAAAGTCCCAGTCTATCCAGCCTCTCCTTATAACTCAAACCATCAAGTCCCGGTAACATCCTAGTAAATCTTTTCTACATTCTTTCACACCACTGGTCACAGGCCTCCAGTTTGAAAAACAACCCTCTACAACCACCCTATGCCTTCTGTCGTCCAGCCAATTTTGAATCCAATTGGCAACCTCACCCTGGATCCCGTAAGCTTTAACCTTCTGCAACAACCTACCATGCGGTACCTTGTTAAAGGCTTTGCTAAAGTCAATGTCGACAACGTCTTCTGCACTGCCCTCATCTACCTTCTTGGTCACCCCCTCAAAAAACTCAATCAATTTTGTGAGACATGATTTTCCACGCACAAAGCCATGCAGACTGCCCCGAATCTGTCCTTGCCTCTCTAAATGCTTGTAGATCCTGTCTCTCAGAATACCTTCTAGCAACTTACCTACTACAGACGTTAGGCTCACCGGTCTGTAGTTCACAGGCTTTTCACTGCTGCCCTTCTTAAACAAGGGCACAACATTCGCTACTCTCCAATCTTCAGGCACCTCACCTGTGGCTGTCGATGATTCAAATATCTCTGTTAGGGGACCCGCAATTTCCTCCCTAGCCTCCCACAACATCCTGGGATACATTTCATCAGGTCCCGGGGATTTATCTACCTTGATGCGCTTTAAGACTTCCAGCACCTCCTCCTCTGTAATATGCACACTTCTCAAGACATCACTATTTATTTCCCTTAGTTTCCTAACATCCATGCCTTTCTCCACCGTGAATACCGATGAGAAATATTCATTCAGGATCTTACCCAACTCTTGTGGCTCTGCACATAGATGTCCTTGTTGATCCTTCCGAGGCCCTACTCTGTCCCTAGTTACTCTTTTTCCCTTTATGTATCTGTAGAAGCTCTTTGGATTCTCCTTTGCATTATTTGCCAAAGCAATTTCATGTCCCCTTTTTGCCCTCCTGATTTCCCTCTTAACTCTATTTTGACAATCTCTATACTCTTCAAGGGACCCACTTGATCCCAGTTGTTTATGTACGTCATATGCCTCCTTCTTCTTTTTGACCAGAGTCTCAATATCTCGAGTCATCCAGGGTTCCCTACTTCTACCAGCCTTGCCCTTCACTCTAAAGGGAATTTGCTTACCCTGAACCCTGGTGAACACATTTTTAAAAGCCTCCCATTTACCAGCCGTCCCTTTGCCTGCCAACAGTCTCCCCCAATCTACCTCTGAACGTTCCTGTCTGATACCATCAAAATTGGCCTTGCCCCAATTAAGAATTTTAACTCTTGGGCCAGACCTATCATTCTCCATAACGATCTTAAAACTAATGGAGTTATGGTCACTTGTCCCAAAGTGATCCCTCACTAACACTTCTGTCACTTGCCCTTCCTTATTTCCCAAGACGAGGTCATGTTTTGCCCCACTCTAGTCGGTCCATCCACATACTGAATGAGAAATTCCTCCTGAATACACTCAACAAATTTCCCTCCATCCAAGCCCCTAATGCTATGGCTGTCCCAGTCAATGTTGGGAAAGTTAAAGTCCCCTACTATTACCACCTTACATCGAAAGTAATGAAGCGCTTCGAGATGTTGGTCATGAAACACATGAACTCCATACTCTTAAAATGCCTACTCCACTGCAATTCGCCCATCACAGCAGCCGGTCCACAGCAGACGCCATCTCCATGGCCCGACACTCATCCCTGGAGCATCTTGACAACAGGGCCTCCTACATCAGACTCCTGTTCATTGACTATAGCTCCGCATTCAACACCATAATCCCAGCCAAGCTCATATCAAAGCTCCAAAACCTAGGACTTGGCTCCTCTCTCTGCAACTGGATCCTCGACTTTCTGACCCACAGACCACACTCAGTCAGAATAAACAACAACACCTCCTCCACAATAGTTCTCAATACCGGGGCCCACAAGGCTGCGTAGGTAGACCCGTACTATACTCCCTGCTCATACACGACTGCGAGGCAAAATTTGGCTCCAACGGCGTCTGAAAGTTTGCTGACGACACGACGATAGTGGGTCGGATCTCGTACAACGATGAGTCAGAAAACAGGAGGGCTATAGAGAATCTAGTGGAGTGGTGTAATGACAACAACCTATCACTCAATGCCGGCAAAACTAAAGAGCTGGTAATTAACTTCAGGAAGCAAAGTGCTGTACGCACCCCTGTCAGCATCAACGGGGCCGAGGTGGAGATGGTTAACAGCTTCAAATTCCTCGGTGTGAAAATCAGCAACAATCTGTCCTGGTTCACCCACGTCGATGCAACGAATGAACAACAGCGCCTATACTTACTCAGGAAACTAAGGAAATTCGGCATGTCCACATTAACTCTGACCAACTTTTACAGATGCACCATGGTGCATATGTTTCACTGCTTCTCGGTACACGTGACAATGGCGCAAACCAACAGGCCGCTGCCGAACTGCTGACCTTGCAGACAACAGAAATTGAGTTCCCTCTGCCACATTAACGAGGGAGCTCGCACTCTGCAAGGGTCTTGGGAAAGACAATCATTCCCACCGCTAAGTCCAGTGGGTGTTGGGACATTATTGACAGGGGATTGTTATATAGAAACATGGAACATGGGAGCAGGAGCAGGCCATTCGGCCCTTTCAGTCTGCTTCACATGCATTGTGTACATCGCTGATCATCCGACTCACTAACATGTTCCTGCTTTCCTCCCTATTCTTGGATCCCTTTAGCCCCAAGTCCCATAACCAACTGCTCCTTGAAAATATGCAATGTTTCAGCTCCAACTACTTTCTGTGGTGGAGAATTCCACAGGCTCGCAGCTCTCTGTGTGAGGAAATGTCTCCTTCTATCAGTTTAAATGGCCTGTCCGTATCCTCAGACTGTGCCCCTAGTTCCGGTCCCCTGTGCCATCCGGAACATCATTCCTACGTTCACCTTTTTCATAGGTTTCTATGGTCCAGCCCCTCTCATTATTCTGAACCAAAGCGAATATTGTTGTGACATCCTGGGCGAGCGTGCGGCCAGTTCCAGTCCCACAGACCCCGGAGTCCCAACAGGAGTGAATCAACCAATCATTTGCGTGTTTTCCAAAATGTTTTAACCATTGGCCGCTCCACTGAGCTACTGACACCAGATTTATAGGCAAAATATTAATAAACTATTTATCAGCGTCTGAAGGAAATAATCTCCCTATTTGGGGAAAACCCCGTCCCACCCTCCACCCAGACACACATCAGGCAGCCACACGGTGGAGAGGTTGGGGAGGAATCAGAATAGTTGGAATTAAAGGGGAGGGTTCGAGATGAATCAGCGCTGTTGCGGTTGTGGCATTTTTAGGCGCTGGTTTTCTCTGAATGGCTCTGGGGAATGGATTGACACAGGTCAGTACAATTCTCACCTTCCAATATCAGATGGAGCTTTACACAAGAGATTCAGGTCGGCGCAATGTAAAAACAAAATGTTTTTATTGATGTTTCAAGGAACAGAATAGAAAAGAAAAAGAGTTTCTCACATTGAATATTAAACAACGACCAAAAAGAAAGCTACATATCTCACAACCTCCTGCCCTGAGCCCCCCGCTGTCACCATGGCCGTGACTGGTCTCTGATGCCGGATATTACTGAGAGTTTCACATTGCTGTTTATTTGTTTACCCTGGTTTATTGGGGTCCACTGGGGCCCCTGCCGCTTGGCGATGGTGGTTGTCCCCAGTTTCCCCTCCTGTGGCTTGGCGCTCAGCGTTCCTCCCCTTGTTTGCCTGCAGACTTCTTTCTTTAAAAATAAATAAATGTAGAGAACCGAATTCATTTTTTCCAACCCACCGAACCTGCACATCCTCGGGTTGTGGGAGCGAAACCCACGCTAACACGGGCAGAGTGTGCAAACTCCACACGGGCAGTGACCCAGAGCCGGGATTGAACCTGGAACCTCGGCAGCCTGAGGCAGCAGTACTAACCACTGCCCCACCCTGCTGCCTTTGTCCATTTCTTTCTGATAGTGGGGGAGGGGGAGGTGAGGAGGTCCCATTCCTCTCTTGCTTCACAGGTTTTCCAGGGAGGGTGGGTCTGATGTTACCCCGGTTTCTCCCCGTGTAGGGTCCAGGGAGGGTGGGTCTGCTTGTTACCCCGGTTTGTCCCCGTGTAGGGTCCAGGGAGGGTGGGTCTGCTTGTTACCCCGGTTTGTCCCCGTGTAGGGTCCAGCGAGGGTGGGTCTGCTTGTTACCCCGGTTTGTGTAGGGGAGGCCTGCGCTCCCTCCAATAAATGGCCTTCCACCAGCCCCCACCCCGGCTGGCTGCTGGCTGCAAACAGGGCTGGAGATAGGCTCGTGAATTTGCTGCCAGTGCTGTGGAATCCCGGCTCAGACCCTCTTATTTCTAATGTTATTTTCTCCAGCCTCAGGAATCCAGCGAGATCTGAGAGTCATTCTGAGCACCGGGGGGGGGGGGGGGGCGTGCCGGGGGGCTGCCGTCTCCCCTCCCCCCACCCCCCCCCCACTCCTCCGGCAGGATTCTCCGCCTGACGATCAGTGAGGCGAAGGCCAGGGCGTCTCCCTCTCTCTCTGACCAGAGCTCCGGCTGCTCTGTCACCCCGAAGGCCAGGGCGTCTCCCTCTCTCTCTGACCAGAGCTCCGGCTGCTCTGTCACCCCGAAGGCCAGGGCGTCTCCCTCTCTCCCAGACCAGAGCTCCGGCTGCTCTGACACCCCGAAGGCCAGGGCGTCCCCCTCTCTCCCTGACCAGAGCTCCGGCTGCTCTGACACCCCGAAGGCCAGGGCGTCCCCCTCTCTCCCTGACCAGAGCACCGGCTGCTCTGACACCCCGAAGGCCAGGGCGTCCCCCTCTTTCCCTGACCAGAGCTCCGACTGCTCTGACACCCCGAATGCCAGTGAGTCCCCCTCTCTCCCTGACCAGAGCTCCGGCAGCTCTGACACCCCGAAGGCCAGAGCGTCCCCCTCTCTCCCTGACCAGAGCTCTGTCTGCTCTAACACCCCGAAGGCCAGGGCGTCTCCATCTCTCCCTGACCAGAGCTCTCTCTGCTCTGACACCCCGAAGGCCAGGCCGTCTCTCTCTCTCCCTGACCAGAGCTCTCTCTGCTCTGGCACACCGAAGGCCAGGGAGTCCTCCTCTCTCCCTGACCAGAGCTCCGGCTGCTCTGACACCACGAAGGCCAGAGCGTCCCCCTCTTTCCCTTACCAGAGCTCCGGATGCTCTGACACCCCCAAGTCCACCAGAGACGGGTATAGCTCCATCCCGACTCCCACCACATTGGGCACAGCCTCGAAGGTGGCCGTGCAGAATTCGCTGAGTCTGGGGCAGGACCAGCACATGCGGGTGTGGTTGGCCGCCCTCCTCCCCCGGGAACCTCTCGCATTGTCCACCAGCTCCGGGAAGAACCCGCTCAGACGCGGCTTTGTGAGGTCGCTCTGTGCACCACCTTGAGCTGCATCAGGCTGAGCCCGGCGCAGGAGGAGGTGGAGTTGACTCTGTGCTGCGCCTCGATCCAGAGACCTCTCCCTCTCTCTGTCCAGTTCCTCCTCCCACTTCTGTCTGGTACCCTCCAGTGGAGTCCTGACGTTTTCTACCTGTCTCCTGTATATGTGGCCGCATTTGCCGTCCCCTAACCAATCCAGTCCTCCCACCGTGTCCAGGAATGTGTGTGTTTCTGGGGTAAAGTTTTCCATCTCCTTGTGGGGGAAGTTACACAGCTGCAGCAATCTGAGGATGTTTCCTCGAGAGTTGGAGCTTCCCTGTGAGATTACCAGAATCGACAGCCTGTCGGGTGCGGACATGTCCTCAACCGTCAGCATTCCTCTGTCTCCCCCCCGCACATCCAAAATGTACCGTCCATCCCTGCCGGCCCGAATCTGTACTGTGCAGAGAGGAGGGCCCGCGGGCCTCTCGCCCAGTTCAATAATAATAATCACTTATTGTCACAAGTCGGCTTCAATGAAGTTACTGTGAAAAGCCCCAAGTCGCCACATTCTGGCGCCCGGCACATGAATTGTTTCACGTCATAAGGTGGCTCCGACCACTGGGCTCCTGAGTGTGTGTGTGGGCTGGCCGGGAGTGGCCTGGAGTGTGTGTGTGGGCTGGCCGGGAGTGGCCTGGCCAGGAGTGTGTGTGTGGGCTGGCCGGGAGTGGCCTGGAGTGTGTGTGTGGGCTGGCCGGGAGTGGCCTGGAGTGTGTGTGTGGGCTGGCCGGGAGTGGCCTGGAGTGTGTGTGTGGGCTGGCCGGGTGTGGCCCGGAGTGTGTGTGTGGGCTGGCCGGGAGTGGCCTGGAATGTGCGTGTGTGGGCTGGCCGGGTGTGGCCCGGAGTGTGTGTGTGGGCTGGCTGGGAGTGGCCTGGAGTGTGTGTGCGGGCTGGCCGGGAGTGGCCAGGAGTGTGTGTGTGGGCTGGCCGGGAGTGGCCTGGCCTGGACTGTGTGTGGTCTGGCCGGGAGTGGCCTGGACTGTGTGCGTGGGCTGGCCGAGAGTGGCCTGGAGTGTGTGTGTGGGCTGGCCGGGAGTGGCCTGGAGTGGTTGTGTGGGCTTGCCGGGAGAGGCCTGGAGTGTGTGTGTGGGCTGGCCGGGAGTGGCCTGAAATGTGTGTGTGTGGGCTGGCCGGGAGTGGCCTGGAGTGAGTGTGTGGGCTGGCCGGGAGTGGTCGGGAGTGTGTGTGTGGGCTGGCCGGGAGTGGTCGGGAGTGTGTGTGTGGGCTGGCCGGGACTGGCCTGGAGATTGTGTGTGGGCTGGCCGGGAGTGGCCTGGTGTGTGTGTGTCGGCTGGCCGGGAGTGGCCTGGAGTGTGTGTGTGGCCTGGCCGGGAGTGGCCAGGAGTGTGTGTGGGGGCAGGCAGGGAGTGGCCTGGAGTGTGTGTGTGGGCTGGTCGGGAGTTGCCTGGAGTGTGTTCGTGGGCTGGCCGGGAGTGGAATGGAGTGTGTTTGGGCTGGTCGGGAGTGGCCTGGAGATTGTGTGTGGGCTGGCAGGGAGTGGCCTGGAGTGTGTGTGTGGGCTGGCCGGGAGTGGCCTGGAGTGTGTGTGTGGGCTGGCCGTGAGTGGCGTGGAGTGTGTGTGTGGGCTGGCCGTGAGTGGCGTGGAGTGTGTGTGTGGGCTCGCCGGGAGTGGCCTGGAGTGTGTGTGTGGGCTGGCCGTGAGTGGCGTGGAGTGTGTGTGTGGGCTGGCCTGGAGTGTGTCTGTGTGGGCTGGCCGGGAGTCCGCTGGACTGGGGTGTCGGTGCAGGCTGATCGGGAGTGGCCTGGAGTGTGTGTGTGGGCTGTCACGGATTGGCCTGGAGTGTGGGTGTGGGCTGGCCGGGAGTGACCGGGAGTGTGTGTGTGGGCTGGCCGGGAGTGGCCTGGAATTTGTGTGTGGGCTGGCCGGGAGTGGCCTGGAGTGTGTGTGTGAGCTGGCCTGGAGTGGCCGGGAGTGTGTGTGTGGGCTGGCCTGGAGTGGCCTGGAGTGTGTGTGGGCTGGCCGGGAGTGGCCTGGAGTGTGTGTGTGTGGGCTGGCCTGGAGTGGCCTGGAGTGTGCGTGTGGGCTGGCCGGGAGTGGACTGGAGTGTGTGTGGGGGCTGGCAGGGAGTGGCCTGGAGTGTGTGTGTGGGCCGGCCGGGAGTGGCCTGGAGTGTGTGTGTGGGCTGGCCGGGAGTGGCCTGGAGTGTGTGTGTGGGCTGGCCCGGAGTGGCCTGGAGTTTGTCTGTGGGCTGGTCGGGAGTGGCCTGGAGTGTGTGTGTGGGCTGGCCGGGAGTGGCCTGGAGTGTGTGTGTGGGCTGGCCGAGAGTGACCGGGAGTGTGTGTGTGGGCTGGCCGGGAGTGGCCTGGAGTGTGTGTGGGGGCAGGCAGGGAGTGGCCTGGAGTGTGCGTGTGGGCTGGCCGGGAGTGGCCAGGAGTGTGTGTGGGGGTAGGCAGGGAGTGGCCTGGAGTGTGTGTGTGGGCTGGCCGGGAGTGGCCTGGAGTGTGGGTGTGGGCTGGCCGGGAGTGGCCTGGAGTATGTGTGTGGGCTGGCCGGGAGTGGCCTGGAGTGTGTGGGTGGACTGGCCGGGAGTGGCCTGAAGTGTGTGTGTGGGCTGGCCGGGAGTGGCCTGGAGTGTGTGTGTGGGCTGGTCGGGAGTGACCGGGAGTGTGTGTGTGGGCTGGCCGGGAGTGGCCTGGAGTGTGCGTGAGGGCTGGCCGGGAGTGGCATGGAGTGTGCGTGTGGGCTGGCCGGGAGTGGCCAGGAGTGTGTGTGGGGGCGGGCAGGGAGTGGTCTGGAGTGTGTGTGTGGGCTGGCCGGGAGTGGCCTGGAGTGTGTGTGTGGGCTGGCCGGGAGTGGCCTGGAGTGTGTGTGTGGGCTGGCCGTGAGTGGCCGGGAGTGTGTGTGTGGGCTGGCCGGGAGTGGCCTGGAGTGTGTGTGTGAGCTGGCCGGGAGTGGCCTGGAGTGTGTGTCTGGGCTGGCCGGGAGAAGCCTGGAGTGTGTGTGTGGGCTGGCCGGGAGTGGCCTGGAGTGTGTCTGTGGGCTGGCCAGGAGTGGCCTGGAGTGTGTGTGGGAGCTGGCCGGGAGTGGCCTGGAGTGTGTGTGGGGGCTGGCCGCGAGTGGCCTGGAGTGTGTGTGTGGGCTGGCCGGGAGAAGTTTGGAGTGTGTGTGTGGGCTGGCCGGGAGTGGCCTGGAGTGTGTCTGTGGGCTGGCCAGGAGTGGCCTGGAGTGTGTGTCGGAGCTGGCCGCGAGTGGCCTGGAGTGTGTGTGTGGGCTGTCCCGGATTGGCCTGGAGTGTGTATGTGGGCTGTCCGGGAGTGGCCTGGAATGTGTGTGTGGGCTGGCCGGGAGTGGCCTGGTGTGTGTGTGTGGGCTGGCCGTGAGTGGCCTGGAGTGTGTGTGTGGGCTGGCCGGGAGTGTCCTGGATTTTGTGCGGGGGCTGGCCGCGAGTGGCATGGAGTATGTGTGTGGGCTCGCCGTGAGTGGCCTGGAGTCTGTGTGTGGGCTGGCGGGGAGTGGCCTGGCCTGGAGTGTGTCTGTGTGGGCTGGCCGGGAGTGCGCTGGACTGGGGTGTCTGTGTAGGCTGGCCGGGAGTGGCCTGGAGTGTGTGTGTGGGCTGGCCGGGAGTGGCCTGATGTGTGTGTGCGCGCTGGCCGGGAGTGGCCTGGAGTGTTTGTGTGGGCTGGCCGGGACTGGCCTGGAGTGTGTGTGGGGGCTGGCGGGGAGTGTGTGTGTGTGGGGGGGGGGGGGGGGGGGCTGGCGGGGAGTGGCCCGGATTGTGTGTGTGGGCTGGCCGGGAGTGGCCTGCAGTGTGTGTGTGGGCTGGCCAGGAGTAGCCTGGAGTGTGTGTGGGGGCTGGCCGGGAGTGTCCTGGAGTGTGTGGGGGGGCTGGACGGGAGTGGCCTGGAGAGTGTGTGTGGGCTGGCCGGGAGTGGCCTGGCCTGGAGTCTGTGTGTGGGCTGGCCGGGAGTGGCCTGGAGTGTGTGTGTGGGCTGGCCGGGAGTGGCCTGGCCTGGGGTGTCTGTGTGGGCTGGCCGGGAGTGGCCTGGAGTGTGTGTGTGGGCTGGCCGGGCTTGGCCAGGAGTGTGTGTGTGGGCTGGCTGGGAGTGGCCTGGAGTGTGTTTGTGTGGGCTGGCCGGGAGTGGCCTGGTGTGTGTGTGTGCGCTGGCCGGGAGTGGCCTGGAGTCTGTGTGTGGGCTGGCCGGGAGTGGCCTGGAGTGTGTGTGTGGGCTGGCCGGGCGTGGCCTGGAGTGTGTGCGTGTGCTGGCCGGGAGTGGCCTGGAGTGTGTGCGTGTGCTGGCCGGGAGTGGCCTGGAGTGTGTGTGTGGGCTGGCCGGGAGTGGCCTGGCCTGGAGTGTGTGTGTGGGCTGGCCGGGAGTGGCCTGGCCTGGAGTGTGTGTGTGGGCTGGCCGGGAGTGGCCTGGCCTGGAGTGTGTGTGTGGGCTGGCCGGGAGTGGCCTGCAGTGTGTGCGGGTTGGTCGGGAGTAGCCTGGCCTGGAGTGAGTGGCTGGCCGGGAGTGGACTTGCATCCAGCGCTCAGAGTGAGTTACCCGTGCAGGTGGCCTCCTCCATTCAGACCCAGTCCACCTCCAGCTCCTTTAAACATCCCTTCACCCTCTCTGCGCTGGCTGCCCAGTGATACAACAGAATACAACAGGAACCACTGTAGAAAATGATATACTACCCAGGGACCACTACATAGAACATAGAAAAATACAGCACAGAAGAGGTCCTTCGGCCCAAAATGTTGTGCCGAACTTTTGTCCCAGATTAATCATAGATCATCATTGAATTTACAGTGCAGAAGGGGGCCATTCGGCCCATGGAGTCTGCATCAGCTCTTGGAAAGAGCACCCTACCCAAGGTCAACACCTCCACCCAACACTAAGGATAATTTTAGACACTAAGGGCAATTTATCATGGCCAATCCACCGAACCTGCACATCACTGGACTGTGGGAGGAAACCGGAGCACCCGGAGGAAACCCACGCACACACGGGGAGGATGTGCAGACTCCGCACAGACAGTGGCCCAAGCCGGAGTCGAACCTGGGACCCTGGAGCTGTGAAGCAATTGTGCTATCCACAATGCTACCGTGCTGCCCTTAAGAACAAAGTAATCTACACTATATCATTCTACCGTAATCCATGTACCTATCCAAAATCTGCTTGAAGGTCCCGAATGTTTCCGACTCAACTACTTCCATAGGCAGTGCATTCCATGCCCCCACTACTCTCTGGGCAAATAACCTACCTCTGACATCCCCCTTATATCTTCCACCATTCACTTTAAATTTATGTCCCCTTGTAATACTTTGTTACACCTGGGGGAAAAGTCTCTGACTGTCTACTCTATCTACTCCCCTGATATTCATATAAACCTCTATCAAGTCGCCCCTCATCCTTCTCCGTTCTAATGAGGAAAGGCGTAGCACCCTCAACCTTTCCTCGTAAGACCTACTCTCCATCACAGGCAACATCCTGGTAACTTGCCTTTGCTCCTTTTCCAAAGCTTCCACATTCATCCTAAAATGAGGCGGCCAGAACTGTACACAGTACTCCAAATGTGGCCTTACCAAAGTTTTGTACAGCTGCATCATCACCTCACGGCTCTTAAATTCAATCCCTCTGTTAATGAACGCTAGCTCACCATAGACCTTCTTAACTGCTCTATCCACTTGAGTGGCAACTTTCAAAGATGCATGAACATAGACCCCAAGATCTCTCTGCTCCTCCACATTGCCAAGATATGCTACCCTGGGACAACTGTAGAAAATGATATAATACCAAGGGACCACTGTAAAAAATGAAATACTATACAAGAACCACTGTGTACCAGGGACAGGCCACCAATGTGACCCCTTCGTTGTAGAATGGATTTGCGTTTTCTAGACACATTCCCCATTTTTTACAGTAGTCCCAGGGAAGAATTTCATAATTTACAGTGGTCCCTGGGTAGAAGATCATTATTACAGTGGCTTCGGGTAGTATATCATTATTTACAGTAGTCCCTGGGAAGTATATCATTATTTATAGTGACCTTGGCTAGGGAACATCATTTACAGTGGTCCCTGGGCAGTATATCACCATGTAACGTGGTCCCTGTGCAGTATTTCGTTATTTACCGTGGTTCCTGTGTTGCATTTCAATATTTACAATAGTCCCTGGGTAGTATATCATTATTTATAATGCTCCCTGGGCAGGATTTCATTATTTACAGTGGTTCCTGTGTAGTATTTCATTATTTACAGTGGTCCCTGGATAATATCGCATTATTTACAGTGGTTGCTGGGTAGTATATCATTATTTCCAGAGTCCCCTAGGTAGTGTATAATCATTTACAGTGGGCCCTGGATAGTCCCTCATTATTAGCACGTTACGATTTACAACGGTCCCAGGGTGGAATTTCATTGTTTACAATGATCCCTGGATAGTATATCATAATGTACAGTGGCCCTTGGGTAGTATATCATTATTTACAGTAGAGTATCATTATTTGCAGTGGTCCCTGTGCCGTATTTCATTATTTACAGTGGGCCCTGGGTAGTAGATCATTATTTACAGTGGTTCCTGTATAGTATTTCATTATTTACAGTGGTCCCTGGGAAATATATCATTAATCACAGTGGTCTCTGGGTAGCATATCATTATTTACAGTTGTCCCTGGGGGAATATGTCATTATGTATAGTGTTACTTGTACAGTAAATCATTGTTTACAATGGACCCAGTGTGGGATTTCATTATTTACATTGGTCCCTGGATATTAAATCATTATTTACTGTGCTCCCTGTGTAGTATATCATTATTTACAGTGGTCTCTGTGTATAATATCATTGTTTACAGTGGGCCCTGGGGAATATCTCATTATGTACAGTGTTACTTGTATAGTACATCATTGTTTACAATGGACCCAGTGTGGGATTTCATTATTTACAGTGGTCCCTGGATATTAGATCATTATTTACAGTGGTCCCTAGATATTATATCATCACTTACGGTGGCTCCTTGATAGTATATCATTATTTACAGCGGCCTCTGGATAGTACATCATAACTTACAACGGTCCCAGGCTGGAATTTCTTTTTTACAGTGGTCCCTGTGTAATACACCATTATTTACAACAGTCGCATGTTGGAATGTTTTATTGACAGCGGTCCCTGGATTGTTTATCATTATTTACAGATGCCCCTGGATAGAACATCATTATTTGCAGTGGTCCCTGGACAGTATGTGATTATTTGCAGTGGTCACTGTGTAGTAAATCATTGTTTACAACGGTCCCAGGGAGGAATGTCAATACTTACAGTGATCCCTGGATAGTGTATCATGATTTACAGTGTTCCCTGGGTATAATATCATTATTGACAATGGTCCATGGGTAGTTCATCATTATTCACAGTCGTCCCTGGGCAGTATGTCATTATTTACATTATTTCCCTGTGTAGTACATCATCATTTACAACGATCCCGGAGTGGAATGTCATCAATTACAGTGGTCCCTGGATAGCATCTCATTATTTACAGTGCTCCCAGAGTAGTACATACATATTTACAGTGGTCCCTGGGTAGTATATCCTTATTTACAGTGGTCTCTGTGTAGTATGTCATTATTTACAGTACGAAGTCTTCCAACACCAGGTTAAAGTCCAACAGGTTTGTTTCGATGTCACTAGCTTTCGGAGCGCTGCTCCTTCCTCGGTTGAATGAAGAGGTATGTTCCAGAAATAAATATATAGACAAATTCAAAGATGCCAGACAATGCTTGGAATACGAGCATTAGTAGGTGGTTAAATCTTTACAAATCCAAAGATGGGGTAACCCCAGGTTAAAGAGGTGTGAATTGTATCAAGCCAGGACAGTTGGTAGGATTTCGCAGGCCAGATGGTGCGGAATGAATGTAATGCGACATGAATCCCAGGTCCCGGTTGAGGCCGCACTCAGGTGTGCGGAACTTGGCTATAAGTTTCTGCTCGGCGATTCTGCGTTGTCGCACGTCGTGAAGGCCGCCTTGGAAAACGCTTACCCGGAGGTCAGAGGCTCAACCGGGTACTGTGAATATGATGTTATTGGTATTACTGAGACTTGGGTGGTAAATGTGCTGATGCCCTTCGGGAGGGTTTCAACTAGTTCAGCAGGGGCTTGGGAACCTGAATTGTAGCTCCAGGAGACAGGAGGTTGAGAGTCGTGAGGTCATGAGTAAGGTTTCAAAGTTGCAGGAGTGTACCGGCAGACAGGAAGGTGGTTTAAAGTGTGTCTTCTTCAATGCCAGGAGCATCCGGAACAAGGTGGGTGAACGTGCGGCATGGGTTGGTATCTGGGTCTTCGATGCTGTGGCCATTTCGGAGGCATGGATAGATCAGGGATAGGAATGGTTGTTGCAGGTGCCGGTGTTTAGATATTTCAGTATGCGCACGGAAGGTGGTAAAAGAGGGGGAAGGGTGGCATTGTTAGTCAAGGGCAGTTTTACGGTGGCAGGAAGCACGTTTGATGAGGACACGTCTACTGAGATAGTATGGGCTGAGGTTAGAAACATGAGAGGAGAGGTCACCCTGTTCGGGGTCTTCTATAGGCCTCCGAAAAGTTCCAGAGATGTAGAGGAAAGGATTGCAAAGATGATTTTGGATAGGAGCGCAATCAACAGGGTAGTTGGGCTTTAACTTCCCAAATATTGACTGGAAACGCTGTAGTTCGAGTACTTTAGATGGGTCCGTTTTTGTGAAATGTGTGCAAGAGGGTTTCCTGTAGATAGACCAACGAGAGGTGAGACCATATTGGTTTTGGTACTGGGTAATGAACCAGGACAGGTGTTAGATTTGGAGGCAGGTGAGCACTTTGGTGAAAGTGACCACAATTAGATTATGTTTACTTTAGTGATGGAAAGGGATAGGTATATACCGCAGGGCAAGAGTTGTATCTGGGGGGAAAGGCAATTATGATGCGATGAGGCAAGACGTAGGATGCATCAGATGGAGAGGAAAACTGCAGGTGATGGGCACAATGGAAATGTGGAGCTTGTTCAAGGAACAGCTACTGCGTGTCCTTGATAAGTATCTACCTGTGATGCAGGGAGGAAGTGGTCGAGAAAGGGAACCGTGGTTTACTACGGCAGTCTAAACACTTGTCAAGAGGAATTAGGAGGCTTATGTAAAGATGAGACATGAAGATTCAGTTAGGGCGCTCGAGAGTTACAAGTTAGCTAGGAAGGACCTGAAGAGAGGGTTAAGGAGAGCCAGGAGGGGACATGAGAAGTCTTTGGCAGGTAGGATCAAGGATAACCATAAAGCTTCCTATATATATGTCAGGAATAAACGAATGACTAGGGTAAGAGTAGGGCCAGTCAAGGACAGTAGTAGGGAGTTGGTTTTGGACTCCGAGGAGATAGGAGAGGTGTTAAATGAATATTTTTCGTCAGTATTCACACAGGAAAAAGACAATGTTGTCGAGGATAATACTTAGATTCAGGCTACTAGACTTGAAGTGATTGAGGTTCATGAGGAGGAGGTGTTAGCAATTCTGGAAAGTGTGAAAACAGATAAGTTCCCTGGGCCGGATGGGATTTATCCGAGGATTCTTTGTGAAGCTAGGGAGGAGATTGCTGAGCCTTTGGCTTTGATCTTGAAGTCATCTTTGTCGACAGGAATAGTGCCAGAAGACTGGAGGATAGCAAATATTGTCCCCTTGTCCAAGATTGGGAGTAGAGACAATCCCAGTAACTATGGAACAGTGAGCCTTACTTCTGTTGTGGGCAAAATCTTGGAAAGGTTTATAAGAGATAGGATGTATAATCATCTGTAAAGGAATAATTTGATTAGAGATAGTCAACACGGTTTTGTGAAGGGTAGGTCGTGCCTCACAAACCTTATTGAGTTCTTTCAGAAGGTGACATAACAGGTGGATGAGGGTAAAGCAGTTTATGTGCTGTATATGGATTTCAGTAAAGCGTTTGATAAGATTCCCCACGGTAAGCTACTGCAGAAAATACAGAAGCATGGGATTCAGTGTGATTTAGCAGTTTGGATCAGAAATTGGCTAGCTGGAAGAAGACAAAGGGTGGTGGTTGATGGGAAATGTTCAGACTGGAGTCCAGTTACTAGTGATGTATCACAAGGATCTGTTTTGGGGGCACTGCTGTTTGTCATTTTTATAAATGACCTGGAGGTGGGTGTAGAAGGATGGGTGAGTAAATTTGCAGATGACATTAAAGTCGGTGGAGTTGTGGAAAGTGCGGAAGTATGTTACAAGTTACAGAGGGACATAGATAAGCTGCAGCGCTGGGCTGAGAGGTGGCAAATGGAGTTTAATGCAGAAAAGTGTGAGGTGATTCATTTTGGAAGTTATAACTGGAAGACAGAGTACTGGCCTAATGGTAAGATTCTTGGCAGTGTGGATGAGCAGAGAGATCTCGGTGTCCATGTACATAGATCCCTGAAAGCTGCCACCCAGGTTGAGAGTGTTGTTAAGAAGGCGTACGGTGTGTTAGCTTTTATTTGTCGAGGGATTGAGTTTCGGAGCCATGATGTCATGTTGCGACTGTACAAAACTCTGGTGCGGCCGCATTTGGAGTATTGCATGCAATTCTGGTCACCGCATTATAGGAAGGATGTGGAAGCATTGGAAAGGGTGCAGAGCAGATTTACCAGAATGTTGCCTGGTATGGAGGGAAGATCTTATGAGGAAAGGCTGAGGGACTTGAGGCTGTTTTCGTTAGAGAGAAGAAGGTTAAGAGGTGACTTAATTGAGGCACACAAGATGATCAGAGGATTGGATAGGGTGGACAGTGAGAGCCTTTTTCCTTGGATGGTGATGTCTAGCATGAGGGGACATAGCTTTAAGTTGAGGGGAGATAGATAAAAGACAGTTGTCAGAGGTAGGTTCTTTACTCAAGGAGAAGTAAGAGCGTGTAATGCCCTGCCCGCAACAGTAGAGGACTCGCCAACACTAAGGGCGTTCAAATGGTCATGCGATAGACATATGGACGATAAGGGAATAGTGTAAATGTGCTTTAGAGTGGTTTCACAGGTCGGTGCAACATTGAGGGCCGAAGGGGCTGTACTGCGCTGTAATGTTCTATGTTTATGTTCTATGTTCTATTGGTTGAGGGAAGGGCAAGACTAGCAACATATATCCCAGGGTACAGATGCTTCAGGAGGGATAGAGAGGGAGGTAATGCATAATTGTAATACCACACCTGGAGACCAAGCTGTGTGCTTCAAAAATAACAAAACATTAAAAGAAAAGGATGGTTGAGCTCCATGATACATTTTGAGGTTCTGAAAACGCCGCTCCCATCACACAGGCGGGAGAGAGAGGGAGGTAAAAGGGGTTGAGGAGTTGCACGACTGGTCAAAGATGTTCTTACCGCTGTGATTAAGGAGGGCGCAATAGCTGATTCGAGCACTGATGCAATATGGGTAGAGCTAAGAAATAGGGAGGGGGCAGTAACATTGTTGGGATTTTACGACAGGCCTCCCAAAAGCGAGTGTGAAGTAGAGGTACAAATATGTAGACAGATTATAGAAAAATGTAGGAGAAATAGGATGATCGTGATGGGAGATTTTAACTTCCCCAACATTGAATGGGACTCATGTAGTGTTGGAGGCGTAGATGGAGCAGAATTTGTAAGGAGCATCCAGGAGTGTTTTTTTTTAGAGCAGAATGTAAATTGTCCAACTCTGGAAGGGGCCATACTGGACCTGGTATTGGGGAATGATCCCGGCCAGGTGGTTGAAGTTTCAGTCGGTGATTACTTTGGGAATAGAGATCACAATTCCATAAGTTTTAGAATATTCATAGACAAAGACGAGAGTGGTCCTAAAGGAGGAGTGCTAAATTGGGGAAAGGCCAAGTATAACAAAATTCGGCAGGAGCTAGGGAATGTGGATTGGGAGCAGTTGTTTAAGGGTAAATCCACATTTGAAATGTGAGAGTCTATTAAGGAAAAGTTGATTAGAGTGCAGGACAGACATGACCCTTTGAAATTGAGGGATAGAAATGGCAAGATTAGGGAACCATGGATGACGGGTGGAATTGTGAGACTAGTTAAGATGAAAAAGGAAGCATACAGAAGATCTAGGCGACTTAAACTTGATGAGGTTTTGGAGGAATATCGGGAAAGTGGGACAAATCTCAAACGCGTAATAAGGAGGGCTAAAAGGGGCCATGAAATACCTTTGGCTAACAGGGTTAAGGAAAATCCCAAAGCCTTTTATTCGTATATAAGGAGCAAGAGGGTAACTAGAGAAAGGATTGGCCCACTCAAAGACAAAAGAGGGAATTTATGTGTGGAGTCAGAGGAAATGGTTGAGATTCTTAATGAGTATTTTGCATCGGTATTCACCAAGGACAGGGACATGACGGATGGTGAGGCTAGGGATGGATGTTTAAATACTCTACGTCAAGTCGGCATAAGGAAGGGGGAAGTTTTGGGGATTCTAAAAGGCATTAAGGTGGACAAGTGCCCAGGTCCGGATGGGATCTATCCCAGGTTACTGTTGGAAGCGAGGGACGAAATAGCTGAGGCCTTAACATATATCTTTGCCATGATGTGGAGATGCCGGCGTTGGACTGGGGTGAGCACAGTAAGAAGTCTTACAACACCAGGGTAGATTCAACACCTGAAGAAGGAACAGCGCTCCGAAAGCTAGTGACATCGAAACAAACCTGTTGGACTTTAACCTGGTGTTGTAATACTTCTTACATATATCTTTGCAGCATCCTTGAGCACGGGTGAGGTCCCGGAGGACTGGAGAATTGCTCATGTTGCCCCTTTGTTTAAAAGGGGTAGCAGGGATAATCCAGCGAATTATACACCTGTGATCTTGACGTCAGTGGTAGGCAAACTGTTGGAGAAGATACTGAGGGATAGGATCTATTCACATTTGGAAGAAAATAGATTTATGAAAATGAAATTCGCTTACTGTCACAAGTAGGCTTCAAATGAAGTTACTGTGAGAAGCCCCTAGTCGCCACATCCCGGCGCCTGTTCGGGAATCGAACCGTGCTGCTGGCCTACCCTGATTTCAAAGCAAGCGATTTAGCCCTGTGCTAAACAGCCCCAGATATCAAACGCCCTAGATTTATCAGTGACAGGCAGCATTGTTTTGTGCAGGGAGGGTCATATCTTACAAACATAGAATTCTTTGAGGAAGTGACAAAGTTAATTGATGAGGGAAGGGCTGTAGATTTCATGTACATGGACTTCAGTAAGGCGTTTGATAAAGTTTCCCATGGCAGGTTGATGGAAAAAGTGAAGTCGTATGGGGTTCAGGGTGTACTAGCTAGGGATAAAGAACTCGCTGGGCAATAGGAGACAGAGAGTAGTGGTGGAAGGGAGTGTCTCAAAATGGAGAAAGGTGACTCGTGGTGTTCCACAGGGATCCGTGCTCGGACCACTGTTGTTCGTGATATCCATAAATGATCTGGACGAAGGTATAGGTGGTCTGATTAGCAAGTTTGCAGGTGATACTAAGATTGGTGGAGTTGCAGATAGCGAGGTGGGCTGTCAGAGAATACAGCAAAATATAGATAAATTGGAGAGTTGGACAGAGAAATGGCAGATGGAGTTTAATCCAGGCAAATGCGAGGTGATGCATTTTGGAAGATCTAATTCAAGGGCGGACTATACGGTCAATGGAAGAGTCCTGGGGAAAATTGATGTACAGAGAGATCTTGGAGTTCAGGTCCATTGTACCCTGAAGGTGGGAACGCAGGTCGATAGAGTGCTCAAAATGCATACAGCATGCTTGGCGTCATCGGACGGGGTATTGAGTACAAGAGTCGGCAGGGCATGTTACAGTTGTATAGGACTTTGGTTAGGCCACATTTGGAATACTGCGTGCAGTTCTGGTCGCCACATTACCAGAAGGATGTGGATGCTTTAGAGCGGATGCAGCGGAGGTTCACCAGGATGTTGCCTGGTTTGGAGGGTGCTAGCTATGAAGAAAGGTTGAGTAGATTAGGATTGTTTTCGTTGGAAAGACGGAGGTTGAGGGGGGACCTGATAGAGGTCAACAAAATTATGTGAGGTATGGACAGGGTGGATAGCAACAAGAATTTTTTCCAAGAGTGGGGGTGTCAATTACAATGGGTCACGATTTCACGGTGAGAGGGGGAAAGTTTAAGAGAGATGTGCGTGGAAAGTTTTTTACGCAGAGGGTGATGGGTGCCTGGAACGCTTTGCCAGCGGAGGTGGTAGAGGCGGGCACGATAGCATCATTTAAGATGCATCTAGACAGATATATGAACGGGCGGGAAACAGAGGGAAGTAGATCCTTGGAAAATAGGCGAAAGGATCTGGATCGGCGCAGGCTGGGAGGGCCGAATGGCCTGTTCCTGTGCTGTAATTTTCTTTGTTCTTTGAGACACAGTGAGAGAGAGAGAGAGAGAGAGAGAGAGGAGGAAGATAGTGAGAGAGAGAGAGAGTGTGAGCGAGAGAGAGAAAGAGCGAGATGCCAATCTCCCTCTCCTTCTCTTTCTCATTTTCTCTCTCTCTCTTCTGTGGCTGTGTGTCGATGTCATGGTGTGAAAAAGAGGGACAGAGAAGGGAGAGAGAGAGAGAAAGAAAGAGAGTGAGTGAGAGAGAGACAGACAGACTCTGTGCCTGTACGTGTGTGCCTGACATAGAGAAGGAAAGAGTCTGAGTCTGTATGTGTGTGCCTGACATAGAGAGAAAGCGAGAGAGAGAAAGAGAGAGAGAGAGAACGACAGAGAGAGTGAAGGGTCTGTGCCTGTACATGTGTGCCTGACATAGTGAAAGAGTAAGACAGAAACAGTATATAACTGAGCGACAGAGAGAGAACTGCCAGTCCAGAAAGAGTATGTGCCTGTGTGCCTGACAGAGAGACAGAGTGAGACAGAAACAGTCTATAACTGAGAGACAGAGAGAGAGCTGCCAGTCCAGAAAGAGTCTGTGCATGTGTGCCTGACAGAGAGACAGAGTGAGACAGAAACAGTCTATAACAGAGAGACAGAGAGAGAGCTGCCAGTCCAGAAAGAGTCTGTGTCTGTGTGTGAGAGAGAGACAGAGTGAGACAGAAACAGTCTATAACAGAGCGACAGAGAGAGAACTGCCAGTCCAGAAAGAGTCTGTGCCTGTGTGTGAGAGAGAGACAGAGTGAGACAGAAACAGTCTATAACAGAGCGACAGAGAGAGAGCTCCCAGTCCAGAAAGAGTCTGTGTCTGTGTGTGAGAGAGAGACAGAGTGAGACAGAAACAGTCTGTAACAGAGAGACAGAGAGAGAGCTGCCAGTCCAGAAAGAGTCTGTGTCTGTGTGTGAGAGAGAGACAGAGTGAGACAGAAACAGTCTATAACTGAGAGACAGAGAGAGAGCTGCCAGTCCAGAAAGAGACTGTGCCTGTGTGTGTCTGACAGAGAGACAGAGTGAGACAGAAACAGTCTATAACAGAGAGACAGAGACAGAGAGAGCTGCCAGTCCAGAAAGAGTCTGTGGCTGTGTGTGAGCGAGAGACAGAGTGAGACAGAAACAGTCTATAACAGAGAGACAGAGAGAGAGCTGCCAGTCCAGAAAGAGTCTGTGCCTGTGTGTGAGAGAGAGACAGAGTGAGACAGAAACAGTCTGTAACTGAGAGACAGAGAGAGAGCTGCCAGTCCAGAAAGAGTCTGTGTCTGTGTGTGAGAGAGAGACAGAGTGAGACAGAAACAGTCTGTAACTGAGAGACAGAGAGAGAGCTGCCAGTCCAGAAAGAGTCTGTGTCTGTGTTTGAGAGAGAGACAGAGTGAGACAGAAACAGTCTGTAACAGAGAGACAGAGAGAGAGCTGCCAGTCCAGAAAGAGTCTGTGTCTGTGTGTGAGAGAGAGACAGAGTGAGACAGAAACAGTCTGTAACAGAGAGACAGAGAGAGAGCTGCCAGTCCAGAAAGAGTCTGTGTCTGTGTGTGAGAGAGAGACAGAGTGAGACAGAAACAGTCTATAACTGAGACAGAGAGAGAGCTGCCAGTCCAGAAAGAGTCTGTGTCTGTGTGTGAATGAGAGACAGAGTGAGACAGAAACAGTCTATAACTGAGACAGAGAGAGAGCTGCCAGTCCAGAAAGAGTCTGTGTCTGTGTGTGAGAGAGAGACAGAGTGAGACAGAAACAGTCTGTAACAGAGAGACAGAGACAGAGAGAGCTGCCAGTCCAGAAAGAGTCCGTGTCTGTGTGTGAGAGAGAGACAGAGTGAGACAGAAACAGTCTGTAACAGAGAGACAGAGAGAGAGCTGCCAGTCCAGAAAGAGTCTGTGTCTGTGTGTGAATGAGAGACAGAGTGAGACAGAAACAGTCTATAACAGAGACAGAGAGAGAGCTGCCAGTCCAGAAAGAGTCTGTGTCTGTGTGTGAGAGAGAGACAGAGTGAGACAGAAACAGTCTATAACTGAGACAGAGAGAGAGCTGCCAGTCCAGAAAGAGCCTGTGTCTGTGTGTGAGAGAGAGACAGAGTGAGACAGAAACAGTCTATAACTGAGACAGAGAGAGAGCTGCCAGTCCAGAAAGAGTCTGTGTCTGTGTGTGAGAGAGAGACAGAGTGAGACAGAAACAGTCTATAACAGAGAGACAGAGAGAGAGCTGCCAGTCCAGAAAGAGTCTGTGTCTGTGTGTGAGAGAGAGACAGAGTGAGACAGAAACAGTCTATAACTGAGACAGAGAGAGAGCTGCCAGTCCAGAAAGAGTCTGTGTCTGTGTGTGAGAGAGAGACAGAGTGAGACAGAAACAGTCTATAACAGAGAGACAGAGAGAGAGCTGCCAGTCCAGAAAGAGTCTGTGTCTGTGTGTGAGAGAGAGACAGAGTGAGACAGAAACAGTCTATAACAGAGAGACAGAGAGAGAGCTGCCAGTCCAGAAAGAGTCTGTGTCTGTGTGTGAGCGAGAGACAGAGTGAGACAGAAACAGTCTATAACTGAGACAGAGAGAGAGCTGCCAGTCCAGAAAGAGTCTGTGTCTGTGTGTGAGAGAGAGAGAGAGTGAGACAGAAACAGTCTATAACAGAGAGACAGAGAGAGAGCTGCCAGTCCAGAAAGAGTCTGTGTCTGTGTGTGAGAGAGAGACAGAGTGAGACAGAAACAGTCTATAACAGAGAGACAGAGAGAGAGCTGCCAGTCCAGAAAGAGTCTGTGTCTGTGTGTGAGAGAGAGACAGAGTGAGACAGAAACAGTATATAACAGAGCGACAGAGAGAGAGCTCCCAGTCCAGAAAGGGTCTGTGTCTGTGTGTGAGAGAGAGACAGAGTGAGACAGAAACAGTCTGTAACAGAGAGACAGAGACAGAGAGAGCTGCCAGTCCAGAAAGAGTCTGTGTCTGTGTGTGAATGAGAGACAGAGTGAGACAGAAACAGTCTATAACAGAGAGACAGAGAGAGAGCTGCCAGTCCAGAAAGGGTCTGTGTCTGTGTTTGAGAGAGACAGAGTGAGACAGAAACAGTCTGTAACAGAGAGACAGAGACAGAGAGAGCTGCCAGTCCAGAAAGAGTCTGTGTCTGTGTGTGAATGAGAGACAGAGTGAGACAGAAACAGTCTATAACAGAGAGACAGAGAGAGAGCTGCCAGTCCAGAAAGAGTCTGTGTCTGTGTTTGAGAGAGAGACAGAGTGAGACAGAAACAGTCTATAACTGAGACAGAGAGAGAGCTGCCAGTCCAGAAAGAGTCTGTGTCTGTGTGTGAGAGAGAGACAGAGTGAGACAGAAACAGTCTATAACAGAGAGACAGAGAGAGAGCTGCCAGTCCAGAAAGAGTCTGTGTCTGTGTGTGAGAGAGAGACAGAGTGAGACAGAAACAGTCTATAACTGAGAGACAGAGAGAGAGCTGCCAGTCCAGAAAGAGTCTGTGTCTGTGTGTGAGAGAGAGACAGAGTGAGACAGAAACAGTCTGTAACAGAGAGACAGAGAGCGAGCTGCCAGTCCAGAAAGAGTCTGTGTCTGTGTGTGTGAGAGAGACAGAGTGAGACAGAAACAGTATATAACAGAGCGACAGAGAGAGAGCTCCCAGTCCAGAAAGGGTCTGTGTCTGTGTGTCTGACATAGAGACCGAGTGAGACAGAAACAGTCTATAACAGAGCGACAGAGAGAGAGCTGCCAGTCCAGAAAGAGTCTGTGCCTGTGTGTGAGGGAGAGAAAGAGATAGAGAGGGAGAGAGAGACATTGAAAAACAGAGAGAGATAGAGATATAGATAGATAGATAAAGAGATAGAGAGAGAGAGAGAGAGATAGAGACAGAGAGATAAATAGAGAGTGACAACGAGAGAGGAAGAGAGAGAAAAAAGTGAGAGAGAAATAAAGAGCTAGAGAGAGAGAGAGGGAGAGAGAGACAAAAACAGAGAGAAAGAGAGAGATATGGAGAGACAAAGAGAGAGAGACACAGAGAGAAGGAGAGAGAGGTGCAGAAAGAACTCGGTGGATGCGTGTGTGGGTGTTTGTGTGCGAGAGAGAGAAAGAGAGAGAGAAAGCTGCCAGTTTCTCTCTCTCTCTTTCATAGACTCATAGATTTATTAGTGCAGGTGGAGGCCAGCCGGCCCATCGAGTCTGCACCGGCTCTTGGAACGAGCATCCTACTTAAGTCCAAGCTTTCCCCGTAACTCCACCAAGCTTTTTTGGACACCAAGGGCAATTTAGTATGGCCGGTCCACCTAACCTGCACATCTTTGGACTGTGGAAGGAAGCCGGAGAACCCGGAGGAAACCCATCCAGAAACTGGGAGAACGTGCAGACTCCGCACACAGTGACCCAGCCGCGAATCGAACCTGGAACTCTGGAGCTGTGAAGCAACTGCGCTAACCACTGTGCTACCGTGCTGCCATTTCTCATTCTCTGTCACTCTCTTCTGCGGCTGTGTGCATGTGTGTGTGAGAGACGGGGAAAGAGGGAGGGACACAGAGGGACACAGAGAGACACAGAGACACAGAGAGACACAGAGAGACACAGAGAGACACTGAGAGACACTGAGAGACACTGAGAGACAGAGACACAGAGAGACACAGAGACACAGAGAGACACAGAGACACAGAGAGACACAGAGAGACACAGAGAGAGTTAGAAAGAGAGAGGCCGCGTGTGTGTCTATATGTGTGCCTGACATAGTGCGTCAGCGAGACAGAAACAGTCTACATCTGAGAGACAGCGACAGCTGCCAATCCAGAAAGAATCCGTGGATGTGTGTCTGTGTGTATGTGTGAGAGAGAAAGATATATAAAGAGAGGGAGAGAGAGGGACAGAGAGAGAGAGTTACGATTCCAGATGTCTGTGGTTGTGTGTGGGTGGGTGTTTGTGTGTGAGGGGAGGGGGGAGAGAGAGAAAGAGAAAAAGAGAGAGAGCGAGAGGGACAGAGCTTTCTGCCTCTTTCTCTTTCTGTCTCTCTCTGTCACATTCTCTCTCTCTCTTTCTGTGGCTGTGTGTGTGTGTGTGTTTGTGAGAGAGAAGGGGAGGGTGGGAGAGAGAGCGAGAGAGAGGCAGTCTGTGTCTCTATGTGTGTGCCTGAAACAGTGCAAGAGTGAAGCAGGAACAGTCTATAACTGAGAGGCTGAGGGAGACATACCTGTCCAGAAAGAGTATGTGGCTGTGTCTGAGAGAGAGAGAGAACGGGAAAGAGAGAGAGAGAGAGAGAACGAGAGAGAGGAGGGAGAGGCAGAGAGAAATGGTGGGAGAGAGAGAAAGAGAGAGTGTCTGTGTTTGTATGTGCGCGTCTGAAGAGTGAGCGAGGCAGAAAGAGTCTGTATGTGTGTGTCTGATAGAGGGTTAGAAAATCAGGCAGAGATGGTATGTTTCTGCATGCGTGTGTCTCATCCAGAGCGTGTAAGAGAATAATACAGATAAAATCTTTGTCAGATGTCTGTGTCTGATAGAAAGAGTGAATGTGAGACAGAAAGAGACTGTGTCAGTCTGTGTGTCTGATAGAGCCAGAGTGAGACAGAGTCTGTGCCTGTGTGTGTGTGTCTGATAGAGAGTGTGAGTGAATCCTAGTTAGTCTTGTGTGTCATAATATTTGTGTGTGCGATGCTGTTAGACAGGAGCGAGCGAGAGAGAAAGAGAGAGAGATTAAGGCAGAGAGAGAACCAGGCCAGAAAGAATATGTGTGTGTCTGTGTCAGAGAGACAGGCAGAGTCTGTGTGTGTGCCTGTGTCAGAGAGACAGGCAGAGTCTGTGGGTGTGCCTGTGTCAGAGAGACAGGCAGAGTCTGTGTGTGTGTCTGTGTCAGAGACGCAGGCAGAGTCTGTGTGTGTGTCTGTGTCAGAGAGACAGGCAGAGTCTGTGTGTGTGTCTGTGTCAGAGACGCAGGCAGAGTCTGTGTGTGTGTGTGTGTCAGAGAGACAGGCAGAGTCTGTGTGTGTGTCTGTGTCAGAGACGCAGGCAGAGTCTGTGTGTGTGTCTGTGTCAGAGAGACAGGCAGAGTCTGTGGGTGTGCCTGTGTCAGAGAGACAGGCAGAGTCTGTGTGTGTGTCTGTGTCAGAGACGCAGGCAGAGTATGTGTGTGTGTCTGTGTCAGAGAGACAGGCAGAGTTTGTGTGTGTGTCTGTGTCAGAGACGCAGGCAGAGTCAACTGACTTACTGGAGAGCTATGGGGGGAGCAACGCAGCGAGGGGGGTCGTATAGGCCAATCTCTCTCCTCAACATGGACGCGAAGCTGCTAGCGAAAGTGTTGGCTACCTGAATTGAGGACTGTGTCCCGAGGGTGATTCACGAGGACCAGACGGGTTTTGTTAAGGGAAGGCAGATGAATCCCAATGTGCGGAGGCTCCTTAACGTAATCATGATGCCTACAGTGGAGGGGGAGGCGGAGATTGTGTCGGCGATGGACATGGAGAAGGCCTTCGATAGGGCGAAGTGTTGAGGAGGTTTGGCTTCGGGGAGAGGTTCATTAGTTGGGTTAGGCTACTTTACAAAGCCCCAGTGGCGAGTGTGGCCACGAATCGGAGGAGGTCGGAATACTTTCGGCTGTACCAGGGGACGAGGTAGGGGCGCCCCCTATCCCCCTTGCTATTTGCATTGGCAATTGAGCCTTTGGCTATGGCTCTGAGGGAGTGCAGGAACTGGAGGGGCTGGTCCGGGGGTGGGGGGTGGGGGGGGACACCGGGTATCGTTGTATGCCGATGACCTGTCACTGTATGTGGCGGACCCAGTGGGGGGTATACCGGATGTGATGCGGTTCCTCAGGGAGTTTGGGGACTTTTCCGGATATAAGCTCAACGTGGGGAAGAGTGAGCTCTTCGTGATACACCCAGGGGACCAGGGAAGGGGGATAGATGAGCTTCCACTGAAGAGGGCGGAAAGGAGTTTTCGCTACCTGGGGATCCAGGTGAAAGGTGCTGGGGGGCCCCACACAAGCTCAACTTGACGAGGCTGGTGGAGCAGATGGAAGAGGAATTTAAAAGGTGAGATATGCTGCCACTCTCCCTGGCGGGTAGGGTGCAGTCGGTGAAGGTGACGGTGCTCCCGAGTTTCCTTTTTATATTCCAGTGCCTCCCCACCCTGATCCCTCAGGCCTTTTTTTAAGCGGGTCAGTAGGTGCATCATAGGATTCGTGTGGGCGAAAAAGACCCCGAGGGTGAGAAGGGTGTTTCTGGAGCGGAGTAGGGACCGAGGAGGGTTAGCGTTACCTAATCTGTGTGGGTATTACTGGGCTGCCAATGTGGCGATGATACGCAAGTGGGTAATCGAGGGGGAGGGGACGGCGTGGAAGAGGCTGGAGATGGCGTCCTGTGTGGGCACGAGTCTGGGAGCACTGGTGACAGCACCGCTGCCGCTCCCGCCGACTAGGTACACCACGAGGCCGGTGGTGGCGGCGACTTTGAAAATTTGGGGGCAGTGGAGGCGCCACAGGCGTGAGGTTGAGCCTTCGGTTTGGTCCCCGATCCGGGAGAACCATCGGTTTATCCCGGGGGGAATGGATGGAGGGTTCCTGAACTGGCACAGAGCAGGAATTAGAAGGATGGGGGACCTGTTTTTAGATGGGACGTTTGCGAGCCTTGGGGCGCTGGAGGAAACATTCGGGCTTGCCCCCGGAAATGCCTTCAGGCACTTGCAGGTAAGAGCGTTTGTAAGGCGGCAGGTGAGGGAGTTCCCGCAGCTTCCACCACGCTGGATCCAGGATGTGGGCTCTAGAGCTTGTGGGTTGGAGAAGCCAAGGTCTCGGCGATCTACCAGGAGATGCAGGAGTAGGAGGAGGCCTGGGTGGAGGAGCTAAAGGGTAAATGGGAGGAGGAGCTTGGGGAGGAGATAGATAAGGGTACGTGGGCGGACGCCCTGGGTAGGGTTAATTCTTCCTCCTCTTGTGCCAGGCTTAGCCTGATGCTATTTCAGGTTCTTCACAGAGCGCATATGACAGGGGCGAGGCTGAGCAGGTTCTTTGGGATGGCAGACAGGTGTGGGAGGTGCTCGGTGAGCCCAGCAAATCACACCCACATATTCTGGGCGTGCCCGGCGCTGGATGGGTTCTGGAGGGGTAATACGAGGATGATGTCTAAGGTGGTGAACACCCAGGTTAAGCCGAGCTGGGGGTTAGCACTATTTGGGGTATCGGACGAGCCGGGACTGCAGGAGTCGAAAGAGGCCGGTATTCTGGCCTTTGCGTCCCTGGTAGCTCGGCGGAGGATTCTGCTCCAGTGGAAAGATGCGAGGCCCCCGAGCGTGGAAGCCTTGTTCAGCAACATAGCAGGGTTCATTAAATTGGAGAGGGTAAGATTTGCCTTGAGAGGGTCTGTGCAAGGGTTCTTCAGGCGGTGACAACGGTTCCTAGACTTGCTAGCGGAGTGTTAGGAGGTGGTCAGCAGCAGCAGCATCCCGGACGTGGGGGGGGGGGTGAGGGGGGAGCGGGGTAGCGGGGTAGGAGGGGGGTAGGAGGGGGTAGGAGCGGGGTAAGAGGTGGGGGTGTACTTTGGGTTTACTACTGTGTTTATTGTTGCTTAATGGGGGTTTGTATATTGGGGGAATTCGTGATGTAGTGGTACAATGTTTATTTATGTGATCTTTGTTTTTCTTTTGTCTGTAAGGGGGGTTCTTGAAAATATGTACACATTTGAATAAAAATATTTTAATAAATTTTACGGATAGAAATAATTTCCAATCATGTTTATTCCTCCTTCCTCAACAACACATTATTACTTCTCCTTCTATCTGCATATGCAATATACTTTGAATATTGACTCACTTTGATCCTCAATCATTAACACGCGAAGTGAACACCGGTATGGAGCAATGTTCTTTTCGAAGAGGTTTCTTCCCATCTTGCTTCAATGTTATGTATTGAATATTATGCCGAACGAGCTTCGTTATGGAATCCTCATCCTGTTAATTCAATCGTCGGGGCTGGTTTAGCACACTGGGCTAAATCGTTGGCTTTGAAAGCAGACCAAGGCAGGCCAGCAGCACGGTTCAATTCCCGTACCAGCCTCCCCGAACAGGCGCCGGAATGTGGCGACTAGGGGCTTTTCACAGTAACTTCGTTTGAAGCCTACTTGTGACAATAAGCCATTTTCATTTCTATCCAAAGTGTCTCACCGCCACAACGAATTAATAACATGTCCCAAGTGCCATGTGGTCTTCAGATAAAGAATTTCTCAAGTATACTGCAAAGGTTTTGACCGACTGGGAGCTAATGAATGTTGTACATGAGTCTTCGGAGAAATGTTCAATGTCAAACACGAATATATCAGCTGTTAAATTTGCAATTTTCCAGTTCGATTTTGAAAACAAAATGATGCAAGCCATGAAATTATTCTATATTCTTTCAACGAACTCAGTGTGAATACACATTAAAATCCATCTGGAAGGTTCGTTTTGCATTAATAATCAATTTCGAAGTTAGCAGTTTGTGTTCCATTCCCATGTCCGACACCAAGCCGGTGATGAGCATTTTAATTATTGTTCAACTAACTATGTGCGATCGTTTAGTTCGTTTATGTTTTTATGCTGTGTTGCAGTTTTATAGGCGGCATTATGCGCACATAATGTAATCTAAATGTATTTGTAGGAAAATAATTCTGAAAGTCGAACATCCATCAGATCGTTCTTCAAACTCATCACCTCAACAAACGTTTCGATGATAAATGCTATGTTGGAGGGTGGGGGAAGGCAGTGATTTATTTAGTCCTTTTGTCGTTTATATTGATCCTGGCTCTGGTTGAATATCATAATTTTCTGTGACAATCACAACTCTATCCCATCGTGGTGCATCAGCATTGTCGCATGTTACTGAACGTCATAATATATTTTCAACGTCTGCAAAAGCTGCACCAGTTGTCCTCATTCGAAGTAATGTTATTTCACGCAAATGGAGGATTAATATTATATGGTTTTGCAATATTCTACAGTTGTATCCCATTGTTCATTCTGGGCCTATTTTTGATATCGTTTATTCGGTGAGAAATTCCGTGGCATTTCTCAAAATAAGATCGCACAGGACTCAAGATTATCATGCCCAGTGTTGACATACAATCGTGGGCCAATTTTGATTTGGGTTTTCCGAATTTGGATTAGGTCTACTTTGGGAATAGAGCATTCAGATTTTGAATCATCAGAATTGAGAAGACATTTGGCCTTTGGAAACGACATTAATCAGATTACACATAAATACCTAAAGTCTAATGGAGGAATCCTAGCTTTTGTTCCCCTGATTATAGACGGTTGAAGCATGATTTATCAGGATTACTTTAATTGTTCTGATCGTGCAACGTTTGGGGATTGGAAAACTCACCTTTCAGTGGGATACAGAAGAAGAAGGGCATGTCTTCAAAAGTAGAACAGGCCACGTGGGATCACATCGAAATACGGTAGCTTCTGCCCAGCCGCAGAAGATAATGACCTAACACAGACATCAATATCTTTTTTTGGAAAGGGCGTATCGGGATTTGGAAGAGGAGTGAGGAAATGGATTCGAACTGAAAATCAGCCACAAGCAAATTCAATGAATAACATGGTTTAAAAGATGTAATGTCCAAACCATCTTCATGTGCAGCAAACATCATCGACACTTCTGAACTGAGTGTTATATTAATCTCGTGCAAATTTATAATGTGGCATTATCGCATTAATAGTTGTTATCTAAAATCAGGGAAGTTCTTTGCAATTAAGTGAAAATTAGTGAAAATACAAAACCAGACTCTGGATATTCCGGGTATCCCCCTCCTTGTGCTGCCCATGGCCGTGATCTGTATTACTTCCCTTGAAGTCCTCCCCAGGTTTCTTATAATAATCTTTATTATTGTCACAAGTAGGCATACCTTAACACTGTAATGAAGTTACTGTGAAAATCCTCTTGTCGCACACTACTCAAACTAACAATATCCGATCACCAGACTATAGTAAAATGCATTGCACAATGCAGAGACTATTTCAAGTTAATTGTGTTCGTTAACGATCCCTGCAATTTGCAGCGTCCATGGCAGCATGATGGCACGGCGGTTAGCACCGTTGGCTCACAGGAAAAGCGACCAGATTTTAATTCCCGCCTTGGGTGACTTTCCATGTGGAGTTTGCACGTTTTCTGTGTAGGTTAGGTGGATTGTCTGTGGCAAATTTCCATTTGGTGTACAGGTATGTGCAGGTTAGGTGGGATTACGATGATGGGTCTGCGGATTGGAATAGGTAGGGTGCTCTTTCAAAAGATCGTTGCAGACTAGATTGGCCGAAGGGCCTCAGTCTGCAATGTTGGGATTCAGTGGGCATCTCAACATGCAGTAAGACCTGGATAACATTCAGGCTTGGGCTGAGAAGTGGCAACTGATGTTGACGTGTGTTCACACAAGTGCAAACTGTGACCAACTCCAACAAGAGTGGATGATAGACCGACGCACACATACACACACACACGACCCCTACCCCCTGGGAATTGTAGTACAGCGTTGAGTTTGCCGAGTGTGTCCATGTTAAATCAGGTATGTTTCTGGGAGACAACAAGGCAGATAATGCATTTAATTAAGAAACTACGTCTGCAACGAATATGAATGGTAGCTGACAACAGTCAGTAGCTTCATTCGCCTGGAGGTCTCTCGGACATTACAGATTATCTTCCCCAACCACCTCTTCCCACCATCACCACCCTCAACCACAGCCCTGGGGGAAAGTATTAAAACTGTGAATCTGTTTTGCATCCAAAGTGTTGGTTTGTTTCTGTGGTGAGGAATCTGGTTGCGTTAAAGACTGTCACCCCAATGGGCTGATGGAAAGCGGAACTCGTTTACTTGGCAGGACCATATTCGAAGGAAAGACAGGTCGACGGATAAGTGGTATTGGCGTGATGCCAGTTGATGAAGGTGGCTCCTGGCACAATCCTTTGTGTGTGTCAGAGGTAAAGGACAAGGGGAGAGACCAATGCGATGGGGTTGCGACACGCTGACTCAGTGGTTAGTACTGCTGCCTCTCAGCGTCAGGGAGCTGGATTCCATTCCAGCCTTGGGTGACTGTGGAGCTTGCAAGTTCTCCCCGTGACTGGGTGGGTTCCCTGTTGGGTGACCCGGCTTCCTCTAACATTCGAACGATATGTAGGTTAGATGGATTTGTCAAGGAAAATTTACACTTTGAGTCTAAATATGTGGATGTTACGTGGATTTACCATGGCCAACGCATGGGGATACGGAGATAGGGTTTGGCTATGGGCCTGGGTAGACTGCAGGCATGATAGGTCGAAGATTCCCCTTCTGCACTGTATAAATTCCATGTTCAGTTATTGTAGGCGAGTATCGCCTTTTCAAGCAGAGGGTGTATGGAACTGGCCAAGATTGGGAGTGGTATCAGGGGACGGAAAGGGATTGGTGTTTATTCTGTACGAGGTAGGGGGATGAAGGACAATCTGCACGGACTAGATGGAGGGGAGCGCCCATGGGAGGCAGAGGTGGAAAGCTAATTCGAGGCAGTTCGCCTTTATTTTGAACCGATAAGTGAGACATGATTCGGAGGCCGCAACACGCTCAAGGACTTTGAAGGTAAAGATAGGTTGAAATTCCAGGATATGGTGACTCCAAAACGAACACAGAAAACAATAAAAACAATCTGTAATAAGAAGGAATCCACATTAAAATATTGTCATCACGGCGAGCACGTTCTTTTAAGAAGAAGTTCGTCCATAGATCTCAGAAAATGAGGATCAAACAGCTGGGGAAAATAGTGTTGCAGCTGTTTGAACACCTGTCCCCGTTCTTTCTCTCCTTCCCATTTATGGGGGATGCATCGGCTTTTTTCCTCAATAGTGCCCTGCTCTTGTTGTTTGCTATTTGGTAGTCTGGCATCCATGTTCCATTATGGGACTGGAAACACTGCTCGCACATGTTTGGTTTCTTCACAAGTTGAATAACTTATGGAACGAGGAAGCTCAAAGTGGCCTTGATTTTTCCTCTGAACTTGGACTGAGTCGCCGCATAAATAAACGTGTTCGTGCAGCAACTTAAGTTCCGCAGCATAATTCCAACTTGCTGGAATATATATTCAGCCTCGGTGTAATCATTGGGATCTATTCCTGCAAGGTTGTAATATAAGAATTCTATAACATTTACCAGCCACAGAATTATGAAGCTGCCGGATATGGAGAAGAGTAAAATCACAGACTTCCTTCTGCTCTCCATCTCTGGGTCACGGTGGTTGTCTCCCTTCCTCTGACCCTTCAGTCCCTTTCGGACCCGACTGGCCACTAAAATGTGTCTGACCGTCAGGGCGTTGATCAACACAATTAAAGCAAATGGGAGCAAAGGGGTTAGAAATCTATCAAACCAATTGTATCTCACCCATCCGGTCTCTGAATAGAAGTCTGGCTTTGTATGACAGAACCACGGCACATTGTCAGTAATGCTTTCGGGTTCATAGGTGAAGTAGATGGGGATGTTGGCGAAACACAGAAAAATGCAGAATGTTGCTAGAACCACTGCCGCTGTTTTCACTGTGCAATATTTGGCGTTAAGCTTCTGGCAACAAATAGCCACAAATCGATCAAAGGAGAAAGTGATAGTGAACCACACCGAACAGTCTATGGCTGCCCCTCGCAGGACAGCATTAACGCTGCATATAGGGGTGATGTCTAGGAAACAGATTGGAAAATAGTAATGATTGATCTGCATAAGTATAACCTCAGTGATAATGACGAATAGATCTGACAGTGCCATGGCCAGCAGGTAACGAGTTGTACAGCTGGAGAGACCGCACTTTCCCCGGGACAGGATTAAGATGGCCAGCAAGTCAACTGTAAGAGAGAGAAGGGAAAATGCTGATAAAACATTCTCTGTGAGTGACACAGGAACGAAAGACTGGATCTTAACATGAAACAAGGTAGGACAGCGGCGATGAGAGGCAATAATTTAAAACAAATACCAGGACACTAACCTACCCCCAATCCAGACGAGCTCCAAGTTTAGTGGGCTAAGGATTGAGAAGAAACAACAACAAAGAATAAGACAGCACAGGAACAGGGTTTTCGCTCCTCCAAGCAAGCTCCAATCACGTGCCTTATCTAGACCAACCGCCTGTATATTTCTGTACCCCGTCTCTTCATGTGCCTAACCAGATAATTCTTATAGGTCGCTAACGTATCTGCCACAACCACCTCAATTGGCAGTGCATTCCAGGCCACCACCATACTCTGTGTAAAAGAATTCCCCCGTACATCTCCACTGAACCTTTCTCCCCTCACCTTGAACTTGTGCGCCCTTATAAATTTTAATTCCGCCCTGAGAAAAAGCCTCCAATTGTTCACCCTATCTATACCGTTAATAATTTCCGAGTCGTTCTGGTAGTGCGGTGACCAGAATTCGACACAGCATTCCAGAAATGGCCTTACCAACGTTCTATATAACTGCAACATAATTTTCGACCTTTTATAGTTGATACCCCGTCCTATGAAGGCAAGCATGCCATATGCTTTCTTTACTACCATTTCCACCTGTGTTGCCATTTTTAAGGATGTGTGGTACTGCGCGCTCAGATCTACCTGTGTCTCTATGTTTCTGATGGTTCTGCTAATTATTTTATAGATCCCACCTGAATTGGATCCATTCGTCCGGGATAAATTCCATCTACCATTTCTCCTCCCAATTTTGCAGTCTATCCCTCTCCTGTTGTATTCTCTGACAAGCTTCATCACTCTCCGAAATGCCTGCAATCTATGTATCATCGGCACGCTTGCTAATCATACCCGCTAAGTTTTCTTCCAATCTATTTATATATATTGCAAAGAGCAGAGGTCGAAGTACTGACCCCTGTGGAACACCAGTAGTTACAGACCTCAACTCGCAAAAATACCGACAATTACTCTGACGAGATTTCTTGGCATTGTATACCTGTCCCAGACTGAAGCTATCTGATTTAAGCCGTTCCACAAGTTTATTACTGGTAACCCCTAATTTCCATGAGACCACACACCCATGCAGAGACAGGATGGTCAAGCGAATGCGGCTGTCATAAAGCACGTCATTTGCTTCTTCTTCACGATGTGATGCTTCTCAAGATCGGAACGTGCTCTGTCTCTATGCTGCTGATGGTTCTGCTAAATTCTGCAACCCACTTATTCACCCTCCCGGACGTCAGTCCCAGCGCCTTGCACTTTTTTCAAACTCAAGCTCCATGAAAATGAAAAAACGTTCTTGTGTTCGCGCCGCCTGCTACCAGCAGCTTTAGCCAAGTTGTGCGCATGGAGGAAATGCAGCTATTTATGATTTAAATATTCCCAGTTACTCTGTGGCTGCACAATGAAATCAACAAAGAGGGAGGTCTCCCGCTCTTTACATCGGTCCCGGTTGTATCGAATCTATTGACAGAATTTCAGTCCATGTGCTCGACGCCGTAATGCCATACCTGCCATTGCCATGGGGGTACGCAAAGGATTTGATCACGAATGCGATGTCACAGAGAATGACGCGACCTCTCTGACATCTGACCTCCTTCCCAAAAACACTTTACAGCACGAACACACCCCAGAGGTCGGAAGTATTATAAAATCAAAATAAAATATTGGTGCAGCGTAGACGTACAGGATAGAGTTACGAATAGAGGAAAGAAAATCATACTTGAATATATGTTTTGAAGTATTTTAATAATTATGATGAATTGTAGAACAGTTTTGTAGGACAGGTACAACATAATTTTACTACACAAAAGCCTTGGTTAAGGTGCCGCTTAGCAAACTCGGCACTAACTTTGGAGCAAGTAGAAGTTATGGGGAAAAGTTGCAGAATGGAATGCAACAGAAAATCACCCAGAGAGTGGACGACCTGATCAACTCGCAGCCCCAGAAATCAGTTGAAACCAAACACTATGTTTTCAAGGAGCAGTTAGATTTAGCACTTGGGGCGAAGAGGATGAAAGGCAACATCAGGCTGTTGAGTTGCATGATCAGCCGTGATCATAAGATCATAATACCGGCGTTGGACTGGGGTGAGCACAGTAAGACGTCCTACAACACCAGGTTAAAGTCCAACAGGTAAGTTTCGAATCACTAGCTTTCGGAGCACTGCTCCTTCCTCAGGTGAATGAAGAGGTGGGTTCCAGAAACATACATATCGACAAAGTCAATGATGGAAGACGATACGGTTATCGTCCTGCTCATACTCTCTATGTTTCTATAACACAAGGTGTAGACGTTGAAGCGATTTCTTCAGTTTATTGGGGCGTGGGAAGTGACATTCTACAAGAATGAGCGCAGGCATTTCTGCCGTTCATCAACAATGTGGAGTTGGGAAGCAGAATCACAAAGTCCAATTTTAATGGCAAATCCAACTTGAGAACGTATTAATCACACAGGAAACAGGAACAGAACACGTGAGTATATTAATAATAATCACAGAACGTGCACAAGTGACATTCCAATGACAATTAATTCATTTCAACGTAGCTAAACGCCAGCTGATGTATTTTCGTTGAAGCAATACCTTTCCAAAACATTCCTCGTTTCACAAAATATTTGCAGCAGCATCAATCCTGAAGAAGAGTATATATATCAAAGGTGAATGGATTTTTAAAAAAATGGAGCTGGCACTAAACAGCTCACAGTTTGGTTTTGACTACACTAAATTAGCTCTTTCTGTGCGTTCCCCCTCTTACATGAAATGATGCTCTGTATAGGGTGAAAATGATTATGATCAGAATGCTGATAGAACTGAGAGTTCTGAAATAAGGTTTTCATCATCCAAAGCTCAACACATCCCTCCGACTAATCCCTGTGTTCGGAAAAAATGTGGCGTATCTTCAGTTTCAGGTCCCCCTTCTCACTGGGACACACGTCACAGATCTTGTACAGGCGATATATTTAAACTCTTTGAAACATTGATCAGAATTGATGATAAAAATAATAATCATTGCCGAATTGAACGGTGAAATGCTCCCATTTGAATGGTGATCCCGAGTAATAGTCAGAAATTGGAATTGAGTACTCAAGGCCCACAGGTTCTCAGGAACCTTTGCCTGGGGAGGAGGGTATTTGAAATGAAAACAAATGGAATGTTTACAGAAACAATAGTCAGAGTTAGAATACGTTATTATCAAATGAATGTGGTTATGGTAACAGTGCCGCCGAACTGTTTAACTGCCGATAACTAGAATATCCTTTATTATGGCTCGGAAAACAGAAAATAATGAAAGATCAGTGCAGAACGAGGCGATAATGTCATCGAGTGGCACGGTCTCTTCCAAGAAGTATGCGATCTAGACCAACTCCTCCACCCTATCCCCGTACCCGCACCGAACCTGCACAGTTTCTGACACCAAGGGGCAATTTAGCCAATGTACTCCACCTAAACTGCACATCTTTGGACTGTGGGAACAAGCTGAAGCACCCGGAGGAAACCCACGCTGACCAAGCGAGGGTGTGCTAACTCTAAACAGTAACCCAAGGCGAGGATTGAACTCGAGTCCCTAGCACTGTGGGGCAACATTGCCAACCACTGTGCCACCGAATCGAAATAGACCATTGTACAGACCCATTCCAAAACGCCTTCAACCAACAGCGACATATATTCTATTGCCAATCTATTGGACGTATGCCACACAAGGGCACATTCAAACAACGGATCTCATTTCAATTAAATTCGTGATTCAGATTATACAGGCACAGATATGTGGCCACAGGAATAACATGCAATAAGCTGATTGGTAAGCGCCGTCCATGAATTTTACACTGAAACATATTCCCAGTAATGGTTAGTCAGATAGTTTACTCTGGTCACTCACACACGTTCAATATAATTCACGTTGGGTAATTTTTCCAGGAGCATATTCTCACTCGAGTCATCTCACGCACGGCGTTTAGCGATTCCCACTTGATTTAATTTAAGTATGTCTCCCACTCATACCTTACTGAAAGAGTTGTCCTTCACTGTGCTGTCATACAACAGAGCGTGATATTCCCCGCAATGCAAGGACATATTAACTTCGAGAAGCTGCGAGTTACAAACAATGATCTCCATGAGTGAGGTAATAAAACATTACCACAGCAATAAATCAAAACATTTGCATGTATCAATGGACATCACTATTCTGGTGCCTGTGGAGTGGTGACAAATATCCTGCTGGTGAAATTATAATTAGCAGAGTAAAATAAGTCTGATCACAATGACTATTGCCAGGAACATAATTGCTATAATCACGTACCTAGAATACCAATGGCAGCCAGGAATGTGTAGAAGATTTTATCTACACTGCTAAATGCGACAAGCATTTTCGGTGCTCAGCTCTCTGCCCCTTCGTGTGGCGGTTCGTCACTTTGGTGATACACTTTCAATCATTCAATATATATCTTGTGTGATCTCCATGGGGATATTGAACTTGCGACATCTTTCAAGATCTTTTCTTTTCAAACAACTGAACAACGGATTCCGACATCGAGTTGCGAAATAAATGTGGTCTTCGCCAATTGACTTGGAAAGTCCAATGATCTGCAGGATGTCTGGATTGGCCATGTCAAATTACCCTTCGTGTGCAAAGAAAAGGATAGGTGGGGTTACCTTGTTGCAGGGATGGGGTGAATGTGTGGGCTTGGGTAGGGTGCTCTTTCCAAGGGCCTGGGCAGTAACGAGGGGCCGAATGGCCTCCTTCTGCACTGTAAATTCTATGATCTACGATAGATGAAAGCAGTGGACATTTCTGATCACAATTATTAACCCCGAAAATCCCTCGTCGTCTTTTTTTCTCCTTTTCATTTTTCCTGAATGTCGGCTTCGCTGGCGAGTCTGGCATATGTTTCCCATCCCTAATTTCCCTTGAGATGCTGGTGGTGAGCTGCCTGCTTGAACCACTTCAGTCCCTGTGGTGTCAGAACATCCGCTATGCTTTTAGAAAGCGAGGTTCAAATTTACCACAGACACAGAGAAGAAACGACAATATATTTAGAAGGCAGGATGGTCGGCGAAACCTCCAGATGGTGGCGATTCCAGTTATCTACTGTCATAAGAACATAAGAACATAAGAACTAGGAGCAGGAGTAGGCCATCTGGCCTCTCGAGCCTGCTCCACCATTCAATGAGATTATGGCTGATCTTTTGTGGACTCAGCTCCACTTTCCGGCCCGAACACAATAACCCTTAATCCCTTTATTCGTCAAAAAACTATCTATCTTTATCTTAAAAACATTTAATGAAGGAGCCTCTACTTCTTCACTGGGTAAGGAATTCCATAGATTTACAACCCTTTGGGTGAAGAAGTTTCTCCTTAACTCAGTCCTAAATCTACTTCCCCTTATTTTGAGGTTATGCCCCCTAGTTCTGCTTTCATCCGCCAGTGGAAACAACCTGCCCGCATCTATCCTATCTATTCCCTTCATAATCTTATACGTTTCCATAAGATCCCCCCTCATCCTTCTAAATTCCAACGAGTACAGTCCCAGTCTACTCAACCTCTCCTCGTAATCCAACCCCTTCAGCTCTGGGATTAGCCTAATGCATCTCCTCTGCACACCCTCCAGTGCCAGTACGTCCTTTCTCAAGTAAGGAGACCAAAACTGAACACAATACTCCAGGTGTGGCCTCACTAAGACGTTATACAATTGCAGCAGAACCTCCCTAGTCTTAAACTCCATCCCTCTAGCAATGAATGACAAAATTCCATTTGCCTTCTTTATCACCTGTTGCACCTGAAAACCAACTTTTTGCGACTCATGCACTAGCACACCCAGGTCTCTCTGCACAGCAGCAAGTTTTAATATTTTATCATTTAAATAATAATCCCTTTTGCTGTTATTCCTACCAAAATGGATAACCTCACATTTGTCAACATTGTATTTCATCTGCCAGACCCTAGCCCATTCACTTAGCCTATCCAAATCCCTCTGCAGACTTCCAGTATCCTCTGCACTTTTTGCTTTGCCACTTATCTTAGTGTCGTCTGCAAACTTGGACACATTGCCCTTGGTCCCCAACTCCAAATCATCTATGAAAATTGTGAACAGTTGTGGGCCCAACACTGATCCCTGAGGGACACCACTAGCTACTGATTGCCAACCAGAGAAACACCCATTAAACCAATGAAACACCCTGTCCTTCTAGATTCTACTGGTCGTGGGTTTGGGCGGTGCTGTTGAAGGGGTTTTGGTGCGTTTCTGCAATGCATCTTGTAGATGGTACAGACGCCGCCCCTGTGTGTCGGTGGTGGCGGTGCTGCTTGTTTGTGGAAGGAGTGACAATCAGACAACCTGCTTTGTTGTGGATGGTGTCGAGATTCTTGAGTGTTGTTGGAGCTGTTCCAATTTAGGCCAGTCAGGGCTATGTCATCACACTGCTTAACTGTGCCCTATGGACATGCTTGCGGCCGGGTTGTGTATGTGGGTTGGGGGTGGGGCAGCAGTTGAGTTACTCTCCGCAGGATTTCCAGCCTCTGACCATCTCTTGTAGCTACATAATTTACATGGCTAGTCCACTTAAGTTTTTGGTCAAATCCGGAGTGCTAACTTGAAACATAAAAGATATCTCAACCAAATTCAGGGCTGCAAGTGAGTCGTCATTCCAATCCAAACGGTACCTCCAATTAATATACAACGTTTGGCTGCCGGTGGGTGAGTATTTAAGTTTAAATTCACTTACCTTGCAGGAGCAGCACTTGGAGTTTCGGCGAGAGCAGCGTGCGGGGGCTGCCAGTGGGTGAGTATTTAAGTTTGAAACAGTTACCTGGTCCCGTTTCTGTTCTTCTTTGCTGTTATATTTTTTATTTTTATTTTTTTATTTTTTTAAGACGGGAACCGGACGTTCGACCCGAGGACTTCTGGGAAAGTCCCCCCACCCCCACCAATAAATTCTGGTGGAGAGGAAACCCTGGACACTACACGTGTAGTGTCTCCCACCCGTCCTCCTCCTCTAACCTAATAATAAAACCCATTGGTCTGAGGTAAGTGCCATATTATATTATTATTTTTTCTTTTTAAAAAAAATTATTTATTAGCCAGATCTTGGTTGAAAGTTAGAGGGATGGCAGGGAAGGGAGTGCAATGTTCCTCCTTAATGACCCTGTTAGTGTCCCTGCTGATTTTACCTGCAGAATGTGCAGCCATCTCCAGCTCCTCCAAGACCGAGTTAGGGAACTGGAGCTGGAGTTGGATGAACTTCGGATCATTCGGGAGGCAGAGGGGGGTCATAGATAGCAGCTTCAGGGAATTAGTTACACCAAAGATTAGAGATAGAATGATAACTGTAAGAGGGACTGGGAAGAAACAGTCAGTGCAGGGATCCCCTGCGGTCGTTCCCCTGAGTAACAAGTATACTGCTTTGGATACTTGTGTGGGGGGGGGGCGGACTTACCAGGGGTAAGCCATGGGGTACGAGCCTCTGGCACGGAGTCTGTCCCTGTTGCTCAGAAGGGAAGGGGGGAGAGGAGCAGATCATTAGTAATTGGGGACACGATAGTCAGGGTCACAGATAGGAGATTTTGTGGGAGCGAGAGAGACTCACGGTTGGTATGTTGCCTCCCAGGTGCAAGGGTACGTGATGTCTCGGATCGTGTTTTTCGGGTCCTTAAGGGGGAGGGGGAGCAGCCCCAAGTCGTGGTCCACATTGGCACTGACGACATAGGTAGGAAAGGGGACAAGGATATCAGGCAGGCTTTCAGGGAGCTAGGATGGAAACTCAGAAAGAGAACAAACAGAGTTATTATCTCTGGGTTGTTGCCCGTGCCACGTGATAATGAGATGAGGAATAGGGAGAGAGAGCAATTAAACACGTGGCTACAGGGATGGTGCAGGCGGGGAAGGATTCAGATTTCTGGATAACTGGGGCTCTTTCTGGGGAAGGTGGGACCTCTACAGACAGGATGGTGTACATCTGAACCTGAGGGGCACAAATATCCTGGGGGGGGGGGGGGGGGGAGAGGGAGATTTCTTAGTGCACTTTGGGGGGAGGGGTTAAACTAATGCAGCAGGGGCATGGGAACCTGGATTGTAGTTTTAGGGTAAGGGAGAATGAGAGTATAGAGGTGAGGAGCACAGATTTGACGTCGCAGGAGGGGGCCAGTGTTCAGGTAGGTGGTTTGAAGTGTGTCTACTTCAAAGAACAAACAAAGAACAAAGAAATGTACAGCACAGGAACAGGCCCTTCGGCCCTCCAAGCCCGCGCCGACCATACTGCCCGACTAAACTACAATCTTCTACACTTCCTGGGTCCGTATCCTTCTATTCCCATCCTATTCATATATTTGTCAAGATGCCCCTTAAATGTCCCTATCGTCCCTGCTTCCACTACCTCCTCCGGTAGCGAGTTCCAGGCACCCACTACCCTCTGCGTAAAAAACTTGCCTCGTACATCTACTCTAAACCTTGCCCCTCTCACCTTAAACCTATGCCCCCTAGTAATTGACCCCTCTACCCTGGGGAAAAGCCTCTGACTATCCACTCTGTCTATGCCCCTCATAATTTTGTAGACCTCTATCAGGTCGCCCCTCAACCTCCTTCGTTCCAGAGAGAACAAACCGAGTTTATTCAATCGCTCCTCATAGCTTATGCCCTCCATACCAGGCAACATTCTGGTAAATCTCTTCTGCACACTCTCTAAAGCCTCCACATCCTTCTGGTAGTGTGGCGACCAGAATTGAACACTATACTCCAAGTGTGGCCTAACTAAGGTTCTATACAGCTGCAACATGACTTGCCAATTCTTATACTCAATGCCCCGTCCAATGAAGGCAAGCATGCCGTATGCCTTCTTGACTACCTTCTCCACCTGTGTTGCCCCTTTCAATGACCTGTGGACCTGTACTCCTAGATCTCTTTGACTTTCAATACTCTTGAGGGTTCTACCATTTACTGTATATTCCCTACCTGCATTAGCCCTTCCAAAATGCATTACCTCACATTTGTCCGGATTAAACTCCATCTGCCATCTCTCCGCCCAAGTCTCCAGACAATCTAAATCCTGCTGTATCCTCAGACAGTCCTCATCGCTATCCGCAATTCCACCAACCTTTGTGTCGTCTGCAAACTTACTAATCAGACCAGTTACATTTTCCTCCAAATCATTTATATATACTACAAACAGCAAAGGTCCCAGCACTGATCCCTGTGGAACACCACTGGTCACAGCCCTCCAATTAGAAAAGCATCCCTCCATTGCTACCCTCTGCCTTCTATGGCCTATCCAGTTCTGAATCCACCTTGCCAGCTCACCCCTGATCCCGTGTGACTTCACCTTTTGTACTAGTCTACCATGAGGGACCTTGTCAAAGGCCTTACTGAAGTCCATGTAGACAACATCCACTGCCCTACCTGCATCAATCATCTTAGTGACCTCCTCGAAAAACTCTATCAAGTTAGTGAGACACGACCTCCCCTTCACAAAACCGTGCTGCCTCTCACTAATACGTCCATTTGCTTCCAAATGGGAGTAGATCCTGTCTCGAAGAATTCTCTCCAGTAATTTCCCTACCACTGAAGTAAGGCTCACCGGCCTGTAGTTCCCGGGATTATCCTTGCTACCCTTCTTAAACAGAGGAACAACATTGGCTATTCTCCAGTCCTCCGGGACATCCCCTGAAGACAGCGAGGATCCAAAGATTTCTGTCAAGGCCTCAGCAATTTCCTCTCCAGCCTCCTTCAGTATTCTGGGGTAGATCCCATCAGGCCCTGGGGACTTATCTACCTTAATATTTTTTAAGACACCCAACACCTCGTCTTTTTGGATCACAATGTGACCCAGGCTATCTACACCCCCTTCTCCAGACTCAACATCTACCAATTCCTTCTCTTTGGTGAATACTGATGCAAAGTATTCATTTAGTACCTCGCCCATTTCCTCTGGCTCCACACATAGATTCCCTTGCCTATCCTTCAGTGGGCCAACCCTTTCCCTGGCTACCCTCTTGCTTTTTATGTACGTGTAAAAAGCCTTGGGATTTTCCTTAACCCTATTTGCCAATGACTTTTCATGACCCCTTCTAGCCCTCCTGACTCCTTGCTTAAGTTCCTTCCTACTTTCCTTATATGCCACACAGGCTTCGTTTGTTCCCAGCCTTTTAGCCCTGACAAATGCCTCCTTTTTCTTTTTGACGAGGCCTACAATATCACTCGTCATCCAAGGTTCCCGAAAATTGCCGTATTTATCTTTCTTCCTCACAGGAACATGCCTGTCCTGTATTCCCTTCAACTGACACTTGAATGCCAGGAGTATACGAAACAAGGTAGGGGAACTGGCAGCATGGGTTGGTGTCTGGGACTTCGATGTTGTGGCCATTTCGGAGACATGGATAGAGCAGGGACAGGAATGGATGTTGCAGGTTCCGGGGTTTAGGTGTTTTAGTAAGCTCAGAGAAGGAGGCAAAAGAGGGGGAGGTGTGGCGCTCCTAATAAAGAGCAGTATTACGGTGGCGGAGAGGATGCTAGATGGGTAATCTTCTTCCGAGGTAGTATTGGCTGAGGTTAGAAACAGGAAAGTAGAGGTCACCCTGTTGGGAGTTTTTTATAGGCCTCCAAATAGTTCTAGGGATGTAGAGGAAAGGATGGCGAAGATGATTCTGGATAAGAGCGAAAGTAGCAGGGTAGCTATTATGGGAGACTTTAACTTTCCAAGTATTGACTGGAAAATATATGGTTCGAGTACATTAGACGGGTCGTTTTTTGTACAATGTGTGCAGGAGGGTTTCCTGACACAATATGTTGACAGGCCAACAAGAGGCGAGGCCACTTTGGATTTGGTTTTGGGTAATGAAACAGGCCAGGTGTTGGATTTGGAAGTAGCAGAGCACTTTGGGGACAGTAACCACAATTCGGTGACGTTTACGTTAGTGATGGAAAGGAATAAGTATACACCGGAGTGCAAGAGTTATAGCTGGGGGAAGGGCAATTATGATGCCATTAGACGTGACTTGGGGGGGAATAAGGTGGAGAAGTAGGCTGCAAGTGTTGGGCACACTGGATAAGTGGAGCTTTTTCAAGGAACAGCTACTGCGTGTTCTTGATAAGTATGTACCGGTCAGGCAGGGAGGCGTTGAGCGAGGGAACCGTGGATTACCAAAGAAGTGGAATCTCTTGTTAAGAGGAAGAAGGAGGCCTATGTGAAGATGAGGTGTGAATGTTCAGTTGGGGCGATGGATAGTTACAAGGTAGCGAGGAAGGATCTAAAGAGAGAGCTAAGACGAGCAAGGAGGGGACATGAGAAGTATTTGGCAGGAAGGATCAAGGACAACCCAAAAGCTTTCTATAGGTATGTCAGGAATAAAAGTATGACGAGGGTAAGAGTAGGGCCAGTCAAGGACAGGGATGGGAAGTTGTATGTGGAGTCTGAAGAGATAGGCGAGATACTAAATGAATATTTTTCGTCAGTATTCACTCAGGAAAAAGATAATGTTGTGGAGGAGAATGCTGAGACCCAGGCTATTAGAATAGATGGCATTGAGGTACTTAGGTAAGAGGTGTTGGCAATTCTGGAGAGGCGGAAAACAGATAAGGCCCCGGGGCCTGATGGGATTTATCCTAGGATTCTCTGGGAAGCCAGGGAAGAGATTGCTGGGCCATTGGCTTTGATTTTTATGTCATCATTGGCGACAGGAATAGTGCCAGAGGACTGGAGGATAGCAAATGTGGTCCCTTTGTTCAAAAAGGGGAGTAGAGACAACCCCGGCAACTATAGACGAGTGAGCCTCACGTCTGTTGTGGGTAAAGTCTTGGAGGGGATTGTAAGAGACAAGATTTATAATCATCTAGATAGGAATAATATGATCAGGGATAGTCAGCATGGCTTTGTGAAGGGTAGGTCATGCCTCACAAACCTTATCGAGTTCTTTGAGAAGGTGACTGAACAGGTAGACGAGGGTAGAGCAGTTGATGTGGTGTATATGCATTTCAGAAAAGCGTTTGATAAGGTTCCCCACGGTAGGCTATTGCAGAAAATACGGAGGCTGAGGATTGAGGGTGATTTAGAGATGTGGATCAGAAATTGGCTAGCTGAAAGAAAACAGAGGGTGGTGGTTGATGGGAAATGTTCAGAATGGTGTTCAGTTGCAAGTGGCGTACCACAAGGATCTGTTCTGGGGCCGTTGCTGTTTGTCATTTTTATCAATGACCTAGGGGAGGGCGCAGAAGGGTGGGTGAGTAAATTTGCAGACAACACTAAAGTCGGTGGTGTTGTCGACAGTGCGGAAGGATGTAGCAGATTACAGAGGGACATAGATAAGCTGCAGAGCTGGGCTGAGAGGTGGCAAATGGAGTTTAATGTAGAGAAGTGTGAGGTGATTCACTTTGGAAGGAATAACAGGAATGCGGAATATTTGGCTAATGGTAAAGTTCTTGGAAGTGTGGATGAGCAGAGGGATCTAGGTGTCCATGTACATAATCCCTGAAAGTTGCCAACCAGGTTGATAGGGTTGTAAAGAAGGCCTATGGAGTGTTGGCTATATTGGTAGAGGGATTGAGCTCCGGAGTCATGAGGTCATGTTGCAGCTGTACAAAACTCTGGTACGGCTGCATTTGGAGTATTGCGTACAGTTCTGGTCACCGCATTATAGGAAGGACGTGGAAGCTTTGGAGCGTGTGCAGAGGAGATTTACCAGGATGTTGCCTGGTATGGAGGGAAAATCTTATGAGGAAAGGCTGATGTACTTGTGGTTGTTTTCGTGAGAGAGAATAAGGTTAAGAGGAGACTTAATAGAGGCATACAAAATGATCAGGGGATTAGATAGGGTGGACAGTGAGAGCCTTCTCCCGCGGATGGAAATGGCTAGCACGAGGGGACATAGCTTTAAACTGAGGTGTAATAGATATAGGACAGAGGTCAGAGGTAGGTTCTTTACACAAAGAGTAGTGAGGCCGTGGAATGCCCTACCTGCTACAGTAGTGAACTCGCCAACATTGAGGGCATTTAACAGTTTATTGGCTAAGCATATGGATGATAATGGCATAGTGTAGGTTAGATGGCTTTTGTTTCGGTGCAACATCGTGGGCCGAAGGGCCTGTACTGCGCTCTATTCTTCTATGTTCTATGTTCCATGTTTCAGTATTTTGAACCTCCGATCGATAAGGACCCGTTAACTGATACAGAACACTCAATGGATACAATCGGCGGGATTATCCGTCGG